>NC_140997.1:102062327-102700946 GCF_052327205.1 Somniosus microcephalus
CTCCCCCACCCTCTCTCCCCTCCCCCACCCTCTCTCCCCTCCCCCACCCCCTCTCCCCTCCCCCCACCCTCTCTCTCTCTCTCCTCCCCTCCCCCTCTCTCCCTCTCTCTCTCCTCCCCCACCCTCTCTCTCTCTCCTCCCCCACCCTCTCTCTCTCCTCCCTCCCCCTCTCTCCCTCTCTCTCCTCCCCCACCCCTCTCTCTCTCCTCCCCCACCCTCTCTCTCTCCCCCCCCCGCCCCCCGCGATTTCCCGAGGCTCTCCCCCCGCTATTTCCCGAGGCTCTCCCCCCCGCGATTTCCGAGGCTCTCGCCCCCCGCGATTTCCCGAGGCTCTCCCCCACCGCGATTTCCCGAGGCTCTCCCCCCCCCGCGTTTTCCCGAGGCTCTCCCCCCGCGATTTCCCGAGGCTCTCCCCCCCCGCGATTTCCCGAGGCTCTCCCCCCCGCGATTTCCCGAGGCTCTCCCCCCGCGATTTCCCGAGGCTCTCTCCCCCGCCCCCCGCGATTTCCCGAGGCTCTCCCCCCCCGCGATTTCCCGAGGCTCTCTCCCCCCCGCCCCCCGCGATTTCCCTAGGCTCCCCCCCCCGCCCCCCGCGATTTCCCGAGGCTCTCCCCCCCCGCGATTTCCCGAGGCTCTCCCCCCCGCGATTTCCCGAGGCTCTCCCCCCGCGATTTCCCGAGGCTCTCTCTCCCCCCGCCCCCCGCGATTTCCCGAGGCTCTCCCCCCCCGCGATTTCCCGAGGCTCTCTCCCCCCCGCCCCCCGCGATTTCCCGAGGCTCCGCCCCCCGCGATTTCCCGAGGCTCTCCACCCCCGCGATTTCCCGAGGCTCTCCCCCCCGCGATTTCCCGAGGCTCTCTCCCCCCCCCGCCCCCCGCGATTTCCCGAGGCTCTCCCCCCCCCCCGCGATTTCCCGAGGCTCTCCCTCCCGCGATTTCCCGAGGCTCTCTCCCCCCCGCCCCCCGCGATTTCCCGAGGCTCTCCCCCCCGCGATTTCCCGAGGCTCTCCCCCCCCCGCGATTTCCCGAGGTCTCTCCCCCCCCGCGATTTCCCGATGCTCTCCCCCACCCGCGATTTCCCGAGGCTCTCTCCCCCCCCGCGATTTCCCTAGGCTCTCCCCCCCCCCCGCGATTTCCCGAGGCTCTCCCCCCCGCGATTTCCCGAGGGTCTCTCCCCCCCCCCGCCCCCCGCGATTTCCCGAGGCTCTCTCCCCCCCCCCGCCCCCCGCGATTTCCCGAGGCTCTCCCCCCCCGCGATTTCCCGAGGCTCTCTCCCCCGCCCACCGCGATTTCCCGAGGCTCTCTCCCCCCCCCCGCCCCCCGCGATTTCCCGAGGCTCGCACCCCCCGCGATCTAACGAGGCTGTGTGCAGGCGTCACGGGGGCCGTGCGTATGCGTGCCGGCGTCAAGGCGGCTTCGCAACGGCCGTGCGCATGCGTGGTTGCCGTTTAAAAAAAAAAGCCAGAGCGGGCTCACGCGGGTGGGCGGCGCATGCGCGGTCAGTGCCAGCACCGCGAGGCGGCACGCGGGGAGTAGGCAGGGAAACCCCGCGGGCTGGCAGCCGTTAGAGCGGCTCACTTCGGGCCCCGACACCGTCAAACCTGAGAGGGGGAAGTAGAGAGAGGCAGAGAGGGAAGAGGAGAAGGAGAGAGAGGGAAGAGGAGAAGGAGAGAGAGGGAAGAGGAGAAGGAGAGAGGGAAGAGATAGAGAAATTTTTGGAGCTTCAGGCCTGCCTGCAGCGGGCCTGGAGACCAGCACCGAGTCCCCCCTGCGCGAGGGTGAGGAGGAGGGAGGGGGGGTTGCTAAACACAATATAAAACTGAAATAAATTGTTAATTAATTCCCTAACACATAATTCAAATATTTACCTTAGTTCCCTAACACACAGAAAGTGTGGGGGAAAAAATCGTGGAAAATCAAGATGGCGGCCACTCACCTCGTTCAGAAGGATAAGGCCCGCCCACACACGCACCG
Organism: Somniosus microcephalus; assembly: GCF_052327205.1. Taxonomy (NCBI): domain Eukaryota; kingdom Metazoa; phylum Chordata; class Chondrichthyes; order Squaliformes; family Somniosidae; genus Somniosus; species Somniosus microcephalus. The sequence goes on from NC_140997.1 coordinate 102,064,299, forward strand.
ATTGGTCGACCGGTCAGGTCACCGAAGCGTAGGATTGGTCAATCGTCGAGTCACTCGACACTCAACTGTAGGAAGACCTCGATGTCACACGGTCGCTAATGAGATGCTAATGAGCGGAACGCTGAACGTTTTTGGGATACCGCGGGTGGGATTTTTGTCCAGCCAAAACATAAATACTCTGATGACCGGTCCGGAATCGCAAGCTTTCTTTTGAGGCGACGCGCGCGTCGGTACGCTCTGTAACTTCCAAACGCATAGAGACCAGGCGGACAGACAGACAGACAGACAGACAGACAGAAGAGCCGCTTTATATATATAGATTAAGGGTAAGAGGATAACTAGGGAAAAAATAGGGCCCATTAGGGTCAAAAGTGGCAATCTGTGTGTGGAGCCGGAAGATGTAGGAGGGGTTCTAAATGAATTTTTGGCATCTGTTTTCACTATGGAGAGGGACAATGTAGACATAGAAATAGGGCGGGGGGACTGTGATATGCTCGAACATATTAACATCGAGAGGGAGGAGGTATTGGCGGTTTTAGCAGGCCTAAAAATGGATAAATCCCCAGGCCCGGACGAAATGTATCCCAGGCTGCTGTGTGAGGCAAAGGAAGAGATTGTGGGGGCTCTAACACATATATTCAGAACCTCTCTGGCCACAGGGGATGTGCCAGAGGACTGGAGAACTGCTAATGTAGTACCATTATTCAAGAAGGGGAGTAGGGAAAAACCGGGGAACTGCAGGCCAGTGAGCCTAACGTCAGTGGTAGGAAAATTATTTGAAAAATTCTGAGGGACAAAATTAGTCTCCACTTGGAGAGGCAAGGATTAATCAGGGATAGTCAACATGGCTTTGTCAAGGGAAGATCATGTCTGACTAATTTGATTGAATTTTTTGAGGGGGTGACTAGGTGTGTGGATGACGGTAACGCAGTGGATGTGGTATACATGGATTTCAGTAAGGCCTTCGATAAAGTCCCGCACAGGAGACTGGTCAAGAAGGCAAGAGCCCATGGAATCCAGGGTGCCTTAGCACATTGGATACAAAACTGGCTTAGTGGCAGAAGGCAGAGGGTGATGGTCGAAGGTTGTTTTTGTGACTGGAAGCCTGTGGCCAGTGGGGTACCACAGGGATCGGAGCTGGATCCCTTGCTGTTTGTGGTCTACATTAATGACTTGGATATGAATGTAAAAGGTATGATCAGTAAGTTCGCGGATGATACAAAAATTGGTAGGGTGGTAAATAGCGAGGAGGGTAGTCTCAGTCTGCAGGACGATATAGATGGGTTGGTCAGATGGGCGGAACAGTGGCAAATGGAATTTAACCCGGAAAAGTGCGAGGTGATGCACTTTGGGGGGACTAACAAGGCAAGGGAATACACAATGAATGGTAAGACCCTAGGCAAGACTGAGGGTCAGAGGGATCTGGGTGTGCAAGTACACAGATCCCTGAAGGCGGCAGAACAGGTGGATAATCACAGAATCACAGAATCACAGAAACCCCACAGTGCAGATAGAGGCCATTTCGGCCCATCCAACACATATCCCACCCTATCCCCGTAACCCCATGTATTTAATCCCCCTAACACTAAGGGTCAATTTATCATAGCCAATCAACCTAATCCGCACATCTTTGGACTGTGGGAGGAAACCGGAGCACCCGGAGGAAACCCACGCAAACACGAGGAGAATGTGCAAACTCCACACAGACAGTTACCCGACGCCGGATTCGAACCCGGGTCCCTGGCACTGTGAGGCAACAGTGCTAACCACTATGCCACCGTGCCACTAAGGTGGTAAAAAAGGCATATGGGATACTTGCCTTCATTAGCCGAGGCATAGAATATAAGAGCAAGGAGGTTATGATGGAGCTGTATAAAACACTGGTTAGGCCACAGTTGGAATACTGTGTGCAGTTCTGGTCGCCACACTACAGCAAGGATGTGATAGCTTTGGAGAGGGTGCAGAGGAGATTCACTAGGATGTTACCAGGGCTGGAGCGCTTCAGCTATGAAGAGGGACTGGGCAGATTGGGTTTGTTTTCCATGGAGCAGAGGAGGCTGAGGGGGGACATGATTGAGGTGTACAAAATTATGAGGGGCATAGATAGGATGGATACTAAGGAGCTTTTTCCCTTCGTAGAAGGGTCAATAACTAGGGGGCATAGGTTCAAAGTAAAGGGCGGGAGGTTTAGAGGGGATTTGAGAAAAACTTTTTCACCCAGAAGGTGGTTGGAGTCTGGAACTCACTGCCTGAAAGGGTTGTGGAGGCTGGAACCCTCACAACATTCAAGAAGCATTTGGATGAGCACTTGAAATGCCATAGCATACAAGGCTACGGACCAAATGCTGGAATATGGGATTAGATTAGACAGGGCTTGATGGCCGGCACGGACACGATGGGCCGAAGGGCCTCTATCCGTGCTGTATAACTCTATGACTCTATGACTGATATCGGTGTTACTGAATCATGTGTCGATTGATGGGACTGAATCTTGTGTTTATTGATGCGACTGAAACTTGTGTTTATTGATGGGATTGAATCTTTTGTTTATTGATGGGACTGAATCTTTTGTTTATTGATGGGACTGAATCTTGTGTCTATTGATGGGACTGAATCTTTTGTTGATAGATGGGACTGCACCTTGTATTTATCGATGGGACTGAATCTTGGGTCTATTGATGGGACTGAAACTATTGTTTATTGATGGGATTGAATCTTGTGTATATTGATGCGACTGAATCTTATGTTTATTGATGGGACTGAATCTTGTGTTTATTGATGGGACTGAAACTTATGTTTATTGATGGGACTGAATCTTGTGTTTATTGATGGGACTGAATCTTGAGTTTATTGATGCGACTGAATCTCGTGTTTATTGATTGGACTGAATCTTTTGTTTGTTGATGTGATAGAATCTCGTGTTTATTGATTATACTGAATATTGTGTTTATTGATGGGACACAATTTTGTGTTTATTGATGGGACTTAATCTCGTGTATTTCATGGGACCGAATATTGTGTTTATTGATGCGACTGAATCTTGTATTTACTGATGGGACTGAATCTTGTGTTTATCGATGGGACTGAATCTTGTTTTTATCGATGGGACTGAAACTGTTGTTTATTGATTGGACTGAATCTTGTGTTTATTGATGCAACTGAATCTTTTATTTATTAATGGGACTGAATCCTGTGTTTATTCATGGGATGGAATCTTGTGTTTATTGATTGGACTGAGTCTTGTGTTTATTGATGGGACTGAATCTTGTGTTTATTGATGCGACTGAATCTTTTGTTTATTGTTGCGACTGAATTCCATGTTTATTGAAGGGACTGAATTTTGTGTATTTTGAGGGACTGAGACTCGTGTTTATTGATGTGACTGAATCTTGTGTTTATTGATGGGACTGAATCTTGTGTTTATTGATGGGACTGCATCTTGTGTTTATCGATGTGACTGAATCTTTTGTTTATTGATGAGACTGAATCTTGTGTTTATTGATGGGACTGAATCTATTGTTTATTGATGGGATTTAATCTTGTTTATATTGATGGGACTGAATCTTGTGTTTGTTGATGAGACTGAACCTTGTGTTTATTGATGCGACTGAATCTTATTTTTATTGTTGCGACTGAATTCCTTGTTTATCGATTGGATGGAATTTTGTGTTTATTGGTGGGACTGAGACTCGTGTTTATTGATAGTACTGAACATTATATATATCGGTGTTACTGAATCTTGTTTCGATTGAGGGACTGAATCTATTGTTTATTGATGGGATTTAATCTTGTTTATATTGATGGGACTGAATCTTGTGTTTGTTGATGAGACTGAATCTCGTGTTTATTGATGGGATTGAATCTCATGTTTATTGTTGGAACTGAATCTTGTGTTGATTGATGCGACTGCATCTTTTGTTTATCGATGTGACTGAATCCCGTGTTTATTGAAGGGACTGAATCTTGTGTTTATTGATGGGACGGAATCTATTGTTTATTGATGGGAATGTACCTTGTGTTTATTGATGGGACTGAATCAATTGTTTTTAGATGCGTCTGAATCATTTGTATATTGTTGAGACTGAATTCCATGTTTATCGATGGGATTGAATTTTTTGTTTATTAGTGGGACTGAGACTCGTGTTTATTGATAATACTGAACGTTGTATATATCGGTGTTACTGAATCATGTGTCGACTGATGCGATTGAATCTTTTGTTTATTGATGGGACTGAATCTTGTGTCTATTGATGGGACTGAATCTTTTGTTGATAGATGGGACTGCAACTTCTATTTATTGATGGGACTGAATCTTGGGTCTATAGATGGGACTGAAACTATTGTTTATTGATGGGATTGAATCTTGTGTATATTGATGCGACTGAATCTTTTGTTTATTGATGGGACTGAATCTTGTGTTTATTGATGGGACTGAAACTTGTGTTTATTGATGGGGCTGAATCTTGTGTTTATTGATAGGACTGAATCTTGAGTTTATTGATACGACTGAATCTCGTGTTTGTTGATTGGACTGAATCTTTTGTTTGTTGATGTGATTGAATCTGGTGTTTATTGATAGTACTGAATTTTGTGTTTATTGATGGGACACAATTTTGTGTTTATTGATGGGAATTAATCTCGTGTTTATTCATGGGACTGAATCTTGTGTTTATTGATGCGACGGCATCTTGTATTTACTGATGGGACTGAATCTTGTGTTTATCGATGGGACTGAATCTTGTTTTTATCGATGGGACTGAAACTATTGTTTATTGATGGGCCTGAATCTTGTGTTTATTGATGCAACTGAATCTTTTATTTATTAATGGGACTGAATCCTGTGTTTATTCATGGGGTGGAATCTTGTGTTTATTGATTGGACTGAATCTTGTGTTTATTGATGGGCATGAATCTTGTGTTTATTGATGTGACTGAATCTTTTGTTTATTGTTGCGACTGAAATGCATTTTTATTGAAGGGACTGAATTTTGTGTTTATTTGAGGGACTGAGACTCCTGTTTATTGATGTGACTGAATCTTGTGTTTATTGATGAGACTGAAGCTTGTGTTTATTGATCGGACTGCAACTTGTGTTTATCGATGTGACTGAATCTTTTGTTTATTGATGAGACTGAATCTATCGTTTATTGATGGGACCGAATCTCATGTTTATTGATGGGACTGAATCTCATGTTTATTGATGCGACTGAATCTTGTGTTGATTGATGAGACTGCATCTTTTGATTATCGATGAGACTGTATGCTATGTTTATTGATGTGAATGAATCTTCTGTTTATTGATGGGACTGAATCAATTGTTTTTTAATGTGTCTGACTCTTTCTTTTATTGATGGGACTGAATCTTGTGTTTATTTATGGGACTGCGTCTTGTGTTTAATGATGGTACTGAATCTTGTCTTTATTGATGGGACTGAATCTTTTGTCTGAAGATGGGATGAACCATCTGTTGATAGATGTGACTGAATCTTGTGTTTATCGATGGGGCTGATTCTTTTGTTGATAGATGGGAATGAATCTTGTTTTAATCGATTGGACAGAATCTTGGGTCTATTGATGGGACTGAAACTATTATTTATTGATGGGATTGAATCTTGTGTATATTGATGCGACTGAATCTTGTGTTAATTGATGCGACTGAATCCCCTTTTTATTGATGGGGCCGAATCTTTTGTTTATTTATGGGACTGAATCTTATGTCTATTGATGGGACTGAATCTTGTGTCTATTGGTGTGACTGAATCTTTTGTTGTTAGACGGGACTGAATCTCGTTATTCTCGATGGGACTGAATCTTGTGTCTATTGATGGGCCTGAATCTTGTGTTTAATTATGGGACTGAATCTTGTGTTTATTGATGGGACTGAATCTATTGTTTATTGATGGGATTGAATCTTGTGTATATTGATGCGACTGAATCTTGTGTTTCTTGATGGGACTGAATCTTGTGTTTATTGATGGGACTAAATCTTGTGTTAATTGATGGGACTGAATCTATTGTTTATCGATGGGATTGAATCTTGTCTTTATTGATGGGACTGAATCTTGTGTTTGTTGATGGGTCTGAATCTTGTGTTTATTGATGGGACTGAATCTTGTGTTTATTGATGCGACTGAATCTTTGGTTTATTGATGGGCTGAATCTTGTGTTCATTGATGGGCTGAATCTTGTGTTCATTGATGTGACTGAATCGCATGTTTATCGATGGGACTGAATCTTCTGTTTATTGATGTGGCTGAATCTTCTGTTTATTGATGGGACTGAATCTTGTGTTTATTAATGGGACTGAATCTTGTCTTTATTGATGGGATTGAATCTTGTCTTTATTGATGGGACTGAATCTTGTGTTTGTTGATGGGTCTGAATCTTGTGTTTATTGATGGGACTGAATCTTGTGCTTATTGATGGGATTGAATCTTGTGTTTATTGATGACACTGAATCTTGTGTTCATTGATGCGACTGAATCGTATGTTTATCGATGGGACTGCATCATTTGTTTATTGATGTGTCTGAATCTTTTATTTATTGATGGGACTGAATCTTGTGTTTATTAATGGGACTGAATCTTGTCTTTATTGATGGGACAGAATCTTATCTTTATTGATGGGACTGAATCTTGTGTTTGCTGGTGAGACTGAATCACGTGTTTGTTGATGCGACTGAATCTTGTGTTTATTGATGGGCATGAATCTTGTGTTTATTGATGTGACTGAATCTTTTGTATATTGTTGCGACTGAAATGCATTTTTATTGAAGGGACTGAATTTTGTGTTTATTTGAGGGACTGAGACTCCTGTTTATTGATGTGACTGAATCTTGTGTTTATTGATGAGACTGAAGCTTGTGTTTATTGATCGGACTGCATCTTGTGTTTATCGATGTGACTGAATCTTTTGTTTATTGATGAGACTGAATCTATCGTTTATTGATGGGACTGAATCTCATGTTTATTGATGGGACTGAATCTCATGTTTATTGATGCGACTGAATCTTGTGTTGATTGATGAGACTGCATCTTTTGATTATCGATGAGACTGAATGCTATGTTTATTGATGTGAATGAATCTTCTGTTTATTGATGGGACTGAATCAATTGTTTTTTAATGTGCCTGACTCTTTCTTTTATTGATGGGACTGAATCTTGTGTTTATTGATGGGACTGAATCTTTTGTCTAAAGATGGGATGAACCATCTGTTGATAGATGGGACTGAATCTTGTGTTTATCGATGGGGCTGATTCTTTTTTTGATAGATGGGAATGAATCTTGTTTTAATCGACTGGACAGAATCTTGGGTCTATTGATGGGACTGAAACTATTATTTATTGATGGGATTGAATCTTGTGTATATTGATGCGACTGAATCTTGTGTTAATTGATGCGACTGAATCTCCTTTTTATTGATGGGGCCGAATCTTTTGTTTATTTATGGGACTGAATCTTATGTCTATTGATGGGACTGAATCTTGTGTCTATTGGTGTGACTGAATCTTTTGTTGTTAGACGGGACTGAATCTTGTTATTCTCGATGGGACTGAATCTTGTGTCTATTGATGGGCCTGAATCTTGTGTTTATTGATTGGACTGAATCTTATGTTTATTTATGGGACTGAATCTTGTGTTTATTGATGGGACTGAATCTATTGTTTATTGATGGGATTGAATCTTGTGTATATTGATGCGACTGAATCTTGTGTTTCTTGATGGGACTGAATCTTGTGTTTATTGATGGGACTAAATCTTGTTTTAATTGATGGGACTGAATCTATTGTTTATCGATGGGATTGAATCTTGTCTTTATTGATGGGACTGAATCTTGTGTTTGTTGATGGGTCTGAATCTTGTGTTTATTGATGGGACTGAATCTTGTGTTTATTGATGCGACTGAATCTTTGGTTTATTGATGGGCTGAATCTTGTGTTCATTGATGGGCTGAATCTTGTGTTCATTGATGTGACTGAATCGCATGTTTATCGATGGGACTGAATCTTCTGTTTATTGATGTGGCTGAATTTTGTGTTTATTGATGGGACTGAATCTTGTATTTATTAATGGGACTGAATCTTGTCTTTATTGATGGGACTGAATCTTGTGTTTATTAATGGGACTGAATCTTGTCTTTATTGATGGGATTGAATCTTGTCTTTATTGATGGGACTGAATCTTGTGTTTGTTGATGGGTCTGAATCTTGTGTTTGTTGATGGGACTGAATCTTGTGCTTATTGATGCGACTGAATCTTGTGTTTATTGATGGGCTGAATCTTGTGTTTATTAATGGGACTGAATCTTCTCTTTATTGATGGGACTGAATCTTCTCTTTATTGATGGGACTGAATCTTGAGTTTACTGATGAGACTGAATGTCGTGCTTGTTGATGAGACTGAATCTTGTGTTTATTGATGCGACTGAATCTTTTATTTATTGATGGGACTGATTCTGTTGTTTATTGATGGGATTGAATCTTGTGTGTTTTGATGGGACTGAATCTTGTGTTTATTGATGCGACTGAATCTTGTGTTTATTGATGGGACTGAATCTTGTGTTCATTGATGCGACTGAATCATGTGTTTATCGATGGGACTGAATCTTATGTTTATTGATGTGGCTGAATCTTATGTTTATTGATGGGACTGAATCTTGTGTTTATTGATGGGACTGAATCTTGTCTTTATTGATGGGACTGAATCTTGTGTTTACTGATGAGACTGAATCTCGTGTTTGTTGATGCGACTGAATCTTGTGTTTATTGATGCGACGGAATCTTGTCTTTATTGATGGGATTGAATCTTGTGTTTATTGACGGGACTGAATCTTGTGTTTATTGATGTGTCTGAATCTTGTGTTTATTGACGGGACTGAATCTTGTGTTTATTGATGCGACTGAATCTTGTGTTTATTGATGGGACTGAATCTTGTGTTCATTGATGCGACTGAATCGTGTGTTTATTAATGGGACTGAATCTTGTCTTTATTGATGGGACTGAATCTAATCTTTATTGATGGGACTGAATCTTGTGTTTGCTGGTGAGACTGAATCACGTGTTTGTTGATGCGACTGAATCTTGTGTTTATTGATGCGACTGAATCTATCGTTTATTGATGGGACTGAATCTCATGTTTATTGATGGGACTGAATCTCATGTTTATTGATGGGACTGAATCTCATGATTATTCATAGTACTGAATGTTGTGTTTATTAATGGGACTGAATGTTGTGTTTATCGATGGGACTGAATCTATTCTTTATTGATGTGAATGTACGTTGTGTTTATTGATGGGACAGAATCTTGTGTTTATTGAAGGGACTGAATCTTGTGTTTATTGATGGGACTGAATCTTGTGTTTATTGATATGACTGAATATCGTGTTTATTGATGCAACTGAATCTTGTGTTTATTGATGCGACTGAATATTTTGTTTATTGATTGAAATGAATCTGTTGTTTATTGATGGGATTGAATCTTTTGTTTATTGATGCGACTGAATCCTGTGTTTCTCGATAGGAATGAATGATTTGTTTATTGATGGGACTGGATCTATTATTGATTGATGGGACTGAACCTTGTGTTAATTGGTGGGACTGAATGTATTGTTTATTGATGGGACTGAATCTGTTGTTTATTGATGGGAATGTACCTTGTGTTTATTGATGGGACTGAATCTATTGTATATTGGTGCGTCTGAATCTTTTGATTATTGATGCGACTGAATTCCATGTTTGTCGATGGGACTGAATTTTGTGTTTATTGATGGGACTGAAACTCATGTTAATTGATAGTACTCAACGTTATGTATATCAGTGGGACTGAATCTTGTGCCGGTTGATGGGACTGAGTCTTGTGTCTATTGAAGCCACTGAATATTGTTTATATTGATTGGTGTGAATTTTGTGTTTATTGATTCAACTGAATCTTGTGTTTATTGATGGGATTAAATCTTGTGTTTATTGATGGGACTGCATCTTGTGTTTATTGATGGGACTGAATCTTGTGTTTATTGATGGGACTGAATCTTGTGTTATTTGATGGGACTGAATCTTGTGTTTATTGATGGGACTGAATCTTGTGTTTATTGATGCGAATCAATCTTGTGTTTATTGATGCGACTGAACCTTTTGTTTATTGATGGGACTGAATCTGTTGTTTATTGATGGGATTGAATCTTGTGTTTATTGATGGGACTGAATCTTGTGTTTATTGATGCATCTGATTCTTGTGTTTATTGATGCGACTGAATCTTGTGCTTATTGATGCTACTGAATCGTGTGTTTATCGGTGGGACGGAATCTTGTGTTTATCCATGTGACTGAATCTTTTGTTTATCAATGAGACTGAATCTACCGTTTATTGATGGGACTGAATCTCGTGTTTATTGATGGGACTGAATCTCATGTTTATTGTTGGGACTGAATCTCGTGATTATTGATAGTACTGAATGTTGTGTTTATTGATGCGACTCAACCTTGTGTTTATTAATGGAACTTAATCTCATGTTTATTGATGGGACTCAATCTTGTGTTTATTGGTGGGACTGAATGCTTTGTTTATCGATGGGACTGTATCTTGTGTTGATAGATGATTCTGAATCTTGTGTTTATTGATGCGACTGAATCGTATGTTTATCGATGGGAATGAATCTATTGTTTATTGATGCGACTGAATCTTGTGTTTATTGATGCCACTGAATCTTGTGTTTATTGATGCGTCTGAATCGTGTGTTTATCGCTGGGACTGAATCTTGTGTTTTTCGATGTGGCTGAATCTTGTGTTTTTTGATGGGACTGAATCTTGTGTTTATTGATGTGAGTGATTCTTGTGTTTATTGATGGGACTGAATCTTGTGATTATTGATGTGACTGAATCTTGTGTTGATTGATGTGACTGCATTTTTTGTTTATCGATGTGACTGAATCCTGTGTTTATTGATGGGACTGTTCTTGTGTTTATTGATGGGACTGAATCTATTGTTTATTGATGGGAAAGTACCTTGTGTTTATTGATGGGACTGAATCTATTGATTTTTGATGCGTCTGAATCTTTTGTTGATTGTTGCGACTGAATTCCATGCTTTTCGATAGGGCTGAATTTTGTGTTTATTGGTGGGACCGAGACTCGTGTTTATTGATAATACTGAACGTTCTATATATCGGTGTTACTGAATCTTGTGTTGATTGATGGGACTGAATCTTGTGTTCATTGATGCGACTGAATTTTGTGTTTATTGATGGGACTGAATCTTGTGTTTATTGATCGGACTGAATCTATTGTTTATTGATGGGGCCGAATCTTGTGTTTATTGATGGGACTGAATCTTCTGTCTATTGATGGGACTGAATCTTGTGTCTACTGATGGGACTGAATCGTTTGTTGATAGATGGGACTGGATCTTGTGTTTAACGATGGGACTGAATCTTGTTTCTATTGATGGGCTTGAATCTTGTGTTTATTGATTAGTCTGAATCTTGTGTTTATTTATGGGACTGAATCTTGTGTTTATTGATGGGACTGAATCTAATGTTTATTGATGGGATTGAATCTTTTGTATATTGATGTGACTGAATCTTGTGTTTATTGATGGGACTGAATCTTGCGTTTATTGATCGGACTGAATCTATTGTTTATTGATGGGGCCGAATCTTGTGTTTATTGATGGGACTGAATCGTCTGTCTATTGATGGGACTGAATCTTCTGTCTACTGATGGGACTGAATCGTTTGTTGATAGATGGGACTGAATCTTGTGTTTAACGATGGGACTGAATTTTGTTTCTATTAATGGGCTTGAATCTTGTGTTTATTGATTAGTCTGTATCTTGTGTTTATTTATGGGACTGAATCTTGTGTTTATTGATGGGACTGAATCTAATGTTTATTGATGGGATTGGATCCTTTGTATATTGATGCGACTGAATCTTGTGTTTATTGTTGGGACTGAATCTTGTGTTTATTGATGGGGCTAAATCTTGTGTTTATTGATGTGACTTAATCTACTGTTTGTTGATGGGATTGAATCTTGTGTTTATTGATGGGACTGTATCTTGTGTTTATTGATGGGACTGATTCATGTGTTTATTGATGGGACTGAATCTTATGTTTATTGATGCGACTGAATCTTCTGTTTATTGCTGTGACTGAATCTTTTGTTTATTAATGGGACTGAATCTTTTGTATATTGATGCAACTGAATCTTGTGTCTATTGATGCAGCTGAATCTTGAGATTATCAGAGGGACTGAATCTTGTTAGTATCGATGTGACTGAATCTTTTGTATATGGATGAGACTGAATCAATAGTTTATTGATGGGACTCAATCTTCTGTTTATTAATGGGACTTAATATCGTGTTATTGATGTGACTCAATATTGTGCTTATTGATGGGACTGAATGTTGTGCTTATCGATGGGACTGAATGTTGTGTTTATCGATGGGACTGAATCTATTGTTTATTGATGTGACTGAATCTATTGTTTATTGATGGGACTGAATCTTGTGTTTATTGATGTGACTGTATCTTGTGTTGATTGATGCAATTGAATCTTGTGTTTAGTGATATGACTGAATCATATATTAATCGATGGGAATGAATGTTTTGTTTATTGATGGGACTGAATCTTGTGATTATTTGTGGGACTGAATCTATTGTTAATTGATGCAACTGAATCTTGTGTTTAGTGATGCGACTGAATCATATATTAATCGATGGGAAGGAATGTTGTGTTTATTGATGGGACTGACTTATTGTTTATTGATGCGACTGAATCATTTTTTATTGAAGGTAATGACTTCCATGTTTATTGATGGGACTGAGACTCGTTTTTATTGATAGTACTGAACGTTGTATATATCGGTGGTACTGAATCTTATGTCAATTGATGGGACTGGATCTTGTGTTCATTGATGCGACTGAATTTTGTGTTTATTGATGGGACTGAATCTTGTCTTTATCGATGGGACTGAAACTTTTGTTTATTGATGGGACAGATTCTATTCTTTTTGATGGGACTGAATCTATTGTTTATTGATGGGACTGAAACTTCTGTTTATCGATGGGACTGAATCATGTGTTTATTGATGCAACTGAATCCTTTGTTTATTGATGGGACTGAATCTATTTTTAATGGACAGGACTGAATCTATTGTTTATTGATTGGAACGAATCTGTTGTTTATTGATGGGAATGTACATCGTGTTTACTGATGGGACTGAATCTATTGTTTATGGATGCGTCTGAATCTGTTGTTTATTCTTGCGACTGAATTCCGTGTTTATCGATGGGACTGAATCTTGTGTTTATTGATGGGACTGAATCTCCTGTTTATTGATGCGACTGAATCTTGTTTCTATTGATGGAACTGAATCTTGTGTCTATTGATGCGACTGGATCTTGTGCTTATGGATTGGTGTGAATCATGTGTTTATTGATGCGACTGAATCTTCTATTTATTGACTGGTGTGAATGTTGTGTTTATTGATGGCACTGAATTCCGTGTTTATCGATAGGACTGAATGATGTGTTTATTGATGGGACTCAACCTTGTGTTTATTGATGGGTCTTAATCTCGTGTTTATTAATGGGACTGAATCTTGTGTTTATTGATGGAACTGAATCTATTGTTTACAGATAGGACAGAATCTATTGTTTATTCATGGGGCCGAATCTGGTGTTTATTGATGCGACTGAATCTTTTTTTTATTGATGCGACTGAATATATTGTTTAATGATGGGACTGAATCCTGTGTTTATTGATGGGACTGAATCTTGTGTTTATTGATGCGATTGGATATTTTGTTATTGATGGGACTGAATCCATTGTTTATTGATGGGTCTGAATCTTTAGTTTATCGATGGGACAGAATCCTGTGTTTATTTTCGGGCTGAATCCTGTATTAATTGATGGGACTGAATATTCTGTTTATTGATGCGACTGAATCTTGTGTTTATTGATGTGACTGAATCTTGTGTTTATTGATGGGTCTAAATCTTGGGTTTATTGATGGGACTGAATCTTGTGTTTATTGATGGGACTGAATGTTGTGTCTATTGATGGGTCTGAATCTTGTGTTTATCGATGGGATCTAATCTATTGTTTACAGATGGGACTGAACCTATTCTTTATTGATGGGGCCGAATTTTGTGTTTGTTGATGTGACTAAATCTTGTGTTTATTGATGCGACTGAATCTTCTGTCTATTGATTGGAATGAATATTTTGTAGATAGATAGGACTGAATCTTGTGTTTATCGATGGGATGAAATCTTGTGTCTATTGATGGGCCTGAATCTTGTGTTTATTGATTAGACTGAATCTTGTGTCTATTTATGGGACTGAAACTGTTGTTTATTGATGATACTGAATCTTGTGTTTATTGAAGGGACTAAATCTTGTGTTTATTGATGGGACTGAATCTATTGTTTATCAATGAGATTGAATCTTGTGTTTATTGATGGGACTGAATCTTGTGTTTATTGACGCTGCTGAATCATTTGTTTATCGATGGGACTGAATCTTGTGTTTATCGATGTGGCTGAATCTTGTTTTTATTGAAGGGACTGAATCTTGTGTTTATTGATGGGACTGAACGATATATATATCGGTGGGACTGAATCTTGATCCGATTGATCGGCCTGAATCTTGTGTTTATTGATTAGACTGAATCTTGTGTTTATTTATGGGACTGAACCTTTTGTTTATTGATGGGACTGAATCTTGTGTTTATTGATGCGACTGAATCTTGTGTTTATTGTTGCGACTAAACCTTATGTTTATTGCTGGGAATGAAACTGTAGTTTATTGATGGGATTGAATATTGTGTTTATCGATGGGACTGAATCTTGTGTCTATTGATGAGCCTGAATCTTGTGTTTATTGATTAGAATGAATCTTGTGTTTATTTATGGGACTGAATCTTTGGTTTATTGATGTGACTGATTCTTGTGTTTATTGATGCGACTGAATCTTGTGTTTATTGTTGTGACTGAATGTTATGTTTATTGATGGGACTGAATCAATTGTTTATTGTTGGGATTGAATCTTGTGTTTATCGATGTGGCTGAATCTTGTGCTTATTGATGGAACTGAATCTTGTGTTTATTGATGGGACTGAATTTTATATATATCGGTGGGACTGAATCTTGTGCCGATTGATGGGACTGAATCTTGTGTCTATTGATGCGACTGTATATTGTGTTTATTGATTGGTGTGAATCTTGTGTTTAATGATTCGATCGAATCTTGTATTTATTGATGGGATTGAATCTTGTGTTTATTGATGGGACTGAATCTTATGTTTATTGATGGGACTGAATCACTTGTTTATTAATGGGACTGAATCTGTTGTTTATTGATGGAATTGAAGCTTGTGTTTATTGATGGGACTGAATCTTGTGTTTATTGATGCGACTGAATCTTGTGTTTATTGATGCGACTGAATCGTTTGCTTATCGATGGGACTGAATCTTGTGTTTGTCGATGTGGCTGAATCTTGTGTTTATTGATGGGACTGAATCTTATGTTTATTGATGGGACTGAATCTTGTGTTTATTGATGGGACTGAATCTTGTGTTTATTGATGGGACTGAATCTCGTGTTTATTGATGCGACTGAATCTTGTGTTTATTGATGCGACTGAATCTAGTGTTTATTGATGTGACTGAATCTTGTTTTTATTGTTGTGACTGAATGTTATCTTTATTGATGGGACTGAATCTGTTGTTTATTGATGGGATTGAATCTTGTGTTTATTGTTGGCATTGAATCTTGTGTTTATCGATGTGGCTGAATCTTGTGCTTATTGATGGGACTGAATCTTGTGTTTATTGATGGGCCTGAATTTTATATATATCGGTGGGACTGAATCTTGTGCCGATTGATGGGACTGAATCTTGTGTCTATTGATGCGACTGTATATTGTGTTTATTGATTGGTGTGAATCTTGTTTAATGATTCGATCGAATCTTGTATTTATTGATGGGATTGAATCTTGTGTTTATTGATGGGACTGAATCTTGTGTTTATTGATGTGACTGAATCATTTGTTTATTAATCGGACTGAATCTGTTGTTTCTTGATGGAATTGAAGCTTGTGTTTATTGATGGGATAAAATCTTGTGTTTAATAATGCGACTGAATCTTGTGTTTATTGATGGGACTGAATCGTTTGCTTATCGATGGGACTCAATCTTGTGTTTGTCAATGTGGCTGAATCTTGTGTTTATTGATGGGACTGAATCTTATGTTTATTGATGGGACTGAATCATGTGTTTATTGATGGGACTGAATCTTGTGTTTATTGATGGTACTGAATCTCGTGTTTATTGATGCGACTGAATCTTGTGTTTATTGATGTGACTGAATCTAGTGTTTATTGATGCGACTGAATCTTGTGTTTATTGACGCGACTGAATCTTGTGTTTATTGATGCGACTGAATTGTCTGTTTATCGATGGAACTGAATCTCATGTTTATTGATGGGACTGAATCTAATGTTTATTGATGGGACTGAATCTCGTGATTATTGATAGTACTGAATGTTGTGTTTATTGATGGGACTCAATCTTGTGTTTAGTAATGGGACTTAACCTCGTGTTTATTGGTGGGACTCAATCTTATGTTTATTGATGGGACTGAATGTTGTGTTTATCGATGGGACTGAATTTTGTGTTTATCGATGGGACTGAATCAATTGTTTATTGATGGGATTGAATATATTGTTTATTGATGGGACTATATCTTCTGCTTATTGAAGCAACTGTATCATGTGTTGATTGATGTGACTGAATATTGTGTTTATTGATTGGTGTGAATCTTGTGTTTAATGATTCGACTGAATCTTGTGTTTATTGATGGGATTGAATCTTGTGTTTATTGATGGGACTGCATCTTGTGTTTATTGATGGGACTGGATCTTGTATTTATTGATGGGAATGAATCTTATGTTTATTGATGGGACTGAATCTTGTGTTTATTGATGGGACTGAATCTTTTGTTTATTAATGGGATGAATCTGATGTTTATTGATGGGATTGAAGCTTGTGTTTATTGATGGGACTGAATCTTGTGTTTATTGATGAGACTGAATCTTGTGTTTATTGATGGGTCTGAATCTTTTGTTTATTGATAGGCCTGAATCTTGTGTTTATTGATGCGACTGAATCTTGTGTTTATTGATGCGACTGAATTGTGTGTTTATCGGTGGGACTGAATCTTGTGTTTATCGATGTGACTGAATCTTTTGTTTATCGATGAGACTGAATCTATCGTTTTTTGAGGGGACTGAATCTCATGATTATTGATAGTACTGAATGTCGTGTTTATTGATGGGACTCAATCTTGTCTTTATTGATTGAACTCAATCTTGTGTTTATCGATGGGTCTGAATCTTCTGCTTATCGATGGGACTGAATCTATTGTTTGTTGATGGGGTTGAATCTATTGATTATTGGTGGGACTTTATCTTGTGCTTATTGATGCGTCTGTATCTTGTGATGATTTATGTGACTGACTCTTGTGTTTATTGATGCGACTAAATCGTATATTTATCGATGGGAATGAATGTTTTGTTTATTGATGGGACTGAATCTTTTGTTTATTGTTGGGAATGAAACTATTGTTTATTGATATGAATGTACGTTGTGTTTATTGATGGGACTGAATCTATTGTTTATTGATGCGTCTGAAGCTTTTGTTTATTGATGCTACTGAATTCCATGTTTATCGATGGGATTGAGACTCATGTTTATTGATGGTGCTGAACGTTGTATATATTGGTGGTACTGAATCTTGTGTCGATTGATGCGCCTGAATCTTGTGTGTATTGATGGGATTGAATGCTGTGTTTATGGATGGGCCTGAATCCTGTGTCTTTTGATTGGACTGAATCTTGTGTTTATCGATGGGACTGAATCTTTTGTTTATTGATTAGACTGAATCTTGTGTGTATTTATGGGACTGAATCTTTTGCTTATTGATGGGACTGAATCTTGTGTTTATTGATGCGACTGAATCTTGTGTTTATTGTTGCAACTAAATCTTATGTTTATTGCTAGGAATGAAACTGTTGTTTATTGATGGGATTGAATATTGTGTTTATCGATGGGACTGAATCTTGTGTCTATTGATGGGCCTGAATCTTGTGTTTATTGATTAGAATGAATCTTGTGTTTATTTATGGGACTGAATCTTTTGTTTATTGATGGGAGTGAATCTTGTGTTTATTGATGCGACTGAATCTTGTGTTTATTGTTGTGACTGACTGTTATGTTTCTTGATGGGATTGAATCTTGTGTTTATTGATGGGACTGAATCTTATGTTTATTGATGGGATTGAATCTTGTGTTTATTGATGCGACTGAATCTTGTGTTTATTGATGCGACTGAATCTACTGTTTATTGATGCGACTGAATCTTGTGTTTATTGTTGTGACTGAATCACAGAATCACAGAACCACAGAAACCCCACAGTGCAGATAGAGGCCATTTCGGCCCATCGAGCCTGCACCGACACATATCCCACACTATCCCCGTGACCCCACGTATTTAATCCCCCTAACACTAAGGGTCAATTTATCATAGCCAATCAACCTAACCCGCACATCTTTGGACTGTGGGTGGAAACCGGAGCACCCGGAGGAAACCCACGCAAACACGGGGATAATGTGCAAACTCCACACAGACAGTCACCCGAGGCCGGATTCGAACCCGGGTGCCTGGCTCTGTGAGGCAACAGTGCTAACCATTATGCCACCATGGAAACAATCATGTGTTTGTCGATGTGGCTGAATCTTGTGTTTATTGATGGGACTGATTCTTGTGTTTATTGATGGGACTGAATTTTATATATATCGGTGGGACTGAATCTTGTGCTGATTGATGGGACTGAATCTTGTGTCTATTGATGCGACTGTATATTGTGTTTATTGATTGGTGTGAATCTTGTGTTTTATGATTCGATCGAATCTTGTATTTATTGATGGGATTGAATCTTGTGTTTATTGATGGGACTGAATCTTGTGTTTATTGATGGGACTGAATCATTTGTTTATTAATGGGACTGAATCTGTTGTTTCTTGATGGAATTGAAGCTTGTGTTTATTGATGGGACTGAATCTTGTGTTTATTGATGCGACTGAATCTTGTGTTTATTCATGCGACTGAATCGTTTGCTTATCGATGGGACTGAATCTTGTGTTTGTCGATGTGGCTGAATCTTGTGTTTATTGATGGGACTGAATCTTATGTTTATTGATGGGTCTGAATCTTGTGTTTATTGATGGGACTGAATCTTGTGTTTATTGATGGGACTGAATCTCGTGTTTATTGATGAGACTGAATCTTGTGTTTATTGACGCGACTGAATTGTCTGTTTATCGATGGAACTGAATCTCATGTTTATTGATGAGACTGAATCTAATGTTTATTGATGGGACTGAATCTCGTGATTATTGATAGTAATGAATGTTGTTTTTATTGATGGGACTCAAACTTGTGTTTCGTAATGGGACTTAACCTTGTGTTTATTGGTGGGACTCAATCTTATGTTTATTGATGAGACTGAATGTTGTGTTTATCGATGGGACTGAATCTTGTGTTTATCGATGGGACTGAATCTATTGTTTATTGATGGGATTGAATCTATTGTTTATTGATGGGACTGTGTCTTGTGCTTATTGAAGCAACTGTATCTTGTGTTGATTGATGTGACTGAATATTGTGTTTATTGATTGGTGTGAATCTTCTGTTTAATGATTCGACTGAATCTTGTGTTTATTGATGGGATTGAATCTTGTGTTTATGGATGGGACTGCATCTTGTGTTTATTGATGGGACTGAATCTTGTATTTATTGATGGGAATGAATCTTGTGTTTATTGATGGGACTGAATCTTGTGTTTATTGATGGGACTGAATCTTTTGTTTATTAATGGGATGAATCTGATGTTTATTGATGGGATTGAAGCTTGTGTTTATTGATGGGACTGAATCTTGTGTTTATTGATGAGACTGAATCTTGTGTTTATTGATGCGACTGAATCATTTGTTTATTGATGCGACTGAATCTTGTGTTTATTGATGCGACTGAATCTTGTGTTTATTGATGCGACTGCATCTTTTGTTTAGCGATAGGACAGAACCTTCTGTTTATTGATGCGACTGAATCTTGTGTCTATTGATGGGACTGAATTTTGTGTCTATTGATGGGACTGAATCTTGTGTTTATTGATGGGACTGATTCTTGTGCTTATTGATGGGACTAAATCTTGTGTTTATTGATGGGACTGAATTTTTGTTTATCGATGGGATTGAATCTTGTGTTTATTGGGACTGACTCTTGTGTTTATTGATGGGACTGAATCTTGTGTTTATTGATGCGACTGAATCTTGAGTTTATTGATGCGACTGAATCTTTAGTTGATAGATGGGACTGAATCTTTTGTTTATTGATGGGACAGAATCTTTTGTCTATTGATGGTCCTGAATCTTGTGGTTATTGATTAGATTGAATCTTGTGTTTATTAATGGGATTGAACCATGTGTTTATTGATAGGACTGCATCTTGTGTTTATCGATGGGACTGAATATTGTGTTTATTGATGGGACTGAATCTTGTGTTTACTGATGGGACTGAATCTTGAGTTTATTGATGGGACTGAAACTCGTGTTTATTGAAAGTACTGAACGTTATGTATATCGGTGGGAGTGATTCTTGTGGCGATTGATGGGACTGAATCTTGTGTCTATTGATGCGACTGAATCTTGTGTTTATTGATGGGATTGAAACTTTTGTTTATTAATGGGACTGCATCTTGTGTTTATTGATGGGACTGAATCTTTCTTTTATTGATGGGATTGAAACTTGTGTTTATTGATGGGACTGCATCTTGTGTTTATTGATGGGACTGCATCTTTTGTTTATTGATGGGACTGCATCTTGTGTTTATTGATGGGACTGAATCTTTCTTTTATTGATGGGATTGAATCTTGTGTTTATTGATGGTACTGAACCTTGTGTTTATTGATGGGACTGAATCTTTTGTTTATTGATGGGACTGAATCTGTTGTTTATAGATGGTACTGAATCTTGTGTTTATTGATGCGACTCAATCTTGTGTTTATTGATGTGACTGACTCTTGTGTTTATTGATGCGATTGAATCCTGTGTTTATTGGTGCGACTGCATCTTGTGTTTATCGATGTGACTGAATCTTTTGTTTATCGATGAGACTGAATCTATCATTTGTCGATGGGTCTGAATATCGTGTTTATTGATGGGACTGAATCTCATGTCTTTTATGGGACTTAATCGTGTGATTATTGATAGTACTGAATGTTGTGTTTATTGATGGGACTCAATCTTGTGTTTATTAATCGGACTTAATCTCATGTTTATTGATGGGACACAATCTTGTGTTTATTGATGGGACTAAATGTTGTGTTTGTCGATTGGACTGAATGTTTTGTTTATCGATGGGACTGAATCTATTGTTTATTGATGGGACTGAATCTATGGTTTATTGATGGGACTGGATCTTGTGTTTATTGATGCGACTGTATCTTGTGTTGATATATGCGACTGAATCTTGTGTTTATTGATGCGACTGAATCATATGTTTATCGATGGTAATGAATATTTTGTTTATTGATGGGACTGAATCTTGTGTTTATTGGTGGGACTGAATCTAATGTTTATTGATGTGAATGTATGTTGTGTTTATTGATGGGACTGAATCTATAGTTTATTGATTCGTCTGAATATTTTGTTTATTGATGCGACTGAATTCCATGTTTATCGATGGGACTGAGACTCGTGTTGATTGATAGTACTTAACGTTGTATATATCAGTGGTACTGAATCTTGTGTTGATTGATGGGACTGAATCTTGTGTCTATTGATGCGACTGAATCTTGTGTTTATTGATGGGAATGAATGCTGTGTTTATGGATGGGCCTGAATCTTGAGTCTATTGATCGGACTGAATCATGTGTTTATCGATGGGACTGAATCATTTGTTTATTGATCGGACTGAATCTGTTGTTTATTGACGGGACTGAATCTTTTGTTTATCAATGGGACTGAATCATGTGTTTATTGATGCGATTGAATCGTTTGTTTATTGATGGGACTGAATCTATTGTTTATGGATGGAGCTGAATCTATTGTTTATTGATGGGAATGTACCTCGCGTTTACTGATGGGACTGAATCTATTGTTTATGGATGCGTTTGAATCTATTGTTTATTGATGCGACTGAATTCCATGTTTATCGATGGGACTGAATCATGATTTAATTGTTGGGACTAAATCTCGTGTTTATTGATGAGACTGAATCTTGTTTCTATTGATGGAACTGAATCTTGAGTCTATTGATGCAACTGGATCTTGTATTTATGGATTGGTGTGAATCATATGGTTATTGATGCGACTGAATCTTCGGTTTATTGAATGGTGTGAATCTTGTGTTTATCGATAGGACTGAATGATGTGTTTATTGATGGGACTCAATCTTGTGTTTATTGATGCGACTTAATCTCATGTTTATTGATGGGACTGAATCTTGTTTTTATTGATGGGACTGAATCTTGTGTCTATTAAAGGGACTGAATCTTGTGTTTATTGATGGGACTTAATCTCTTTTTTATTGATGGGACTGAGTCTTGTGTTTATTGATGGGATTGAATCTTGTGTCTATTAATGGGAATGAATCTTGTTTTTATTGATGCGACTGAATTTTCTGTTTATTGATGAGACTGCATCTTCTGTTTATTGATGGGACTCAATCTGATGTTTATTTATGGGACTGAATCTTGTGTTTACTTATGGAACTGAATCTATTTTTTATGGATGGGACTGAATCTATTGTTTATTGATGGGTCCAAAACTTGTGTTTAGTGATGTGACTGAATATTTTGTTTATTGATGTGACTGATTCTTTTGTTTAAAGATGGGATTGAATCCTGTGTTTATTGATGGGACTTAATCTTGTGTTTATTGATGCGACTGAATCTTTTGTTTACTGATGCGACTGCATCTTTTTTTTATCGATGGGTCAGAATCTTGTGTTTATTGATGCGACTGAATCTTGTGGTTATTGATGGGACTAAATCTTGTGTTTATTAATGGCGCTGAATCTTGTGTTTCTCGATGTGACTGAATCTTGTGTTTATTGATGGGACTGAATGTTGTGTCTTTTGCTGGGACTGAATCTAATGTTTAACAATGGGATTAAATCTATTATTTACGGATGGGACTGAATCTATTGTTTATTGATGGGGCCGAATCTTGTGTTTATTAATGGGACTGAATCTTGTGTCTATTGATGGGACAGAATTTTGTGTCTATTGATGGGACTGAATCTTTTGTTGATAGATGGGACTGAATCTTATGTTTATTGATGGGACTGAATCTTGTGTCTATTGATGGGCCTGAATCTTGTGTTTATTGATTAGTCTGAATCTTCTGTTTATTAATGGGTCTGAATCTTGTGTTTATTGATGGGACTGAATGTATTGTTTATAGATTGAATCTTGTGCATATTGCTGCGACTGAATCTTGTGTTAATTGATGGGACTGATTCTTGTGTTTATTGATGGGACTAAATCTTGTGTTTATTGATGGGACTGAATCTATTGTATGTTGATGCGTCTTAATCTTTTGAATATTGATGCAACTGAATTCCATGTTTGTTGATGGGACTGAATCTTGTGTCTATTAATGCGACTGGATCTTGTGTTTATGGATTGGTGTGAATCATGTGGTTATTGATGCGAATGAATCTTCTGTATATTGACTGGTGTGGATCTTGTGTTTATTGATGGGACTGAATCTCGTGTTTATTGATGGGACTGAATCTTGTTTTTATTGATGGGACTGAATTCCGTGTTTATCAATAGAACTGAATGGTGTGTTTATTGATGGGACTCTGATGGGGCTGAATCTTGTGTTTATTAATGTGACTGAATCTTGTGTCTATTAATGGGACTGAATCTTGTGTTTATTGATGGGACATAATCTCTTGTTTATTGATGGGACTGAATCTTGTGTTTATTGACGGGACTGAATCTTGTGTCTATTGATGTGCCTGAATCTTATGTTTATTGTATGGACTGAATCTTGTGTTTATTTATGTGTTTGAATCTGTTGTTTAGTGATGGGTCTCAATCTAATTTTTATTGACGGGACTGAATCTTGTATTTATTGATGCAACTGAATCTCGTGTTTATTGATGGGACTGAATCTTTTGTTTGTTGATGGGACGGAATCTTGTGTTTATTGATAGTACTGAATGTTGTGTTTATTGATGGGACTCACTTTTCTGTTTATTGATGGCACTGAATCCTGTGTTTATTGATGCAACTGAAGCTCCTCTTTATTGCTGGGACTGAATCTTTTGTTTGTTGATGGGACTAAATCTCTTGTTTATTGAGAGTACTGAATGTTGTGTTTATTGATGGGAGTCAATCTTGCGCTTATTGATGGGATGTAATCTCGTACTTACTCATGGGACTGAATCTTGTGTTTATGGATTCGTCTGAAGCTATTGTTTATTGATGCGACTGAATTCCGTGTTTATCGATGGGACTGAATCTTGTTTTTATTGATGGGACTGAATCTCGTGTTTATTGATGCGACTGAATCTTGTTTCTATTGATGGAACTGTATCTTCTTTCGATTGATGTGACTGGATCTTGTGTTTATGGATTGGTGTGAATCATGTGTTTATTGATGCGACTGAATCTTCTGTTTATTGACTGGTGTGAATCTTGTGTTTATTGATGGGACTGAATCTCGTGTTTATTGATGGGTCTGAATCTTGTGTTTATTGATGGGACTGATTCTTGTGTTTATTGATGGGACTTAATATCGTGTTTATTGATGGGACTGAATCTTGTGCTTATTGATGCGACTGAATTTTGTGTTTATTGCTAAGACTGCATCTTCTGTTTATTGATGGGCCTCAATCTTGTGTTTATTTATGGGACTGAATCTTGTGTCTATTTATGGAACTGAATCTATTGTTTATGGATGGGACTGAATCTATTGTTTATTGATGGGTCTGAATCTTGTGTTTATTGATGCGATTGAATCTTTTGTTTAATGATGGGACTGAATCCTGCGTTTATTGATGGGACTGAATCTTGTGCTTATGCATGCGACTGAATCTTTTGTTTATTGATGGGACTGAATCTATTGTTTATTGATGGGACTGAATCTTGTGTTTATTGATGCGACTGCATCTTTTGTTTATCGATGGGACAGAATCTTGTGTTTATTGATGCGACTGAATCTTCTGTTTATTGATGGGACTAAATCTTGTGTTTATTGATGGAACTGAATCTTGTGTTTATCGATGCGACTGAATCTTGTGTTTATTGATGGGACTGAATGTTGTGTCTATTGCTGGGACTGAAACTTATGTTTAACGATGGGATTAAATCTATTATTTATGGATGGGATTGAATCTATTGTTTATTGATGGGGCCGAATCTTGTGTTTATTGATGGGATTGAATCTTGTATCTATTGATGGGACTGAATCTTGTGTCTATTGATGGGACTGAATCTTGTGTCTATTGATGGGACTGAATCTTTTGTTGATAGATGGGACTGAATCTTGTGTTTATTGATGGGGCTGAATCTTTTGTCTATTGATGGGCCTGAATCTTGTGTTTATTGATTAGACTGAATCTTGTGTTTATTAATGGGACTGAATCTTGTGTTTATTGATGGGATTGTTGTATTGATTTCTTCGTGGGTTCAATAATGAGACATTTATGAAAGAGAATGAGTTTTAATCTAAAGTCTGTTCAACTCTTTTATACAGCTTTTACAGGAGATACGATGCTGTGATGCATCTAGAACGAAACCGAAACTAAACTAACTGCCTTGCTTCTCTCGGTCACATGCCCTCTGCTGGTCAGGCACAAGCAATCAATACATGCAATCATGCTATTAAGGCATCATAATCGAGCAGGCAAATATCATCTCTATTTGTTGATATCATTACATCTCCTTTTCTTAAAACAAGAGTATTTTACTTTTAACTAGCAACATGATTTCTTTGTATTAATCTGCATTTTAACTGTAACACTTAATGAACTTACATTGTCATTATCATGATCAAGGTTTTTTAACCTTGCTTTGTGTGTTCACATGAAATATGTCAATACACTAGAACTTGAAGAAAGAATAAGATAACATTACTTCCTTTTATAACAATAGTCCTTAAATTTGCTCAATGAGTGTCTCAGGAAGCTTCACGTGTCTTGAGGATTTTCTGATTGATTGTCCTTGAATCTGAGTTGTTGCCTCAGATGATTGGTTCTCAGCTGTGTGATCAGGTTGTTCAACAGTATCAGTCTCTTGACCTGCTGTGGCTGGTCCCATGGGAAGATCTCGACGATTTCTTTTCAGAACAGCACCCTCATCTGTCTGAATGGTGTATGATCTTGGTTGAACTTCACTCAGGACAGTTCCCTTCTGAGTCCATGTGTTTGTTTTGTCTTTGAACCTTACTTGGTCACCAGTGTGGAGTTCAGGTAGGTTTTGTGTTCCTCTGTCATAGTAGTACTTTTGCTTTTCCTTCTGTTGTTCTTTGAACTTCCTCACTTTCTCCCCCTCTTTTGTTTTCAGGACGTTCTCTGGGATGGGTAGGTTTGACCTTAGCCGACGTCCCATTGGGTGTTGGGCTGGTGACATACCACACTCGAGCGGCGTTGTGCGGTATACAAGCATGCTCTGGTAGAAGTCAGTTCCACTGTCTTTTGCCTTGTACATCAGTCTTTTCACTGTCTGGACCGATTTTTCCACTAGTCCATTGGACTGTGGAAAGTGAGGACTTGACGTTGTGTGGACAAAGTCCCACTCTTTGGCAAAGTGTCGGAAACTTGCATTGTAATACTGGGGTCCGTTGTCTGTGAAGACCTCGCTTGCCACGCCATGTCTGGAGAATATGGCTTTCATACATGTTATCACAGCATCTGCAGTGGTGGTGTGCAGTCTACAAACCTTTGGATACAGGGAGTAATAGTCTGTGACTACAAGATAGTCCTTCGCTTGACATACGAATAGGTCAGTGCCTACCTTCTGGTAAGGTCTGTCTGGTGCTGGGTGTGGCTTTAGTAGTTGCTTGCTCGATATTTCAGGCATATTGTGCAGTTTGACACCTCATTTGTCACATCTTGGTTGATTAGTGGCCGGTACATCACCTCTCATGCTCTTTTCTTACACTTTTCGATTCCCAGATGTCCTCCATGGATCTTTTTTAGCATCTCTCTTCTCAGACTCTTTGGGATAACTATTTTACTTCCTTTGTAGATGATGTCTTCGACCACTGATAGTTCCGCCCTGCAGTTCCAGTACCCTGCTATATCAGGTGAGCAGTCTTGCTTCATGTTGGGCCATCCATCCAAGATGCTTTTTCTCAGTCGTCTCATTGTTTCATCTTTGTTTGTCTCAGTCTTTATGAGCTCCATTTTTGCATCTGCTATGGGCAGTGCACTTGTGATCATGTCCACATAGGCGTTCACTTTGTCATCCATTGTGGTGTTTGCGGGCTCACTTGGGTCTACAGGTCTGGACAACATGTCTGCTGTATACATCAGCTTACCCGGTGTGTACGCAACATTCAGTGTATAGCGTTGCAGCCTGATCATCATTCTTTGTATTCTAAGCGGACAGCTATTTAGTGGCTTTTGGAACAATGCAATCAAGGGCTTATGGTCAGTCTCTACACTGATTGCTTGTCCTGCCACAAACTGGTGAAATCTTTCA
Organism: Somniosus microcephalus; assembly: GCF_052327205.1. Classification (NCBI taxonomy): domain Eukaryota; kingdom Metazoa; phylum Chordata; class Chondrichthyes; order Squaliformes; family Somniosidae; genus Somniosus; species Somniosus microcephalus. The sequence continues at coordinate 102,092,081 of NC_140997.1, forward strand.
CAGGCGTATGTGATGCTGAGCAGCTCCTTTTCTATTTGAGCATATCGCGTCTCCGCGTCTGTCATTGAGTGCGATGCATATGCAATAGGTTGCCAGTAGTCATATTGTTGCAGAAGAACGGCACCGAGCCCACTCTGTGATGCATCTGATGATATCTTGATGGGTCTCGCTGGGTCATAAAACCTCAGAACTGGTTCCTCTGTGAGCAGTTTCTTTAGATCGCTCCATGACTTCTCATGCTCATGATTCCATTCCCATTCTATGTTCTTTTCAGTTAGTCTTCTCAGTGGTGCCATCTTTTCTGAGAGGTTGGATATGAATTTCCCCATGTAGTTGATCATTCCATTAAACCTCTGCACGTCCTTTTTGCATTGTGTCTTTGGCATATTCTCAATGGCGGGCACCTTTCTGGGGTCTGGTCTGATGCCCTCACTGCTAAGGATATCTCCCACGAATGTCAGTTCTGTCACCCCGAGCTGGCATTTCTCTCTATTCAGCTTCAGGTTTGTTTTCCTTGTTGCTTCCAGCACTTTTTTCAGTCTCTCGTCATGCTCAGTTCTCGTGGTTCCCCATATTATGATGTCATCCATTGATGTATCAACTCCCTCCAGGTGCTCATAGATCATATGGATAGTCTTGTGATACACTTCAGGAGCTGAGGCAATGCCAAATGGTAACCTTAGGAATCTGTATCTGCCAAATGGACTGTTGAACGTGCACAGTCTTGAACTTGCTTCGTCCAGCTTCATCTGCCAAAATCCTGATGATGCATCTAACTTGCTGAAATATTTTGCATTTGCAAACTGTGCCATGATTTCCTCACATGTAGGAAGCTTGAAGTGCTCTCTCTTTATTGCTCTGTTTAGATCTCTTGGATCCAGGCAAATTCTGAGCTTTCCATTCTTTTTGTCCACTACGACGAGGGAACTCACCCACTCAGTTGGCTCATCTATCTTCTGAATCACGTTCAGGCTTTCCATCCTGTCCGACTCTGCCTTCAGTTGCTTTTGAAGAGCAAACTGAACTTTTCTGCATGGATGCATGACCGGTGCCATACTTTTATCTACTCTGATCGTGTGTTCTCCTGGAATGCAGCCTATACCCTTTAATAGGTCGTTGTACTCATTCATGAGTTCATCATAGACTGTCTCTCCTTCGCTTTCCACAAAGAGGACTCTCTTTACCAGGTTCAGTCTCTCACAGGCTTTTAAACCTAGTAGGAGTTGCACATCCTTTGGCACCACGATTAATGCTAGTGTGTGCTCTCTGTCCTTCTGTGTTACTTTGACAATGCATCTTCCTTTCACTGGTATATCAGTACCTGAGTATCCTGTCACTTTCACTTTTATTCCATGTATCTTTGGTCTGGGTCTAATTTTCTTAAAATCAGTCTCTGATATCACAGTAACTTGTGCTCCAGTATCCAATTTAAATGGAATGTGTATGTCATTCACTTTTAGTGTCAACATCCAGTCTCTTTCTTCTTTTTGGTTTTCAGACACAACATCTACATAGAACTCCTCTATGTTGCTTTCATCTACTGCATGGACCTTGCTTTGTTGCATTTGGTTCTTACAGCAACGGGCATAATGGTTGTTCCTGTTGCAACTATTGCATGTTTTACCATATGCTGGACACTTTCTTGGTGGATGCTGTGTACCACATCGACTACATGTCTTTCGATTGTCCCTTTCATTTTCGTTCGCTGGCCTCGCCTCTTTTTTCACATTGGCGCTCTTTTTGTTAAACGGTTTGTATCCATTCTTTCTCACTGCATCCACGTTGCAGCTTTTGTCACTGAACAGCTCCTTTGCCTGCAACTTCACAGTCTCTGTAGCCCTACACAGTGCTATGGCTTTTCCCAGGTCTAGATCTTGCTCTCTTAGCAGTCTTTCCCTTAGACCATTATTCAGAATACCACACACCTTTTATCAGCGAGTCTGTCAGTCCCCCAAATTCACACGATTTGCTTCTGTTTCTCAGTTCAGTCACATACTGATCAATAGTCTCACCCGTTTTCTGTACACATGTGAAAAATCTGTGCCTCTCAAACATCACGTTATGTTTAGGTATGCAGTAGGCCTCAAACTGTTCCATTATTTTATCTAGCTTCATTTTGTCTCCATCAACAGCGAATGTGAAGTTATTATACACCTCCAGCGCTTCATCACCCACGACATGTAAGAACAGTGACGATTTCTTATTATCACTTTTCTCGTCAGCTCCGATTGCTGATAAATACAACCCCACACGTTGTTTGAACCTTCTCCAATTTTCAGCCACATTACCTGTCATCTGAAGCATCGCCGGTGGGTGTAAACCTTCCATTTTTTCACTTCGTTAGCTATTCTCCAATGGTAAGCAACGATGTTCACTTTTGGCTTGCTAATTTGTGGGGAGCTGATTTCACTTTAGATTTTTTCTCTTCATCTCTTTCAGCCACTTCTGACACCATGTATTGATTTCTTTGTGGGTTCAATGATGAGACATTTATGAAAGAGAATGAGTTTAAAGCTAAAGTCTGTTCAACTCTTTTATACAGCTTTTACAGGAGACACGATGCTGTGATGCATCTAGAACGAAACCGAAACTAAACTAACTGCCTTGCTTCTCTCGGTCACATGCCCTCTGCTGGTCAGGCACAAGCAATCAATACATGCAATCATGCTATTAAGGCATCATAATCGAAAAAGCGAATAAAATCTCTATTTGCTGATATCATTACAACTGTATCTATTGATTATTGATGGGATTGAATCTTGTGCATATTGCTGCGACTGAATCTTGTGTTTATTGATGGGACTGATTCTTGTGTTTATTGATGGGACTGAATCTTGTGTTTATTGATGGGACTAAATCTTGTGTTTATTGATGGGACTGCACCTTGTGTTTATTGATGGGACTGAATCTTGTGTTTATTGATGGGACTAAATCTTGTGTTTATTGATGGGACTGCAGCTTGTGTTTATTGATGGGACTGAATCTTGTGTTTATTGATGGGAATGAATCTTGTGCTTATTGATGGGACTCAATCTTGTGTTATTGCTGGTACTGGAATCTTGTGTTTACGGATGGGACTGAATCTTGTGTCTATTGATGGGACTGAATCTTGTGTTTATCGATGGGACTGAATCTTGTGTTTATTGATGGGACTGAATATATTGTTTACTGATGCGTCTGAATCTTTTGTTTATTGATGTGACTGAATTCCATGTTTATCGATGGGACTGAGACTCGTTTTTATTGATAGTACTGAACGTTTTATATATCGGTGGTACTGATCCTTGTGTCGATTGATGGGACTGAATCTTGTTCCTATTCATGCGACTGAATCTTGTGTTTATTGATTGGTGTGAATCTTCTAGTTATTGATGCAATTAATCTTGTGTTTATTGATGGGACTGAATCTTGTGTTTGTTGATGGGATTTCATCTTGTGTTTATTGATGGGACTGAATGCTGTGTTTACGGATGGGCCTGAATCTTGTGTCTATTGATGGGACTCAATCTTCTGGTTATTGATGCAACTAAATCTTGTGTTTATTGATCGGACTGAATCATGTGTTTGTTGATGGGACTGAATCTTGGGTCTATTGATGGGACTGAATCTTGTGTTGATAGATGGGACTGAATCTTGTGATTATTGATGGGACTGAATCTTGTGTCGATTGATGGGACTGAATCTTGTGTCTATTGATGGGACTGAATCTTTTGTTGATAGATGGGACTGAATCTTGTGTTGATCGATGGGACTGAATCTGGGGTCTATTGATGGGACTGAATCTTGTGTTTATTGATGTGACTGAATCTTGTGTTTATTTATGGGACTGAATCTTGTGTCTATTGATGGGACTGAATCTTTTGTTGATTGATGGGATTGAATCTTGGGTTTATCGATGCGACTGAATCTTGGGTCTATTGATGGGACTGAATCTTGTGTTTATTGATGCGACAGAATCTCGTGTTTATTGATGGGACTGAATCTTTTGTTTGTTAATGGGACTGAATCTTGTGTTTATTGATAGTACTGAATGTTTGCTAATTGATTGTAACTCTATTGTGTATTTATAGATGGGACGTAATCTCCTGTTTATTCATGGGACTGAATCTTGTGTTTTTTGAGGCGACTGAATCTTGTATTTTCTGATGCGACTGAATCTTTTGTTTGTTGATGGGACTGAATCTCATGTTTATTGATGTTACTGAATGTTTGTTTATTGATGGGACTCCTTCGTGTTTTTATTGAAGCGACTGAATCTTGTGTTTATTGTTGGGACTGAATCTTGTATTTACTCATGGGACAGAATATATTGTTTGTTGATGGGAATGTACCTTATGTTTATTGATGGGACTGAATCAATTGTTTATTGATGCATCTGAATCTTTTGTTTATTGATGCAACTGAATTCCATGTTTATCGATGGGACTGAATCTTGTGTTTATTGATGGGACTGAATATATTGTTTACTGATGCGTCTGAATCTTTTTTTAATTGATGTGACTGAATTCCATGTTTATTGATGGGACTGAGACTCGTGTTTATTGAAAGTACTGAACGTTTTATATATCGGTGGTACTGAACCTTGTGTCGATTGATGGGACTGAATCTTGTATCTATTCATGTGACTGAATCTTGTGTTTATTGATTGGTGTGAATCTTCTGGTTATTTATGCAACTAAATCTTGTTTTTATTGATGGGACTGAATCTTGTGTTTGTTGATGGGATTGCATCTTGTGTTTATCGATGGGCCTGAATCTTGTGTCTATTGATGGGACTCAATCTTGTGTTTATCGATGGGCCTGAATCTTTTTATTATTGATGGGACTGAATCTTCTGTTTTTTGATGGGACTGAATCTTGTGTTTATCGATGGGACTGAATCTTTTGTTTATCGATGGGACTGAATCTTGTGATTATTGATGGGACTGAATCTTGTGTCGATTGATGGGACTGAATCTTGTGTCTATTGATGGGGCTGAATCTTTTGTTGATAGATGGGACTGAATCTTGTGTTTATCGATGGGACTGAATCTTGGGTCTATTGATGGGACTGAATCTTGTGTTTATTGATGCGACATAATCTCGTGTTTATTGATGGGACTGGATCTTTTGTTTGTTAATGGGACTGAATCTCGTGTTTATTGATAGTACTGAATGCTTGTTAATTGATGGGACTCTATTGTGTATTTATTGATGGGTCGTAACCTCGTGTTTATTCATGGGACTGAATCTTGTGTATATTGATGAAACTGAATCTTGTATTTACTTTTGCGACTGAATATTCTGTTTATTGATGGGACTGAATCTCATGTTTTCTGATGCGACTGAATCTTTTGTTTGTTGATGGGACTGAATCTCATGTTTATTGATGTTATTGAATGTTTGTTTATTGATGGGACTCATTCGTGTTTTTATTGAAGCGACTGAATCTTGTGTTTATTTTTGGGACTGAATCTTGTATTTACTGATGGGACTGAATCTATTGTTTGTTGATGGGAATGTACTTGTGTTTATTGATGGGACTGAATCTAATGTTTATTGATGCATCTGAATCTTTTGTTTATTGATGCGACTGAATTCCATGTTTATCGATTGGACTGAATCTTGTGTTTATTGATGGGACTGAATATATTGTTTACTGATGCGTGTGAATCTTTTTTTAATTGATGTGACTGAATTCCATATTTATCGATGGGACTGAGACTCATGTTTATTGAAAGTACTGCACGTTTTATATATCGGTGGTACTGAACCTTGTGTCGATTGATGGGACTGAATCTTGTTTCTATTCATGTGACTGAACCTTGTGTTTATTGATTGGTGTGAATCTTCTGGTTATTTATGCAACTAAATCTTGTGTTTATTGATGGGACTGAATCTTGTGTTTGTTGATGGGATTGCATCTTGTGTTTATTGCTGGGACTGAATGCTGTGTTTACGAATGGGCCTGAATCTTGTGTCTATTGATGGGACTCAATCTTGTGTTTATCGATGGGCCTGAATCTTTTTATTATTGATGGGACTGAATCCTCTGTTTTTTGCTGGGGCTGAATCTTGTGTTTATCGATGGGACTGAATCATTTTGTTTATCGAAGGGACTGAATCTTGTGATTATTGATGGGACTGAATCTTGTGTCGATTGATGGGACTGAATCTTGTGTCTATTGATGGGACTGAATCTTTTGTTGATAGATGGGACTGAATCTTGTGTTTATCGATGCGACTGAATCTTGGGTCGATTGATGGGACTCAATCTTGTGTTTATTGATGTGACAGAATCTCGTGTTTATTGATGGGACTGGATCTTTTGTTTGTTATTGGGACTGAATCTCGTGTTTATTGATAGTACTGAATGCTTGTTTATTGATGGGACTCTATTGTGTATTTATTGATGGGTCGTAATCTCGTGGTTATTCATGGGACTGAATCTTGTGTATATTGATGCAACTGAATCTTGTATTTACTGTTGCGACTGAATCTTCTGTTTATTGATGGGACTGAATCTCATGTTTACTGATGCGACTGAATCTTTTGTTTGTTGATGGGACTGAATCTCATGTTTATTGATGTTACTGAATGTTTGTTTATTGATGGGACTCATTCGTGTTTTTATTGAAGCGACTGACTCTTGTGTTTATTTTTGGGACTGAATCTTGTATTTACTGATGGGACTGAATCTATTGTTTGTTGATGGGAATGTACCTTGTGTTTATTGATGCATCTGAATCTTTTGTTTATTGATGTGACTGAATTCCATGTTTATCGATTGGACTGAATCTTGTGTTTATTGATGGGGCTGAATATATTGTTTACTGATGCGTCTGAATCTTTTTTTAATTGATGTGACTGAATTCCATATTTACCGATGGGACTGATATTCATGTTTATTGAAAGTACTGCACGTTTTATATATCGGTGGTACTGAACCATGTGACGATTGATGGGACTGAATCTTGTATCTATTCATGCAACTGAATCTTGTGTTTATTGATTGGTGTGAATCTTCTGGTTATTGATGCAACTAAATCTTGTGTTTATTGATGGGACTGAATCTTGTGTTTGTTGATGGGATTGCATCTTGTGTTTGTTGATGGGACTGAATCCTGTGTTTACGAATGGGCCTGAATCTTGTGTCTATTGATGGGACTCAATCTTGTCTGTATCGATGGGCCTGAATCTTTTTATTATTGATGGGACTGAATCTTCTGTTTATTGATGGGACTGAATCTTCTGTTTATTGATGGGACTGAATCTTTTGTTTATCGATGGGACTGAACCTTGTGATTATTGATGGGACTGAATCTTGTGTCGATTGATGGGACTGAATCTTTTGTTGGTTGATGGGACTGAATCTTGTGTTTATCGATGGGACAGAATCTTGGGTCTTTTGATGGGTTTGAATCTTGTGTTTATTGATGCGACAGAATCTCGTGTTTATTGATGGGACTGAATCTTTTGTTTGTTAATGGGACTGAATCTCGTGTTTATTGATATAACTGAATGTTTGCTAATTGATGGGACTCTATTGTGTATTTATTGATGGAACATAATCTCGTGTATATTCATGGGACTGAATCTTGTGTTTATTGAGGCGACTGAATCTTGTATTTACTGATGCGACTGAATCTTCTGTTTGTTGATGGGACTGAATCTCATGTTTACTGATGCGACTGAATCTTTTGTTTGTTGATGGGACTGAATCTCGTGTTTATTGATGGGACTGAATCTTTTGTTTGTTAATGGGACTGAATCTCGTGTTTTTTGACAGTACTGAATGTTTGTTTACTGATGAGACTCTATTGTGTATTTATTGATGGGACGTAATCTCGTGTTTCTTCATGGGACTGAATCTTGTGTTTATTGATGGGACTGAATCTCATGTTTACTGATGCGACTGAATCTTTTGTTTGTTGATGGGACTGAATCTCGTGTTTATTGATGTTACTGAATGTTTGTTTATTGATGGGACTCATTCGTGTTTTTATTGAAGCGACTGAATCTAGTGATTATTGTTGGGACTGAATCTTGTATTTACTCATGGGACTGAATCTATTGTTTGTTGATGGGAATGTACCTTGTTTTTATTGATGGGACTGAATCTGTTGTTTATTGATGCATCTGAATCTTTTGTTTATTGATGCGACTGAATTCCCTGTTTATCAATGGGACTGAATTTTGTGTTAATTGATTTGACTGAGACTCGTGTTTAATGATAGTGCTGAACGTTGTATACATCGGTTTTACTGAATCTTGTGTCGATTGATGGGACTTAATATTGTGTTTATTGATGCGACTGAATCTTGTGTTTATTGATGCGACTGAATTGTGTGTTTATTGATGCGACTGAATCGTGTGTTTATCGATAGGAATGAAGGTTTTGTTTATTGGTGGGACTGAATCTATTATTTATTGACGGGACTGAATCTTGTGTTTATTGGTGGGACTGAATCTAAATTTTATTGATGGGAATGTACCTTCTGTTTCTTGATGGGACTGCATCTATTGCATATTGATGCGTCTGAATCATTTGTTTATTGATGCGACTGAATTCGATGTTTATCGATGCGACTGAATTTTGGGTCTATTGGTGGGACTGAATCTTGTGTTTATTGATGCGACAGAATCTCGTGTTTATTGATGGGACTGAATCTTTTGTTCGTTAATGGGACTGAATCTCGTGTTTTTTGATAGTACTGAATGTTTGTTTACCGATGGGACTCTATTGTGTATTTATTGATGGGACGTAATCTCGTGTTTATTCATGGGACTGAATCTTGTGTTTATTGATGGGACTGAATCTCATGTTTACTGATGTGACTGAATCTTTTGTTTGTTGATGGGACTGAATCTCATGTTTATTGATGTTATTGAATGTTTGCTTATTGATGGGACTCATTCGTGTTTTTATTGAAGCGACTGAATCTTGTGTTTATTGTTGGGACTGAATCTTGTATTTACTGATGGGACTGAATCTATTGTTTGTTGATGGGAATGTACCTTGTGTTTATTGATGGGACTGAATCTAATGTTTATTGATGCATCTGAATCTTTTGTTTATTGATGCGACTGAATTCCCTGTTTATCAATGAGACTGAATTTTGTGTTTATTGATGGGACTGAGACTCGTGTTTAATGATAGTGCTGAACGCTGTATACATCACAGAATCACAGAATCACAGAAACCCCACAGTGCAGATAGAGGCCATTTCGGCCCATCGAGCCTGCACCGACACATATCCCACCCGATCCCCGTAACCCCTACACCAACACATATCCCACCCTATCCCTGTAACCCCACGTATTTAATCCCCCTAACACTAAGGGTCAATTTATCATAGCCAATCAACCTAACCCGCACATCTTTGGACTGTGGGAGGAAACCGGAGCACCCGGAGAAAACCCACGCAAACACGGGGAGAATGTGCAAACTCCACACAGACAGTTGCCCGAGGCCGGATTCGAACCCGGGTCTCTGGCGCTGTGAGGCAACAGTGCTAACCACTATGCCACCGTGCTGAATCGGTTTTACTGAATCTTGTGTCGATTGATGGGACTTAATCTTGTGTTTATTGATGCGACTGAATCTTGTGTTTATTGATGCGACTGAATTGTGTGTTTATTGATGCGACTGAATCGTGTGTTTATCGATAGGAATGAAAGTTTTGTTTATTGGTGGGACTGAATCTATTATTTATTGACGGGACTGAATCTTGTGTTTATTGGTGGAACTGAATCTAATTTTTATTGATGTGAATGTACCTTGCGTTTCTTGATGGGACTGCATCTATTGTATATTGATGCGTCTGAATTGTTTGTTTATTGATGCGACTGAATTCGGTGATTATCGATGCAACTGAATTTTGGGTCTATTGATGGGACTGAATCTTGTGTTTATTGATGCGACAGAATCTCGTGTTTATTGATGGGACTGAATCTTTTGTTTGTTAATGGGACTGAATCTCGTGTTTATTGATAGTACTGAATGTTTGTTTATTGATGGGACTCTATTGTGTATTTATTGATGGGACGTAATCTCATGTTTATTCATGGGACTGAATCTTGTGTTTATTGAGGCGACTGAATCTTGTATTTACTGATGTGACTGAATCTTCTGTCTGTTGATGGGACTGAATCTCATGTTTACTGATGCGACTGAATCTTTTGCTTGTTGATGGGACTGAATCTCAAGTTTATTGATGTTACTGAATGTTTGTTTATTGATGGGACTCATTTGTGTTTTTATTGAAGCGACTGAATCTTGTGTTTATTGTTGGGACTGAATCTTGTATTTACTCATGGGACTGAATCTATTGTTTGTTGATGGGAATGTACCTTGTGTTTATTGATGCGACTGAATCTATTGTTTATTGATGCATCTGAATCTTTTGTTTATTGATGCGACTGAATTCCATGTTTATCGATGGGACTGAATCTTGTGTTTATTGATGGGACTGAATATACTGTTTACTGATGCGTCTGAATCTTTTTTTAATTGATGTGACTGAATTCCATGTTTATCGATGGGACTGAGACTCGTGTTTATTGAAAGTACTGAACATTTTATATATTGGTGGTACTGAACCTTGTTTCGATTGATGGGACTGAATCTTGTATCTGTTCATGTGACTGAATCTTGTGTTTATTGATTGGTGTGAATCTTCTGGTTATTGATGCAACTAAATCTTGTGTTTATTGATGGGACTGAATCTTGTGTTTGTTGATGGGATTGCATCTTGTGTTTATTGATGGGACTGAATGCTGTGTTTACGGATGGGCCTGAATCTTGTGTCTATTGATGGGGCTCAATCTTGTGTTTATCGATGGGCTTAAATCTTTTTATTATTGATGGGACTGAATCTTCTGTTTATTGATGGGACTGAATCTTGTGTTTATCGATGGGATTGAGCCTTTTGTTTATCGATGGGACTGAATCTTGTGATTATTGATGGGACTGAATATTGTGTTGATTGATGGGGCTGAATCTTGTGTCTACTGATGGGACTGAATCTTTTGTTGCTAGATGGGACTGAATCTTGTGTTAATCGATGGGACTGAATCTTGGGTCTATTGATGGGTTTGAATCTTGTGTTTATTGATGCGACAGAATCTCATGTTTATTGATGGGACTGAATCTTGTGTTTGTTAATGGGACTGAATCTCGTGTTTATTGATATAACTGAATGTTTGCTAATTGATGGGACTCTATTGTGTATTTATTGATGGGACATAATCTCGTGTATATTCATGGGACTGAATCTTGTGTTTATTGAGGCGACTGAATCTTGTATTTACTGATACGACTGAATCTTCTGTTTGTTGATGGGACTGAATCTCATGTTTACTGATGCGACTGAATCTTTTGTTTGTTGATGGGACTGAATCTCGTGTTTATTGATGTTACTGAATGTTTGTTTATTGATGGGACTCATTCGTGTTTTTATTGAAGCAACTGAATCTTGTGTTTATTGTTGGGACTGAATCTTGCATTTACTGATGGGACTGAATCTATTGTTTGTTGATGGGAATGTACCTTGTGTTTATTGATGGGACTGAATCTATTGTTTATTGATGCATCTGAATCTTTTGTTTATTGATGCGACTGAATTCCCTGTTTATCAATGGGACTGAATTTTGTGTTAATTGATTTGACTGAGACTCGTATTTAATGATAGTGCTGAACGTTGTATACATCGGTTTTACTGAATCTTGTGTCGATTGATGGGACTTAATATTGTGTTTATTGATGCGACTGAATCTTGTGTTTATTGATGCGACTGAATTGTGTGTTTATTGATGCGACTGAATCGTGTGTTTATCGATAGGAATGAAGGTTTTGTTTATTGGTGTGACTGAATCTATTATTTATTGACGGGACTGAATCTTGTGTTTCTTGGTGGGACTGAATCTAAATTTTATTGATGGGAATGTACCTTGTGTTTCTTGATGGGACTGCATCTATTGTATATTGATGCGTCTGAATCATTTGTTTATTGATGCGACTGAATTCGATGTTTATCGATGCGACTGAATTTTGGGTCTATTGATGGGACTGAATCTTGTGTTTATTGATGCGACAGAATCTCGTGTTTATTGATGGGACTGAATCTTTTGTTTGTTAATGGGACTGAATCTCGTGTTTTTTGATAGTACTGAATGTTTGTTTACTGATGGGACTCTATTGATGGGACTCTACTGAGGGGCAGCACGGTGGCATAGTGGTTAGCACTCTTGCCTCACAGCGCCAGGGACCCGGGTTCAAATCTGGCCTCGGGCGACTGTCTGTGTGGAGTTTGCCCATTCTCCCCGTGTTTGCGTGGGTTTTCTCCGGGTGCTCCGGTTTCCTCCCACAGTCCAAAGATGTGCGAGTTAGGTTGATTGGCTTTGATAAATTGATCCTTAGTGTTAGGGGGATTAAATACGTGGGTTATGGGGATAGGGTGGGATATGTGTTGGTGTAGGAGTTACGGGGATCGGGTGGGATATGTGTCGGAGCAGGCTCGATGGGCCGAAATGGCCTCTATCTGCACTGTGGGGTTTCTGTGGGTTTCTGTGTGGGTATTGTGCATTTATTGATGGGACGTAATCTCGTGTTTATTCATGGGACTGAATCTTGTGTTTATTGAGGCGACTGAATCTCGTGTTTATTGATGGGACTGGATCTTTTGTTTGTTAATGAGACTGAATCTCGTGTTTATTGATAGTACTGAATGCTTGTTTATTGGTGGGACTCTATTGTGTATTTATTGATTGGTCATAATCTCGTGTTTATTCATGGGACTGAATCTTGTGTATATTGATGCAACTGAATCTTGTATTTACTGTTGCGACTGAATCTTCTGTTTATTGATGGGACTGAATCTCATGTTTACTGATGCAACTGAATCTTTTGTTTGTTGATGGGACTGAATCTCATGTTTATTGATGTTATTGAATGTTTGTTTATTGATGGGACTCATTCGTGTTTTTATTGAAGCGACTGAATCTTGTGTTTATTTTTGGGACTGAATCTTGTATTTACTGATGGGACTGAATCTATTGTTTGTTGATGGGAATGTACCTTGTGTTTATTGATGGGACTGAATCTAATGTTTATTGATGCATCTGAATCTTTTGTTTATTGATGCGACTGAATTCCATGTTTATCGATTGGACTGAATCTTGTGTTTATTGATGGGACTGAATATATTTTTTACTGATGCGTCTGAATCTTTTTTTAATTGATGTGACTGAATTCCATATTTATCGATGGGACTGAGACTCATGTTTATTGAAAGTACTGAACGTTTTATATATTGGTGGTACTGAACCTTGTGTCGATTGATGGGACTGAATCTTGTATCTATTCATGTGACTGAATCTTGTGTTTATTGATTGGTGTGAATCTTCTGGTTATTTATGCAACTAAATCTTGTGTTTATTGATGGGACTGAATCTTGTGTTTGTTGATGGGATTGCATCTTGTGTTTATTGAAGGGACTGAATGCTGTGTTTACGAATGGGCCTGAATCTTGTGTCTATTGATGGGACTCAATCTTGTGTTTATCGATGGACCTGAATCTTTTTATTATTGATGGGACTGAATCTTCTGTTTTTTGATGGGACTGAATCTTGTGTTTATCGATGGGACTGAATCATTTGTTTATCGATGGGACTGAATCTTGTGATTATTGATGGGACTGAATCTTGTGTCGAATGATGGGACTGAATCTTGTGTCTATTGATGGGACTGAATCTTTTGTTGATAGATGGGACTGAATCTTGTGTTTATCGATGGGACTGAATCTTGTGTTTATTGATGCAACAGAATCTCGTGTTTATTGATGGGACTGAATCTTTTGTTTGTTAATGGGACTGAATCTCGTGTTTTTTGACAGTACTGAATGTTTGTTTACTGATGAGACTCTATTGTGTATTTATTGATGGGACGTAATCTCGTGTTTCTTCATGGGACTGAATCTTGTGTTTATTGATGGGACTGAATCTCATGTTTACTGATGCGACTGAATCTTTTGTTTGTTGATGGGACTGAATCTCGTGTTTATTGATGTTACTGAATGTTTGTTTATTGATGGGACTCATTCGTGTTTTTATTGAAGCGACTGAATCTAGTGATTATTGTTGGGACTGAATCTTGTATTTACTCATGGGACTGAATTTGTTGTTTATTGATGCATCTGAATCTTTTGTTTATTGATGCGACTGAATTCCCTGTTTATCAATGGGACTGAATTTTGTGTTAATTGATTTGACTGAGACTCGTGTTTAATGATAGTGCTGAACATTGTATACATCGGTTTTACTGAATCTTGTGTCGATTGATGGGACTTAATATTGTGTTTATTGATGCGACTGAATCTTGTGTTTATTGATGCGACTGAATTGTGTGTTTATTGATGCGACTGAATCGTGTGTTTATCGATAGGAATGAAGGTTTTGTTTATTGGTGGGACTGAATCTATTATTTATTGACGGGACTGAATCTTGTGTTTATTGGTGGGACTGAATCTAAATTTTATTGATGGGAATGTACCTTCTGTTTCTTGATGGGACTGCATCTATTGCATATTGATGCGTCTGAATCATTTGTTTATTGATGCGACTGAATTCGATGTTTATCGATGCGACTGAATTTTGGGTCTATTGGTGGGACTGAATCTTGTGTTTATTGATGCGACAGAATCTCGTGTTTATTGATGGGACTGAATCTTTTGTTCGTTAATGGGACTGAATCTCGTGTTTTTTGATAGTACTGAATGTTTGTTTACCGATGGGACTCTATTGTGTATTTATTGATGGGACGTAATCTCGTGTTTATTCATGGGACTGAATCTTGTGTTTATTGATGGGACTGAATCTCATGTTTACTGATGTGACTGAATCTTTTGTTTGTTGATGGGACTGAATCTCATGTTTATTGATGTTATTGAATGTTTGCTTATTGATGGGACTCATTCGTGTTTTTATTGAAGCGACTGAATCTTGTGTTTATTGTTGGGACTGAATCTTGTATTTACTGATGGGACTGAATCTATTGTTTGTTGATGGGAATGTACCTTGTGTTTATTGATGGGACTGAATCTAATGTTTATTGATGCATCTGAATCTTTTGTTTATTGATGCGACTGAATTCCCTGTTTATCAATGAGACTGAATTTTGTGTTTATTGATGGGACTGAGACTCGTGTTTAATGATAGTGCTGAACGCTGTATACATCGGTTTTACTGAATCTTGTGTCGATTGATGGGACTTAATCTTGTGTTTATTGATGCGACTGAATCTTGTGTTTATTGATGCGTCTGAATTGTGTGTTTATTGATGCGACTGAATCGTGTGTTTATCGATAGGAAAGAAAGTTTTGTTTATTGGTGGGACTGAATCTATTATTTATTGACGGGACTGAATCTTGTGTTTATTGGTGGAACTGAATCTAATTTTTATTGATGTGAATGTACCTTGCGTTTCTTGATGGGACTGCATCTATTGTATATTGATGCGTCTGAATTGTTTGTTTATTGATGCGACTGAATTCGGTGATTATCGATGCAACTGAATTTTGGGTCTATTGATGGGACTGAATCTTGTGTTTATTGATGCGACAGAATCTCGTGTTTATTGATGGGACTGAATCTTTTGTTTGTTAATGGGACTGAATCTCGTGTTTATTGATAGTACTGAATGTTTGTTTATTGATGGGACTCTATTGTGTATTTATTGATGGGACGTAATCTCATGTTTATTCATGGGACTGAATCTTGTGTTTATTGAGGCGACTGAATCTTGTATTTACTGATGTGACTGAATCTTCTGTCTGTTGATGGGACTGAATCTCATGTTTACTGATGCGACTGAATCTTTTGCTTGTTGATGGGACTGAATCTCAAGTTTATTGATGTTACTGAATGTTTGTTTATTGATGGGACTCATTTGTGTTTTTATTGAAGCGACTGAATCTTGTGTTTATTGTTGGGACTGAATCTTGTATTTACTCATGGGACTGAATCTATTGTTTGTTGATGGGAATGTACCTTGTGTTTATTGATGCGACTGAATCTATTGTTTATTGATGCATCTGAATCTTTTGTTTATTGATGCGACTGAATTCCATGTTTATCGATGGGACTGAATCTTGTGTTTATTGATGGGACTGAATATACTGTTTACTGATGCGTCTGAATCTTTTTTTAATTGATGTGACTGAATTCCATGTTTATCGATGGGACTGAGACTCGTGTTTATTGAAAGTACTGAACATTTTATATATTGGTGGTACTGAACCTTGTTTCGATTGATGGGACTGAATCTTGTATCTGTTCATGTGACTGAATCTTGTGTTTATTGATTGGTGTGAATCTTCTGGTTATTGATGCAACTAAATCTTGTGTTTATTGATGGGACTGAATCTTGTGTTTGTTGATGGGATTGCATCTTGTGTTTATTGATGGGACTGAATGCTGTGTTTACGGATGGGCCTGAATCTTGTGTCTATTGATGGGGCTCAATCTTGTGTTTATCGATGGGCTTAAATCTTTTTATTATTGATGGGACTGAATCTTCTGTTTATTGATGGGACTGAATCTTGTGTTTATCGATGGGATTGAGCCTTTTGTTTATCGATGGGACTGAATCTTGTGCTTATTGATGGGACTGAATATTGTGTTGATTGATGGGGCTGAATCTTGTGTCTACTGATGGGACTGAATCTTTTGTTGCTAGATGGGACTGAATCTTGTGTTAATCGATGGGACTGAATCTTGGGTCTATTGATGGGATTGAATCTTGTGTTTATTGATGCGACAGAATCTCGTGTTTAATGATGGGACTGAATCTTTTGTTTATTAATGGGACTGAATCTCGTGTTTATTGATAGTACTGAATGCTTATTTATTGATGGGACTCTATTGTGTATTTATTGATGGAACGTAATCTCGTGTTTATTCATGGGACTGCATCTTGCGTTTATTGATGCGACTGAATCTTGTATTTACTGTTGCGACTGAATCTTCTGTTTATTGATGGGACTGAATCTCATGTTTACTGATGCGACTGAATGTTTGTTTATTGATGGGACTCATTCGTGTTTTCATTGAAGTGACTGAATCTTGTGTTTATTGTTGGGACTGAATCTTGTATTTACTCATGGGACTGAATCTATTGTTTGTTGATGGGCATGTACCTTGTGTTTATTGATGGGACTGAATCTATTGTTTATTGATGCATCTGAATCTTTTGTTTATTGATGCGACTGAATTCCATGTTTATCGATGGGACTGAATCTTGTGTTTATTGATGGGACTGAATATACTGTTTACTGATGCGTCTGAATCTTTTTTAATTGCAGTTACTGAATTCCATGTTTATCGATGGGACTGAGACTCGTGTTTATTGAAAGTACTGAACATTTTATATATCGGTGGTACTGAACCTTGTGTCGATTGATGGGACTGAATCTTGTATCTATTCATGTGACTGAATCTTGTGTTTATTGATTGGTGTGAATCTTCTGGTTATTGATGCAACTAAATTTTGTGTTTATTGATGGGACTGAATCTTGTGTTTGTTGATGGGATTGCATCTTGTGTTTATTGATGGGACTGAAAGCTGTGTTTACGGATGGGCCTGAATCTTGTGTCTATTGATGGGACTCAATCTTGTGTTTATCGATGGGCCTGAATCTTTTTATTATTGATGGGACTGAATCTTGTGTTTATTGATGGGACTGAATCTTGTGTTTATCGATGGGACTGAATCATTTGTTTATCGATGGGACTGAATCTTGTGATTATTGATGGGACTGAATCTTGTGTCGATTGATGGGACTGAATCTTGTGTCTACTGATGGGACTGAATCTTTTGTTGATAGATGGGACTGAGTCTTGTGTTAATCGATGGGACTGAATCTTGGGTCTATTGATTGGATTAAATCTTGTGTTTATTGATGCGACAGAATCTCGTGTTTATTGATGGGACTGAATCTTTTGTTTGTTAATGGGACTGAATCTCATGTTTATTGATGGTACTGAATGCTTATTTATTGATAGGACTCGATTGTGTATTTATTGATGGAACGTAATCTCGTGTTTAGTCATGGGACTGAATCTTGTGTTTATTGATGCGACTGAATCTTGTATTTATTCTTGCGACTGAATCTTCTGTTTATTGATGGGACTGAATCTCATGTTTACTGATGCGATTGAATCTTTTGTTTGTTGATGGGACAGAATCTCATGTTTATTGATGTTACTGAAGGTTTGTTTTTTGATGGGACTCATTCGTGTTTTTATTGAAGCGACTGAATCTTGTGTTTATTTTTGGGACTGAATCTTGTATTTACTGATGCGACTGAATCTATTGTTTGTTGATGGGAGTGTACCTTGTCTATATTGATGGGACTGAATCTATTGTTTATTGATGCATCTGAATCTTTTGTTTATTGATGCGACTGAATTCCATGTTTATCGATGGGACTGAATCTTGTGTTTATTGATGGGACTGAATATATTGTTTACTGATGCGTCTGAATATTTTTGTAATTGATGTGACTGAATTCCATGTGTGAATCTTCTGGTTATTGATGCAACTAAATCTTGTGTTTATTGATGGGACTGAATCTTGTGTTTGTTGATGGTATTGCATCTTGTGTTTATTGATGGGACTGAATGCTGTGTTTACTGATGGGCCTGAATCTTGTGTCTATTGATGGGACTCAATCTTGTCTTTATCGATGGGCCTGAATCTTTTTACTATTGATGGGACTGAATCTTCTGTTTATTGATGGGACTGAATCTTTTGTTTATCGATGGGACTGAATCTTTTGTTTATCAATGGGACTGAATCTTGTGATTATTGATTGGACTGAATCTTGTGTCTATTGATGGGACTGAATCTTCTGTTGATTGATGGGACTGAATCTTGTGTTTATCGATGGGACTGAATCTTGCGTCTATTGATGGGACTGAATCTTGTGTTTATTGATGCGACCGAATCTCATGTTTATTGATGGGACTGTATCTTTTGTTTGTTAATGGGACAGAATCTCGTGTTTATTGATATAACTGAATGTTTGCTAATTGATGGGACTCTATTGTGTATTTATTGATGGGACGTAATCTCGTGTTTATTCATGGGACTGAATCTTGTTTTTATTGAGGCGACTGAATCTTGTATTTACTGATGCCACTGAATCTTCTGTTTATTGATGGGACTGAATCTCATGTTTACTGATGCGACTGAATCTTTTGTTTGTTGATGGGACTGAATCTCGTGTTTATTGATGTTACTGAATGTTTGTTTATTGATGGGACTCATTCGTGTTTTTATTGAAGCAACTGAATATTGTGTTTATTGTTGGGACTGAATCTTGTATTTACTGATGGGACTGAATCTATTGTTTGTTGATGGGAATGTACCTTGTGTTTATTGATCGGACTGAATCAATTGTTTATTGATGCATCTGAATCTTTTGTTTATTGATGCGACTGAATTCCCTGTTTATCGATGGGACTGAATTTTGTGTTTATTGATGGGACTGAGACTCGTGTTTAATGATAGTGCTGAACGTTGTATACATCGGTGTTATTGAATCTTGTGTCGATTGATGGGACTTAATCTTGTGTTTATTGATGCTACTGAATCTTGTGTTTATTGATGCGACTGAATTGTGTGTTTATTGATGCGACTGAATCGTGTGTTTATCGATAGGAATGAATGCTTTGTTTATTGGTGGGACTGAATCTATTATTTATTGATGGGACTGAATCTTGTGTTTATTGGTGGGACTGAATCTATTGTTTATTGATGGAAATGTACCATGTGTTTCTTGATGGGACTGCATCTATTGTATATTGATGCGTCTGAATCGTTTGTTTATTGATGCGACTGAATTCGATGTTTATCGATGCGACTGAATTTTGTGTTTATTGATGGGACTGAAACTCGTGTTTATTGATAGTACTGAATGTTGTATATATCGGTGGGACTGATTCTTGTGCCGATTGATGGTACTGGATTTGTGTCTGCTGATGCGACTCAATATTGTGTTTGTTGATTGGTGTGAATCTTGTGTTTGTTGATGCGACTGAATCTTGTGTTTATGGTTGGAACTACCTCTTGTGTTTATTGATGCGACTGAATCTTTTTTTTATTGATGGGACTGAATCTTGTGTCTATTGATGGGACTGAATCTTTTGTTGATAGATGGGACTGAATCTTGTGTTTATCGATGGTACTTAATCTTGTGTCTATTGATGGGCCTGAATCTTGTGTTTATTGATGGGACTGAATCTTGTGTTTATTTATGGGACTGAATCTTGTGTTTCTCGTTGGGACTGAATCTTGTATTTATCGTTGGGACTGAATCTTGTATTTATTGATGGGACTGAATCTAGTGTTCATTGATGGGACTGAATCTTGTGTTTATTGATGGGACTGAATCTTTTGTTTGTTGATGGGACTGAATCTCGTGTTTATTGATAGTACTGAATGTTTGTTTTTTGATGGGACTGAATTGTGTATTTAATGATGGGACTTAATCTCATTTTTATTGATGGGCTGAATCTTGTGTTTATTGATGGGACTGAATCTAGTGTTTATTGATAGGTCTGAATCTTGTGTTTATTGATGGGACTGAACCTTGTGTTTATTGAGGCGACTGAATCTTGTGTTTATTGATAGGACTGAATCTTGTGTTGATTGATGCGACTGAATATTGTGTATATCGATGTCACTGAATCTCTTTTTTATTGAAGGGACTGAATCTATTGTTTATTGATGGGAATGTACCTTGCGTTTATTGATGGGACTGAATCTATTGTTTATTGATGGGACTGAATCAAGTGTTTATTGATGGTACTGAATCTTGTGTCCATTGATGGGCCTTAATCTTGTGTTTATTGATTGGACTGAATCTTGTGTTTATTTATGGGACTGAATCTTGTGTATATTGATGCGACTGAATCTTGTGTTTATTGATGGGACTGAATCTTGTGTTTATTTATGGGACTGGATCTTGTGTTCGTTGATGGGATTGAATCTACTGTTTATTGAAAGGATTGCATCATTTGTTTGTTGATAGGACTGAATCACGTGTTTATTGATAGTACTGAATGTTTTGTTTATTGATGGGACTCCAGCTTATGTTTATTGATGGGACTCCAGCTTGTGTTTATTGATGGGACTTAATCTTGTGTTTATTCATGGGACTGTATCGAGTGTTTATTGAGGTGACTGAATCTAGTATTTAATAATGCAACTGAATCTTGTGTTTATTGATGGGACTTAATCTCGTGTTTATTCATGGGACTGAATCTTGTGTTTATTGAGGTGAGTGAATCTTGTATTTACTGATGCGACTGAATCTCATGTTTATTGATGGGACTGAATCTCATGTATATTGCTGGGACTGAATCCCGTGATTATTGATAGTACTGAATGTTGTGTTTATTGATGGGGCTCAACCTTGTGTTTATTGAAGCCACTGAATCTCGTGTTTATTCATGGGACTGAATCGTGTGTTTATTGATGGGACTGAATGATGCGTTTATCGATGGGACTGAATCTTGTGTTTATTGATGTGAATGAATCTTGTGTCTATTGCTGGGACTGAATCTTGTGTTTATCGATGGGACTGAATCTATAGTTTATTGATGCAACTGAATCTTGTGTTGATTGATGCGACTGAATCTTGTGTTTATTGATGTGACTGAATTGAATGTTTATCGATCGAAATGAATGTTTTGTTTATTGATGGGACTCAATCTTGTGTTTATTGATGCGACTGAATCTTGTGTTTATTGATGCGACTGAATCTTGTATTTACTGATGGGAATGAATCTATTGTTTATTGATGGGAATGTACCTTGCATTTATTGATGGGACTGAATCTATTGTTTATTGATGCGTCTGAAACTTTGATTATTGATGCGACTGAATTCCATGTTTATCGATGGGACTGAATATTGTGTTTATTGATGGGACTGAGACTCGTGTTTGTTCATAGTACTGAACGTTGTACATATCAGAGTTACTGAATCTCGTGTTGATTGATGCGACTGAATCTTGTGTTTATTGATGCGACTGAATCTTGTGTTTATTGATGCGAATTAATCTTTTGTTTATTGATGCGACCGAATCATGTGTTTATCAATGGGAATGAATGTTTATTTATTAATGGGACTGAATCTATTATTTATTGGTGGGACTGAATCTATTTTTATTGATGGGACTGAATCTATTGTTTATTGATGGGAATGTACCTTGTGTTTCTTGATGGGACTGAATCTATTGTATATTGATGCATCTGAATGTTTTGTTTATTGATGCGACTGAATTACATGTTTATCGATGGGACTGAATTTTGTGTTTATTGATGGGGCTGAAACTCATGTTTATTGATAGTACTGAACGTTGTACATATCGGTGGGACTGAATCTTGTGCCGATTGATGGGACTGAATCTTGTGTCTATTGATGCAACTGAATATTGTGTTTATTGATGCAACTGTATCTTGTGTTTATTGATGCGACACAATCTTGTGTTTATTGATGCGACTGAATCTTGTGTTTAGTGATGCGACTGAATCGTGTGTTTATTGATGGGACTGAATCTTGTGTTTATCGATGTGACTGAATCTTTTGTTTATTGATGAGAGTGAATATATCGTTTATTAATGGGATGGAATCTCGTGTTTATTGATGGGACTGAAACTCGTGTTTATTGATAGTACTGAATGTTGTGTTTATTGATGGGACTCAATCTTGTGTTTATTGATGGGACTTAATCTCATGTGCATTCATGGGACTGTATCTTGTGCTTATTGAGGCGACTGAATCTTGTATTTACTGATGAGACTGAATCTTGCGTTTATTGATGGGACTTAATCTCATGTTTATTCATGGGACTGAATCTTGTGTTTATTGAGGTGACTGAATCGTGTATTTACTGGTGCGACTAAATCTCGTGTTTATTGATGGGACTGAATCTCATATTTATTGATGGGACTGAATCCCATGGTTATTGATAGTACTGAATGTTGTGTTTATTGATGGGACTCAATCTTGTGTTTATCGATGGTACTGAATCTTGTGTCTATTGATGGGCCTGAATCTTGTGTTTATTAATGGGACTGAATCTTGTGTTTATTTATGGGATTGAATCTTGTGTATATTGATGCGACTGAATCTTGTGTTTATCGATGGGACTGAATCTTATGTTAATATATGGCACTCAATCTTGTGTTTGTTGATGGGACTGAATCTATTGTTTATTGAAGTGATTGAATGTTGTGTATTTGGTGCTAATGAATCTGGTATTTATTGATGGGACTGAATCTTGTGTTTATCGTTGGGACTGAATCTTGTGTTTATTGATGTGACTGAATCGCGTGTTTATTGATGGGACTGAATACTTTGTTTGTTGATGGAACTGAATCTCATGTTTATTGTTAGTACTGAATGTTGTGTTTATTGATGGGCCTCAATCTTGTGTTTATTCATGGGACTGTATCTTGTGTTTATTGAGGTGACTGAATCTTGCATTTACTGATGTGAATAAATCTGGTGTTTATTGATGGGACTTAATCTCGTGTTTATTCATGGGACTGAATCTTGTTTTTATTGAGTCGACTGAATCTTGTATTTACTGATGCGACTGAATCTTGTGTTTATTGATAGGACTGAATGTCTTCTTTATTCTTGGGACTGAGTCTTGTGTTTACTGAGGCGACTGAATCTTGTATTTACTGATGCAACTGAATCTGGTGTTTATTGATGGGACTGAATCTATTGTTTATTGATGGGACTGAATCCCGTGATTATTGATTGTACTGAATGTTGTGTTTATGGATGGGACTCAATCTTGTGTTTATTGATGGGACTTAATCTCATGTTTATTGATGGGATTGAATCTTGTGTTTATTGATGGGACTGAATCCCGTGATTATCGATAGGACTGAATCATATGTTTATTGATATGAATAAATCTTGTGTCTATTGCTGGGACTGAATCTTGTGTTTATCGATGGGACTTAATCTATTGTTTATTGATGGGTCTGAGTCTAATGTTTGTTGATGGGACTGAATCTTGTGTTTATTGATGCGACTGAATCTTGTGTTGATTGATGCGACTGAATCTTGTGTTTATTGATGCGACTGAATCATATGGTTGTCGATGGGACTGAATCTTGTGTTTATTGATGGGACTGAATCTATTGTTTACTGATGCGTCTGAATCTTTTGTTTATTGAAGTGACTGAATTCCATGTTTATCGATGGGACTGAGACTCGTGTTTATTGATAGTACTGAACGGTGTATATATCGGTGGTACTGAAACTTGTGTCGAGTGATAGGACTGAATCTTCTATCTATTGATGCGACTGAATCTTGTGTTTATTGATTGGTGTGAATCTTATGGTTATTGATGTGACTAAATCTTGTGTTTATTGATGGGACTGAATCTTATGTTTGTTGATGGGATTGCAACTTGTGTTTATTGATGGGACTGAATGCTGTATTTACGGATGCGCCTGAATCTTGCGTCTTTTGATGGGACTCAATCTTGTGTTTATCGATGGGCCTGAATCTTTTTATTATTGATGGGACTGAATCTTGTGTTTATCGAAGGGACTGAATCTTTTGTTTATCGATGGGACTGAATCTTGTGATAATTGATGGGACTGAATCTTATGTCAATTGATGGGACAGAATCTTGTGTTTATTTATGGGACTGAATCTTGTGTCTATTGATGGGACTCAATCATTTGTTGATTGATGGGACTGAATCTTGTGTTTATCAATGGGACTGAATCTTTGGTCTATTGATGGGACTGAATCTTGTGTTTATTGATGTGATTGGATCTCCTGTTTATTGATGGGACTGACTGTTTTGTTTGTTGATGGGACTGAATCTCGTGTGTATTGATAGTACTGAATGTTTGTTTATTGATGGGACTCAATCGTGTATTTATTGATGGGTCCTAATCTCGTGTTTAAGAATGGGACTGAATCTTGTGTTTATTGATGGGACTGAATCTCATGTTTACTGATGCGACTCAATCTTTTGTTTGTTGATGGGACTGAATCTCCTGTTTATTGATATTACTGAATGTTTGTTTATTGATGGGAGTCATTTGTGTTTTTATTGAAGCGACTGAATCTTGTGTTTATTGTTGGGACTGAATCTTGTATTTACTGATGGGACTGAATCTATTGTTTGTTGATGGGAATGTACGTTGTGTTTATTGATGGGACTGAATCTATTGTCTATTGATGCATCTGAATCTTTTGCTTATTGATGCGACTGAATTCCATGTTTATCGATGGGACTGAATTATGTGTTTATTGATGGGACTGAGACTCGTGTTTATTGATAGTGCTGAACATTGTATATATCGTTGTTATTAAATCTTGTGTCGATTGATGGGACTGAATCTTGTGTTTATTGATGCGACTGAATCTTGTGTTTATTGATGGGACTGAATCTTGTGTTTATTGATGGGACTGAATCTTGTGTATATTGATGTGACTGAATCTTGTATTTATTGATGGGACTGAATCGTATGTTTATTTATGGGACTGAATCTTGTGTTTTTTGATGGGACTGAAGCTATTGTTTTTTAAAGGGATTGAATCTTGTGTATATTGATGCGACTGAATCTTCTTTTTATTGATGGGACTGAATCTTCTGTTTATCGTTGGGACTGAATCTTGTGTTTATTGTTGGGACTGAATCTTGTGTTTATTGATGGGACTGAATCTTGTGTTTATTGTTGTGTCTGAATCTTGTGTTTAATGATGGGACTGAATCTTTTGTTTGTTGATATGACTGAATCTCTTGTTTATTGATAGTACTGAATGTTGTGTTTATTGATGGGCCTCAATCTTGTGTTTATTCATGGGACTGTATCTTGTGTTTATTGAGGTGACTGAATCTTGCATTTACTAATGTGACTAAATCTGATGTTTATTGATGGGACTTAATCTCGTGTTTATTCATGGGACTGAATCTTGTGTTTGTTGAGTCAACTGAATCTTGTATTTACTGATGTGACTGAATCTTGTTTTTATTGATAGGACTGAATGTCTTCTTTATTCATGGGACTGAGTCTTGTGTTTATTGAGGTGACTGAATCTTGTATTTACTGATGCGACTGAATCTAGTGTTTATTGATGGGACTGAATCTATTGTTTATTGATGGGACTGAATCCCATGATTATTGATTGTACTGAATGTTGTGTTTATGGATGAGACTCAATCTTGTGTTTATTGATGGGACTTAATATCGTGTTTATTGATGGGATTGAATCTTGTGTTTATTGATGGGACTGAATGTTGTGTTTATCGATGGGACTGAATCATATGTTTATTGACGTGAATAAATCTTGTGTCTATTGCTGGGACTGAATCTTGTGTTTATCGATGCGACTGATACTTGTGTTTATTGATGTGAATAAATCTTGTGTCTATTGCTGGGACTGAATCTTGTGTTGATTGATGCGGCTGAATCTTGTGTTTATTGATGCGACTGAATCGTATGTTTATCGATGGGACTGAATCTTGTGTTTATTGATGGGACTGAATCTATTGTTTACTGATGCATCAGAATCTTTTGTTTATTGATGTGACTGAATTCCATGTTTATCGATGGGACTGAGACTCGTGTTTATTGATAGTACTGAACGTTGTATATATCGGTGGTACTGAAACTTGTGTCGAGTGATAGGACTGAATCTTGTATCTATTGATGCGTCTGAACCTTGTGGTTATTGATTGGTGTGAATCTTCTGTTTATTGATGCGACTAAATCTTGTGTTTATTGATGGGACTGAATCTTATGTTTGTTGATGGGATTGCAACTTGTGTTTATTGATGGGACTGAATGCTGTGTTTACGGATGCGCCTGAATCTTGTGTCTATTGATGGGACTCAATCTTGTGTTTATCGATGGGCCTGAATCTTTTTATTATTGATGGGACTGAATCTTGTGTTTATCGAAGGGACTGAATCTTTTGTTTATTGATGGGACTGAATCTTGTGATAATTGATGGGACTGAGTCTTATGCCGATTGATGGGACTGAATCTTGTGTCTATTGATGGGACTGAATCTTTTGTTGATAGATGGGACTGAATCTTGTGTTTATCGATGGGACTGAATCTTGGGCCTATTGATGGGACTGAATCTTGTGTTTATTGATATGACTGAATCTTGTGTTTATTTATGGGACTGAATCTTGTGTCTATTGATGGGACTGAATCATTTGTTGATTGATGGGGCTGAATCTTGTGTTTATCAATGGGACTGAATCTTTGATCTATTGATGGGACTGAATCTTGTGTTTATTGATGCGACTGAATCTCGCGTTTATTGATGGGACTGAATGTTTTGTTTGTTGATGGAACTGAATCTCGTGTGCATTGATAGTACTGAATGTTTGTTTATTGATGGGACTCAATCATGTATTTATTGATGGGTCTTAATCTCGTGTTTAAGAATGGGACTGAATCTTGTGTTTATTGACAGAATGACAGAAACCCCACAGTGCAGATAGAGGCCATTTCGGCCCATCGAGCCTGCACCGACACATATCCCACCTGATCCTCGTAACCCGTACATCAACACATATCCCACCCTATCCCCGTAACCCCACGTATTTAATTCCCCTAACACTAAGGGTCAATTTATCATAGCCAATCAACCTAACCCGCACATCTTTGGACTGTGGGAGGAAACCAGAGCACCCAGAGGAAACCCACGCAAACACGGGGAGAATGTGCAAACTCCACACAGACAGTCACCCGAGGCCGGATTCAAACCCGGGTCCCTGGCGCTGTGAGGCAACAGTGCTAACCACTATGCCACCGTGCGACTGAATCTTGTATTTACTGATGCGACTGAATCTTGTGTTTATTGATGGGACTGAATCTCATGTTTACTGATGCGACTCAACCTTTTGTTTGTTGATGGGACTGAATCTCCTGTTTATTGATATTACTGAATGTTTGTTTATTGATGGGAGTCATTTGTGTTTTTATTCAAGCGACTGAATCTTGTGTTTATTGTTGGGACTGAATCTTGTATTTACTGATGGGACTAAATCTATTGTTTGTTGATGGAAATGTACCTTGTGTTTATTGATGGGACTGAATCTATTGTCTATTGATGCATCTGAATCTTTTGTTTATTGATGCGACTGAATTCCATGTTTATCGATGGGACTGAATTATGTGTTTATTGATGGGACTGAGGCTCATGTTTATTGATAGTGCTGAATGTTGTATATATCGTTGTTACTGAATCTTGTTTCGATTGATGGGACTGAATCTTGTTTTTATTGATGCAACTGAATCTTGTGTTTATTGTTGGGATTGAATCTTGTGTTTATTGATGGGACTGAATCTTGTGTATATTGTTGCGACTGAATCTTGTATTTATTGATGGGACTGAATCGTGTGTTTATTTATGGGACTGAATCTTGTGTTTTTTGATGGGACTGAATCTATTGTTTTTTAAAGGGATTGAATCTTCTGTATATTGATGCGAGTGAATCTTCTTTTTATTGATGGTATGAATCTTGTGTTTATCATTGGGACTGAATCTTGTGTTTATCGTTGGGACTGAATCTTGTGTTTGTTGATGGGACTGAATCTTGTGTTTATTGTTGTGTCTGAATCTTGTGTTTATTGATGGGTCTGAATCTTGTGTTTGTTGATGCAACTGAATCTCGTGTTTAATGATGGGACTGAATCTTTTGTTTGTTGATGTGACTGAATCTCTTGTTTATTGATAGTACTGAATGTTGTTTATATTTATGGGACTCAATCTTGTGTTTATTGATGGGACTTAATCTCGTGTTTATTCATGGGACATAATCTTATATTTATTGATGCGACTGAATGTTTTATTTACTGATGCGACTGAATCTCGTGTTTATTGATGGGACTGAATCTATTGTTTTTTGAAGGACTGAATCCCGTGATTATTGACAGTATTGAATCCTGTGCCTATTGATGGGTCTGAATCTTGTGTTTATCGATAGGACTGAATCTATTGTTTATTGATCGGACTGAATCTATAGTTTATTGATGGGACTAAATCTTGTGTTGAATGATGCGACTGAATCTTGTGTTTATTGATGCGACTGAATTGTATGTTTATCGATGGGACTGAATCTATTGTTTATTGATGCGAATGTACGTTGTGTTTATTGATGGGACTGAATCTATTATTTACTGATGTGTCTGAATCTTTTGTTTATTGATGTTACTGAATTCCATGTTTATCGATGGGACTGAGGCTCGAGTTTATTGATAGTACTGAACGTTGTATATATCGGTGGTACTGAATCTTGTGTCAATTGATGGGACTGAATCTTGTATCTATTGATGCGACTGAATCTTGTGTTTATTGATTGGTGTGAATCTTGTGGTTATTGATGCGACTGTATCTTGTGTTTATTGATGGGACTGAATCTTCTTTTTATTGATGGGGTTGCATCTTGTGTTTATTGATCGGACTGAATGCTATGTTTATGGATTGGCCTGAATCTTGTGTTGATTGACGCGACTGAATCTCGTATTGATTGATGCGACTGAATCTTGTGTTTATTTATGCGACTGAATCATATGTTTTTCGATGGGAATGAATGTTTTGTTTATTGATGGGACTGAATCTTGTGTTTATTGGTGGGACTGAATCTACTGTTTATTGATGTGAATGTATGTTGTGTTTAT
The DNA here is from genome assembly GCF_052327205.1 of Somniosus microcephalus. Classification (NCBI taxonomy): domain Eukaryota; kingdom Metazoa; phylum Chordata; class Chondrichthyes; order Squaliformes; family Somniosidae; genus Somniosus; species Somniosus microcephalus. The sequence goes on from NC_140997.1 coordinate 102,121,805, forward strand.
TGAGGGGACTGTATCTATTGCTTACTGATGCATCTGAATCTTTTGTTTATTGTTGTGACTGAATTCCATGTTAATCGAGGGGACTGAGACTCTCATTTATTGATATTACTGAACGTATTATATATCGGTTGGACTGAATCTTGTGTCAATTGATGGGGCTGAATCTTGTATCTATTGATGCGACTGAATCTTGTATTTATTGATTGGTGTGAATCGTGTGGTTATTGATGCGACTGAATCTTGTGTTTATTGATGGGACTGAATCTTGTGTTTATTGATGGGAATGCATCTTGTGTTTATTGATGGGACTGAATGCTGTGTCTATTGATGGGACTGGATCTTGTGTTTATCGATGGGACTGAATCTTATTTTTATTGATGGGACTGAATCTTCTGTTTATTGATGGGATGAAATCTTGTCTTGATTGATGGGAATGAACCTTGTATTTATTGATGGGACTGAATCTTGGGCCTATTGATGGGACTGAATCTTGTGTTTATTGATATGACTGAATCTTGTGTCTATTGATGAGAGGGCTGTTCTGTTGGGACAGACTTCACTTGGCCAGTGCTGGGACTAGAATCCTGGTGAATCGAATAACTAGGGCTGTAGAGACGGCTTTAATCTAATTAGTGGGGGGAAGGTTTCAAGAGAGGGAAAAATAAAAGTGTCAGCGGGGAAGGCAATAGAGCAAAGTAGCAGTTGGGAAATTAAAAGCCAGAGCGTGTCAGGAAGGGACAGAATATATAAAGATAAATGTAAAGTAGTAAAGGGGGTAAAAGCAGAAATAAATTGACACAAAACATACTTAAAAGTTCTTTATCTGAATGCACGCAGCATTCGTAACAAAATAGACGAGTTGACGGTACAAATAACTACACATGGTTATGATCTGGTGGCCAGTACAGAAACATGGCTGCGAGGTGACCATGACTGGGAACTAATCATCCAGGGGAATTTGACTATTCGGAAGGACAGACAGGAAGGATAGGGAGGTGGGGTGGCTGTGTTAATAAAGGATGGAATCACTGCAATAGTGAGAAATGATATTGGGTCAAAGAATCAGGATAGTGAAACAGTTTGGGGGGAGATAAGGAATAATAAGGGGAAAAAGTCACTAGTGGGCATAGTCTATAGGCCTCCTAACAGTTGCAATTCTATTGGTCGGAGTATAAATCAGGAAATAGTTGGGGCTTGTAATGAGGGAACAGCTATAATCATGGGAGATTTTAACTTTCATATTGACTGGACAAATCAAATTGGGCAGGGCAGCCTTGAGGAAGAGTTCATAGAGTGCATTAGGGATGGGTTCCTTGAGCAGTATGTTACTGAACCAACTAGGGGGCAGGCAATCTTAGATCTGGCCCTGTGTAATGAGACAGGATTAATAAAAAATGTCCAATAAAGGATCCCCTTGGAATGAGTGACCATAACATGGTTGAATTCCAAATTCAGTTGGAGGGTGAGAGAGTTGGATCTCAAACCAGTGTACTAAGCTTAAATAAAGGAGACTATGAAGGTATGAGAGCAGAGTTGACTAAAGTGGACTGGGAAAATAGATTAAGGTGTAAGACGGTACATGAGCAAGGAGATATTTCACAACTTTCAAGAAAAATATATTCCACTGAGGAAAAAGGGGCGTAAAAGAAAAGACAGCCATCCGTGGCTAAGTAAAGTAATAAAGGACAGTATCCGACTGAAAACAAGGGCATATAAAGTAGCCAAATCCAGTGGGAGGATAGAAGATTGGGAAGCATTTAAAAGCCAGCAAAGAATAACTAAAAGATTAATTAAGGAAGGGAAGATAGATTATGAAAGTAAACTTGCAAAAAATTTAAAAACAGATAGCAAGAGTTTCTACAGTTATATAAAAAGAAAAAGGGTGCCGAAAGTGAATGTTAGTCCCTTAGAGGATGAGACCGGGAATTTAATAGTGGGGAACATGGAGATGGCAAATACGCTGAACAAATATTTTGCATCAGTCTTTACAGTAGAGGACACTAAATATATCCCAACACTGGACAAACAGGGGGCTATAGGGGGGAGGAGCTAAACACGATTAAAATCACTAAGGAGATGGTACTCGGTAAGATAATGGGATTTAAGGTGGATAAATCCCCTGGACCTGATGGCTTACATCCTAGGGTCTTGAGAGAAGTAGCGGTAGGGATTGCGGATGCATTGATGGTAATTTTCCAAAACTCCCTGGATTCAGGAAAGTTCCCAGCAAATTGGAAAACTGCTAATGTAATGCCCTTATTTAAAAAGGGAGGTAGACAAAAGGCTAGAAACTATAGAGCAGTTAGCCTAACATCTGTGGTTGGTAAAATGTTGGAGTCCTTTATTAAGGAAGCAGTAACAGGACATTTGGATAAGCATAATTTAATCAGACAGAGTCAGCATAGTTTTATGAAGGGGAAGTCATGTTTGACAAATTGCTCAAATTCTTTGAGGACGTAACAAACAGGGTGGATAAAGGGGAACCAGTAGATGTGGTGTATTTGGACTTCCAAAAGGCATTTGACAAGGTGCCACACAAAAGATTACTGCACAAGATAAAAATTCACGGGATTGGGGGTAATATACGGGCATGGGTGGAAGATTGGCTATCTAACAATAAACAGAGAGTGGGGATAAATGGTTCATTCTCGGGTTGGCAATCAGTAACTAGTGGTGTTCTGCAGGGGTCAGTGCTGGGACCCCAACTCTTCACAATCTATATTAATGATTTGGAGGAGGGGACCAAGTGCAATGTATCCAAGTTTGCCGACAATACAAAGATGGGAGGGAAAGCAGTGAGTGAAAGCAGTGAGTGAGGAGGACATAAAAAACCTGCAAAAGGACATAGACAGGCTAAGTGAGTCGGCAGATATTTGGCAGATGGAATATAATGTTGGAAAGTGTGAGGTTATGCACTTTGGCAGAAAAAATCAAAGAGCAAGTTATTATCTAAATGGAAAGAAACTGCAAAGTGCTACAGTACAAAGGGATCTGAGGGTCCTGGTGCATGAAACACAGAAGGTTAGTATGCAGGTACAGCAGGCGATCAGAAAGGCCAATGGAATCTTGGTTTTTATTGCAAGGGGGATGGAGTATAAAAGCAGGGAAGTCTTGCTTCAGTTATACAGGGTACTGGTGAGGCCACACCTGGAATACTGCGTACAGTTTTGGTTTCCATATTTAAGAAAAGATATACTTGCTCTCGAGGCAGTTCAGAGAAGGTTCACTCAGTTGATTCCGGAGATGAGGGGGTTGACTTATGAGGAAAGGTTGAGTAGGATGGGCCTCTACTCATTGGAATTCAGAAGAATGAGAGGCGATCTTATCAAAACATATAAGATTGTGAGGGGGCTTGATCGGGTGGATGCAGGGAGGATGTTTTCACTGATGGGTGAGACTAGAACTAGGCAGCATAATCTTAGAATAAGGGGCTGCCATTTAAAACTGAGATGAGGAGAAACTTCTTCACTCAGAGGGTGGTGAATCTGTGGAATTTGCTACCTCAGAGAGCTGTGGAAGCTGCAACATTAAATAAATTTGAAACGGAGATAGACAGTTTCCTAGCTGATAAGGTGTGGAGATGCCGGTGTTGGACTGGGGTGGACAAATGTAAGAAATCACACAACACCAGTTTATAGTCCAACAGCTTTATTTGAAATCACAAGCTTTTGGAGCGATGCTGATGAAGGAGCAGCGCTCCGAAAGCTTGTGATTTAAAATAAAGCTGTTGGACTATAACCTGGTGTTGTGTGATTTCTTACATTTTGCTGATAAGCGATTAGGGGTTATGGGGAGCAGGCAGGGAAGTGGACGTGAGTCTAGGTCCGGATCAGCCATGATCCGATTGAATGGAGGAGCAGGCCTGAGGGGCCGTATGGCCTACTCCTGTTCCTACTTCTTATGTTATGGATTGAATCTTTTGTTGATAGATGGGACTGAATCTTGTGTTTATCGATGGGACTGAATCTTGGGTCTATTGATGGGACTGAATCTAATGTTTACAGATGAGATTGAATCTTGTGTTTATTTATGGGACTGAATCTTGTGTTTGTTGATGGGACTGAATCTATTGTTTATTGAAGGGATTGAATCTTGTGTATATTGTTGTGACTGAATCTTGTGTTTATTGATGGGACTGAATCTTATATTTACTAATGGGACTGAATCTATTCTTTATTGATGGGAATGTACCTTGTGTTTTATGATGGGAGTGAATCTATTGCATATTGATGCGTCTGAATTTTTGTTTATTGATGCGACTGAATTCCATGTTTATCGATGGGACTACATTTTATTTTTACAGATGGGACTGAGACTCGTGTTTATTGATAGTACTGAATGTTGAATATATCGGTGTTACTGAATCTTGTGTCGATTGATGGGACAGAATCTTGTGTTTATTGATGTGACTGAATCTTGTGTATATTGATGGGATTGAATCTTGTGTTTATTGATGGGAGTGATTCTATTGTTTATTGATGGCAATGTACCTTGTGTTTCTTGATGGGACTGCATCTATTGTATACTGATGCGTTTAATCTTTGGTTTATTGATGAGACTGAATTCCATGCTTATCGATGGGTCTGAATTTTGTGTTTATTGATGGGACTGAGACTCGTGTTTAATGATAGTACTGAAGTTGTGTATATGGGTGGGACTGAATCTTCTGCCGATTGATGGAACTGAATCAAATGTCTATTGATGCGAAGGCATATTGTATTTATTGATTGGTGTGAATCTTGTGTTTGTTGATGTGACTGAATCTTGTGTTTATTGATTGGAAAGAATCTTGTGTTTATTGATGGGACTGCATCTTGTGTTTATTGATGGGATTGAATCTTGTGTTTATTGATGGGACTGAATCTTGCGTCTATTGATATGAATGAATCTTGTTTCTATTGCTGGGACTGAATCTTGTGTTTATCGATGGGACTGAATCTATTGTTTATTGATGGGACTGAATCTTGTGTTTATTGATGCGAATGAATCGTTTATTTATCGATGGGAATGAAAGATTTGTTTATTGAGGGGACTGAGTCTTGTATTTAATGGTGGGACTGAATCTATTATTTAATGTTGTGAATGTACGTTGTGTTTATTGATAGGACTGAATCTATTGTTCATTGATGCGTCTCAAACTTTTGTCTATTGACGCGACAAAATTCCATGTTTATCGATGGGACTGAGACTCGTGTTTATTGATAGTACTGATCGTTGTATAGATCGGTGGGACTGTATCTTGTGCTGATTGATCGGACTGAATCTTGTGTCTATTGATGTGACTGAATATTGTTTTTATTGATTGGTGTGAATCTTGTGTTTGTTGATGCGACTGAATCTTGTGTTTATTGATGCGACTGAAACTTGTGTTTGTTGATGGGACTCAATCTTATGTTTATTGATGGGACTGAATCTTGTGTTTATTGATGGGACTGAATCTATTGTTTATCGATGGGATTGAAACTTGTGTTTATTGTTGGGACTTAATCTTGTGTTTATTGATGGGACTGAATCTTGTGTTTATTAATGGGATTGAATCTACTGGTTATTGACGTGACTGAATCTTTTGTTTATTGATGCGACTGAATCTTTGTTTGTTGATGGGACTGAATCTGTTGTTTATCGATGGGATTGAATCATGTGTTTATTGACGGGACTGAATCTTGTGTTTATTGATGCGACTGAATCTTGTGTTTATTGAAGCGACTGAATCTTGTGATTATTGATGCAACTGAATCTTGTTTTTATTGATGCGACTGAATCGTGTATTTATCGGTGGGACTGAATCTTGTGTTTATCGATTTGACTGAATCTTTTGTTTATTGATGAGACTGAGTCTATCGTTTATTGATGGGATAAATCTCGTGTTTATTGATGGGACTGAATCTCATGTTTATTGATGGGACTGAATCTCGTGTTTATTGACAGTACTGAATGTTGTGTTTATTGATGGGTCTTAATATTGTGTTTATTATTGGGACTGAATCTTGTGTTTATTGATGTGACTGAATCCTGTGTCTACTGCTGGGACTGAATCTTGTGTTTATCGATGGGACTGAATCTATTGTTTATTGATGGGACTGAATCTAATGTTTATTCATGGGACTGAATCTTGTGTTTATTGATGCGACTGAATCTTGTGTTTATTGATGTGACTGAATCTTGTGCTGATTGATGCAACTGAATCTTGTGTTTATTGATGCGATTGAATCGTAAGTTTATCGATGGGAATGAATGTTTTGTTTATTGATGGGACTGAATCTTGTGTTTATTGGTGGGATGAATCTATTGTTTATTGACGGGAATGTACATTGTGTTTATTGATGGGACTGAATCTATTGTTTATTGATGCGTCTGAATCTTTTGATAATTGATGCGACTGAATTCCATGCTTATCGATGGGACTGAGACTCGTGTTTATTGACGCTACTGAACATTGTATATATCGGTGGTACTGAATCTTGTGTCGATTGATGGGACTGAATCTTGTATCTATTGATGCGACTGAATCTTGTGTTTATTGACTGGTGTGAATCTTGTGGTTATTGATGCGACTGAAACTTGTGTTTATTGATGGGACTGAATCTTGTGTTTATTGATGGGATTGCATCTTGTGTTTGTTGATGGGATTGAATGCTGTGTTTATGGATGGGCCTGAATCTTGCATCTATTGATTAGACTGAATCTTTTGTCGATAGATGGGACAGAATCTTGTGTTTATCGATGGGACTGAATTTTGAGTCAATTGATGGGACTGAATCTTGTGTTTATTGATGTGACTGAAAGTTGTGTTTGTTGATGGGACTGAATCTTGTGTTTATTTATGGGACTGAATCTTATGTTTATTGATGGGACTGAATCTATTGTTTATCGATGGGATTGAACCTTGTGTTTATTGATGGCACTTAATCTTGTGTTTATTGATGGGACTGAATCTTGTGTCTATTAATGGGATTGAATCTTTTGGTTATTGACGCGACTGAATCTTTTGTTTATTGATGCGACTGAATCTTTGTTTGTTGATGGGACTGAATCTGTTGTTTATCGATGGGATTGAATCTTGTGTTTATTGATGGGACTGAATCTTGTGTTTATTGATGCGACTGAATCTTGTGTTTATTGATGCTACTGAATCTTGTGTTTATTGATGCGACTGAATCGTGTATTTATCGGTGGAACTGAATCTTGTGTTTATCGATATGACTGAATCATTTGTTTATTGACGAGACTGAATCTATCATTTATTGATGGGATGAATCTTGTGTTTAGTGATGGGACTGAATCTCTTATTTATTGGTGGGACTGAATCTCGTGTTTATTGATAGTACTGAATGTTGTGTTTATTGATGGGACTCAATCTTGTGTTTACTGATGGGACTTAATCTCGTGTTTATTGATGGGACTGAACTTGTGCTTATTGATGGGATTGAATCTTGTGTTTATTGATGTGAATGAATCCTGTGTCTATTGCTGGGACTGAATCTTGTGTTTATTGATGGGACTGAATCTATTGTTTATTGATGTGACTGAATCTATTGTATATTGATGGGACTGAATCTTGTGTTTGTTGATGCGACTGAATCTTGTGTTGATTGATGCAATTGAATATTGTGTTTATTGATGCGACTGAATCGTATGTTTATCGATGGGAATGAATGTTTTGTTTATTGATGGGACTGAATCTTGTGTTTATTGGTGGGACTGAATCTATTGTTTATTGACGTGAATGTACATTGTGTTTATTGATGGGACTGAATCTAGTGTTTATTGATGCGTCTGGATCTTTTGATAATTGATGCGACTGAATTCCATGTTTATCGATGGGACTGAGACTCGTGTTTATTGATCCTACTGAACGTTGTATATATCGGTGGTACTGAATCTTGTGTTGATTGATGGGACTGAATCTTGTATCTATTGATGCGACTGAATCTTGTGTTTATTGACTGGTGTGATTCTTGTGGTTATTGATGCGACTGAATCTTGTGTTTATTGATGGGACTGAATCTTGTGTTTATTGATGGGATTGCATCTTGTGTTTGTTGATGGGATTGAATGCTATGTTTATGGATGGGCCTGAATCTTGTGTCTATTGATGGGACTGAATTTTTTGTTGATAGATGGGACTGAATCTTGTGTTTATCGATGGGACTGAATTTTGTGTCAATTGATGGGACTGAATCTTGTGATTATTGATGGGCCTGAACCATGTGTTTATTTATGGGACTGAATCTTGTGTTTATTGATGGGACTGAATCTAGTGTTTATTGATGGGATTGAATCTTGTGTAGATTGATGCAACTGAATCTTGTGTTTATTGATGGGTCTGAATCTTGTGTTTATTGATGGGACTGAATCTTATGTTTATTGATGGGACTGCATCTTGTGTTTATTGATGGGACTGAATCTTGTATTTATTGATTGGTGTGAATCGTGTGGTTATTGATGCGACTGAAACTTCTGTTTATTGATGGGACTGAATCTTGTGTTTATTGATGGGACTGTATCTTGTGTTTATTGTTGTGTCTGAATCTTGTGTTTAATGATGGGACTGAATCTTTTGTTTGTTGATATGACTGAATCTCTTGTTTATTGATAGTACTGAATGTTGTGTTTATTGATGGGACTTAATCTCGTGTTTATTCATGGGACTGAATCTTGTGTTTGTTGAGTCGACTGAATCTTGTATTTACTGATGCGACTGAATCTTGTTTTTATTGATAGGTCTGAATGTCTTCTTTATTCATGGGACTGAGTCTTGTGTTTATTGAGGTGACTGAATCTTGTATTTACTGATGCGACTGAATCTAGTGTTTATTGATGGGACTGAATCTATTGTTTATTGATGGGACTGAATCCCGTGATTATTGATTGTACTGAATGTTGTGTTTATGGATGAGACTCAATCTTGTGTTTATTGATGGGACTTAATCTCGTGTTCATTGATGGGATTGAATCTTGTGTTTATTGATGGGACTGAATGTTGTGTTTATCGATGGGGCTGAATCATATGTTTATTGATGTGAATAAATCTTGTGTCTATTGCTGGGACTGAATCTTGTGTTTATCGATGGGACTTAATCTATTGTTTATTGATGGGTCTGAGTCTAATGTTTGTTGATGGGACTGAATCTTGTGTTTATTGATGCGACTGAATCTTGTGTTGATTGATGCGACTGAATCTTGTGTTTATTGATGCGACTGAATCGTATGTTTATCGATGGGACTGAATCTTGTGTTTATTGATGGGACTGAATCTATTGTTTACTGATGCGTCAGGATCTTTTGTTTATTGATGTGACTGAATTCCATGTTTATCGATGGGACTGAGACTCGTGTTTATTGATAGTACTGAACGTTGTATATATCGGTGGTACTGAAACTTGTGTCGAGTGATAGGACTGAATCTTGTATCTATTGATGCGACTGAATCTTGTGTTTATTGATTGGTGTGAATCTTCTGGTTATTGATGCGACTAAATCTTGTGTTTATTGATGGGACTGAATCTTATGTTTGTTGATGGGATTGCAACTTGTGTTTATTGATGGGACTGAATGCTGTGTTTATCGATGGGCCTGAATCTTTTTATTATTGATGGGACTGAATCATGTGTTTATCGAAGGGACTGAATCTTTTGTTTATTGATGGGACTGAATCTTGTGATAATTGATGGGACTGAATCTTATGCCGATTGATGGGACTGAATCTTGTGTCTATTGATGGGCTGAATCTTTTGTTGATAGATGTGACTGAATCTTGTGTTTATCGATGGGACTGAATCTTGGGCCTATTGATGGGACTGAATCTTGTGTTTATTGATATGACTGAATCTTGTGTTTATTTATGGGACTGAATCTTGTGTCTATTGATGGGACTGAATCATTTGTTGATTGATGGGACTGAATCTTGTGTTTATCAATGGGACTGAATCTTTGATCTATTGATGGGACTGAATCTTGTGTTTATTGATGCGACTGAATCTCGTGTTTATTGATGGGACTGAATGTTTTGTTTGTTGATGGGACTGAATCTCGTTTGTATTGATAGTACTGAATGTTTGTTTATTGATGGGACTCAATCATGTATTTATTGATGGGTCTTAATCTCGTGTTTAAGAATGGGACTGAATCTTGTGTTTATTGACAGAATGACAGAAACCCCACAGTGCAGATAGAGGCCATTTCGGCCCATCGAGCCTGCACCGACACATATCCCACCTGATCCCCGTAACCCCTACATCAACACATATCCCACCCTATCCCCGTAACCCCACGTATTTAATTCCCCTAACACTAAGGGTCAATTTATCATAGCCAATCAACCTAACCCGCACATTTTTGGACTGTGGGAGGAAACCGGAGCAACCGGAGGAAACCCACGCAAACACGGGGAGAATGTGCAAACTCCACACAGACAGTCACCGGAGGCCGGATTCGAACCCGGCTCCCTGGCGCTGTGAGGCAGCAGTGCTAACCACTATGCCACCGTGCGACTGAATCTTGTATTTACTGATGCGACTGAATCTTGTGTTTATTGATGGGACTGAATCTCATGTTTACTGATGCGACTCAACCTTTTGTTTGTTGATGGGACTGAAACTCTTGTTTATTTATATTACTGAATGTTTGTTTATTGATGGGAGTCATTTGTGTTTTTATTCAAGCGACTGAATCTTGTGTTTATTGTTGGGACTGAATCTTGTATTTACTGATGGGATTAAATCTATTGTTTGTTGATGGAAATGTACCTTGTGTTTATTGATGGGACTGAATCTATTGTCTATTGATGCATCTGAATCTTTTGTTTATTGTTGCGACTGAATTCCATGTTTATCGATGGGACTGAATTATGTGTTTATTGATGGGACTGAGGCTCATGTTTATTGATAGTGCTGAATGTTGTATATATCGTTGTTACTGAATCTTTTGTCGATTGATGGGACTGAATCTTGTTTTTATTGATGCGACTGAATCTTGTGTTTATTGATGGGATTGAATCATGTGTTTATTGATGGGACTGAATCTTGTGTATATTGTTGCGACTGAATCTTGTATTTATTGATGGGACTGAATCGTGTGTTTATTTATGGGACCGAATCTTGTGTTTTTTGATGGGACTGAATCTATTGTTTTTTAAAGGGATTGAATCTTGTGTATATTGATGCGAGTGAATCTTCTTTTTATTGATGGGACTGAATCTTTTGTTTATCATTGGGACTGAATCTTGTGTTTATCGTTGGGACTGAATCTTGTGTTTGTTGATGGGACTGAATCTTGTGTTTATTGTTGTGTCTGAATCTTGTGTTTATTGATGGGTCTGAATCTTGTGTTTGTTGATGCAACTGACTCTCGTGTTTAATGATGGGACTGAATCTTTTGTTTGTTGATGTGACTGAATCTCTTGTTTATTGATAGTACTGAATGTTGTGTATATTTATGGGACTCAATCTTGTGTTTATTGATGGGACTTAATCTCGTGTTTATTCATGGGACTGTATCTTGTGTTTATTGATACGACTGAATCTGATATTTACTGATGCGACTGAATCTTTTGTTTATTGATGGAACTTAATCTCGTGTTTATTCATGGGACTGTATCTTGTATTTATTGATGCGACTGAATGTTTTATTTACTGATGCGACTGAATCTCGTGTTTATTGATGGGACTGAATCTATTGTTTTTTGAAGGACTGAATCCCGTGATTATTGACAGTACTGAATCTTGTGTCTATTGATGGGTCTGAATCTTGTGTTTATCGATAGGACTGAATCTATTGTTTATTGATCGGACTGAATCTATAGTTTATTGATGGGACTGAATCTTGTGTTGAATGATGCGACTGAATCTTGTGTTTATTGATGCGACTGAATTGTGTGTTTATTGGTGGGACTGAATCTATTGTTTATTGATGCGAATGTACGTTGTGTTTATTGATGGGACTGAATCTATTATTTACTGATGTGTCTGAATCTTTTGTTTATTGATGTTACTGAATTCCATGTTTATCGATGGGACTGAGACTCGAGTTTATTGATAGTACTGAACGTTGTATATATCGGTGGCACGGTGGCATAGTGGTTAGCACTGTTGCCTCACAGTGCCAGAGACCCGGGTTCGAATCCGGCCTTGGGCAACTGTCTGTGTGGAGTTTGCACATTCTCCCCGTGTTTGCGTGGGTTTCCTCCGGGTGCTCCGGTTTCCTCCCACAGTCCAAAGATGTGCGAGTTAGGTTGATTGGCTATGATAAATTGACCCTTAGTGTTAGGGGGATTAAATACGTGGGGTTACAGGGATAGGGTGGGATATGTGTTGGTGTAGGGGTTACGGGGATCGGGTGGGATATGTGTCGGTGCAGGCTCGATGGGCCAAAAATGGCCTCTATCTGCACTGTGGGGTTTCTGTGATTCTGTGATATCGGTGGTACTGAATCTTGTGTCAATTGATGGGACTGAATCTTGTATCTATTGATGCGACTGAATCTTGTGTTTATTGATTGGTGTGAATCTTGTGGTTATTGATGCGACTGAATCTTGTGTTTATTGATGGGACTGAATCTTCTTTTTATTGATGGGATTGCATCTTGTGTTTATTGATCGGACTGAATGCTGTGTTTATGAATGGGCCTGAATCTTGTGTTGATTGATGCGACTGAATCTCGTGTTGATTGATGCGACTGAATCTTGTGTTTATTTATGCGACTGAATCATATGTTTATCGATGGGAATGAATGTTTTGTTTATTGATGGGACTGAATCTTGTGTTTATTGGTGGGACTGAATCTACTGTTTATTGATGTGAATGTACGTTGTGTTTATTGAGGGGACTGTATCTATTGCTTACTGATGCATCTGAATCTTTTGTTTATTGTTGTGACTGAATTCCATGTTAATCGAGGGGACTGAGACTCGTGTTTATTGATATTACTGAACGTATTATATATCGGTTGGACTGAATCTTGTGTCAATTGATGGGGCTGAATCTTGTATCTATTGATGCGACTGAATCTTGTATTTATTGATTGGTGTTAATCGTGTGGTTATTGATGCGACTGAATCTTGTGTTTATTGATGGGACTGAATCTTGTGTTTATTGATGGGAATGCATCTTGTGTTTATTGATGGGACTGAATGCTGTGTTTATGGATGGGCCTGAATCTTGTGTCTATTGATGGGACTGAATCTTATGTTTATCGATGGGACTGAATCTTATTTTTATTGATGGGACTGAATCTTCTGTTTATTGATGGGATGAAATCTTGTCTTGATTGATGGGAATGAACCTTGTATTTATTGATGGGACTGAATCTTGGGCCTATTGATGGGACTGAATCTTGTGTTTATTGATATGACTGAATCTTGTGTCTATTGATGAGAGAGCTGTTCTGTTGGGACAGACTTCACTTGGCCAGTGCTGGGACTAGAATCCTGGTGAATCGAATAACTAGGGCTGTAGAGATGGCTTAAATCTAATTAGTGGGGGGGAGGTTTCAAGAGAGGGAAAAATAAAATTGTCAGCGGGGAAGGCAATAGAGCAAAGTAGCAGTTGGGAAATTAAAAGCCAGAGCGTGTCAGGAAGGGACAGAATATATAAAGATAAATGTAAAGTAGTAAAGGGGGTAAAAGCAGAAATAAATTGACACAAAACATACTTAAAAGTTCTTTATCTGAATGCACGCAGCATTCGTAACAAAATAGATGAGTTGACGGTACAAATAACTACACATGGTTATGATCTGGTGGCCAGTACAGAAACATGGCTGCGAGGTGACCATGACTGGGAACTAATCATCCAGGGGAATTTGACTATTCGGAAGGAAAGACAGGAAGGATAGGGAGGTGGGGTGGCTGTGTTAATAAAGGATGGAATCACTGCAATAGTGAGAAATGATAATGGGTCAAAGAATCAGGATAGTGAAACAGTTTGGGTGGAGATAAGGAATAATAAGGGGAAAAAGTCACTAGTGGGCATAGTCTATAGGCCTCCTAACAGTTGCAACTCTTTTGATCGGAGTATAAATCAGGAAATAGTTGGGGCTTGTAATGAGGGAACAGCTATAATCATGGGAGATTTTAACTTTCATATTGACTGGACAAATCAAATTGGGCAGGGCAGCCTTGAGGAAGAGTTCATAGAGTGCATTAGGGATGGGTTCCTTGAGCAGTATGTTACTGAACCAACTAGGGGGCAGGCAATCTTAGATCTGCTCCTGTGTAATGAGACAGGATTAATAAAAAATGTCCAATAAAGGATCCCCTTGGAATGAGTGACCATAACATGGTTGAATTCCAAATTCAGTTGGAGGGTGAGAGAGTTGGATCTCAAACCAGTGTACTAAGCTTAAATAAAGGAGACTATGAAGGTATGAGAGCAGAGTTGACTAAAGTGGACTGGGAAAATAGATTAAGGTGTAAGACGGTACATGAGCAAGGAGATATTTCACAACTTTCAAGAAAAATATATTCCACTGAGGAAAAAGGGGCGTAAAAGAAAAGACAGCCATCCGTGGCTAAGTAAAGTAATAAAGGACAGTATCCGACTGAAAACAAGGGCATATAAAGTAGCCAAATCTAGTGGGAGAATAGAAGATTGGGAAGCATTTAAAAGCCAGCAAAGAATAACTAAAAGATTAATTAAGGAAGGGAAGATAGATTATGAAAGTAAACTAGCAAAAAATTTAAAAACAGATAGCAAGAGTTTCTACAGTTATATAAAAAGAAAAAGGGTGGCGAAAGTGAATGTTAGTCCCTTAGAGGATGAGACCGGGAATTTAATAGTGGGGAACATGGAGATGGCAAATACGCTGAACAAATATTTTGCATCAGTCTTTACAGTAGAGGACACTAAATATATCCCAACACTGGACAAACAGGGGGCTATAGGGGGGAGGAGCTAAACACGATTAAAATCACTAAGGAGATGGTACTCGGTAAGATAATGGGATTTAAGGTGGATAAATCCCCTGGACCTGATGGCTTACATCCTAGGGTCTTGAGAGAAGTAGCGGTAGGGATTGCGGATGCATTGATGGTAATTTTCCAAACCTCCCTGGATTCCGGAAAGTTCCCAGCAAATTGGAAAATTGCTAATGTAACGCCCTTATTTAAAAAGGGAGGTAGACAAAAGGCTCGAAACTATAGAGCAGTTAGCCTAACATCTGTGGTTGGTAAAACGTTGGAGTCCTTTATTAAGGAAGCAGTAACAGGACATTTGGATAAGCATAATTTAATCAGACAGAGTCAGCATGGTTTTATGAAGGGGAAGTCATGTTTGACAAATTGCTCAAATTCTTTCAGGACGTAACAAACAGGGTGGATAAAGGGGAACCAGTAGATGTGGTGTATTTGGACTTCCAAAAGGCATTTGACAAGGTGCCACACAAAAGATTACTGCACAAGATAAAAATTCACGGGGTTGGGGGTAATATACGGGCATGGGTGGAAGATTGGCTATCTAACAAAAAACAGAGAGTGGGGATAAATGGTTCATTCTCGGGTTGGCAATCAGTAACTAGTGGTGTTCCGCAGGGGTCAGTGCTGGGACCCCAACTCTTCACAATCTATATTAATGATTTGGAGGAGGGGACCAAGTGCAATGTATCCAAGTTTGCCGACAATACAAAGATGGGAGGGAAAGCAGTGAGTGAAAGCAGTGAGTGAGGAGGACATAAAAAATCTGCAAAAGGACATAGACAGGCTAAGTGAGTCGGCAGATATTTGGCAGATGGAATATAATGTTGGAAAGTGTGAGGTTATGCACTTTGGCAGAAAAAATCAAAGAGCAAGTTATTATCTAAATGGAAAGAAACTGCAAAGTGCTACAGTACAAAGGGATCTGAGGGTCCTGGTGCATGAAACACAGAAGGTTAGTATGCAGGTACAGCAGGCGATCAGAAAGGCCAATGGAATCTTGGTTTTTATAGCAAGGGGGATGGAGTATAAAAGCAGGGAAGTCTTGCTTCAGTTATACAGGGTACTGGTGAGGCCACACCTGGAATACTGCGTACAGTTTCGGTTTCCATATTTAAGAAAAGATATGCTTGCTCTCGAGGCAGTTCAGAGAAGGTTCACTCAGTTGATTCCGGAGATGAGGGGGTTGACTTATGAGGAAAGGTTGAGTACGATGGGCCTCTACTCATTGGAATTCAGAAGAATGAGAGGCGATCTTATCTAAACATATAAGATTGTGAGGGGGCTTGATCGGGTGGATGCAGGGAGGATGTTTCAACTGATGGGTGAGACTAGAACTAGGCAGCATAATCTTAGAATAAGGGGCTGCTGTTTGAAACTGAGATGAGGAGAAACTTCTTCACTCAGAGGGTGGTGAATCTGTGGAATTTGCTACCTCAGAGAGCTGTGGAAGCTGCAACATTAAATAAATTTGAAACGGAGATAGACAGTTTCCTAGCTGATAAGGTGTGGAGATGCCGGTGTTGGACTGGGGTGGACAAATGTAAGAAATCACACAACACCAGGTTATAGTCCAACAGCTTTATTTGAAATCACAAGCTTTTGGAGCGCTGCTGACGAAGGAGCAGCGCTCCGAAAGCTTGTGATTTAAAATAAAGCTGTTGGACTATAACCTGGTGTTGTGTGATTTCTTACATTTTGCTGATAAGTGATTAGGGGTTACGGGGAGCAGGCAGGGAAGTGGACGTGAGTCTAGGTCCGGATCAGCCATGATCCGATTGAATGGCGGAGCAGGCCTGAGGGGCCGTATGGCCTACTCCTGCTCCTACTTCTTATGTTATGGACTGAATCTTTTGTTGATAGATGGGACTGAATCTTGTGTTTATCGATGGGACTGAATCTTGGGTCTATTGATGGGACTGAATCTAATGTTTACAGATGGGATTGAATCTTGTGTTTATTTATGGGACTGAATCTTGTGTTTGTTGATGGGACTGAATCTATTGTTTATTGAAGGGGTTGAATCTTGTGTATATTGTTGTGACTGAATCTTGTGTTTATTAATTGGACTGAATCTTGTATTTACTAATGGGACTGAATCTATTCTTTATTGATGGGAATGTACCTTGTGTTTTATGATGGGAGTGAATCTATTGCATATTGATGCGTCTGAATTTTTGTTTATTGATGCGACTGAATTCCATGTTTATCGATGGGACTACATTTTGTTTTTACAGATGGGACTGAGACTCGTGTTTATTGATAGTACTGAATGTTGAATATATCGGTGTTACTGAATCTTGTGTCGATTGATGGGACAGAATCTTGTGTTTATTGATGTGACTGAATCTTGTGTATATTGATGGGATTGAATCTTGTGTTTATTGATGGGACTGATTCTATTGTTTATTGATGGCAATGTACCTTGTGTTTCTTGATGGGACTGCATCTATTGTATACTGATGCGTTTAATCTTTGGTTTATTGATGAGACTGAATTCCATGCTTATCGATGGGACTGAATTTTGTGTTTATTGATGGGACTGAGACTCGTGTTTAATGATAGTACTGAAGTTGTGTATATGGGTGGTACTGAATCTTCTGCCGATTGATGGAACTGAATCAAATGTCTATTGATGCGAAGGCATATTGTATTTATTGATTGGTGTGAATCTTGTGTTTGTTGATGCGACTGAATCTTGTGTTTATTGATTGGAAAGAATCTTGTGTTTATTGATGGGACTGCATCTTGTGTTTATTGATGGGATTGAATCTTGTGTTTATTGATGGGACTGAATCTTGCGTCTATTGATATGAATGAATCTTGTTTCTATTGCTGGGACTGAATCTTGTGTTTATCGATGGGACTGAATCTATTGTTTATTGATGGGACTGAATCTTGTGTTTATTGATGCGACTGAATCGTGTATTTATCGATGGGAATGAAAGATTTGTTTATTCAGGGGACTGAGTCTTGTATTTAATGGTGGGACTGAATCTATTATTTAATGTTGTGAATGTACGTTGTGTTTATTGATAGGACTGAATCTATTGTTCATTGATGCGTCTCAAACTTTTGTCTATTGACGCGACAGAATTCCATGTTTATCGATGGGACTGAGACTCGTGTTTATTGATAGTACTGATCGTTGTATCGATCGGTGTGACTGTATCTTGTGCCGATTGATCGGACTGAATCTTGTGTCTATTGATGTGACTGAATATTGTTTTTATTGATTGGTGTGAATCTTGTGTTTGTTGATGCGACTGAATCTTGTGTTTATTGATGCGACTGAAACTTGTGTTTGTTGATGGGACTCAATCTTATGTTTATTGATGGGACTGAATCTTGTGTTTATTGATGGGACTGAATCTATTGTTTATCGATGGGATTGAAACTTGTGTTTATTGTTGGGACTTAATCTTGTGTTTATTGATGGGACTGAATCTTGTGTTTATTAATGGGATTGAATCTACTGGTTATTGACGTGACTGAATCTTTTGTTTATTGATGCGACTGAATCTTTGTTTGTTGATGGGTCTGAATCTGTTGTTTATCGATGGGATTGAATCATGTGTTTATTGATGGGACTGAATCTTGTATTTATTGATGCGACTGAATCTTGTGTTTATTGAAGCGACTGAATCTTGTGATTATTGATGCAACTGAATCTTTTTTTTATTGATGCGACTGAATCGTGTATTTATCGGTGGGACTGAATCTTGTGTTTATCGATTTGACTGAATCTTTTGTTTATTGATGAGACTGAGTCTATCGTTTATTGATGGGATAAATCTCGTGTTTATTGATGGGACTGAATCTCATGTTTATTGATGGGACTGAATCTCGTGTTTATTGATAGTACTGAATGTTGTGTTTATTGATGGGTCTTAATATTGTGTTTATTATTGGGACTGAATCTTGTGTTTATTGATGTGACTGAATCCTGTGTCTACTGCTGGGACTGAATCTTGTGTTTATCGATGGGACTGAATCTATTGTTTATTGATGGGACTGAATCTAATGTTTATTCATGGGACTGAATCTTGTGTTTATTGATGCGACTGAATCTTGTGTTTATTGATGCGACTGAATCTTGTGCTGATTGATGCAATTGAATCTTGTGTTGATTGATGCGATTGAATCGTAAGCTTATCGATGGGAATGAATGTTTTGTTTATTGATGGGACTGAATCTTGTGTTTATTGGTGGGATGAATCTATTGTATATTGACGGGAATGTACATTGTGTTTATTGATGGGACTGAATCTATTGTTTATTGATGCGACTGAATTCCATGTTTATCGATGGGACTGAGACTCGTGTTTATTGACGCTACTGAACATTGTATATATCGGTGGTACTGAATCTTGTGTCGATTGATGGGACTGAATCTTGTATCTACTGATGCGACTGAATCTTGTGTTTATTGACTGGTGTGAATCTTGTGGTTATTGATGCGACTGAAACTTGTGTTTATTGATGGAACTGAATCTTGTGTTTATTGATGGGATTGCATCTTGTGTTTGTTGATGGGAATGAATGCTGTGTTTATGGATGGGCCTGAATCTTGCATCTATTGATGAGACTGAATCTTTTGTTGATAGATGGGACAGAATCTTGTGTTTATCGATGGGACTGAATTTTGAGTCAATTGATGGGACTGAATCTTGTGTTTATTGATGTGACTGAAAGTTGTGTTTGTTGATGGGACTGAATCTTGTGTTTATTTATGGGACTGAATCTTATGTTTATTGATGGGACTGAACCTATTGTTTATCGATGGGATTGAACCTTGTGTTTATTGATGGCACTTAATCTTGTGTTTATTGATGGGACTGAATCTTGTACCTATTAATGGGATTGAATCTTTTGGTTATTGACGCGACTGAATCTTTTGTTTATTGATGCGACTGAATCTTTGTTTGTTGATGGGACTGAATCTGTTGTTTATCGATGGGATTGAATCTTGTGTTTATTGATGGGACTGAATCTTGTGTTTATTGATGCGACTGAATCTTGTGTTTATTGATGCTACTGAATCTTGTGTTTATTGATGCGACTGAATCGTGTATTTATCGGTGGAACTGAATTTTGTGTTTATCGATATGACTGAATCATTTGTTTATTGACGAGACTGAATCTATCATTTATTGATGGGATGAATCTTGTGTTTAGTGATGGGGTGAATCTCATATTTATTGATGGGACTGAATCTCGTGTTTATTGATAGTACTGAATGTTGTGTTTATTGATGGGACTCAATCTTGTGTTTACTGATGGGACTTAATCTCGTGTTTATTGATGGGACTGAACTTGTGTTTATTGATGCGACTGAATCTTGTGTTTATTGAAGCGACTGGATCTTGTGATTATTGATGCAACTGAATCTTGTTTTTATTGATGCGACTGAATCTTGTGTTTATTGATGCTACTGAATCTTGTGTTTATTGATGCGACTGAATCGTGTATTTATCGGTGGAACTGAATCTTGTGTTTATCGATATGACTGAATCATTTGTTTATTGACGAGACTGAATCTATCATTTATTGATGGGATGAATCTTGTGTTTAGTGATGGGACTGAATCTCATATTTATTGATGGGACTGAATCTCGTGTTTATTGATAGTACTGAATGTTGTGTTTATTGATGGGACTCAATCTTGTGTTTACTGATGGGACTTAATCTCGTGTTTATTGATGGGACTGAACTTGTGTTTATTGATGCGACTGAATCTTGTGTTTATTGAAGCGACTGAATCTTGTGATTATTGATGCAACTGAATCTTGTTTTTATTGATGCGACTGAATCGTGTATTTATCGGTGGGACTGAATCTTGTGTTTATCGATTTGACTGAATCTTTTGTTTATTGATGAGACTGAGTCTATCGTTTATTGATGGGATAAATCTCGTGTTTATTGATGGGACTGAATCTCATGTTTATTGATGGGACTGAATCTCGTGTTTATTGATAGTACTGAATGTTGTGTTTATTGATGGGTCTTAATATTGTGTTTATTATTGGGACTGAATCTTGTTTTTATTGATGTGACTGAATCCTGTGTCTACTGCTGGGACTGAATCTTGTGTTTATCGATGGGACTGAATCTATTGTTTATTGATGGGACTGAATCTAATGTTTATTCATGGGACTGAATCTTGTGTTTATTGATGCGACTGAATCTTGTGTTTATTGATGCGACTGAATCTTGTGCTGATTGATGCAACTGAATCATGTGTTTATTGATGCGATTGAATCATAAGCTTATCGATGGGAATGAATGTTTTGTTTATTGATGGGACTGAATCTTGTGTTTATTGGTGGGATGAATCTATTGTATATTGACGGGAATGTACATTGTGTTTATTGATGGGACTGAATCTATTGTTTATTGATGCGTCTGAATCTTTTGATAATTGATGCGACTGAATTCCATGTTTATCGATGGGACTGAGACTCATGTTTATTGACGCTACTGAACATTGTATATATCGGTGGTATTGAATCTTGTGTCGATTGATGGGACTGAATCTTGTATCTACTGATGCGACTGAATCTTGTGTTTATTGACTGGTGTGAATCTTGTGGTTATTGATGCGACTGAAACTTGTGTTTATTGATGGGACTGAATCTTGTGTTTATTGATGGGATTGCATCTTGTGTTTGTTGATGGGATTGAATGCTGTGTTTATGGATGGGCCTGAATCTTGCATCTGTTGATGAGACTGAATCTTTTGTTGATAGATGGGACAGAATCTTGTGTTTATCGATGGGACTGAATTTTGAGTCAATTGATGGGACTGAATCTTGTGTTTATTGATGTGACTGAAAGTTGTGTTTGTTGATGGGACTGAATCTTGTGTTTATTTATGCGACTGAATCTTATGTTTATTGATGGGACTGAACCTATTTTTTATCGATGGGATTGAACCTTGTGTTTATTGATGGCACTTAATCTTGTGTTTATTGATGGGACTGAATCTTGTGTCTATTAATGGGATTGAATCTTTTGGTTATTGACGCGACTGAATCTTTTGTTTATTGTTGCGACTGAATCTTTGTTTGTTGATGGGACTGAATCTGTTGTTTATCGATGGGATTGAATCTTGTGTTTATTGATGGGGCTGAATCTTGTGTTTATTGATGCGACTGAATCTTGTGTTTATTGATGCTACTGAATCTTGTGTTTATTGATGCGACTGAATCGTGTATTTATCGGTGGAACTGAATCTTGTGTTTATCGATATGACTGAATCATTTGTTTATTGACGAGACTGAATCTATCATTTATTGATGGGATGAATCTTGTGTTTAGTGATGGGACTGAATCTCATATTTATTGATGGGACTGAATCTCGTGTTTATTGATGGGACTGAATCTTGTGTTTATTGATGTGAATGAATCCTGTGTCTATTGCTGGGACTGAATCTTGTGTTTATTGATGGGACTGAATCTATTGTTTATTGATGTGACTGAATCTATTGTATATTGATGGGATTGAATCTTGTGTTTATTGATGCGACTGAATCTTGTGTTGATTGATGCAATTGAATATAGTGTTTATTGATGCGACTGAATCGTATGTTTATCGATGGGAATGAATGTTTTGTTTATTGATGGGACTGAATCTTGTGTTTATTGGTGGGACTGAATCTATTGTTTATTGACGTGAATGTACATTGTGTTTATTGATGGGACTGAATCTAGTGTTTATTGATGCGTCTGGATCTTTTGATAATTGATGCGACTGAATTCCATGTTTTTCGATGGGACTGAGACTCGTGTTTATTGATCCTACTGAACGTTGTATATATCGGTGGTACTGAATCTTGTGTTGATTGATGGGACTGAATCTTGTATCTATTGATGCGACTGAATCTTGTGTTTAGTGATGGGACTGAATCTCATATTTATTGATGGGACTGAATCTCGTGTTTATTGATAGTACTGAATGTTGTGTTTATTGATGGGACTCAATCTTGTGTTTACTGATGTGAATGAATCCTGTGTCTATTGCTGGGACTGAATATTGTGTTTATTGATGGGACTGAATCTATTGTTTATTGATGTGACTGAATCTATTGTATATTGATGGGACTGAATCTTCTGTTTATTGATGTGACTGAATCTTGTGTTGATTGATGCAATTGAATATTGTGTTTATTGATGCGACTGAATCGTAAGTTTATCGATGGGAATGAATGTTTTGTTTATTGATGGGGCTGAATCTTGTGTTTATTGGTGGGACTGAATCTATTGTTTATTGACAGGAATGTACGTTGTGTTTATTGATGGGGCTGAATCTAATGTTTATTGATGTGTCTGAATCTTTTGATAATTGATGCGACTGAATTCCATGTTTATCGATGGGACTGAGACTCGTGTTTATTGATGATACTGAACGTTGTCTATATCGGTGGTACTGAATCTTGTTTCCATTGATGGGACTGAATCTTGCATCTATTGATGCGACTGAATCTTGCGTTTATTGATGGGGCTGAATCTTGTGTTTATTGATGGGATTGCATCTTGTGTTTGTTGAAGAGATTGAATGCTGTGTTTATGGATGGACCTGAATCTTGTGGCTATCGATGGGACTGAATTTTGGGTCAATTGATGGGACTGAATCTTGTGTTTATTTATGGGACTGAAACTTGTGTTTGTTGAAGGGATTGAATGCTGTGTTTATGGATGGGCCTGAATCATGTGTCTATTGATGGGACTGAATCTTTTGTTGATAGGTGGGACTGAATCTTGTGTTTATCGATGGGACTGAATTTTGGGTCAATTGATGGGACTGAATCATGTGTTTATTCATGTGACTGAAACTTGTGTTTGTTAATGGGACTGAATCTTGTGTTTATTGATGGGACTGAATCTTATGTTTATTGATGGGACTGAATCTATTGTTTATTGATCGGATTGAACCTTGTGTTTATTGATGGCACTTAATCTTGTGTTTATTGATGGGACTGAATCTTGTGTCTATTAATGGGATTGAATCTTGTGGTTATTGACGCGACTGAATCTTTTGTTTATTGATGCGTCTGAATCTTTGTTTGTTGATGGGACTGAATCTTTTGTTTATCGATGGGATTGAATCTTGTGTTTATTGATGGGACTGAATCTTGTGTTTATTGATGCGACTGAATCTTGTGTTTTTTGATGCTACTGAATGTTGTGTTTATTGATGCGACTGAATCGTGTATTTATCGGTGGAACTGAATCTTGTGTTTATCGATGTGACTGAATTTTTTGTTTATTGATGAGACTGAATCTATCATTTATTGATGGGATGAATCTTGTGTTTAGTGATGGGACTGAATCTCATATTTATTGATGGGACTGAATCTCGTGTTTATTGATAGTACTGAATGTTGTGTTTATTGATGGGACTCAATCTTGTGTTTACTGATGTGAATGAATACAGTGTCTATTGCTGGGACTGAATATTGTGTTTATTGATGGGACTGAATCTATTGTTTATTGATGTGACTGAATCTATTGTATATTGATGGGACTGAATCTTGTGTTTATTGATGCGACTGAATCTTGTGTTGATTGATGCAACTGAATATTGTGTTTATTGATGCGACTGAATCGTATGTTTATCGATGGGCATGAATGTTTTGTTTATTGATGGGACTGAATCTTGTGTTTATTGGTGGGTCTGAATCTATTGTTTATTGACGTGAATGTACATTGTGTTTATTGATGGGACTGAATCTAGTGTTTATTGATGCTTCTGGATCTTTTGATAATTGATGCGACTGAATTCCATGTTTATCGATGGGACTGAGACTCGTGTTTATTGATCCTACTGAACGATGTATATATCGGTGGTACTGAATCTTGTGTTGATTGATGGGACTGAATCTTGTATCTATTGATGCGACTGAATCTTGTGTTTATTG
Organism: Somniosus microcephalus; assembly: GCF_052327205.1. Classification (NCBI taxonomy): domain Eukaryota; kingdom Metazoa; phylum Chordata; class Chondrichthyes; order Squaliformes; family Somniosidae; genus Somniosus; species Somniosus microcephalus. The sequence goes on from NC_140997.1 coordinate 102,146,633, forward strand.
ACTGGTGTGATTCTTGTGGTTATTGATGCGACTGAATCTTGTATTTATTGATGGGACTGAATCTTGTGTTTATTGATGGGATTGCATCTTGTGTTTGTTGATGGGATTGAATGCTGTGTTTATGGATGGGCCTGAATCTTGTGTCTATTGATGGGACTGAATCTTTTGTTGATAGATGGGACTGAATCTTGTGTTTATCGATGGGACTGTATTTTGTGTCAATTGATGGGACTGAATCTTGTGATTATTGATGGGACTGAACCATGTGTTTATTGATGGGTCTGAATCTTGTGTTTATTGATGGGACTGAATCTTATGTTTATTGATGGGACTGCATCTTGTGTTTATTGATGGGACTGAATCTTGTGTCTATTAATGGGACTGAATCTTCTGCTTATCGATGGGTTTGAATCTATTGTTTATTGATGGGACTGAATCCATTGTTTATTGATGGGACTGAGTCTTGTGTTTATTGATGCGATTGAATCTTTTTTTTATCGATGCTTCTTAAACTTTTGTTTATTGATGCGACTGAATCTTGTGTTTAATGATGCGACTGAATCTTATGTTTATTGATGCAACTGAATCTTGTGTTTATTGATGCGACTGAATCGTGCATTTATCAGTGGGACTGAATCTTGTGTTTATCGATGTGACTGAAACGTTTGTTTATTGATGAGACTGAATCTATCGTTTATTGATGGGATGAATCTCAAATTTATTGATGGGACTGAATCTCATGTTTATTGATGGGACTGAATCTCGTGTTTATTGATTGTACTGAATGTTGTGTTTATTGATGGGACTCAATCTTGTGTTTATTGATGTGACTTAATCTCGTGTTGATTGATGGGACTGAACTTGTGTTTATTGATGTGAATGAATCCTGTGTCTATTGATGGGACTGAATCTTGTGTTTATTGATGTGAATGAATCCTGTGTCTATTGGTGGGACTGAATCTTGTGTTTATCAATGGGACTGAATCGATTCTTTATTGATGGGACTGAATCTAATGTTTATTGATGGGACTGAATCTTGTGTTTATTAATGCGACTGAATCTTGTGTTGATTGATGCAGCTGAATCTTCTGGTTATTGATGCGACTGAATCGTAAGTTTATCGATGTGAATGAATGTTTTGTTTATTGATGGGGCTGAATCTTGTGTTTATTGGTGGGACTGAATCTATTGTTTATTGACATGAATGTACGTTGTGTTTATTGATGGGGCTAAATCTAGTGTTTATTGATGTGTCTGAATCTTTTGATAATTGATGCGACTGAATTCCATGTTTATCGATGGGACTGAGACTCGTGTTTATTGATGATACTGAACGTTGTCTATATCGGTGGTACTGAATCTTGTTTCCATTGATGGGACTGAATCTTGCATCTATTGATGCGACTGAATCTTGCGTTTATTGATGGGGCTGAATCTTGTGTTTATTGATGGGATTGCATCTTGTGTTTGTTGAAGAGATTGAATGCTGTGTTTATGGATGGACCTGAATCTTGTGGCTATCGATGGGACTGAATTTTGTGTCAATTGATGGGACTGAATCTTGTTTTTATTTATGGGACTGAAACTTGTGTTTGTTGAAGGGACTGAATGCTGTGTTTATGGATGGGCCTGAATCATGTGTCTATTGATGGGACTGAATCTTTTGTTGATAGGTGGGACTGAATCTTGTGTTTATCGATGGGACTGAATTTTGGGTCAATTGATGGGACTGAATCATGTGTTTATTCATGTGACTGAAACTTGTGTTTGTTAATGGGACTGAATCTTGTGTTTATTGATGGGACTGAATCTTATGTTTATTGATGGGACTGAATCTATTGTTTATTGATCGGATTGAACCTTGTGTTTATTGATGGCACTTAATCTTGTGTTTATTGATGGGACTGAATCTTGTGTCTATTAATGGGATTGAATCTTGTGGTTATTGACGCGACTGAATCTTTTGTTTATTGATGCGTCTGAATCTTTGTTTGTTGATGGGACTGAATCTTTTGTTTATCGATGGGATTGAATCTTGTGTTTATTGATGGGACTGAATCTTGTGTTTATTGATGCGACTGAATCTTGTGTTTTTTGATGCTACTGAATGTTGTGTTTATTGATGCGACTGAATCGTGTATTTATCGGTGGAACTGAATCTTGTGTTTATCGATGTGACTGAATTTTTTGTTTATTGATGAGACTGAATCTATCATTTATTGATGGGATGAATCTTGTGTTTAGTGATGGGACTGAATCTATTGTTTATTGATGTGACTGAATCTATTTATATTGATGGGACTGAATCTTGTGTTTATTGATGCGACTGAATCTTGTGTTGATTGATGCAACTGAATATTGTGTTTATTGATGCGACTGAATCGTATGTTTATCGATGGGCATGAATGTTTTGTTTATTGATGGGACTGAATCTTGTGTTTATTGGTGGGTCTGAATCTATTGTTTATTGACGTGAATGTACATTGTGTTTATTGATGGGACTGAATCTAGTGTTTATTGATTCGTCTGGATCTTTTGATAATTGATGCGACTGAATTCCATGTTTATCGATGGGACTGAGACTCGTGTTTATTGATCCTACTGAACGATGTATATATCGGTGGTACTGAATCTTGTGTTGATTGATGGGACTGAATCTTGTATCTATTGATGCGACTGAATCTTGTGTTTATTGACTGGTGTGATTCTTGTGGTTATTGATGCGACTGAATCTTGTATTTATTGATGGGACTGAATCTTGTGTTTATTGATGGGATTGCATCTTGTGTTTGTTGATGGGATTGTATGCTGTGTTTATGGATGGGCCTGAATCTTGTGTCTATTGATGGGACTGAATCTTTTGTTGATAGATGGGACTGAATCTTGTGTTTATCGATGGGACTGTATTTTGTGTCAATTGATGGGACTGAATCTTGTGATTATTGATGGGACTGAACCATGTGTTTATTGATGCGTCTGAATCTTGTGTTTATTGATGGGACTGAATCTTATGTTTATTGATGGGACTGCATCTTGTGTTTATTGATGGGACTGAATCTTGTGTCTATTAATGGGACTGAATCTTCTGCTTATCGATGGGTTTGAATCTATTGTTTATTGATGGGATTGAATCCATTGTTTATTGATGGGACTGAGTCTTGTGTTTATTGATGCGATTGAATCTTTTTTTTATCGATGCTTCTTAAACTTTTGTTTATTGATGCAACTGAATCTTGTGTTTAATGATGCGACTGAATCTTATGTTTATTGATGCAACTGAATCTTGTGTTTATTGATGCGACTGAATCGTGCATTTATCGGTGGGACTGAATCTTGTGTTTATCGATGTGACTGAAACGTTTGTTTATTGATGAGACTGAATCTATCGTTTATTGATGGGATGAATCTCAAATTTATTGATGGGACTGAATCTCATGTTTATTGATGGGACTGAATCTCGTGTTTATTGATTGTACTGAATGTTGTGTTTATTGATGGGACTCAATCTTGTGTTTATTGATGTGACTTAATCTCGTGTTGATTGATGGGACTGAACTTGTGTTTATTGATGTGAATGTATCCTGTGTCTATTGATGGGACTGAATCTTGTGTTTATTGATGTGACTGAATCCTGTGTCTATTGATGGGACTGAATCTTGTGTTTATCAATGGGACTGAATCGATTCTTTATTGATGGGACTGAATCTAATGTTTATTGATGGGACTGAATCTTGTGTTTATTAATGCGACTGAATCTTGTGTTGATTGATGCAGCTGAATCTTCTGGTTATTGATGCGACTGAATCGTAAGTTTATCGATGGGAATGAATGTTTTGTTTATTGATGGGGCTGAATCTTGTGTTTATTGGTGGGACTGAATCTATTGTTTATTGACATGAATGTACGTTGTGTTTATTGATGGGGCTAAATCTAGTGTTTATTGATGTGTCTGAATCTTTTGATAATTGATGCGACTGAATTCCATGTTTATCGATGGGACTGAGACTCGTGTTTATTGATGATACTGAACGTTGTCTATATCGGTGGTACTGAATCTTGTTTCCATTGATGGGACTGAATCTTGCATCTATTGATGCGACTGAATCTTGCGTTTATTGATGGGGCTGAATCTTGTGTTTATTGATGTGATTGCATCTTGTGTTTGTTGAAGAGATTGAATGCTGTGTTTATGGATGGACCTGAATCTTGTGGCTATCGATGGGACTGAATTTTGGGTCAATTGATGGGACTGAATCTTGTGTTTATTTATGGGACTGAAACTTGTGTTTGTTGAAGGGATTGAATGCTGTGTTTATGGATGGGCCTGAATCATGTGTCTATTGATGGGACTGAATCTTTTGTTGATAGGTGGGACTGAATCTTGTGTTTATCGATGGGACTGAATTTTGGGTCAATTGATGGGACATGAATCATGTGTTTATTCATGTGACTGAAACTTGTGTTTGTTAATGGGACTGAATCTTGTGTTTATTGATGGGACTGAATCTTATGTTTATTGATGGGACTGAATCTATTGTTTATTGATCGGATTGAACCTTGTGTTTATTGATGGCACTTAATCTTGTGTTTATTGATGGGACTGAATCTTGTGTCTATTAATGGGATTGAATGTTGTGGTTATTGACGCGACTGAATCTTTTGTTTATTGATGCGTCTGAATCTTTGTTTGTTGATGGGACTGAATCTTTTGTTTATCGATGGGATTGAATCTTGTGTTTATTGATGGGACTGAATCTTGTGTTTATTGATGCGACTGAATCTTGTGTTTTTTGATGCTACTGAATGTTGTGTTTATTGATGCGACTGAATCGTGTATTTATCGGTGGAACTGAATCTTGTGTTTATCGATGTGACTGAATTTTTTGTTTATTGATGAGACTGAATCTATCATTTATTGATGGGATGAATCTTGTGTTTAGTGATGGGACTGAATCTATTGTTTATTGATGTGACTGAATCTATTGTGTATTGATGGGACTGAATCTTGTGTTTATTGATGCGACTGAATCTTGTGTTGATTGATGCAACTGAATATTGTGTTTATTGATGCGACTGAATCGTATGTTTATCGATGGGCATGAATGTTTTGTTTATTGATGGGACTGAATCTTGTGTTTATTGGTGGGTCTGAATCTATTGTTTATTGACGTGAATATACATTGTGTTTATTGATGGGACTGAATCTAGTGTTTATTGATGCGTCTGGATCTTTTGATAATTGATGCGACTGAATTCCATGTTTATCGATGGGACTGAGACTCGTGTTTATTGATCCTACTGAACGATGTATATATCGGTGGTACTGAATCTTGTGTTGATTGATGGGACTGAATCTTGTATCTATTGATGCGACTGAATCTTGTGTTTATTGACTGGTGTGATTCTTGTGGTTATTGATGCGACTGAATCTTGTATTTATTGATGGGACTGAATCTTGTGTTTATTGATGGGATTGCATCTTGTGTTTGTTGATGGGATTGAATGCTGTGTTTATGGATGGGCCTGAATCTTGTGTCTATTGATGGGACTGAATCTTTTGTTGATAGATGGGACTGAATCTTGTGTTTATCGATGGGACTGTATTTTGTGTCAATTGATGGGACTGAATCTTGTGATTATTGATGGGACTGAACCATGTGTTTATTTATGGGACTGAATCTTGTGTTTATTGATGGGACTGAATCTAGTGTTTATTGATGGGATTGAATCTTGTGCAGATTGATGCAACTGAATCTTGTGTTTATTGATGGGTCTGAATCTTGAGTTTATTGATGGGACTGAATCTTATGTTTATTGATGGGACTGCATCTTATGTTTACTGATGGGACTGAATCTTGTGTCTATTAATGGGACTGAATCTTCTGCTTATCGATGGGTTTGAATCTATTGTTTATTGATGGGACTGAATCCATTGTTTATTGATGGGACTGAATCTTGTGTTTATTGATGCGATTGAATCTTTTTTTATCGATGCTTCTGAAACTTTTGTTTATTGATGCGACTGAATCTTGTGTTTAATGATGCGACTGAATCTTGTGTTTATTGATGCAACTGAACCTTGTGTTTATTGATGCGACTGAATCGTGTATTTATCGGTGGGACTGAATCTTGTGTTTAATGATGCGACTGAATCTTGTGTTTATTGATGCAACTGAATCTTGTGTTTATTGATGTGACTGAATCGTGCATTTAATGGTTGGACTGAATCTTGTGTTTATCGATGTGACTGAAACGTTTGTTTATTGATGAGACTGAATCTATCGTTTATTGATGGGATGAATCTCAAATTTATTGATGGGACTGAATCTCATGTTTATTGATGGGACTGAATCTCGTGTTTATTGATAGTACTGAATGTTGTGTTTATTGATGGGACTCAATCTTGTGTTTATTGATGTGACTTAATCTCGTGTTGATTGATGGGACTGAACTTGTGTTTATTGATGGGATTAACGTTGTGTTTATTGATGGGACTGAATCTTGTGTTTATTGATGTGAATGAATCCTGTCTCTATTGATGGGACTGAATCTTGTGTTTATCGATGGGACTGAATCTATTCTTTATTGATGGGACTGAATCTAATGTTTATTGATGGGACTGAATCTTGTGTTTATTAATGCGACTGAATCTTGTGTTGATTGATGCAGCTGAATCTTCTGGTTATTGATGCGACTGAATCGTAAGTTTATCGATGGGAATGAATGTTTTCTTTATTGATGGGGCTGAATCTTGTATTTATTGGTGGGACTGAATCTATTGTTTATTGACATGAATGTACGTTGTGTTTATTGATGGGGCTGAATCTAGTGTTTATTGTTGTGTCTGAATCTTTTGATAATTGATGCGACTGAATTCCCTGTTTATCGATGGGACTGAGACTCGTGTTTATTGATGATACTGAACGTTGTCTATATCGGTGTTACTGAATCTTGTTTCCATTGATGGGACTGAATCTTGCATCTATTGATGCGACTGAATCTTGCGTTTATTGATGGGGCTGAATCTTGTGTTTATTGATGGGATTGCATCTTGTGTTTGTTGAAGAGATTGAATGCTGTGTTTATCGATGGACCTGAATCTTGTGTCTATCGATGGGACTGAATTTTGGGTCAATTGATGGGACTGAATCTTGTGTTTATTTATGGGACTGAAACTTGTGTTTGTTGAAGGGATTGAATGCTGTGTTTATGGATGGGCCTGAATCATGTGTCTATTGATGGGACTGAATCTTTTGTTGATAGATGGGACTGAATCTTGTGTTTATCGATGGGACTGAATTTTGGGTCAATTGATGGGACTGAATCTTGTGTTTATTCATGTGACTGAAACTTGTGTTTGTTAATGGGACTGAATCTTGTGTTTATTGATGGGACTGAATCTTATGTTTATTGATGGGACTGAATCTATTGTTTATTGATCGGATTGAACCTTGTGTTTATTGATGGCACTTAATCTTGTGTTTATTGATGGGACTGAATCTTGTGTCTATTAATGGGATTGAATCTTGTGGTTATTGACACGACTGAATCTTTTGTTTATTGATGCATCAGAATCTTTGTTTGTTGATGGGACTGAATCTTTTGTTTATCGATGGGATTGAATCTTGTGTTTATTGATGGGACTGAATCTTGTGTTTATTGATGCGACTGAATCTTGTGTTTATTGATGCGAATGAATCTTGTGTTTTTTGATGCTACAGAATGTTGTGTTTATTGATGCGACTGAATCGTGTATTTATCGGTGGAACTGAATCTTGTGTTTATCGATGTGACTGAATCTTTTGTTTATTGACGAGACTGAATCTATCATTTATTGATGGGATGAATCTTGTGTTTAGTGATGGGACTGAATCTCATATTTATTGATGGGACTGAATCTCGTGTTTATTGATAGTACTGAATGTTGTGTTTATTGATGGGACTCAATCTTGTGTTTACTGATGTGAATGAATCCTGTGTCTATTGCTGGGACTGAATCTTGTGTTTATTGATGGGACTAAATCTATTGTTTATTGATGTGACTGAATCTATTGTATATTGATGCAACTGAATATTGTGTTTATTGATGCGACTGAATCGTATGTTTATCGATGGGAATGAATGTTTTGTTTATTGATGGGACTGAATCTTATGTTTATTGGTGGGTCTGAATCTATTGTTTATTGACGTGAATGTACATTGTGTTTATTGATGGGACTGAATCTAGTGTTTATTGATGCGTCTGGATCTTTTGATAATTGATGCGACTGAATTCCATGTTTATCGATGGGACTGAGACTCGTGTTTATTGATCCTACTGAACGATGTATATATCGGTGGTACTGAATCTTGTGTTGATTGATGGGACTGAATCTTGTATCTATTGATGCGACTGAATCTTGTGTTTATTGACTGGTGTGATTCTTGTGGTTATTGATGCGACTGAATCTTGTATTTATTGATGGGACTGAATCTTGTGTTTATTGATGTGACTTAATCTCGTGTTGATTGATGGGACTGAACTTGTGTTTATTGGTGGGATTAACGTTGTGTTTATTGATGGGACTGAATCTTGTGTTTATTGATGTGAATGAATCCTGTGTCTATTGATGGGACTGAATCTTGTATTTATCGATGGGACTGAATCTATTCTTTATTGATGGGACTGAATCTAATGTTTATTGATGGGACTGAATCTTGTGTTTATTAATGCGACTGAATCTTGTGTTGATTGATGCAGCTGAATCTTCTGGTTATTGATGCGACTGAATCGTAAGTTTATCGATGGGAATGAATGTTTTGTTTATTGATGGGGCTGAATCTTGTGTTTATTGGTGGGACTGAATCTATTGTTTATTGACATGAATGTACGTTGTGTTTATTGATGGGGCTGAATCTACTGTTTATTGATGTGTCTGAATCTTTTGATAATTGATGCGACTGAATTCCATGTTTATCGTTGGGACTGAGACTCGTGTTTATTGATGATACTGAACGTTTTCTATATCGGTGGTACTGAATCTTGTTTCCATTGATGGGACTGAATCTTGTATCTATTGATGCAACTGAATCTTGCATTTATTGATGGGGCTGAATCTTGTGATTATTGATGGGATTTCATCTTGTGTGTTTTGAAGGGATTGAATGCTGTGTTTATGGATGGACCTGAATCTTGTGTCTATCGATGGGACTGAATTTTGGGTCAATTGATTGGACTGAATCTTGTGTTTATTTATGGGACTGAAACTTGTGTTTGTTGAAGTGATTGAATGCTGTGTTTATGGATGGGCCTGAATCATGTGTCTATTGATGGGACTGAATCTTTTGTTGATAGATGGGACTGAATCTTGTGTTTATCGATGGGACTGAAATTTGGGTCAATTGATGGGACTGAATCTTGTGTTTATTGATGTGACTGAAAATTGTGTTTGTTAATGGGACTGAATCTTGTGTTTATTGATGGGACTGAATCTTGTGTTTATTGATGGGACTGAACCTTATGTTTATTGATGGGACTGCATCTTATGTTTATTGATGGGACTGAATCTTGTGTCTATTAATGGGACTGAATCTTCTGCTTATCGATGGGTTTGAATCTATTGTTTATTGATGGGACTTAATCCATTGTTTATTGATGGGACTGAATCTTGTGTTTATTGATGCGATTGAATCTTTTTTTTATCGATGCTTCTGAAACTTTTGTTTATTGATGCGACTGAATCTTGTGTTTAATGATGCGACTGAATCTTGTGTTTATTGATGCAACTGAACCTTGTGTTTATTGATGCGACTGAATCATGTATTTATCGGTGGGACTGAATCTTGTGTTTATCGATGTGACTGAAACGTTTGTTTATTGATGAGACTGAATCTATCGTTTATTGATGGGATGAATCTCAAATTTATTGATGGGACTGAATCTCATGTTTATTGATGGGACTGAATCTCGTGTTTATTGATAGTACTGAATGTTGTGTTTATTGATGGGACTCAATCTTGTGTTTATTGATGTGACTTAATCTCGTGTTGATTGATGGGACTGAACTTGTGTTTATTGATGGGATTAACGTTGTGTTTATTGATGGGACTGAATCTTGTGTTTATTGATGTGAATGAATCCTGTGTCTATTGATGGGACTGAATCTTGTGTTTATCGATGGGACTGAATCTATTCTTTATTGATGGGACTGAATCTAATGTTTATTGATGGGACTGAATCTTGTGTTTATTAATGCGACTGAATCTTGTGTTGATTGATGCAGCTGAAACTTCTGGTTATTGGTGCGACTGAATCGTAAGTTTAGCGATGGGAATGAATGTTTTGTTTATTGATGGGGCTGAATCTTGTGTTTATTGGTGGGACTGAATCTATTGTTTATTGACATGAATGTACGTTGTGTTTATTGATTAGGCTGAATCTAGTGTTTATTGATGTGTCTGAATCTTTTGATAATTGATGCGACTGAATTCCATGTTTATCGATGGGACTGAGACTCGTGTTTATTGATGGTACTGAACGTTGTCTATATCGGTGGTACTGAATCTTGTTTCCATTGATGGGACTGAATCTTGCATCTATTGATGCGACTGAATCTTGCGTTTATTGATGGGGCTGAATCTTGTGTTTATTGATGGGATTGCATCTTGTGTTTGTTGAAGGGATTGAATGCTGTGTTTATGGATGGACCTGAATCTTGTGTCTATCGATGGGACTGAATTTTGGGTCAATTGATGGGACTGAATCTTGTGTTTATTTATGGGACTGAAACTTGTGTTTGTTGAAGGGATTGAATGCTGTGTTTATGGATGGGCCTGAATCATGTGTCTATTCATGGGACTGAATCTTTTGTTGATAGATGGGACTGAATCTTGTGTTTATCGATGGGACTGAAATTTGGGTCAATTGATGCGACTGAATCTTGTGTTTATTCATGTGACTGAAACTTGTGTTTGTTAATGGGACTGAATCTTGTGTTTATTGATGGGACTGAATCTTGTGTTTATTGATGGGACTGAACCTTGTGTCTATTAATAGGACTGAATCTTCTGCTTATCGATGGGTTTGAATCCATTGTTTATTGATGGGACTGAATCTTGTGTTTATTGATGCGATTGAATATTTTTTTTATCGATGCTTCTGAAACTTTTGTTTATTGATGCGACTGAATCTTGTGTTTAATGATGCGACTGAATCTTGTGTTTATTGATGCAACTGAACCTTATGTTTATTGATGCGACTGAGTAGTGTATTTATCGGTGGGACTGAATCTTGTGTTTATCGATGTGACTGAAACTTTGGTTTATTGATGAGACTGAATCTATCGTTTATTGATGGGATGAATCTCAAATTTATTGATGGGACTGAATCTCATGTTTATTGATGGGACTGAATCTCGTGTTTATTGATAGTACTGAATGTTGTGTTTATTGATTGGACTCAATCTTGTGTTTATTGATGTGACTTAATCTCGTGTTGATTGATGGGATTGAACTTGTGTTTATTGATGGGATTAACGTTGTGTTTATTGATGGGACTGAATCTTGTGTTTATTGATGTGAATGAATCCTGTGTCTATTGATGGGACTGAATCTTGTGTTTATCGATGGGACTGAATCTATTCTTTATAATGGGACTGAATCTAATGTTTATTGATGGGACTGAATTTTGTGTTTATTAATGCGACTGAATCTTGTGTTGATTGATGCAGCTGAATCTTCTGGTTATTGATGCGACTGAATCGTAAGTTTATCGATGGGAATGAATGTTTTGTTTATTGATGGGGCTGAATCTTGTGTTTATTGGTGGGACTGAATCTATTGTTTATTGACATGAATGTACGTTGTGTTTATTGATGGGGCTGAATCTAATGTTTATTGATGTGTCTGAATCTTTTGATAATTGATGCGACTGAATTCCATGTTTATCGATGGGACTGAGACTCGTGTTTATTGATGATACTGAACGTTTTCTATATCGGTGGTACTGAATCTTGTTTCCATTGATGGGACTGAATCTTGCATCTATTGATGCGACTGAATCTTGCGTTTATTGATGGGGCTGAATCTTGTGTTTATTGATGGGATTGCATCTTGTGTTTGTTGAAGGGATTGAATGCTGTGTTTATGGATGGACCTGAATCTTGTGTCTATCGATGGGACTGAATTTTGGGTCAATTGATGGGACTGAATTTGTGTTTATTTATGGGACTGAAACTTGTGTTTGTTGAAGGGATTGAATGCTGTGTTTATGGATGGGCCTGAATCATGTGTCTATTGATGGGACTGAATCTTTTGTTGATAGATGGGACTGAATCTTGTGTTTATCGATGGGACTGAAATTTGGATCAATTGATGCGACTGAATCTTGTGTTTATTCATGTGACTGAAACTTGTGTTTGTTAATGGGACTGAATCTTGTGTTTATTGATGGGACTGAATCTTATGTTTATTGATGGGACTGAATCTATTGTTTATTGATCGGATTGAACCTTGTGTTTATTGATGCGACTGTATCTTGTGTTTATTGATGCGACTCAATCTTGTGTTTATTGATGCGACTGAATCTTTTGTTTATTGATGAGAGTGAATATATCATTTATTTATGGGATTGAATCTCGTGTTTATTGATGGGACTGATTCTTGTGTTTATTGAGGTGACTGAATCGTGTATTTACTGGTGTGACTAAATCTCGTGTTTATTGATGGGACTGAATCTCATATTTATTGATGGGACTGAATCCCATGGTTATTGATAGTACTGAATGTTGTGTTTATTGATGGGACTCAATCTTGTGTTTATCGATGGTACTGAATCTTGTGTCTATTGATGGGCCTGAATCTTGTGTTTATTAATGGGACTGAATCTTGTGTTTATTGATGGGATTGAATCTTGTGTATATTGATGCATCTGAATCTTGTGTTTATTGATTGGTCTGAATCTTGTATTTATTGATGTGACTAAATCTTCTTTTTATTGATGGGACTGCATCTTGTGTTTAATGATGGGACTGAATCTTGTGTTTATTGATGGGACTGAATCTTATGTTTATTGATTGGACTGCATCTTGTGTTTATTGATGGGACTGAATCTTGTGTCTATTGATGGGACTGAACCTTGTGTTTACCGATGGGTCTGAATCTGTTGTTTATTGATGGGACTGAGTCCATTGTTTATTGATGGGACTGAATCTTGTGTTTATTGATGTGATTGAATTTTTTTTTATCGATGCTTCTGAAACCTTTGTTTATTGATGCGACTGAATCTTGTGTTTAATGATGCGACTGATTCTTTTGTTTATTGATGAGACTGAATCTATCGTTTATTGATGGGATGAATCTCATGTTTATTGATGGGACTGAATCTCATGTTTATTGATGGGACTGAATCTCGTGTTTATTTATAGTACTGAATGTGGTGTTCATTGATGGGACTCAGTCTTGTGTTTATTGATGTGACTTAATCTCGTGTTTATTGATGGGACTGGACATGTGATTATTGATGGGATTAATGTTGTGTTTATTGATGGGACTGAATCTTGTGTTTATTGATGTGAATGAATCCTGTGTCTATTGATGGGACTGAATCTTATGTTTATCGATGGGACTGAATCTATTGTTTATTGATGGGACTGAATCTAATGTTTATTGATGGGACTGAATCTTGTGTTTATTAATGCGCCTGAATCTTGTGTTGATTGATGCAACTGAATCTTGTGGTTATTGATGCAGCTGAATCGTAAGTTTATCGATGGGAATGAATGTTTTGTTTATTGATGGGGCTGAATCTTGTGTTTATTGGTGGGACTGAATCTATTATTTATTGATGTGAATGTACGTTGTGTTTATTGATGGGCGTGAATCTAGTGTTTATTGATGTGTCTGAATCTTCTGATAATTGATGCGACTGAATTCCATGTTTGTCGATGGGACTGAGACTCGTGTTTATTGATGATACTAAACGTTTTCTATATCGGTGGTACTGAATCTTGTTTCGATTGATGGGACTGAATCTTGTATCCACTGATGTGACTGAATCTTGTGTTTATTGACTGGTGTAAATCTTATGGTTGTTGATGCGACTGAATCTTGTGTTTATTGATGGGTCTGAATCTTGTGTTTATTGATGGGATTGCATCTTGTGTTTGTTGAAGTGATTGAATGCTGTGTTTATGGATGGGCCTGAATCTTGTGTCTATCGATTGGACTGAATTTTGGGTCAATTGTTGGGACTGAATCTTCTGTTTATTAATGGGACTGAATCTTGTGTTTATTGATGGGACTGAATCTAGTGTTTATTGATGGGTTTCAATCTTGTGTATATTGATTTGACTGAATCTTTTGTTTATTTATGGGACTGAATCTACTGTTTATTGATGGGATTGAATCTTGTTTATATTGATTTGACTGAAGCTTGTGTTTATTGATGGGACTGCATCTTGTGTTTATTGATTGGACTGAAACTTTCATCTATTGATAGGGCTGAATCTTGTGTTTATTGATGGGACTGCATCTTGTGTTTATTGATGGGACTGCATCTTGCGTTTATTGCTGGGACTGAATCTTGTGTCTATTGATGGGACTGAATCTTATATTTATCGATGGGTCTGAATCTATTGTTTATTGAAGGGACTGAATCCATTGTTTATTGATGGGACTGAATCTTTGTTTATTGATGCAACTGAATCTTTTGTTTATCGATGTGTCTGAATCTTATGTTTATTGATGCAACTGAATTCCATGTTTATCGATGGGACTGAATTTTTTTTTATTGATGGGACTGAGACAGTTGTTTATTGATATGACTGAACGTTGTATATATCGTTTGGACTGAATCTTGTGCCGATTAATGGGACTGAATCTGGTGTCTATTGATGCGACTGGAAGCTGTGTTTATTGATTGGTGTGAATCTTGTGGTTATTGGTGCGACTGAATCTTGTGTTTATTGATGGTACTGAATCTTGTCTTTATTGATGGGGCTGCATCTTGTGTTTATTGATGTGACTGAATGCTGTTTTTATGGATGGGCCTGAACCTTCAGTCTATTGATGCAACTGAATTTTGTGTTTATCGATGGGACTGAATCTTGGGGCAATTGATGGGACTGAATCTTGTGTTTATTGATGGGACTGAATCTTGTGTTTATTTATGGGACTGAATCTTGTGTTTATTGATGGGATTGAATCTATTGTTTACTGATGGGACTGAATCTTGTATATATTGATGCGACTGAATCTTGTGTTTATTGATGTGACTGAATCTTGTGTTTATTGATGGGATTGAATCTTGTGTTTATTGATGGGACTGAATCTTGTGTTTATTGGTGGGACTGAATCTAATGTTTATTGATGTGAATGTACGTTGTGTTTATTGATGGGACTGAATCTAGTGTATATTGATGCTACTGAATCTTGTGTTTATTGATGGGACTGAATCTTGTGTTTATTGATGGGATTGCATCTTGTGTTTGTTGATGGGATTGAATGCTGTGTTTATGGATGGGCCTGAATCTTGTGTCTATTGATGGGACTGAATCTTTTGTCGATAGATGGGACTGAATCTTGTGTTTATCGATGGGATTGAATCATGTGTTTATTTATGCGACCGAATCTGGTGTTTATTGATGTGGTTGAATCTTGAGCATATTGATGCAACTGAATCTTGTGTTTATTGATGGGTCTGAATCTTGTATTTATTGACGTGACTGAATCTTGTTTTTATTGATGGGACTGCATCTTGTGTTTAATGATGGGACTGAATCTTGTGTTTATTGATGGGACAGAATCTTATGTTTATTGATGGGGCTGCATCTTGTGTTTATTGATGGGACTGTATCTTATCTATTGATGGGACTGAATCTTCTGTTTATCAATGGGTCTGAATCTATTGTTTGTTGATGCGACTGAATCTAATGTTTATTGATGGGACTGCATCTTGTGTTTATTGATGGGACTTAATCTCGTGTTTATTGATGGGACGGAACTTGTGTTTATTGATGGGATTAATGTTGTGTTTATTGATGGGACTGAATCTTTTGTTATTGATGTGAATGAATTCTGTGTCTATTGCTTGGACTGAATCTTGTGTTTATCGATGGGACTGAATCTAATGTATATTGCTGGGACTGAATCTAAAGTTTATTCATTGGACTGAATCTTGTGTTTATTGATGCGACTGAATCTTGTGTTGATTGATGCAATTGAATCTTGTGTTTATTGATGTGTCTGAATCTTTAGAGAATTGATGCAACTGAATTCCATGTTTATCGATGGGACTGAGATTCGTGTTTATTGATGATACTGAACGTTGTCTATATCGGTGGTATTGAATCTTGTTTCGATTGATGGGACTGAATCTTGGATCTATTGATGCGACTGAATCTTGTCTTTATTGACTGGTGTGAATCTTATGGTTATTGATGCGACTGAATCTTGTGTTTATTGATGGGGCTGAATCTTGTGTTTATTGATGGGATTGCATCTTGTGTTTGATGAAGGGATTGAATGCTGTGTTTATGGATGGGCCTGAATCTTATGTCTATCGATGGGACTGAATTTTGGGTCAATTGATGGGACTGAATCTTGTGTTTATTAATGGGACTGAATCTTACATTTATTGATGGGACTGAATCTAGTGTTTCTTGATGGGATTGAATCTTGTGTATATTGATGCCACTGAATCCTGTGTTTATTGATGGTACTGAATCTCGTATTTATTGATGTGACTGAATCTTGTGTTTATTGATGGGACTGCATCTTGTATTTATTGATGGGACTGTATCTTGTGTCTATTGATAGGGCTGAATCTTGTGTTTATTGATGGGAGTGAATCTTGTGTTTATTGATGGGACTGCATCTTGTGTTTATTGATGGGACTGAATCTTGTGTCTATTGATGTGACTGAATCTTGTGTTTCTCGATGGGTCTGAATCTATAGTTTATTGATGGGATTGAATCCATTGTTTATTGATGGGACTGAATCTTGTGTTTATTGATGCAACTGAATCCTTTGTTTATCGATGCGTCTGAAACTTTTGTTTATTGATGCAACTGAATTCCATGTTTATCGACGGGACTGAATTTTATTTTATTGATACGACTGAACGTTGTATATATCGGTGGGGCTGAATCTTGTGCCGATTGATGGGACTGAATGTTGTGTCTATTGATGCGACTGGAAACTGTGTTTATTGATTGGTGTGAATCTTGTGGTTATTCGTGCAACTGAATCATGTGCTTATTGATGGGGCTGAATTTTGTCTTTATTGATGGGACTGCATCTTGTGTTTATTGATGGGACTGAATGCTGTTTTTATGGACGGGCCTGAATCTTGTGTCTATTGATGCAACTGAATTTCGTGTTTATCGATGGGACTGAACCTTGTGTTTATTGATGCGACTGAATCTTGTGTTTATTGATGGGACTGAATCTTGTGTTTATTGATGGGACTGAATCTTGTGTTTATTGACGGGACTGCATCTTGTGTTTATTGATGGGATAGAATCTTGTGTCTATTGATGGGACTGAATCTTGTGTATATTGATGGGACTGAATCTTTTGTCTACTGATGGTACTGAATCTTGTGTCTATTGATGGGACTGAATCTTGTGTTCATTGATGGGACTGAATCTTGTGTTTATTGATGGGACTGCATCTTGTGTTTATTGATGGGACTGAATCTTGTGTTTCTTGATGGGATTGAATCGCATGGTTATTGATGGGACTGGATCTTGTGTTCATTGATGGGACTGAATCTTGTGTTTATTGATGGGACTGAATCTTCTGTTTAATGATGGGACTGAATCCTGTGTTTATTGATTGGACTGAATCTTGTGTTTCGTGATGGGAGTGAATCATGTGGTTATTGATGGGACTGGATCTTTTGTCTATTGATGGGATTGAATCTTGTGTTTATTGATGGGACTGGCTCTTGTGTAAATTGATGGGACTGAATCTTGTGTCTTTTGATGGGACTGAATCTTATGTCTATTGATGGGGCTGAATCTTGTGTCTACTGATGGTATTGAATCTTGTGCCTATTGATGGGACCGAACCTTGTGTTTATTGATGGGACTGAATGTTGTGTTTATTGATGGGACTGCATCTTGTGTTTATTGATGGGACTGAATCTTGTGTTTGTTGATGGGACTAAATCTATTGTTTATTGATGGGACTGAATCTTGTGTATATTGATGTGACTGAATCTTGTGTTTATTGATAGGACTGAATCTTGTGTTTGTTAATGGGGCTCAATCTTGTGTTTATTGATGGGATTGAATCTTGTGTTTATTGATGGGACTGCATCTTATGTTTATTGATTGGACTGAGTCTTGTTTTTAATGATGGGACTGAATCTATTATTTATTGATGGGACGGAATCTGGTGTTTATTCGTGGGACTGAATCTATTGTTTATTGATGGCACTGAAACTATTGTTTATTGAAGGGAATGTACCTTGTGTTTATTAATGGAACTGAAATCTATTGTATATTGATGCATCTGTATCTATAGTTAATTGATGCGCCGTATTCCATGTCTATCGAAGTGACTGAATTTTCTGTTTATTGATTGAGCTGAATCTATTGTTTGTTGATGGGTCTGAATCTATTGTTTATTGATGGGACTTAATCTTGTGTATATTGATGCGAATGTACCTTGTGTTTATTGATGGGACTGAATCTTGTGTCTATTGATGGGGCAGAATCTTGTGTTTATTGATGGGACTGAATCTTGTGTTTGTTGATCGGACTGAATCTTGTGTTTATTGATTGGGCTGAATCTTGTTTTTATTGATGGGACAGCACCTTGTGTTTATTGATGGGACTGCATCTTGTGTTTATGCATGTGACTGATTCTTGTGTCTATTGATGGGACTGAATCTTGTGTTTATTGATGGGACTGCATCATGTATTTATTGATGGGCTGCATCTTGTGTTTATTGATAGGACTGAATATTGTGTCTATTGATGGGACTGAATCTTGTGTTTATTGATGGGACTGAATCTATTGTTTATTGATGGGATTGATTCTTCTGTATATTGATGTGACTGAATCTTGTCTTTATTGATGGGACTGAATCTTGTCTTTATTGATTGGGCTGAATCTTGTTTTTAATGTTGGGACTGAAACTATTATTTATTGATGGGACGGAATCTGGTGTTTATTCGTGGGACTGAATCTATTGTTTATTGATGGCACTGAAACCATTGTTTATTGAAGGGAATGTACCTTGTGTTTATTGATGGGACTGAAATCTATTGTATATTGATGCATCTGAATCTATAGTTTATTGATGCGCCGTATTCCATGTTTATTGATGTGACAGAATTTTCTGTTTATTGATGGGGCTGAATCTATTGTTTGTTGATGGGACTGAATCTATTGATTATTGATGGGACTGAATCTTGTGTATATTGATGCGACTGAACCTTGTGCTTATTGATGGGACTGAATCTTGTGTCTATTGATGGGGCTGAATCTTATGTTTATTGATGGGACTGAATCTTGTGTTTGTTGATGGAACTGAATCTTATGTTTATTGATGGGGCTGAATCTTGTGCTTATTGATGGGGCTGAATCTTGTGCTTATTGATGGGACTGCATCTTGTGTTTATTGATGGGACTGCATCTTGTGTTTATTGATGTGACTGATTCTTGTGTCTATTGATGGGACTGAATCTTGTGTTTATTGATGGGACTGCATCATGTATTTACTGTTGGGCTGCATCTTGTGTTTATTGATAGGACTGAATCTTGTGTCTATTGATGGGACTGAATCTTGTGTTTATTGATGCGACTGAATCTTCTTTTTATTGATGGGACTGAATCTTGTGTTTTTAGTTGGGACTGAATCTTGTATTTATCGTTGGGACTGAATCTTGTGTTTATTGATGGGACTGAATCTAGTGTTCATTGATGGGACTGAATCTTGTGTTTATTGATGGGTCTGAATCTTTTGTTTGTTGATGGGACTGAATCTCGTGTTTATTGATAGTACTGAATGTTTGATTTCTGATGGGACTGAATTGTGTATTTAATGATTGGACTTAATCTCATGTTTATTGATGGGACTGAATCTTGTGTTTATTGATGGGACTGAATCTAGTGTTTATTGATAGGTCTGAATCTTGTGTTTGTTGTTGGACTGAATCTTGTGTATATTGAGGCGACTGAATCTTGTGTTTATTGATAGGATTGAATCTTGTGTTGATTGATGCGACTGAAGCTTGTGTTTATTGATGCGACTGAATCTTGTGTTTATTGATACGACTGAATCTTATGTTTGTTCATGCGACTGAATATTGTGTTTATTGATGCGACTGAATCGTGTGTTACCGATGTAACTGAATATTGTGTATATCGATGTCACTGAATCTCTTTTTTATTGAAGGGACTGAATCTATTGTTTATTGATGGGAATGTACCTTGCGTTTATTGATGGGACTGAATCTATTGTTTATTGATGGGACTGAATCAAGTGTTTATTGATGGTACTGAATCTTGTGTCTATTGATGGGCCTTAATCTTGTGTTTATTGATTGGACTGAATCTTGTGTTTATTTATGGGACTGAATCTTGTGTATATTGATGCGACAAAATCTTGTGTTTATTGATGGGACTGAATCTTGCGTTTATTTATGGGACTGAATCTTGTGTTTGTTGATGGGTATGAATCTTCTGTTTATTGAAAGAATTGCATCATTTGTTTGTTGATGGGACTGAATCACGTATTTATTGATAGTACTGAATGTTTTGTTTATTGATGGGACTCCAGCTTGTGTTTATTGATGGGACTTAATCTCGTGTTTATTCATGGGACTGTATCTAGTGTTTATTGAGGTGACTGAATCTTGTATCTAATAATGCAACTGAGTCTTGTGTTTATTGATGGGACTTAATCTCGTGTTTATTCATGGGACTGAATCTTGTGTTTATTGATGTGACTGAATCTTGTATTTACTGATGCGACTGAATCTCATGTTTATTGATGGGACTGAATCTCATGTATATTGCTGGGACTGAATCCCGTGATTATTGATAGTACTGAATGTTGTGTTTATTGATGGGGCTCAATCTTGTGTTTATTGAAGCCACTGAATCTCGTGTTTATTCATGGGACTGAATCTTGTGTTTATTGATGTGAATGAATCTTGTGTCTATTGCTGGGACTGAACCTTGTGTTTATCGATGGGACTGAATCTATTGTTTATTGATGCAACTGAATCTTGTGTTGATTGATGCGACTGAATCTTGTGTTTATTGATGCGACTGAATTGAATGTTTATCGATCGAAATGAATGTTTTGTTTATTGATGGGACTCAATCTTGTGTTTATTGATGCGACTGAATCTTGTGTTTATTGATGCGACTGAATCTTGTATTTACTGATGGGAATGAATCTATTGTTTATTGATGGGAATGTACCTTGCGTTTATTGATGGGACTGAATCTATTGTTTATTGATGCGTCTGAATCTTTGATTATTGATGTGACTGAATTCCATGTTTATCGATGGGACTGAATATTGTGCTTATTGATGGGACTGAGACTCGTGTTTATTCATAGTACTGAACGTTGTATATATCAGAGTTACTGAATCTCGTGTCGATTGATGCGACTGAATCTTGTGTTTATTGATGCGACTGAATCTTGTGTTTATTGATGCGAATTAATCTTGTGTTAATTGATGCGACTGAATCATGTGTTTATCAACGGGAATGAATGTTTATTTATTAATGGGACTGAATCTATTATTTATTGGTGGGACTGAATCTATTTTTATTGATGGGACTGAATCTATTATTTATTGATGGGATTGTACCTTGTGTTTCTTGATGGCACTGAATCTATTGTATATTGATGCATCTGAATGTTTTGTTTATTGATGCGACTGAATTACATGTTTATCGATGGGACTGAATTTTGTGTTTATTGATGGGACTGAAACTCATGTTTATTGATAGTACTGAACGTTGTACATATCGGTGGGACTGAATCTTGTGCCGATTGATGGGACTGAATCTTGTGTCTATTGATGCAACTGAATATTGTGTTTATTGATTGGTGTGAATCTTGAGTTTGTTGATGGGACTGAATCTTGTGTTTATTGATGCGACTGAATCTTCGGTTTATTGATGGGACTGAATCTTGTGTTTATCGTTGGCACTGAATCTTATTTTTATTGATGGGACTGAATATTGTGTTTATTGATGCGACTGTATCTTGTGTTTATTGATGCGACTCAATCTTGTGTTTATTGATGCGACTGAATCTTGTGTTTAGTGATGCGACTGAATCGTGTGTTTACCGATGGGGCTGAATCTTGTGTTTATCGATGTGACTGAATCTTTTGTTTATTGATGAGAGTGAATATATCATTTATTTATGGGATTGAATCTCGTGCTTATTGATGGGACTGAATCTTGTGTTTATTGAGGTGACTGAATCGTGTATTTACTGGTGCGACTAAATCTCGTATTTATTGATGGGACTGAATCTCATATTTATTGATGGGACTGAATCCCATGGTTATTGATAGTACTGAATGTTGTGTTTATTGATGGGACTCAATCTTGTGTTTATCGATGGTACTGAATCTTGTGTCTATTGATGGGCCTGAATCTTGTGTTTATTAATGGGACTGAATCTTGTGTTTATTTATGGGATTGAATCTTGTGTGTATTGATGCGACTGAATCTTGTGTTTATCGATGGGACTGAATCTTATGTTAATTTATGGCACTCAATCTTGTGTTTGTTGATGGGACTGAATCTATTGTTTATTGAAGTGATTGAATGTTGTGTATTTGGTGCTAATGAATCTGGTATTTATTGATGGGACTGAATCTTGTGTTTATCGTTGGGACTGAATCTTGTGTTTATTGATGTGACTGAATCTCGTGTTTATTGATGGGACTGAATACTTTGTTTGTTGATGGAACTGAATCTCATGTTTATTGATAGTACTGAATGTTGTGTTTATTGATGGGCCTCAATCTTGTGTTTATTCATGGGACTGTATCTTGTGTTTATTGAGGTGACTGAATCTTGCATTTACTGATGTGAATAAATCTGGTGTTTATTAATGGGACTTAATCTCGTGTTTATTCATGGGACTGAATCTTGTGTTTATTGAGTCGACTGTATCTTGTATTTACTGATGCGACTGAATCTTGTGTTTATTGATAGGACTGAATGCCTTGTTTATTCATGGGACTGAGTCTTGTGTTTATTGAAGCGACTGAATCTTGTATTTACTGATGCGAATGAATCTGGTGTTTATTGATGGGACTGAATCTATTGTTTATTGATGGGACTGAATCCCGTGATTATTGATTGTACTGAATGTTGTGTTTATGGATGGGGCTCAATCTTGTGTTTCTTGATGGGGCTTAATCTCATGTTTATTGATGGGATTGAATCTTGTGTTTATTGATGGGACTGAATGTTGTGTTTATCGATGGACTGAATCATATGTTTATTGATGTGAATAAATCTTGTGTTTATTGCTGGGACTGAATCTTGTGTTTATCGATGGGACTTAATCTATTGTTTATTGATGGGTCTGAGTCTAATGTTTGTTGATGGGACTGAATCTTGTGTTTATTGATGCGACTGAATCTTGTGTTGATTGATGCGACTGAATCTTGTGTTTATTGATGCGACTGAATTGTTTGTATATCGATGGGACTGAGTCTTGTGTTTATTGATGGGACTGAATCTATTGTTTACTGATGCATCAGAATCTTTTGTTTATCGATGGGACTGAGACTCGTGTTTATTGATAGTACTGAACGTTGTATATATCGGTGGTACTGAAACTTGTGTCGAGTGATAGGACTGAATCTTGTATCTATTGATGCGACTGAATCTTGTGTTTATTGATTGGTGTGAATCTTCTGGTTATTGATGTGACTAAATCTTGTGTTTATTGATGGGCTGAATCTTATGTTTGTTGATGGGATTGCAACTTGTGTTTATTGATGGGACTGAATGCTGTGTTTACGGATGCGCCTGAATCTTGTGTCTATTGATGGGACTCAATCTTGTGTTTATCGATGGGCCTGAATCTTTTTATTATTGATGGGACTGAATCATGTGTTTATCGAAGGGACTGAATCTTTTGTTTATCGATGGGACTGAATCTTGTGATAATTGATGGGACTGAATCTTATGTCGATTGATGGGACTGAATCTTGTGTCTATTGATGGGACTGAATCTTTTGTGGATAGATGGGACTGAATCTTGTGTTTATCAATGGGACTGAATCTTTGGTCTATTGATGGGACTGAATCTTGTGTTTATTGATGCGACTGAATCTCGTGTTTATTGATGGGACTGAATGTTTTGTTTGTTGATGGGACTGAATCTCGTGTGTATTGATAGTACTGAATGTTTGTTTAATGATGGGACTCAATCGTGTATTTATTGATGGGTCTTTATCTTGTGTTTAAGAATGGGACTGAATCTTGTGTTTATTGAGGCGACTGAATCTTGTATTTACTGATGCGACTGAATCTTGTGTTTATTGATGGGACTGAATCTTGTGTTTATTGTTGGGACTGAATCTCATGTTTACTGATGCGACTCAATCTTTTGTTTGTTGATGGGACTGAATCTCCTGTTTATTGATATTACTGAATGTTTGTTTATTGATGGGAGTCATTTGTGTTTTCATTCAAGCTACTGAATCTTGTGTTTATTGTTGGGACTGAATCTTGTATTTACTGATGGGACTAAATCTATTGTTTGTTGATGGAAATGTACCTTGTGTTTATTGATGGGACTGAATCTATTTTCTATTGATGCATCTGAATATTTTGTTTATTGATGCGACTGAATTCCATGTTTATCGATGGGACTGAATTATGTGTTTATTGATGGGACTGAGGCTCGTGTTTATTGATAGTGCTGAATGTTGTATATATCGTTGTTACTGAATCTTGTGTCGATTGATGGGACTGAATCTTGTTTTTATTGATGCGACTGAATCTTGTGTTTATTGATGGGACTGAATCTTGTGTTTATTGATGGGACTGAATCTTGTGTATATTGATGCGACTGAATCTTGTATTTATTGATGGGACTGAATCGTGTTTTTATTTATGGGACTGAATCTTGTGTTTTTTGATGGGACTGAATCTATTGTTTTTTAAAGGAATTGAATCTTGTGTATATTGATGAGACTGAATCTTCTTTTTATTGATGGGACTGTATCTTCTGTTTATCGTTGGGACTGAATCTTGTGTTTATCGTTGGGACTGAATCTTGTGTTTGTTCATTGGGACTGAATCTTGTGTTTATTGATGGGTCTGAATCTTGTGTTTGTTGATGCAACTGAATCTCGTGTTTAATGATGGGACTGAATCTTTTGTTTGTTGATGTGACTGAATCTCTTGTTTATTGATAGTACTGAATGTTGTGTTTATTTATGGGACTCAATCTTGTGTTTATTGATGGGACTTAATCTCATGTTTATTCATGGGACTGTATCTTGTGTTTATTGATGCGACTGAATCTTGTATTTACTGATGCGACTGAATCTTATGTTTATTGATGGAACTTAATCTCGTGTTTATTCATGGGACTGAATCATGTATTTATTGATGCGACTGAATGTTTTATTTACTGATGCGACTGAATCTCGTGTTTATTGATGGGACTGAATCTATTGTTTTTTGAAGGACTGAATCCCGTGATTATTGACAGTACTGAATCTTGTGTCTATTGATGGGTCTGAATCTTGTGTTTATCGATAGGACTGAATCTATTGTTTATTGATCGGACTGAATCTATAGTTTATTGATGGGACTGAATCTTGTGTTGAATGATGCGACTGAATCTTGCGTTTATTGATGCGACTGAATTGTATGTTTATCGATGGGAGTGAATGTTTTGTTTATTGATGAGACTGAATCTTGTGTTTATTGGTGGGACTGAATCTTTTGTTTATTGATGTGAATGTACGTTGTGTTTATTGATGGGACTGAATCTATTATTTACTGATGTGTCTGAATCTTGTGTTTATTGATGTTACTGAATTCCATGTTTATCGATGGGACTGAGACTCGAGTTTATTGATAGTACTGAACGTTGTATATATCGGTGGTACTGAATCTTCTGTCAATTGATGGCACTGAATCTTAGATCTATTGATGCGACTGAATCTTGTGTTTATTGATTGGTGTGAATCTTGTGGTTATTGATGCGACTGAATCTTGTGTTTATTGATGGGACTGAATGTTTGATTTTTGATGGGACTGAATTGTGTATTTAATGATTGGACTTAATCTCATGTTTATTGATGGGACTGAATCTTGTGTTTATTGATGGGACTGAATCTAGTGTTTATTGATAGGTCTGAATCTTGTGTTTGTTGTTGGACTGAATCTTGTGTATATTGAGGCGACTGAATCTTGTGTTTATTGATAGGATTGAATCTTGTGTTGATTGATGCGACTGAAGCTTGTGTTTATTGATGCGACTGAATCTTGTGTTTATTGATGCGACTGAATCTTATGTTTGTTCATGCGACTGAATATTGTGTTTATTGATGCGACTGAATCGTGTGTTACCGATGTAACTGAATATTGTGTATATCGATGTCACTGAATCTCTTTTTTATTGAAGGGACTGAATCTATTGTTTATTGATGGGAATGTACCTTGCGTTTATTGATGGGACTGAATCTATTGTTTATTGATGGGACTGAATCAAGTGTTTATTGATGGTACTGAATCTTGTGTCTATTGATGGGCCTTAATCTTGTGTTTATTGATTGGACTGAATCTTGTGTTTATTTATGGGACTGAATCTTGTGTATATTGATGCGACAAAATCTTGTGTTTATTGATGGGACTGAATCTTGCGTTTATTTATGGGACTGAATCTTGTGTTTGTTGATGGGAATGAATCTTCTGTTTATTGAAAGAATTGCATCATTTGTTTGTTGATGGGACTGAATCACGTATTTATTGATAGTACTGAATGTTTTGTTTATTGATGGGACTCCAGCTTGTGTTTATTGATGGGACTTAATCTCGTGTTTATTCATGGGACTGTATCTAGTGTTTATTGAGGTGACTGAATCTTGTATCTAATAATGCAACTGAGTCTTGTGTTTATTGATGGGACTTAATCTCGTGTTTATTCATGGGACTGAATCTTGTGTTTATTGATGTGACTGAATCTTGTATTTACTGATGCGACTGAATCTCATGTTTATTGATGGGACTGAATCTCATGTATATTGCTGGGACTGAATCCCGTGATTATTGATAGTACTGAATGTTGTGTTTATTGATGGGGCTCAATCTTGTGTTTATTGAAGCCACTGAATCTCGTGTTTATTCATGGGACTGAATCTTGTGTTTATTGATGTGAATGAATCTTGTGTCTATTGCTGGGACTGAACCTTGTGTTTATCGATGGGACTGAATCTATTGTTTATTGATGCAACTGAATCTTGTGTTGATTGATGCGACTGAATCTTGTGTTTATTGATGCGACTGAATTGAATGTTTATCGATCGAAATGAATGTTTTGTTTATTGATGGGACTCAATCTTGTGTTTATTGATGCGACTGAATCTTGTGTTTATTGATGCGACTGAATCTTGTATTTACTGATGGGAATGAATCTATTGTTTATTGATGGGAATGTACCTTGCGTTTATTGATGGGACTGAATCTATTGTTTATTGATGCGTCTGAATCTTTGATTATTGATGCGACTGAATTCCATGTTTATCGATGGGACTGAATATTGTGCTTATTGATGGGACTGAGACTCGTGTTTATTCATAGTACTGAACGTTGTATATATCAGAGTTACTGAATCTCGTGTCGATTGATGCGACTGAATCTTGTGTTTATTGATGCGACTGAATCTTGTGTTTATTGATGCGAATTAATCTTGTGTTAATTGATGCGACTGAATCATGTGTTTATCAACGGGAATGAATGTTTATTTATTAATGGGACTGAATCTATTATTTATTGGTGGGACTGAATCTATTTTTATTGATGGGACTGAATCTATTATTTATTGATGGGATTGTACCTTGTGTTTCTTGATGGGACTGAATCTATTGTATATTGATGCATCTGAATGTTTTGTTTATTGATGCGACTGAATTACATGTTTATCGATGGGACTGAATTTTGTGTTTATTGATGGGACTGAAACTCATGTTTATTGATAGTACTGAACGTTGTACATATCGGTGGGACTGAATCTTGTGCCGATTGATGGGACTGAATCTTGTGTCTATTGATGCAACTGAATATTGTGTTTATTGATTGGTGTGAATCTTGAGTTTGTTGATGGGACTGAATCTTGTGTTTATTGATGCGACTGAATCTTCGGTTTATTGATGGGACTGAATCTTGTGTTTATCGTTGGCACTGAATCTTATTTTTATTGATGGGACTGAATATTGTGTTTATTGATGCGACTGTATCTTGTGTTTATTGATGCGACTCAATCTTGTGTTTATTGATGCGACTGAATCTTGTGTTTAGTGATGCGACTGAATCGTGTGTTTACCGATGGGGCTGAATCTTGTGTTTATCGATGTGACTGAATCTTTTGTTTATTGATGAGAGTGAATATATCATTTATTTATGGGATTGAATCTCGTGCTTATTGATGGGACTGAATCTTGTGTTTATTGAGGTGACTGAATCGTGTATTTACTGGTGCGACTAAATCTCGTATTTATTGATGGGACTGAATCTCATATTTATTGATGGGACTGAATCCCATGGTTATTGATAGTACTGAATGTTGTGTTTATTGATGGGCCTGAATCTTGTGTTTATTAATGGGACTGAATCTTGTGTTTATTTATGGGATTGAATCTTGTGTGTATTGATGCGACTGAATCTTGTGTTTATCGATGGGACTGAATCTTATGTTAATTTATGGCACTCAATCTTGTGTTTGTTGATGGGACTGAATCTATTGTTTATTGAAGTGATTGAATGTTGTGTATTTGGTGCTAATGAATCTGGTATTTATTGATGGGACTGAATCTTGTGTTTATCGTTGGGACTGAATCTTGTGTTTATTGATGTGACTGAATCTCGTGTTTATTGATGGGACTGAATACTTTGTTTGTTGATGGAACTGAATCTCATGTTTATTGATAGTACTGAATGTTGTGTTTATTGATGGGCCTCAATCTTGTGTTTATTCATGGGACTGTATCTTGTGTTTATTGAGGTGACTGAATCTTGCATTTACTGATGTGAATAAATCTGGTGTTTATTGATGGGACTTAATCTCGTGTTTATTCATGGGACTGAATCTTGTGTTTATTGAGTCGACTGTATCTTGTATTTACTGATGCGACTGAATCTTGTGTTTATTGATAGGACTGAATGCCTTGTTTATTCATGGGACTGAGTCTTGTGTTTATTGAAGTGACTGAATCTTGTATTTACTGATGCGAATGAATCTGGTGTTTATTGATGGGACTGAATCTATTGTTTATTGATGGGACTGAATCCCGTGATTATTGATTGTACTGAATGTTGTGTTTATGGATGGGGCTCAATCTTGTGTTTCTTGATGGGGCTTAATCTCATGTTTATTGATGGGATTGAATCTTGTGTTTATTGATGGGACTGAATGTTGTGTTTATCGATGGACTGAATCATATATTTATTGATGTGAATAAATCTTGTGTTTATTGCTGGGACTGAATCTTGTGTTTATCGATGGGACTTAATCTATTGTTTATTGATGGGTCTGAGTCTAATGTTTGTTGATGGGACTGAATCTTGTGTTTATTGATGCGACTGAATCTTGTGTTGATTGATGCGACTGAATCTTGTGTTTATTGATGCGACTGAATTGTTTGTATATCGATGGGACTGAGTCTTGTGTTTATTGATGGGACTGAATCTATTGTTTACTGATGCATCAGAATCTTTTGTTTATCGATGGGACTGAGACTCGTGTTTATTGATAGTACTGAACGTTGTATATATCGGTGGTACTGAAACTTGTGTCGAGTGATAGGACTGAATCTTGTATCTATTGATGCGACTGAATCTTGTGTTTATTGATTGGTGTGAATCTTCTGGTTATTGATGTGACTAAATCTTGTGTTTATTGATGGGCTGAATCTTATGTTTGTTGATGGGATTGCAACTTGTGTTTATTGATGGGACTGAATGCTGTGTTTACGGATGCGCCTGAATCTTGTGTCTATTGATGGGACTCAATCTTGTGTTTATCGATGGGCCTGAATCTTTTTATTATTGATGGGACTGAATCATGTGTTTATCGAAGGGACTGAATCTTTTGTTTATCGATGGGACTGAATCTTGTGATAATTGATGGGACTGAATCTTATGTCGATTGATGGGACTGAATCTTGTGTCTATTGATGGGACTGAATCTTTTGTGGATAGATGGGACTGAATCTTGTGTTTATCGATGGGACTGAATCTTGGGCCTATTGATGGGGTTGAATCTTGTGTTTATTGATATGACTGAATCTTGTGTTTATTTATGGGACTGAATCTTGTGTCTATTGATGGGACTGAATCTTTTGTTGATTGATGGGACTGAATCTTGTGTTTATCAATGGGACTGAATCTTTGGTCTATTGATGGGACTGAATCTTGTGTTTATTGATGCGACTGAATCTCGTGTTTATTGATGGGACTGAATGTTTTGTTTGTTGATGGGACTGAATCTCGTGTGTATTGATAGTACCGAATGTTTGTTTAATGATGGGACTCAATCGTGTATTTATTGATGGGTCTTTATCTTGTGTTTAAGAATGGGACTGAATCTTGTGTTTATTGAGGCGACTGAATCTTGTATTTACTGATGTGACTGAATCTTGTGTTTATTGATGGGACTGAATCTCATGTTTACTGATGCGACTCAATCTTTTGTTTGTTGATGGGACTGAATCTCCTGTTTATTGATATTACTGAATGTTTGTTTATTGATGGGAGTCATTTGTGTTTTCATTCAAGCTACTGAATCTTGTGTTTATTGTTGGGACTGAATCTTGTATTTACTGATGGGACTAAATCTATTGTTTGTTGATGGAAATGTACCTTGTGTTTATTGATGGGACTGAATCTATTTTCTATTGATGCATCTGAATATTTTGTTTATTGATGCGACTGAATTCCATGTTTATCGATGGGACTGAATTATGTGTTTATTGATGGGACTGAGGCTCGTGTTTATTGATAGTGCTGAATGTTGTATATATCGTTGTTACTGAATCTTGTGTCGATTGATGGGACTGAATCTTGTTTTTATTGATGCGACTGAATCTTGTGTTTATTGATGGGACTGAATCTTGTGTTTATTGATGGGACTGAATCTTGTGTATATTGATGCGACTGAATCTTGTATTTATTGATGGGACTGAATCGTGTTTTTATTTATGGGACTGAATCTTGTGTTTTTTGATGGGACTGAATCTATTGTTTTTTAAAGGAATTGAATCTTGTGTATATTGATGAGACTGAATCTTCTTTTTATTGATGGGACTGTATCTTCTGTTTATCGTTGGGACTGAATCTTGTGTTTATCGTTGGGACTGAATCTTGTGTTTGTTCATTGGGACTGAATCTTGTGTTTATTGATGGGTCTGAATCTTGTGTTTGTTGATGCAACTGAATCTCGTGTTTAATGATGGGACTGAATCTTTTGTTTGTTGATGTGACTGAATCTCTTGTTTATTGATAGTATTGAATGTTGTGTTTATTTATGGGACTCAATCTTGTGTTTATTGATGGGACTTAATCTCATGTTTATTCATGGGACTGTATCTTGTGTTTATTGATGCGACTGAATCTTGTATTTACTGATGCGACTGAATCTTATGTTTATTGATGGAACTTAATCTCGTGTTTATTCATGGGACTGAATCATGTATTTATTGATGCGACTGAATGTTTTATTTACTGATGCGACTGAATCTCGTGTTTATTGATGGGACTGAATCTATTGTTTTTTGAAGGACTGAATCCCGTGATTATTGACAGTACTGAATCTTGTGTCTATTGATGGGTCTGAATCTTGTGTTTATCGATAGGACTGAATCTATTGTTTATTGATCGGACTGAATCTATAGTTTATTGATGGGACTGAATCTTGTGTTGAATGATGCGACTGAATCTTGCGTTTATTGATGCGACTGAATTGTATGTTTATCGATGGGAGTGAATGTTTTGTTTATTGATGAGACTGAATCTTGTGTTTATTGGTGGGACTGAATCTTTTGTTTATTGATGTGAATGTACGTTGTGTTTATTGATGGGACTGAATCTATTATTTACTGATGTGTCTGAATCTTGTGTTTATTGATGTTACTGAATTCCATGTTTATCGATGGGACTGAGACTCGAGTTTATTGATATTACTGAACGTTGTATATATCGGTGGTACTGAATCTTCTGTCAATTGATGGCACTGAATCTTAGATCTATTGATGCGACTGAATCTTGTGTTTATTGATTGGTGTGAATCTTGTGGTTATTGATGCGACTGAATCTTGTGTTTATTGATGGGACTGAATGTTTGATTTTTGATGGGACTGAATTGTGTATTTAATGATTGGACTTAATCTCATGTTTATTGATGGGACTGAATCTTGTGTTTATTGATGGGACTGAATCTAGTGTTTATTGATAGGTCTGAATCTTGTGTTTGTTGTTGGACTGAATCTTGTGTATATTGAGGCGACTGAATCTTGTGTTTATTGATAGGATTGAATCTTGTGTTGATTGATGCGACTGAAGCTTGTGTTTATTGATGCGACTGAATCTTGTGTTTATTGATGCGACTGAATCTTATGTTTGTTCATGCGACTGAATATTGTGTTTATTGATGCGACTGAATCGTGTGTTACCGATGTAACTGAATATTGTGTATATCGATGTCACTGAATCTCTTTTTTATTGAAGGGACTGAATCTATTGTTTATTGATGGGAATGTACCTTGCGTTTATTGATGGGACTGAATCTATTGTTTATTGATGGGACTGAATCAAGTGTTTATTGATGGTACTGAATCTTGTGTCTATTGATGGGCCTTAATCTTGTGTTTATTGATTGGACTGAATCTTGTGTTTATTTATGGGACTGAATCTTGTGTATATTGATGCGACAAAATCTTGTGTTTATTGATGGGACTGAATCTTGCGTTTATTTATGGGACTGAATCTTGTGTTTGTTGATGGGAATGAATCATCTGTTTATTGAAAGAATTGCATCATTTGTTTGTTGATGGGACTGAATCACGTATTTATTGATAGTACTGAATGTTTTGTTTATTGATGGGACTCCAGCTTGTGTTTATTGATGGGACTTAATCTCGTGTTTATTCATGGGACTGTATCTAGTGTTTATTGAGGTGACTGAATCTTGTATCTAATAATGCAACTGAGTCTTGTGTTTATTGATGGGACTTAATCTCGTGTTTATTCATGGGACTGAATCTTGTGTTTATTGATGTGACTGAATCTTGTATTTACTGATGCGACTGAATCTCATGTTTATTGATGGGACTGAATCTCATGTATATTGCTGGGACTGAATCCCGTGATTATTGATAGTACTGAATGTTGTGTTTATTGATGGGGCTCAATCTTGTGTTTATTGAAGCCACTGAATCTCGTGTTTATTCATGGGACTGAATCTTGTGTTTATTGATGTGAATGAATCTTGTGTCTATTGCTGGGACTGAACCTTGTTTTTATCGATGGGACTGAATCTATTGTTTATTGATGCAACTGAATCTTGTGTTGATTGATGCGACTGAATCTTGTGTTTATTGATGCGACTGAATTGAATGTTTATCGATCGAAATGAATGTTTTGTTTATTGATGGGACTCAATCTTGTGTTTATTGATGCGACTGAATCTTGTGTTTATTGATGCGACTGAATCTTGTATTTACTGATGGGAATGAATCTATTGTTTATTGATGGGAATGTACCTTGCGTTTATTGATGGGACTGAATCTATTGTTTATTGATGCGTCTGAATCTTTGATTATTGATGCGACTGAATTCCATGTTTATCGATGGGACTGAATATTGTGCTTATTGATGGGACTGAGACTCGTGTTTATTCATAGTACTGAACGTTGTATATATCAGAGTTACTGAATCTCGTGTCGATTGATGCGACTGAATCTTGTGTTTATTGATGCGACTGAATCTTGTGTTTATTGATGCGAATTAATCTTGTGTTAATTGATGCGACTGAATCATGTGTTTATCAACGGGAATGAATGTTTATTTATTAATGGGACTGAATCTATTATTTATTGGTGGGACTGAATCTATTTTTATTGATGGGACTGAATCTATTATTTATTGATGGGATTGTACCTTGTGTTTCTTGATGGGACTGAATCTATTGTATATTGATGCATCTGAATGTTTTGTTTATTGATGCGACTGAATTACATGTTTATCGATGGGACTGAATTTTGTGTTTATTGATGGGACTGAAACTCATGTTTATTGATAGTACTGAACGTTGTACATATCGGTGGGACTGAATCTTGTGCCGATTGATGGGACTGAATCTTGTGTCTATTGATGCAACTGAATATTGTGTTTATTGATTGGTGTGAATCTTGAGTTTGTTGATGGGACTGAATCTTGTGTTTATTGATGCGACTGAATCTTCGGTTTATTGATGGGACTGAATCTTGTGTTTATCGTTGGCACTGAATCTTATTTTTATTGATGGGACTGAATATTGTGTTTATTGATGCGACTGTATCTTGTGTTTATTGATGCGACTCAATCTTGTGTTTATTGATGCGACTGAATCTTGTGTTTAGTGATGCGACTGAATCGTGTGTTTACCGATGGGGCTGAATCTTGTGTTTATCGATGTGACTGAATCTTTTGTTTATTGATGAGAGTGAATATATCATTTATTTATGGGATTGAATCTCGTGCTTATTGATGGGACTGAATCTTGTGTTTATTGAGGTGACTGAATCGTGTATTTACTGGTGCGACTAAATCTCGTATTTATTGATGGGACTGAATCTCATATTTATTGATGGGACTGAATCCCATGGTTATTGATAGTACTGAATGTTGTGTTTATTGATGGGACTCAATCTTGTGTTTATCGATGGTACTGAATCTTGTGTCTATTGATGGGCCTGAATCTTGTGTTTATTAATGGGACTGAATCTTGTGTTTATTTATGGGATTGAATCTTGTGTGTATTGATGCGACTGAATCTTGTGTTTATCGATGGGACTGAATCTTATGTTAATTTATGGCACTCAATCTTGTGTTTGTTGATGGGACTGAATCTATTGTTTATTGAAGTGATTGAATGTTGTGTATTTGGTGCTAATGAATCTGGTATTTATTGATGGGACTGAATCTTGTGTTTATCGTTGGGACTGAATCTTGTGTTTATTGATATGACTGAATCTCGTGTTTATTGATGGGACTGAATACTTTGTTTGTTGATGGAACTGAATCTCATGTTTATTGATAGTACTGAATGTTGTGTTTATTGATGGGCCTCAATCTTGTGTTTATTCATGGGACTGTATCTTGTGTTTATTGAGGTGACTGAATCTTGCATTTACTGATGTGACTAAATCTGGTGTTTATTGATGGGACTTAATCTCGTGTTTATTCATGGGACTGAATCTTGTGTTTATTGAGTCGACTGTATCTTGTATTTACTGATGCGACTGAATCTTGTGTTTATTGATAGGACTGAATGCCTTGTTTATTCATGGGACTGAGTCTTGTGTTTATTGAAGCGACTGAATCTTGTATTTACTGATGCGAATGAATCTGGTGTTTATTGATGGGACTGAATCTATTGTTTATTGATGGGACTGAATCCTGTGATTATTGATTGTACTGAATGTTGTGTTTATGGATGGGGCTCAATCTTGTGTTTCTTGATGGGGCTTAATCTCATGTTTATTGATGGGATTGAATCTTGTGTTTATTGATGGGACTGAATGTTGTGTTTATCGATGGACTGAATCATATGGTTATTGATGTGAATAAATCTTGTGTTTATTGCTGGGACTGTATCTTGTGTTTATCGATGGGACTTAATCTATTGTTTATTGATGGGTCTGAGTCTAATGTTTGTTGATGGGACTGAATCTTGTGTTTATTGATGCGACTGAATCTTGTGTTGATTGATGCGACTGAATCTTGTGTTTATTGATGCGACTGAATCGTTTGTATATCGATGGGACTGAGTCTTGTGTTTATTGATGGGACTGAATCTATTGTTTACTGATGCATCAGAATCTTTTGTTTATCGATGGGACTGAGACTCGTGTTTATTGATAGTACTGAACGTTGTATATATCGGTGGTACTGAAACTTGTGTCGAGTGATAGGACTGAATCTTGTATCTATTGATGCGACTGAATCTTGTGTTTATTGATTGGTGTGAATCTTTTGGTTATTGATGCGACTAAATCTTGTGTTTATTGATGGGCTGAATCTTATGTTTGTTGATGGGATTGCAACTTGTGTTTATTGATGGGACTGAATGCTGTGTTTACGGATGCGCCTGAATCTTGTGTCTATTGATGGGACTCAATCTTGTGTTTATCGATGGGCCTGAATCTTTTTATTATTGATGGGACTGAATCATGTGTTTATCGAAGGGACTGAATCTTTTGTTTATCGATGGGACTGAATCTTGTGATAATTGATGGGACTGAATCTTATGTCGATTGATGGGACTGAATCTTGTGTCTATTGATGGGACTGAATCTTTTGTGGATAGATGGGACTGAATCTTGTGTTTATCGATGGGACTGAATCTTGGGCCTATTGATGGGGTTGAATCTTGTGTTTATTGATATGACTGAATCTTGTGTTTATTTATGGGACTGAATCTTGTGTCTATTGATGGGACTGAATCTTTTGTTGATTGATGGGACTGAATCTTGTGTTTATCAATGGGACTGAATCTTTGGTCTATTGATGGGACTGAATCTTGTGTTTATTGATGCGACTGAATCTCGTGTTTATTGATGGGACTGAATGTTTTGTTTGTTGATGGGACTGAATCTCGTGTGTATTGATAGTACTGAATGTTTGTTTAATGATGGGACTCAATCGTGTATTTATTGATGGGTCTTTATCTTGTGTTTAAGAATGGGACTGAATCTTGTGTTTATTGAGGCGACTGAATCTTGTATTTACTGATGCGACTGAATCTTGTGTTTATTGATGGGACTGAATCTCATGTTTACTGATGCGACTCAATCTTTTGTTTGTTGATGGGACTGAATCTCCTGTTTATTGATATTACTGAATGTTTGTTTATTGATGGGAGTCATTTGTGTTTTCATTCAAGCTACTGAATCTTGTGTTTATTGTTGGGACTGAATCTTGTATTTACTGATGGGACTAAATCTATTGTTTGTTGATGGAAATGTACCTTGTGTTTATTGATGGGACTGAATCTATTTTCTATTGATGCATCTGAATATTTTGTTTATTGATGCGACTGAATTCCATGTTTATCGATGGGACTGAATTATGTGTTTATTGATGGGACTGAGGCTCGTGTTTATTGATAGTGCTGAATGTTGTATATATCGTTGTTACTGAATCTTGTGTCGATTGATGGGACTGAATCTTGTTTTTATTGATGCGACTGAATCTTGTGTTTATTGATGGGACTGAATCTTGTGTTTATTGATGGGACTGAATCTTGTGTATATTGATGCGACTGAATCTTGTATTTATTGATGGGACTGAATCGTGTTTTTATTTATGGGACTGAATCTTGTGTTTTTTGATGGGACTGAATCTATTGTTTTTTAAAGGAATTGAATCTTGTGTATATTGATGAGACTGAATCTTCTTTTTATTGATGGGACTGTATCTTCTGTTTATCGTTGGGACTGAATCTTGTGTTTATCGTTGGGACTGAATCTTGTGTTTGTTCATTGGGACTGAATCTTGTGTTTATTGATGGGTCTGAATCTTGTGTTTGTTGATGCAACTGAATCTCGTGTTTAATGATGGGACTGAATCTTTTGTTTGTTGATGTGACTGAATCTCTTGTTTATTGATAGTACTGAATGTTGTGTTTATTTATGGGACTCAATCTTGTGTTTATTGATGGGACTTAATCTCATGTTTATTCATGGGACTGTATCTTGTGTTTATTGATGCGACTGAATCTTGTATTTACTGATGCGACTGAATCTTATGTTTATTGATGGAACTTAATCTCGTGTTTATTCATGGGACTGAATCATGTATTTATTGATGCGACTGAATGTTTTATTTACTGATGCGACTGAATCTCGTGTTTATTGATGGGACTGAATCTATTGTTTTTTGAAGGACTGAATCCCGTGATTATTGACAGTACTGAATCTTGTGTCTATTGATGGGTCTGAATCTTGTGTTTATCGATAGGACTGAATCTATTGTTTATTGATCGGACTGAATCTATAGTTTATTGATGGGACTGAATCTTGTGTTGAATGATGCGACTGAATCTTGCGTTTATTGATGCGACTGAATTGTATGTTTATCGATGGGAGTGAATGTTTTGTTTATTGATGAGACTGAATCTTGTGTTTATTGGTGGGACTGAATCTTTTGTTTATTGATGTGAATGTACGTTGTGTTTATTGATGGGACTGAATCTATTATTTACTGATGTGTCTGAATCTTGTGTTTATTGATGTTACTGAATTCCATGTTTATCGATGGGACTGAGACTCGAGTTTATTGATAGTACTGAACGTTGTATATATCGGTGGTACTGAATCTTCTGTCAATTGATGGCACTGAATCTTAGATCTATTGATGCGACTGAATCTTGTGTTTATTGATTGGTGTGAATCTTGTGGTTATTGATGCGACTGAATCTTGTGTTTATTGATGGGACTGAATCTTCTTTTTATTGATGGGGTTGCATCTTGTGTTTATTGATCGGACTGAATGCTGTGTTTATGGATGGGCCTGAATCTTGTGTTGATTGATGCGACTGAATCTCGTGTTGATTGATGCGACTGAATGTTGTGTTTGTTTATGCGACTGAATCATATGTTTATCGATGGGAATGAATGTTTTGTTTATTGATGGGACTGAATCTTGTGTTTATTGGTGGGACTGAATCTACTGTTTATTGATGTGAATGTACGTTGTGTTTATTGAGGGGACTGTATCTATTGCTTACTGATGCATCTGAATCTTTTGTTTATTGTTGTGACTGAATTCCATGTTAATCGAGGGGACTGAGACTCGTGTTTATTGATATTACTGAACGTATTATATATCGGTGGGACTGAATCTTGTGTCAATTGATGGGGCTGAATCTTGTATCTATTGATGCGACTGAATCTTGTATTTATTGATTGGTGTGAATCTTGTGGTTATTGATGCGACTGAATCTTGTGTTTATTGATGGGACTGAATATTGTGTTTATTGATGGGAATGCATCTTGTGTTTATTGATGGGACTGAATGCTGTGTTTATGGATGGGCCTGAATCTTGTGTCTATTGATGGGACTGAATCTTGTGTTTATCGATGGGACTGAATCTTCTGTTTATTGATGGGATGAAATCTTGTCTTGATTGATGGGAATGAACCTTGTATTTATTGATGGGACTGAATCTTGTGTCTATTGATGAGAGAGCTGTTCTGTTGGGACAGACTTCACTTGGCCAGTGCTGGGACTAGAATCCTGGTGAATCGAATAACTAGGGCTGTAGAGACGGCTTTAATCTAATTAGTGGGGGGGAGGTTTCAAGAGAGGGAAAAATAAAAGTGTCAGCGGGGAAGGCAATAGAGCAAAGTAGCAATTGGGAAATTAAAAGCCAGAGCGTGTCAGGAAGGGACAGAATATATAAAGATAAATGTAAAGAAGTAAAGGGGGTAAAAGCAGAAATAAATTGTCACAAAACATACTTAAAAGTTCTTTATCTGAATGCACGCAGCATTCGTAACAAAATAGACAAGTTGACGGTACAAATAACTACACATGGTTATGATCTGGTGGCCAGTACAGAAACATGGCTGCGAGGTGACCATGACTGGGAACTAATCATCCAGGGGAATTTGACTATTCGGAAGGACAGACAGGAAAGATAGGGAGGTGGGGTGGCTGTGTTAATAATGGATGGAATCACTGCAACAGTGAGAAATGATATTGGGTCAAAGAATCAGGATAGTGAAACAGTTTGGGTGGAGATAAGGAATAATAAGGGGAAAAAGTCACTAGTGGGCATAGTCTATAGGCCTCCTAACAGTTGCAACTCTATTGGTCGGAGTATAAATCAGGAAATAGTTGGGGCTTGTAATGAGGGAACAGCTATAATCTTGGGAGATTTTAACTTTCATATTGACTGGACAAATCAAATTGGGCAGGGCAGCCTTGAGGAAGAGTTCATAGAGTGCATTAGGGATGGGCTCCTTGAGCAGTATGTTACTGAACCAACTAGGGGGCAGGCAATCTTAGATCTGGTCCTGTGTAATGAGACAGGATTAATAAAAAATGTCCAATGAAGGATCCCCTTGGAATGAGTGACCATAACATGGTTGAATTCCAAATTCAGTTGGAGGGTGAGAGAGTTGGATCTCAAACCAGTGTACTAAGCTTAAATAAAGGAGACTATGAAGGTATGAGAGCAGAGTTGACTAAAGTGGACTGGGAAAATAGATTAAGGTGTAAGACGGTACATGAGCAAGGAGATATTTCACAACTTTCAAGAAAAATATATTCCACTGAGGAAGAAGGGGCGTAAAAGAAAAGACAGCCATCCATGGCTAAGTAAAGTAATAAAGGACAGTATCCGACTGAAAACAAGGGCATATAAAGTAGCCAAATCTAGTGGGAGGATAGAAGATTGGGAAGCATTTAAAAGCCAGCAAAGAATAACTAAAAGATTAATTAAGGAAGGGAAGATAGATTATGAAAGTAAACTAGCAAAAAATATAAAAACAGATAGCAAGAGTTTCTACAGTTATATAAAAAGCAAAAGGGTGGCTAAAGTGAATGTTAGTCCCTTAGAGGATGAGACCAGGAATTTAATTGTGAGGAACATGGAGATGGCAAATACGCTGAACAAATATTTTGCATCAGTCTTTACAGTAGAGGACACTAAAAATATCCCAACACTGGACAAACAGGAGGCTATAGGGGGGAGGAGCTAAACACGATTAAAATCACTAAGGAGATGGTACTCGGTAAGATAATGGGATTTAAGGTGGATAAATCCCCTGGACCTGATGGCTTACATCCTAGGGTCTTGAGAGAAGTAGCGGTAGGGATTGCGGATGCATTGGTGGTAATTTTCCAAAACTCCCTGGATTGAGGAAAGTTACCAGCAGATTGGAAAACTGCTAATGTAACGCCCTTATTTAAAAAGGGAGGTAGACAAAAGGCTAGAAACTATAGAGCAGTTAGCCTAACATCTGTGGTTGGTAAAATGTTGGAGTCCTTTATTAAGGAAGCAGTAACAGGACATTTGGATAAGCATAATTTAATCGGACAGATTCAGCATGGTTTTATGAAGGGGAAGTCATGTTTGACAAATTGCTCAAATTCTTTGAGGACGTAACAAACAGGGTGGATAAAGGGGAACCAGTGGATGTGGTGTATTTGGACTTCCAAAAGGCATTTGACAAGGTGCCACACAAAAGATTACTGCACAAGATAAAAAATCACGGGATTGGGAGTAATATATGGGCATGGGTGGAAGATTGGCTATCTAACAAAAAACAGAGTGTGGGGATAAATGGTTCATTCTCGGGTTGGCAATCAATAACTAGTGGTGTTCTGCAGGGGTCAATGCTGGGACCCCAACTCTTCACAATCTATATTAATGATTTGGAGGAGGGGACCAAGTGCAATGTATCCAAGTTTGCCGACAATACAAAGATGGGAGGGAAAGCAGTGAGTGAGGAGGACATAAAAAACCTGCAAAAGGACATAGACAGGCTAAGTGAGTCAGCGGATATTTTGCAGATGGAATATAATGTTGGAAAGTGTGAGGTTATGCACTTTGGCAGAATAAATCAAAGAGCAAGTTATTATCTAAATGGAAAGAAACTGCAAAGTGCTACAGTACAAAGGGATCTGGGGGTCCTGGTGCATGAAACACAGAAGGTTAGTATGCAGGTACAGCAGGTGATCAGAAAGGCCAATGGAATCTTGGTTTTTATTGCAAGGGGGATGGAGTATAAAAGCAGGGAAGTCTTGCTTCAGTTATACAGGGTACTGGTGAGGCCACACCTGGAATACTGCATACAGTTTTGGTTTCCATATTTAAGAAAAGATGTACTTGCTCTCGAGGCAGTTCAGAGAAGGTTCACTCAGTTGATTCCGGAGATGAGGGGGTTGACTTATGAGGAAAGGTTGAGTAGGATGGGCCTCTACTCATTGGAATTCAGAAGAATGAGAGGCGACCTTATCAAAACATATAAGATTGTGAGGGGGCTTGACCGGGTGGATGCGGGGAGGATGTTTCCACTGATGGGTGAGACTAGAACTAGGCGGCATAATCTTAGAATAAGGGGCTGCCATTTAAAACTGAGATGAGGAGAAACTTCTTCACTCAGAGGGTGGTGAATCTGTGGAATTTGCTACCTCAGAGAGCTGTGGAAGCTGCAACATTAAATAAATTTGAAACAGAGATAGACAGTTTCCTAGCTGATAAGGTGTGGAGATGCCGGTGTTGGACTGGGGTGGACAAATGTAAGAAATCACACAACACCAGGTTATAGTCCAACAGCTCTATTTGAAATCACAAGCTTTTGGAGCACTGCTGACGAAGGAGCAGCGCTCCGAAAGCTTGTGATTTAAAATAAAGCTGTTGGACGATAACCTGGTGTTGTGTGATTTCTTACATTTTGCTGATAAGCGAATAGGGGTTACGGGGAGCAGGCAGGGAAGTGGACGTGAGTCTAGGTCCAGATCAGCCATGATCCGATTGAATGGCGGAGCAGGCCTGAGGGGCCGTATGGCCTACTCCTGCTCCTACTTCTTATGTTATGGACTGAATCTTTTGTTGATAGATGGGACTGAATCTTGTGTTTATCGATGGGACTGAATCTTGAGTCTATTAATGGGACTGAATCTAATGTTTACAGATGGGATTGAATCTTGTGTTTATTTATGGGACTGAATCTTGTGTTTGTTGATGGGACTGAATCTATTGTTTATTGAAGGGATTGAATCTTGTGTATATTGTTGTGACTGAATCTTGTGTTTATTGATGGGGCTGAAACTTGCATTTACTAATGGGACTGAATCTATTGTTTATTGATGGGAATGTACCTTGTGTTTTATGATGGGAGTGAATCTATTGTATATTGAAGCGTCTGAAACTTTTGTTTATTGATGCGACTGAATTCCATGTTTATCGATGGGACTACATTTTCTTTTTACAGATGGGACAGAGACTCGTGTTTATTGATAGTACTGAATGTTGAATATATCGGTGTTACTGAATCTTGTGTCGATTGATGGGACAGAATCTTGTGTTTATTGATGTGACTGAATCTTGTGTTTATTGATGTGACTGAATCTTGTGTTTATTGATGCGACTGAATCGTGTGTTTATCGATGGGAATGAATGTTTTGTTTATTGATGGGACTGAATCTATTATTTATTGATGGGACTGAATCTTGTGCTTGTTGGTGGGACTGAATCTATTGTTTATTGATGGGACTGAATCTATTGTTTATTGATGGCTCTGTACCTTGTGTTTCTTGATGGGACTGCATCTATTGTATATTGATGCGTCTTAATCTTTTGTTTATTGATGCAACTGAATTCCATGTTTATCGATGGGACTGAATTTTGTGTTTATTGATGGGACTGAGACTCGTGTTTAATGGTAGTACAGAACGTTGTATATATGGGTGGGACTGAATCGTGTGACGATTGATGGAACTGAATCATGTGTCTATTGATGTGAATGCATATTGTATTTATTGATTGGACTGAATCTTGTGTTTATTGATGGGACTGCATCTTGTGTTTATTGATGTGATTGAATCTTGTGTTTATTGATGGGACTGATTCTATTGTTTATTGATGGCAATGTACCTTGTGTTTCTTGATGGGACTGCATCTATTGTATATTGATGCGTCTTAATCTTTTGTTTATTGATGCGACTGAATTCCTTGTTTATCGATGGGACTGAATTATGTGTTTA
Source organism: Somniosus microcephalus (assembly GCF_052327205.1). Lineage (NCBI taxonomy): Eukaryota > Metazoa > Chordata > Chondrichthyes > Squaliformes > Somniosidae > Somniosus > Somniosus microcephalus. The sequence continues at coordinate 102,190,823 of NC_140997.1, forward strand.
TTGATGGGACTGAGACTCGTGTTTAATGATAGTACTGAAGTTGTGTATATGGGTGGGACTGAATCTTGTGCCGATTGATGGAACTGAATCAAATGTCTATTGATGTGAATGCATATTGTATTTATTGATTGGTGTGAATCTTCTGTTTGTTGATGCGACTGAATCTTGCATCTATTGATATGAATGAATCTTGTTTCTATTGCTGGGACTGAATCTTGTGTTTATCGATGGGACTGAATCTATTGTTTATTGATGGGACTGAATCTTGTGTTTATTGATGCGACTGAATCGTGTATTTATCAATGGGAATGAAAGGTTTGTTTATTGAGGGGACTGAGTCTTGTATTTATTGGTGGGACTGAATCTATTATTTAATGTTGTGAATGTACATTGTGTTTATTGATAGGACTGAATCTATTGTTCATTGATGCGTCTCAAATGTTTGTCTATTGACGCGACAGAATTCCTTGTTTATCGATGGGACTGAGACTCGTGTTTATTGATAGTACTGAACGTTGTATAGATCGGTGGGACTGAATCTTGTGCCGATTGATCGGACTGAATCTTGTGTCTATTGATGTGACTGAATATTGTGTTTATGGATGGGACTGAATCTATTGTTTAGCGATGGGATTGAGCCTTGTGTTTATTGTTGGGACTTAATCTTGTGTTTATTGATGGGACTGAATCTTTTGTTTATTAATAGGATTGAATCTAATGGTTATTGAGGCGACTGAATCTTTTGTTTATTGATGTGACTGAATCCATGTTTGTTGATGGGACTGAATCTGTTGTTTATCGATGGGATTGAATCTTGTGTTTATTGATGGGACTGAATCTTGTGTTTATTGATGCGACTGAATCTTGTGTTTATTGATGCGACTGAATCTTGTGTTTATTGATGCAACTGAATCTTGTTTTTATTGATGCGACTGAATCGTGTATTTAACGGTGGGACTGAATCTTGTGTTTATCGATTTGACTGAATCTTTTGTTTATTGATGAGACTGAGTCTATCGTTTATTGATGGGATGAATCTCGTGTTTATTGATGGGACTGAATCTCATGTTTATTGACGGGACTGAATCTCCTGTTTATTGATAGTACTGAATGTTGTGTTTATTGATGGGTCTTAATGTTGTGTTTATTATTGGGACTGAATCTTGTGTTTATTGGTGTGACTGAATCTTGTGTCTAATGCTGGGACTGAATCCTGTGTTTATCGATGGGACTGAATCTATTGTTTATTGATGGGACTGAATCTAATGTTTATTCATGGGACTGAATCTTGTGTTTATTGATGCGACTGAATCTTGTGTTTATTGATGTGGCTGAATCTTGTGTTGATTGATGCAACTGAATCTTGTGTTTATTGATGCGATTGAATCGTAAGTTTATCGATGGGAATGAATGTTTTGTTTATTGAAGGGACTGAATCTTGTGTTTATTGGTGGGATGAATCTATTGTTTATTGACGTGAATGTACATTGTGTTTATTGATGGGACTGAATCTACTGTTTATTGATGCGTCTGAATCTTTTGATAATTGATGCGACTGAATTCCATGTTTATCGATGGAACTGAGACTCGTGTTTATTGATGCTACTGAACATTTATATATCGGTGGTACTGAATCTTGTGTCGATTGATGGGACTGAATCTTGTATCTATTGATGCGACTGAATCTTGTGTTTATTGACTGGTGTGAATCTTGTGGTTATTGATGCGACTGAAGCTTGTGTTTATTGATGGGACTGAATCTTGTGTTTATTGATGGAATTGCATCTTGTGTTTGTTGATGGGATTGAATGCTATGTTTATGGATGGGCCTGAATCTTGCGTCTATTGATGGGACTGAATCTTTTGTTGATAGATGGGACTGAATCCTGTCTTTATCGATGGGACTGAATTTTGGGTCAATTGATGGGACTGAATCTTGTGTTTATTGATGTGATTGAAACTTGTGTTTGTTGATGGGACTGAATCTTGTGTTTATTTATGGGACTGAATCTTATGTTTATTGATGGGACTGAATCTATTGTTTATCAATGGGATTGAACCTTGTGTTTATTGATGGCACTTAATCTTGTGTTTATTGATGGGACTGAATCTTGTGTCTATTAATGGGATTGAATCTTTTGGTTATTGACGTGGCTGAATCATTTGTTTATTGATGCGACTGAATCGTGTATTTATCGGTGGGACTGAATCTTGTGTTTATCAATGTAACTGAATCTTTTGTTTATTGATGAGACTGAATCTATCGTATATTGATGGGATGAATCTCAAATTTATTGATGGGACTGAATCTCATGTTTATTGATGGGACTGAATCTCGTGTTTATTGATAGTACTGAATGTTGTGTTTATTGATGGGACTCAATCTTGTGTTTATTGATGTGACTTAATCTCGTGTTGATTGATGGGACTGAACTTGTGTTTATTGATGGGATTAACGTTGTGTTTATTGATGGGACTGAATCTTGTGTTTATTGATGTGAATGAATCCTGTGTCTATTGATGGGACTGAATTTTGTGTTTATCGATGGGACTGAATCTATTGTTTATTCATGGGACTAAATCTAATGTTTATTGATGGGACTGAATCTTGTGTTTATTAATGCGACTGAATCTTGTGTTGATTGATGCATCTGAATCTTCTGGTTATTGATGCGACTGAATCGTAAGTTTATCGATGGGAATGAATGTTTTGTTTATTGATGGGGCTGAATCTTGTGTCTATTAATGGGATTGAATCTTTTGGTTATTGACGTGGCTGAATCATTTGTTTATTGATGCGACTGAATCTTTGTTTGTTGATGGGACTGAATCTGTTGTTTATCGATGGGATTGAATCTTGTGTTTATTGATGGGACTGAATCTTGTTTTTATTGAAGCGACTGAATCTTGTGTTCATTGATACTACTGAATCTTGTGTTTATTGATGCTACTGAATCTTATGTTTATTGATGCGACTGTATCGTGTATTTATCGGTGGAACTGAATCTTGTGTTTATCGATGTGACTGAATCTTTTGTTTATTGACGAGACTGAATCTATCATTTATTGATGGGATGAATCTTGTGTTTAGTGATGGGACTGAATCTCATATTTATTGATGGGACTGAATCTCGTGTTTATTGATCGTACTGAATGTTGTGTTTATTGATGGGACTCAATCTTGTGTTTACTGATGGGACTTAATCTCGTGTTTATTGATGGGACTGAACTTGTGTTTATTGATGGGACTGAATCTTGTGTTTATTGATGTGAATGAATCCTGTGTCTATTGCTGGGACTGAATCTTGTGTTTATTGATGGGACTGAATCTATTGTTTATTGATGTGACTGAATCTATTGTATATTGATGGGACTGAATCTTGTGTTTATTGATGCGACTGAATCTTGTGTTGATTGATGCAACTGAATATTGTGTTTATTGATGCGACTCAATCGTATGTTTTTCGATGGGAATGAATGTTTTGTTTTTGATGGGACTGAATCTTGTGTTTATTGGTGGGACTGAATCTATTGTTTATTGACGTGAATGTACATTGTGTTTATTGATGGGACTGAATCTAGTGTTTATTGATGCATCTGAATCTTTTGATAATTGATGTGACTGAATTCCATGTTTATCGATGGGATTGAGACTCGTGTTTATTGATCCTACTGAACGTTGTATATATCGGTGGTACTGAATCTTATGTTGATTGATGGGACTGAATCTTGTGGTTATTGATGCGACTTAATCTTGTGTTTATTGATGGGACTGAATCTTGTGTTTAATAATGGGATTGCATCTTGTGTTTGTTGATGGGATTGAATGCTGTGTTTATGGATGGGCCTGTATCTTGTGTCTATTGATGGGACTGAATCTTTTGTTGATAGATGGGACTGAATCTTGTGTTTCTCGATGGGACTGAATGTTGTGTCAATTGATGGGACTGAATCTTGTGTTTATTGATGGGACTGAACCATGTGTTTATTTATGGGACTGAATCTTGTGTTTATTGATGGGACTGAATCTAGTGTTTATTGATGGGATTGAATCTTGTGTAGATTGATGCAACTGAATCTTGTGTTTATTGATGGGTCTGAATCTTGTGTTTATTGATGGGACTGAATCTTATGTTTATTGATGGGAATGCATCTTGTGTTTATTGATGGGACTGAATCTTGTGTCTATTAATGGGACTGAATCTTATGTTTATCAATGGGTTTGAATCTATTGTTTATTGATTGGACTGAATCCATTGTTTATTGATGGGACTGAATCTTGTGTTTATTGATGCGTTTGAATCTTTTTTTTATCGATGATTCTGAAACTTTTGTTTATTGATGCGACTGAATCTTCTGTTTATTGATGCGACTGAATCGTGTATTTATCGGTGGGACTGAATCTTGTGTTTATCAATGTGACTGAATCTTTTGTTTATTGATGAGACTGAATCTATCGTATATTGATGGGATGAATCTCAAATTTATTGATGGGACTGAATCTCATGTTTATTGATGGGACTGAATCTCGTGTTTATTGATAGTACTGAATGTTGTGTTTATTGATGGGACTCAATCTTGTGTTTATTGATGTGACTTAATCTCGTGTTGATTGATGGGACTGAACTTGTGTTTATTGATGGGATTAACGTTGTGTTTATTGATGGGACTGAATCTTGTGTTTATTGATGTGAATGAATCCTGTGTCTATTGATGGGACTGAATTTTGTGTTTATCGATGGGACTGAATCTATTGTTTATTCATGGGACTAAATCTAATGTTTATTGATGGGACTGAAACTTGTGTTTATTAATGCGACTGAATCTTGTGTTGATTGATGCATCTGAATCTTCTGGTTATTGATGCGACTGAATCGTAAGTTTATCGATGGGAATGAATGTTTTGTTTATTGATGGGGCTGAATCTTGTGTCTATTAATGGGATTGAATCTTTTGGTTATTGACGTGGCTGAATCATTTGTTTATTGATGCGACTGAATCTTTGTTTGTTGATGGGACTGAATCTGTTGTTTATCGATGGGATTGAATCTTGTGTTTATTGATGGGACTGAATCTTGTTTTTATTGATGCGACTGAATCTTGTGCTCATTGATACTACTGAATCTTGTGTTTATTGATGCTATTGAATCTTATGTTTATTGTTGCGACTGTATCGTGTATTTATCGGTGGAACTGAATCTTGTGTTTATCGATGTGACTGAATCTATTGTTTATTGACGAGACTGAATCTATCGTTTATTGATGGGATGAATCTTGTGTTTAGTGATGGGACTGAATCTCATATTTATTGATGGGACTGAATCTCGTGTTTATTGATCGTACTGAATGTTGTGTTTATTGATGGGACTCAATCTTGTGTTTACTGATGGGACTTAATCTCGTGTTTATTGATGGGACTGAACTTGTGTTTATTTATGGGACTGAATCTTGTGTTTATTGATGTGAATGAATCCTGTGTCTATTGCTGGGACTGAATCTTGTGTTTATTGATGGGACTGAATCTATTGTTTATTGATGTGACTGAATCTATTGTATATTGATGGGACTGAATCTTGTTTTTATTGATGCGACTGAATCTTGTGTTGATTGATGCAACTGAATATTGTGTTTATTGATGCGACTCAATCGTATGTTTTTCGATGGGAATGAATGTTTTGTTTTTGATGGGACTGAATCTTGTGTTTATTGGTGGGACTGAATCTATTGTTTATTGACGTGAATGTACATTGTGTTTATTGATGGGACTGAATCTAGTGTTTATTGATGCATATGAATCTTTTGATAATTGATGTGACTGAATTCCATGTTTATCGATGGGATTGAGACTCGTGTTTATTGATCCTACTGAACGTTGTATATATCGGTGGTACTGAATCTTGTGTTGATTGATGGGATTGAATCTTGTGGTTATTGATGCGACTTAATCTTGTGTTTATTGATGGGACTGAATCTTATGTTTGTTCATGCGACTGAATATTGTGTTTATTGATGCGACTGAATCGTGTGTTACCGATGTAACTGAATATTGTGTATATCGATGTCACTGAATCTCTTTTTTATTGAAGGGACTGAATCTATTGTTTATTGATGGGAATGTACCTTGCGTTTATTGATGGGACTGAATCTATTGTTTATTGATGGGACTGAATCAAGTGTTTATTGATGGTACTGAATCTTGTGTCTATTGATGGGCCTTAATCTTGTGTTTATTGATTGGACTGAATCTTGTGTTTATTTATGGGACTGAATCTTGTGTATATTGATGCGACAAAATCTTGTGTTTATTGATGGGACTGAATCTTGCGTTTATTTATGGGACTGAATCTTGTGTTTGTTGATGGGAATGAATCTTCTGTTTATTGAAAGAATTGCATCATTTGTTTGTTGATGGGACTGAATCACGTATTTATTGATAGTACTGAATGTTTTGTTTATTGATGGGACTCCAGCTTGTGTTTATTGATGGGACTTAATCTCGTGTTTATTCATGGGACTGTATCTAGTGTTTATTGAGGTGACTGAATCTTGTATCTAATAATGCAACTGAGTCTTGTGTTTATTGATGGGACTTAATCTCGTGTTTATTCATGGGACTGAATCTTGTGTTTATTGATGTGACTGAATCTTGTATTTACTGATGCGACTGAATCTCATGTTTATTGATGGGACTGAATCTCATGTATATTGCTGGGACTGAATCCCGTGATTATTGATAGTACTGAATGTTGTGTTTATTGATGGGGCTCAATCTTGTGTTTATTGAAGCCACTGAATCTCGTGTTTATTCATGGGACTGAATCTTGTGTTTATTGATGTGAATGAATCTTGTGTCTATTGCTGGGACTGAACCTTGTGTTTATCGATGGGACTGAATCTATTGTTTATTGATGCAACTGAATCTTGTGTTGATTGATGCGACTGAATCTTGTGTTTATTGATGCGACTGAATTGAATGTTTATCGATCGAAATGAATGTTTTGTTTATTGATGGGACTCAATCTTGTGTTTATTGATGCGACTGAATCTTGTGTTTATTGATGCGACTGAATCTTGTATTTACTGATGGGAATGAATCTATTGTTTATTGATGGGAATGTACCTTGCGTTTATTGATGGGACTGAATCTATTGTTTATTGATGCGTCTGAATCTTTGATTATTGATGCGACTGAATTCCATGTTTATCGATGGGACTGAATATTGTGCTTATTGATGGGACTGAGACTCGTGTTTATTCATAGTACTGAACGTTGTATATATCAGAGTTACTGAATCTCGTGTCGATTGATGCGACTGAATCTTGTGTTTATTGATGCGACTGAATCTTGTGTTTATTGATGCGAATTAATCTTGTGTTAATTGATGCGACTGAATCATGTGTTTATCAACGGGAATGAATGTTTATTTATTAATGGGACTGAATCTATTATTTATTGGTGGGACTGAATCTATTTTTATTGATGGGACTGAATCTATTATTTATTGATGGGATTGTACCTTGTGTTTCTTGATGGGACTGAATCTATTGTATATTGATGCATCTGAATGTTTTGTTTATTGATGCGACTGAATTACATGTTTATCGATGGGACTGAATTTTGTGTTTATTGATGGGACTGAAACTCATGTTTATTGATAGTACTGAACGTTGTACATATCGGTGGGACTGAATCTTGTGCCGATTGATGGGACTGAATCTTGTGTCTATTGATGCAACTGAATATTGTGTTTATTGATTGGTGTGAATCTTGAGTTTGTTGATGGGACTGAATCTTGTGTTTATTGATGCGACTGAATCTTCGGTTTATTGATGGGACTGAATCTTGTGTTTATCGTTGGCACTGAATCTTATTTTTATTGATGGGACTGAATATTGTGTTTATTGATGCGACTGTATCTTGTGTTTATTGATGCGACTCAATCTTGTGTTTATTGATGCGACTGAATCTTGTGTTTAGTGATGCGACTGAATCGTGTGTTTACCGATGGGGCTGAATCTTGTGTTTATCGATGTGACTGAATCTTTTGTTTATTGATGAGAGTGAATATATCATTTATTTATGGGATTGAATCTCGTGCTTATTGATGGGACTGAATCTTGTGTTTATTGAGGTGACTGAATCGTGTATTTACTGGTGCGACTAAATCTCGTATTTATTGATGGGACTGAATCTCATATTTATTGATGGGACTGAATCCCATGGTTATTGATAGTACTGAATGTTGTGTTTATTGATGGGACTCAATCTTGTGTTTATCGATGGTACTGAATCTTGTGTCTATTGATGGGCCTGAATCTTGTGTTTATTAATGGGACTGAATCTTGTGTTTATTTATGGGATTGAATCTTGTGTGTATTGATGCGACTGAATCTTGTGTTTATCGATGGGACTGAATCTTATGTTAATTTATGGCACTCAATCTTGTGTTTGTTGATGGGACTGAATCTATTGTTTATTGAAGTGATTGAATGTTGTGTATTTGGTGCTAATGAATCTGGTATTTATTGATGGGACTGAATCTTGTGTTTATCGTTGGGACTGAATCTTGTGTTTATTGATGTGACTGAATCTCGTGTTTATTGATGGGACTGAATACTTTGTTTGTTGATGGAACTGAATCTCATGTTTATTGATAGTACTGAATGTTGTGTTTATTGATGGGCCTCAATCTTGTGTTTATTCATGGGACTGTATCTTGTGTTTATTGAGGTGACTGAATCTTGCATTTACTGATGTGACTAAATCTGGTGTTTATTGATGGGACTTAATCTCGTGTTTATTCATGGGACTGAATCTTGTGTTTATTGAGTCGACTGTATCTTGTATTTACTGATGCGACTGAATCTTGTGTTTATTGATAGGACTGAATGCCTTGTTTATTCGTGGGACTGAGTCTTGTGTTTATTGAAGCGACTGAATCTTGTATTTACTGATGCGATTGAATCTGGTGTTTATTGATGGGACTGAATCTATTGTTTATTGATGGGACTGAATCCCGTGATTATTGATTGTACTGAATGTTGTGTTTATGGATGGGGCTCAATCTTGTGTTTCTTGATGGGGCTTAATCTCATGTTTATTGATGGGATTGAATCTTGTGTTTATTGATGGGACTGAATGTTGTGTTTATCGATGGACTGAATCATATGTTTATTGATGTGAATAAATCTTGTGTTTATTGCTGGGACTGAATCTTGTGTTTATCGATGGGACTTAATCTATTGTTTATTGATGGGTCTGAGTCTAATGTTTGTTGATGGGACTGAATCTTGTGTTTATTGATGCGACTGAATCTTGTGTTGATTGATGCGACTGAATCTTGTGTTTATTGATGCGACTGAATCGTTTGTATATCGATGGGACTGAGTCTTGTGTTTATTGATGGGACTGAATCTATTGTTTACTGATGCATCAGAATCTTTTGTTTATCGATGGGACTGAGACTCGTGTTTATTGATAGTACTGAACGTTGTATATATCGGTGGTACTGAAACTTGTGTCGAGTGATAGGACTGAATCTTGTATCTATTGATGCGACTGAATCTTGTGTTTATTGATTGGTGTGAATCTTCTGGTTATTGATGCGACTAAATCTTGTGTTTATTGATGGGCTGAATCTTATGTTTGTTGATGGGATTGCAACTTGTGTTTATTGATGGGACTGAATGCTGTGTTTACGGATGCGCCTGAATCTTGTGTCTATTGATGGGACTCAATCTTGTGTTTATCGATGGGCCTGAATCTTTTTATTATTGATGGGACTGAATCATGTGTTTATCGAAGGGACTGAATCTTTTGTTTATCGATGGGACTGAATCTTGTGATAATTGATGGGACTGAATCTTATGTCGATTGATGGGACTGAATCTTGTGTCTATTGATGGGACTGAATCTTTTGTGGATAGATGGGACTGAATCTTGTGTTTATCGATGGGACTGAATCTTGGGCCTATTGATGGGGTTGAATCTTGTGTTTATTGATATGACTGAATCTTGTGTTTATTTATGGGACTGAATCTTGTGTCTATTGATGGGACTGAATCTTTTGTTGATTGATGGGACTGAATCTTGTGTTTATCAATGGGACTGAATCTTTGGTCTATTGATGGGACTGAATCTTGTGTTTATTGATGCGACTGAATCTCGTGTTTATTGATGGGACTGAATGTTTTGTTTGTTGATGGGACTGAATCTCGTGTGTATTGATAGTACTGAATGTTTGTTTAATGATGGGACTCAATCGTGTATTTATTGATGGGTCTTTATCTTGTGTTTAAGAATGGGACTGAATCTTGTGTTTATTGAGGCGACTGAATCTTGTATTTACTGATGCGACTGAATCTTGTGTTTATTGATGGGACTGAATCTCATGTTTACTGATGCGACTCAATCTTTTGTTTGTTGATGGGACTGAATCTCCTGTTTATTGATATTACTGAATGTTTGTTTATTGATGGGAGTCATTTGTGTTTTCATTCAAGCTACTGAATCTTGTGTTTATTGTTGGGACTGAATCTTGTATTTACTGATGGGACTAAATCTATTGTTTGTTGATGGAAATGTACCTTGTGTTTATTGATGGGACTGAATCTATTTTCTATTGATGCATCTGAATATTTTGTTTATTGATGCGACTGAATTCCATGTTTATCGATGGGACTGAATTATGTGTTTATTGATGGGACTGAGGCTCGTGTTTATTGATAGTGCTGAATGTTGTATATATCGTTGTTACTGAATCTTGTGTCGATTGATGGGACTGAATCTTGTTTTTATTGATGCGACTGAATCTTGTGTTTATTGATGGGACTGAATCTTGTGTTTATTGATGGGACTGAATCTTGTGTATATTGATGCGACTGAATCTTGTATTTATTGATGGGACTGAATCGTGTTTTTATTTATGGGACTGAATCTTGTGTTTTTTGATGGGACTGAATCTATTGTTTTTTAAAGGAATTGAATCTTGTGTATATTGATGAGACTGAATCTTCTTTTTATTGATGGGACTGTATCTTCTGTTTATCGTTGGGACTGAATCTTGTGTTTATCGTTGGGACTGAATCTTGTGTTTGTTCGTTGGGACTGAATCTTGTGTTTATTGATGGGTCTGAATCTTGTGTTTGTTGATGCAACTGAATCTCGTGTTTAATGATGGGACTGAATCTTTTGTTTGTTGATGTGACTGAATCTCTTGTTTATTGATAGTACTGAATGTTGTGTTTATTTATGGGACTCAATCTTGTGTTTATTGATGGGACTTAATCTCATGTTTATTCATGGGACTGTATCTTGTGTTTATTGATGCGACTGAATCTTGTATTTACTGATGCGACTGAATCTTATGTTTATTGATGGAACTTAATCTCGTGTTTATTCATGGGACTGAATCATGTATTTATTGATGCGACTGAATGTTTTATTTACTGATGCGACTGAATCTCGTGTTTATTGATGGGACTGAATCTATTGTTTTTTGAAGGACTGAATCCCGTGATTATTGACAGTACTGAATCTTGTGTCTATTGATGGGTCTGAATCTTGTGTTTATCGATAGGACTGAATCTATTGTTTATTGATCGGACTGAATCTATAGTTTATTGATGGGACTGAATCTTGTGTTGAATGATGCGACTGAATCTTGCGTTTATTGATGCGACTGAATTGTATGTTTATCGATGGGAGTGAATGTTTTGTTTATTGATGAGACTGAATCTTGTGTTTATTGGTGGGACTGAATCTTTTGTTTATTGATGTGAATGTACGTTGTGTTTATTGATGGGACTGAATCTATTATTTACTGATGTGTCTGAATCTTGTGTTTATTGATGTTACTGAATTCCATGTTTATCGATGGGACTGAGACTCGAGTTTATTGATAGTACTGAACGTTGTATATATCGGTGGTACTGAATCTTCTGTCAATTGATGGGACTGAATCTTATATCTATTGATGCGACTGAATCTTGTGTTTATTGATTGGTGTGAATCTTGTGGTTATTGATGCGACTGAATCTTGTGTTTATTGATGGGACTGAATCTTCTTTTTATTGATGGGGTTGCATCTTGTGTTTATTGATCGGACTGAATGCTGTGTTTATGGATGGGCCTGAATCTTGTGTTGATTGATGCGACTGAATCTCGTGTTGATTGATGCGACTGAATGTTGTGTTTATTTATGCGACTGAATCATATGTTTATCGATGGGAATGAATGTTTTGTTTATTGATGGGACTGAATCTTGTGTTTATTGGTGGGACTGAATCTACTGTTTATTGATGTGAATGTACGTTGTGTTTATTGAGGGGACTGTATCTATTGCTTACTGATGCATCTGAATCTTTTGTTTATTGTTGTGACTGAATTCCATGTTAATCGAGGGGACTGAGACTCGTGTTTATTGATATTACTGAACGTATTATATATCGGTGGGACTGAATCTTGTGTCAATTGATGGGGCTGAATCTTGTATCTATTGATGCGACTGAATCTTGTATTTATTGATTGGTGTGAATCTTGTGGTTATTGATGCGACTGAATCTTGTGTTTATTGATGGGACTGAATATTGTGTTTATTGATGGGAATGCATCTTGTGTTTATTGATGGGACTGAATGCTGTGTTTATGGATGGGCCTGAATCTTGTGTCTATTGATGGGACTGAATCTTGTGTTTATCGATGGGACTGAATCTTATTTTTATTGACGGGACTGAATCTTCTGTTTATTGATGGGATGAAATCTTGTCTTGATTGATGGGAATGAACCTTGTATTTATTGATGGGACTGAATCTTGTGTCTATTGATGAGAGAGCTGTTCTGTTGGGACAGACTTCACTTGGCCAGTGCTGGGACTAGAATCCTGGTGAATCGAATAACTAGGGCTGTAGAGATGGCTTTAATCTAATTAGTGGGGGGGAGGTTTCAAGAGAGGGAAAAATAAAAGTGTCAGCGGGGAAGGCAATAGAGCAAAGTAGCAATTGGGAAATTAAAAGCCAGAGCGTGTCAGGAAGGGACAGAATATATAAAGATAAATGTAAAGAAGTAAAGGGGGTAAAAGCAGAAATAAATTGTCACAAAACATACTTAAAAGTTCTTTATCTGAATGCACGCAGCATTCGTAACAAAATAGACGAGTTGACGGTACAAATAACTACACATGGTTATGATCTGGTGGCCAGTACAGAAACATGGCTGCGAGGTGACCATGACTGGGAACTAATCATCCAGGGGAATTTGACTATTCGGAAGGACAGACAGGAAAGATAGGGAGGTGGGGTGGCTGTGTTAATAATGGATGGAATCACTGCAACAGTGAGAAATGATATTGGGTCAAAGAATCAGGATAGTGAAACAGTTTGGGTGGAGATAAGGAATAATAAGGGGAAAAAGTCACTAGTGGGCATAGTCTATAGGCCTCCTAACAGTTGCAACTCTATTGGTCGGAGTATAAATCAGGAAATAGTTGGGGCTTGTAATGAGGGAACAGCTATAATCATGGGAGATTTTAACTTTCATATTGACTGGACAAATCAAATTGGGCAGGGCAGCCTTGAGGAAGAGTTCATAGAGTGCATTAGGGATGGGCTCCTTGAGCAGTATGTTACTGATCCAACTAGGGGGCAGGCAATCTTAGATCTGGTCCTGTGTAATGAGACAGGATAAATAAAAAATGTCCAATGAAGGATCCCCTTGGAATGAGTGACCATAACATGGTTGAATTCCAAATTCAGTTGGAGGGTGAGAGAGTTGGATCTCAAACCAGTGTACTAAGCTTAAATAAAGGAGACTATGAAGGTATGAGAGCAGAGTTGACTAAAGTGGACTGGGAAAATAGATTAAGGTGTAAGACGGTACATGAGCAAGGAGATATTTCACAACTTTCAAGAAAAATATATTCCACTGAGGAAGAAGGGGCGTAAAAGAAAAGACAGCCATCCATGGCTAAGTAAAGTAATAAAGGACAGTATCCGACTGAAAACAAGGGCATATAAAGTAGCCAAATCTAGTGGGAGGATAGAAGATTGGGAAGCATTTAAAAGCCAGCAAAGAATAACTAAAAGATTAATTAAGGAAGGGAAGATAGATTATGAAAGTAAACTAGCAAAAAATATAAAAACAGATAGCAAGAGTTTCTACAGTTATATAAAAAGCAAAAGGGTGGCTAAAGTGAATGATAGTCCCTTAGAGAATGAGACCAGGAATTTAATTGTGAGGAACATGGAGATGGCAAATACGCTGAACAAATATTTTGCATCAGTCTTTACAGTAGAGGACACTAAAAATATCCCAACACTGGACAAACAGGGGGCTATAGGGGGGAGGAGCTAAACACGATTAAAATCACTAAGGAGATGGTACTCGGTAAGATAATGGGATTTAAGGTGGATAAATCCCCTGGACCTGATGGCTTACATCCTAGGGTCTTGAGAGAAGTAGCGGTAGGGATTGCGGATGCATTGGTGGTAATTTTCCAAAACTCCCTGGATTGAGGAAAGTTCCCAGCAGATTGGAAAACTGCTAATGTAACGCCCTTATTTAAAAAGGGAGGTAGACAAAAGGCTAGAAACTATAGAGCAGTTAGCCTAACATCTGTGGTTGGTAAAATGTTGGAGTCCTTTATTAAGGAAGCAGTAACAGGACATTTGGATAAGCATAATTTAATCGGACAGATTCAGCATGGTTTTATGAAGGGGAAGTCATGTTTGACAAATTGCTCAAATTCTTTGAGGACGTAACAAACAGGGTGGATAAAGGGGAACCAGTGGATGTGGTGTATTTGGACTTCCAAAAGGCATTTGACAAGGTGCCACACAAAAGATTACTGCACAAGATAAAAAATCACGGGATTGGGAGTAATATATGGGCATGGGTGGAAGATTGGCTATCTAACAAAAAACAGAGTGTGGGGATAAATGGTTCATTCTCGGGTTGGCAATCAATAACTAGTGGTGTTCTGCAGGGGTCAATGCTGGGACCCCAACTCTTCACAATCTATATTAATGATTTGGAGGAGGGGACCAAGTGCAATGTATCCAAGTTTGCCGACAATACAAAGATGGGAGGGAAAGCAGTGAGTGAGGAGGACATAAAAAACCTGCAAAAGGACATAGACAGGCTAAGTGAGTCAGCGGATATTTTGCAGATGGAATATAATGTTGGAAAGTGTGAGGTTATGCACTTTGGCAGAATAAATCAAAGAGCAAGTTATTATCTAAATGGAAAGAAACTGCAAAGTGCTACAGTACAAAGGGATCTGGGGGTCCTGGTGCATGAAACACAGAAGGTTAGTATGCAGGTACAGCAGGTGATCAGAAAGGCCAATGGAATCTTGGTTTTTATTGCAAGGGGGATGGAGTATAAAAGCAGGGAAGTCTTGCTTCAGTTATACAGGGTACTGGTGAGGCCACACCTGGAATACTGCATACAGTTTTGGTTTCCATATTTAAGAAAAGATGTACTTGCTCTCGAGGCAGTTCAGAGAAGGTTCACTCAGTTGATTCCGGAGATGAGGGGGTTGACTTATGAGGAAAGGTTGAGTAGGATGGGCCTCTACTCATTGGAATTCAGAAGAATGAGAGGCGACCTTATCAAAACATATAAGATTGTGAGGGGGCTTGACCGGGTGGATGCGGGGAGGATGTTTCCACTGATGGGTGAGACTAGAACTAGGCGGCATAATCTTAGAATAAGGGGCTGCCATTTAAAACTGAGATGAGGAGAAACTTCTTCACTCAGAGGGTGGTGAATCTGTGGAATTTGCTACCTCAGAGAGCTGTGGAAGCTGCAACATTAAATAAATTTGAAACAGAGATAGACAGTTTCCTAGCTGATAAGGTGTGGAGATGCCGGTGTTGGACTGGGGTGGACAAATGTAAGAAATCACACAACACCAGGTTATAGTCCAACAGCTCTATTTGAAATCACAAGCTTTTGGAGCGCTGCTGACGAAGGAGCAGCGCTCCGAAAGCTTGTGATTTAAAATAAAGCTGTTGGACGATAACCTGGTGTTGTGTGATTTCTTACATTTTGCTGATAAGCGAATAGGGGTTACGGGGAGCAGGCAGGGAAGTGGACGTGAGTCTAGGTCCAGATCAGCCATGATCCGATTGAATGGCGGAGCAGGCCTGAGGGGCCGTATGGCCTACTCCTGCTCCTACTTCTTATGTTATGGACTGAATCTTTTGTTGATAGATGGGACTGAATCTTGTGTTTATCGATGGGACTGAATCTTGAGTCTATTAATGGGACTGAATCTAATGTTTACAGATGGGATTGAATCTTGTGTTTATTTATGGGACTGAATCTTGTGTTTGTTGATGGGACTGAATCTATTGTTTATTGAAGGGATTGAATCTTGTGTATATTGTTGTGACTGAATCTTGTGTTTATTGATGGGGCTGAAACTTGCATTTACTAATGGGACTGAATCTATTGTTTATTGATGGGAATGTACCTTGTGTTTTATGATGGGAGTGAATCTATTGTATATTGAAGCGTCTGAAACTTTTGTTTATTGATGCGACTGAATTCCATGTTTATCGATGGGACTACATTTTGTTTTTACAGATGGGACAGGGACTCGTGTTTATTGATAGTACTGAATGTTGAATATATCGGTGTTACTGAATCTTGTGTCGATTGATGGGACAGAATCTTGTGTTTATTGATGTGACTGAATCTTGTGTTTATTGATGTGACTGAATCTTGTGTTTATTGATGCGACTGAATCGTGTGTTTATCGATGGGAATGAATGTTTTGTTTATTGATGGGACTGAATCTATTATTTATTGATGGGACTGAATCTATTGTTTATTGATGGCAATGTACCTTGTGTTTCTTGATGGGACTGCATCTATTGTATATTGATGCGTCTTAATCTTTTGTTTATTGATGCGACTGAATTCCATGTTTATCGATGGGACTGAATTTTGTGTTTATTGATGGGACTGAGACTCGTGTTTAATGATAGTACAGAACGTTGTATATATGGGTGGGACTGAATCTTGTGACGATTGATGGAACTGAATCATGTGTCTATTGATGTGAATGCATATTGTATTTATTGATTGGACTGAATCTTGTGTTTATTGATGGGACTGCATCTTGTGTTTATTGATGTGATTGAATCTTGTGTTTATTGATGGGACTGATTCTATTGTTTATTGATGGCAATGTACCTTGTGTTTCTTGATGGGACTGCATCTATTGTATATTGATGCGTCTTAATCTTTTGTTTATTGATGCGACTGAATTCCTTGTTTATCGATGGGACTGAATTTTGTTTTTATTGATGGGACTGAGACTCGTGTTTAATGATAGTACTGAAGTTGTGTATATGGGTGGGACTGAATCTTGTGCCGATTGATGGAACTGAATCAAATGTCTATTGATGTGAATGCATATTGTATTTATTGATTGGTGTGAATCTTCTGTTTGTTGATGCGACTGAATCTTGTGTTTATTGATTGGACTGAATCTTGTGTTTATTGATGGGACTGCACCTTGTGTTTATTGATGGGATTGAATCTTGTGTTTATTGATGGGACTGAATCTTGCATCTATTGATATGAATGAATCTTGTTTCTATTGCTGGGACTGAATCTTGTGTTTATCGATGGGACTGAATCTATTGTTTATTGATGGGACTGAATCTTGTGTTTATTGATGCGACTGAATCGTGTATTTATCGATGGGAATGAAAGGTTTGTTTATTGAGGGGACTGAGTCTTGTATTTATTGGTGGGACTGAATCTATTATTTAATGTTGTGAATGTACATTGTGTTTATTGATAGGACTGAATCTATTGTTCATTGATGCGTCTCAAATGTTTGTCTATTGACGCGACAGAATTCCTTGTTTATCGATGGGACTGAGACTCGTGTTTATTGATAGTACTGAACGTTGTATAGATCGGTGGGACTGAATCTTGTGCCGATTGATCGGACTGAATCTTGTGTCTATTGATGTGACTGAATATTGTGTTTATGGATGGGACTGAATCTATTGTTTAGCGATGGGATTGAGCCTTGTGTTTATTGTTGGGACTTAATCTTGTGTTTATTGATGGGACTGAATCTTTTGTTTATTAATAGGATTGAATCTAATGGTTATTGAGGCGACTGAATCTTTTGTTTATTGATGTGACTGAATCCTTGTTTGTTGATGGGACTGAATCTGTTGTTTATCGATGGGATTGAATCTTGTGTTTATTGATGGGACTGAATCTTGTGTTTATTGATGCGACTGAATCTTGTGTTTATTGATGCGACTGAATCTTGTGTTTATTGATGCAACTGAATCTTGTTTTTATTGATGCGACTGAATCGTGTATTTAACGGTGGGACTGAATCTTGTGTTTATCGATTTGACTGAATCTTTTGTTTATTGATGAGACTGAGTCTATCGTTTATTGATGGGATGAATCTCGTGTTTATTGATGGGACTGAATCTCATGTTTATTGACGGGACTGAATCTCCTGTTTATTGATAGTACTGAATGTTGTGTTTATTGATGGGTCTTAATGTTGTGTTTATTATTGGGACTGAATCTTGTGTTTATTGGTGTGACTGAATCTTGTGTCTAATGCTGGGACTGAATCCTGTGTTTATCGATGGGACTGAATCTATTGTTTATTGATGGGACTGAATCTAATGTTTATTCATGGGACTGAATCTTGTGTTTATTGATGCGACTGAATCTTGTGTTTATTGATGTGGCTGAATCTTGTGTTGATTGATGCAACTGAATCTTGTGTTTATTGATGCGATTGAATTGTAAGTTTATCGATGGGAATGAATGTTTTGTTTATTGAAGGGACTGAATCTTGTGTTTATTGGTGGGATGAATCTATTGTTTATTGACGTGAATGTACATTGTGTTTATTGATGGGACTGAATCTACTGTTTATTGATGCGTCTGAATCTTTTGATAATTGATGCGACTGAATTCCATGTTTATCGATGGAACTGAGACTCGTGTTTATTGATGCTACTGAACATTTATATATTGGTGGTACTGAATCTTGTGTCGATTGATGGGACTGAATCTTGTATCTATTGATGCGACTGAATCTTGTGTTTATTGACTGGTGTGAATCTTGTGGTTATTGATGCGACTGAAGCTTGTGTTTATTGATGGGACTGAATCTTGTGTTTATTGATGGAATTGCATCTTGTGTTTGTTGATGGGATTGAATGCTATGTTTATGGATGGGCCTGAATCTTGCATCTATTGATGGGACTGAATCTTTTGTTGATAGATGGGACTGAATCCTGTCTTTATCGATGGGACTGAATTTTGGGTCAATTGATGGGACTGAATCTTGTGTTTATTGATGTGATTGAAACTTGTGTTTGTTGATGGGACTGAATCTTGTGTTTATTTATGGGACTGAATCTTATGTTTATTGATGGGACTGAATCTATTGTTTATCAATGGGATTGAACCTTGTGTTTATTGATGGCACTTAATCTTGTGTTTATTGATGGGACTGAATCTTGTGTCTATTAATGGGATTGAATCTTTTGGTTATTGACGTGGCTGAATCATTTGTTTATTGATGCGACTGAATCGTGTATTTATCGGTGGGACTGAATCTTGTGTTTATCAATGTAACTGAATCTTTTGTTTATTGATGAGACTGAATCTATCGTATATTGATGGGATGAATCTCAAATTTATTGATGGGACTGAATCTCATGTTTATTGATGGGACTGAATCTCGTGTTTATTGATAGTACTGAATGTTGTGTTTATTGATGGGACTCAATCTTGTGTTTATTGATGTGACTTAATCTCGTGTTGATTGATGGGACTGAACCATGTGTTTATTTATGGGACTGAATCTTGTGTTTATTGATGGGACTGAATCTAGTGTTTATTGATGGGATTGAATCTTGTGTAGATTGATGCAACTGAATCTTGTGTTTATTGATGGGTCTGAATCTTGTGTTTATTGATGGGACTGAATCTTATGTTTATTGATGGGAATGCATCTTGTGTTTATTGATGGGACTGAATCTTGTGTCTATTAATGGGACTGAATCTTATGTTTATCAATGGGTTTGAATCTATTGTTTATTGATTGGACTGAATCCATTGTTTATTGATGGGACTGAATCTTGTGTTTATTGATGCGTTTGAATCTTTTTTTTATCGATGATTCTGAAACTTTTGTTTATTGATGCGACTGAATCTTCTGTTTATTGATGCGACTGAATCGTGTATTTATCGGTGGGACTGAATCTTGTGTTTATCAATGTGACTGAATCTTTTATTTATTGATGAGACTGAATCTATCGTATATTGATGGGATGAATCTCAAATTTATTGATGGGACTGAATCTCATGTTTATTGATGGGACTGAATCTCGTGTTTATTGATAGTACTGAATGTTGTGTTTATTGATGGGACTCAATCTTGTGTTTATTGATGTGACTTAATCTCGTGTTGATTGATGGGACTGAACTTGTGTTTATTGATGGGATTAACGTTGTGTTTATTGATGGGACTGAATCTTGTGTTTATTGATGTGAATGAATCCTGTGTCTATTGATGGGACTGAATTTTGTGTTTATCGATGGGACTGAATCTATTGTTTATTCATGGGACTAAATCTAATGTTTATTGATGGGACTGAATCTTGTGTTTATTAATGCGACTGAATCTTGTGTTGATTGATGCATCTGAATCTTCTGGTTATTGATGCGACTGAATCGTAAGTTTATCGATGGGAATGAATGTTTTGTTTATTGATGGGGCTGAATCTTGTGTCTATTAATGGGATTGAATCTTTTGGTTATTGACGTGGCTGAATCATTTGTTTATTGATGCGACTGAATCTTTGTTTGTTGATGGGACTGAATCTGTTGTTTATCGATGGGATTGAATCTTGTGTTTATTGATGGGACTGAATCTTGTTTTTATTGATGCGACTGAATCTTGTGTTCATTGATACTACTGAATCTTGTGTTTATTGATGCTATTGAATCTTATGTTTATTGTTGCGACTGTATCGTGTATTTATCGGTGGAACTGAATCTTGTGTTTATCGATGTGACTGAATCTATTGTTTATTGACGAGACTGAATCTATCGTTTATTGATGGGATGAATCTTGTGTTTAGTGATGGGACTGAATCTCATATTTATTGATGGGACTGAATCTCGTGTTTATTGATCGTACTGAATGTTGTGTTTATTGATGGGACTCAATCTTGTGTTTACTGATGGGACTTAATCTCGTGTTTATTGATGGGACTGAACTTGTGTTTATTGATGGGACTGAATCTTGTGTTTATTGATGTGAATGAATCCTGTGTCTATTGCTGGGACTGAATCTTGTGTTTATTGATGGGACTGAATCTATTGTTTATTGATGTGACTGAATCTATTGTATATTGATGGGACTGAATCTTGTTTTTATTGATGCGACTGAATCTTGTGTTGATTGATGCAACTGAATATTGTGTTTATTGATGCGACTCAATCGTATGTTTTTCGATGGGAATGAATGTTTTGTTTTTGATGGGACTGAATCTTGTGTTTATTGGTGGGACTGAATCTATTGTTTATTGACGTGAATGTACATTGTGTTTATTGATGGGACTGAATCTAGTGTTTATTGATGCATCTGAATCTTTTGATAATTGATGTGACTGAATTCCATGTTTATCGATGGGATTGAGACTCGTGTTTATAGATCCTACTGAACGTTGTATATATCGGTGGTACTGAATCTTGTGTTGATTGATGGGATTGAATCTTGTGGTTATTGATGCGACTTAATCTTGTGTTTATTGATGGGACTGAATCTTGTGTTTAATAATGGGATTGCATCTTGTGTTTGTTGATGGGATTGAATGCTGTGTTTATGGATGGGCCTGTATCTTGTGTCTATTGATGGGACTGAATCTTTTGTTGATAGATGGGACTGAATCTTGTGTTTCTCGATGGGACTGAATGTTGTGTCAATTGATGGGACTGAATCTTGTGTTTATTGATGGGACTGAACCATGTGTTTATTTATGGGACTGAATCTTGTGTTTATTGATGGGACTGAATCTAGTGTTTATTGATGGGATTGAATCTTGTGTAGATTGATGCAACTGAATCTTGTGTTTATTGATGGGTCTGAATCTTGTGTTTATTGATGGGACTGAATCTTATGTTTATTGATGTAACTGCATCTTGTGTTTATTGATGGGACTGAATCTTGTGTCTATTAATGGGACTGAATCTTATGTTTATCAATGGGTTTGAATCTATTGTTTATTGATTGGACTGAATCCATTGTTTATTGATGGGACTGAATCTTGTGTTTATTGATGCGTTTGAATCTTTTTTTTATCGATGATTCTGAAACTTTTGTTTATTGATGCGACTGAATCTTCTGTTTATTGATGCGACTGAATCGTCTATTTATCGGTGGGACTGAATCTTGTGTTTATCAATGTGACTGAATCTTTTGTTTATTGATGAGACTGAATCTATCGTATATTGATGGGATGAATCTCAAATTTATTGATGGGACTGAATCTCATGTTTATTGATGGGACTGAATCTCGTGTTTATTGATAGTACTGAATGTTGTGTTTATTGATGGGACTCAATCTTGTGTTTATTGATGTGACTTAATCTCGTGTTGATTGATGGGACTGAACTTGTGTTTATTGATGGGATTAACGTTGTGTTTATTGATGGGACTGAATCTTGTGTTTATTGATGTGAATGAATCCTGTGTCTATTGATGGGACTGAATTTTGTGTTTATCGATGGGACTGAATCTATTGTTTATTGATGGGACTAAATCTAATGTTTATTGATGGGACTGAATCTTGTGTTTATTAATGCGACTGAATCTTGTGTTGATTGATGCAGCTGAATCTTCTGGTTATTGATGCGACTGAATCGTAAGTTTATCGATGGGAATGAATGTTTTGTATATTGATGGGGCTGAATCTTGTGTTTATTGGTGGGACTGAATCTATTGTATATTGACGTGAATGTACGTTGTGTTTATTGATGGGGCCGAATCTAGTGTTTATTGATGTGTCTGAATCTTTTGATAATTGATGCGACTGAATTCCATGTTTATCGATGGGACTGAGACTCGTGTTTATTGATGATACTGAACGTTGTCTTTATCGGTGGTACTGAATCTTGTTTCCATTGATGGGACTGAATCTTGGATCTATTGATGCGACTGAATCTTGCGTTTATTGATGGGGCTGACTCTTGTGTTTATTGATGGGATTGCACCTTGTGTTTGTTGAAGGGATTGAATGCTGTGTTTATGGATGGGCCTGAATCTTGTGTCTATCGATGGGACTGAATTTTGGGTCAATTAATGGGACTGAATCTTGTGTTTATTGATGTAACTGAAACTTGTGTTTGTTAATGGGACTGTATCTTATGTTTATTGATGGGACTGAATCTAATGTTTATCGATCGGATTGAACCTTGTGTTTATTGATGGCACTTAATCTTGTGTTTTTTGATGGGACTGAATCTTGTGTCTATTAATGGGATTGAATCTTGTGGTTATTGACGCGACTAAATCTTTTGTTTATTGATGCGTCTGAATCTTTGTTTGTTGATGGGACTGAATCTGTTGTTTATCGATGGGATTGAATCTTTTGTTTATCGATGTTACTGAATTTTTTTTTATTGATGAGACTGAATCTATCGTTTATTGATGGGATGAATCTTGTGTTTAGTGATGGGACTGAATCTCATGTTTATTGATGGGATTGAATCTTGTGTTTATTGATAGTACTGAATGTTGTGTTTATTGATGGGACTCAATCTTGTGTTTACTGATGGGACATAATCTCGTGTTTATAGATGGGACTGAACTTGTGTTTATTGATGGGGCTTAATGTTGTGTTTATTGATGGGACTGAACCTTGTGTTTATTGATGTGAATGAATCCTGTGTCTATTGCTGGGACTTAATCTTGTGTTTATCGATGGGACTGAATCTATTGTTTATTGATGGGACTGAATCTATTGTTTATTGATGGGACTGAATCTTGTGTTTATTGATGCGACTGAATCTTGTGTTGATTGATGCAACTGAATCTTGTGGTTATTGATGCGACTGAATCGTAAGTTTATCGATGGGAATGAATGTTTTGTTTATTGATGGGACTGAATCTTGTGTTTATTGGTGGGACTGAATCTATTGTTTATTGACGTGAATGTACATTGTGTTTATTGATGGGGCTGAATCTAGTGTTTATTGATGTGACTTAATCTCGTGTTGATTGTTGGGACTGAACTTGTGTTTATTGATGGGATTAACGTTGTGTTTATTGATGGGACTGAATCTTGTGTTTATTGATGTGAATGAATCCTGTGTCTATTGATGGGACTGAATCTTGTGTTTATCGATGGGACTGAATCTAATGTTTATTGATGGGACTGAATCTAATGTTTATTGATGGGACTGAATCTTGTGTTTATTAATGCGACTGAATCTTGTGTTGATTGATGCAACTGAATCTTGTGGTTATTGATGCGAATGAATCGTAAGTTTATCGATGGGAATGAATGTTTTGTTTATTGATGGGGCTGAATATTGTGTTTATTGGTGGGACTGAATCTATTGTTTATTGACGTGAATGTACGTTGTGTTTATTGATGGTTGCTGAATCTAGTGTTTATTGATGTGTCTGAATCTTTTGATATTTGATGCGACTGAATTCCATGTTTATCGATGGGACTGAGACTCATGTTTATTGATGATACTGAACGTTTTCTATATCGGTGGTACTGAATCTTGTTTCCATTGATGGGACTGAATCTTGGATCTATTGATGCGACTGAATCTTGTGTTTATTGATGGGGCTGAATCTTGTGTTTATTGATGGGATTGCATCTTGTGTTTGTTGAAGGGATTGAATGCTGTGTTTATGGATGGGCCTGAATCTTGTGTCTATCGATGGGACTGAATTTTGGGTCAATTGATGGGACTGAATCTTGTGTTTATTTATGGGACTGAAACATGTGTTTGTTGAAGGGATTGAATGCTGTGTTTATGGATGGGCCTGAATCATGTGTCTATTGATGGGACTGAATCTTTTGTTGATAGATGGGACTGAATCTTGTGTTTATCGATGGGACTGAATTTTGTGTCAATTGATGGGACTGAATCTTGTGATTATTGATGGGCCTGAACCATGTGTTTATTTATGGGACTGAATCTTGTGTTTATTGATGGGACTGAATCTTGTGTTTATTGATGTGACTGAAACTTGTGTTTGTTATTGGGACTGAATCTTGTGTTAATTGATGGGACTGAATCTATTGTTTATCGATCGGATTGAACCTTGTGTATATTGATGGCACTTAATCTTGTGTTTATTGATGGGACTGAATCTTGTGTCTATTAATGGGATTGAATCTTGTGGTTATTGACGCGACTGAATCTTTTGTTTATTGATGCGTCTGAATCTTTGTTTGTTGATGGGACTGAATCTGTTGTTTATCGATGGGATTGAATCTTGTGTTTATCGATGTGACTGAATCTTTTTTTTATTGATGAGACTGAATCTATCGTTTATTGATGGGATGAACCTTCTGTTTAGTGATGGGACTGAATCTCATGTTTATTGATGGGACTGAATCTCGTGTTTATTGATGGTACTGAATGTTGTGTTTATTGATGGGACTCAATCTTGTGTTTACTGATGGGACTTGATCTCGTGTTTATTGATGGGACTGAACTTGTGTTTATTGATGGGGCTTAATGTTCTGTTTATGGATGGGACTGAATCTTGTGTTTATTGATGTGAATGAATCCTGTGTCTATTGCTGGGACTGAATCTTGTGTTTATCGATGGGACTGAATCTATTGTTTATTGATGGGACTGAATCTATTGTTTATTGATGGGACTGAATCTTGTGTTTATTGATGCGACTGAATCTTGTGTTGATTGATGCAACTGAATCTTGTGTTTATTGATGCGACTGAATTGTATGTTTATCGATGGGAATGAATGTATTGTTTATTGATGGGACTAAATCTTGCGTTTATTGGTGGGACTGAATCTATTGTTTATTGATGTGAATGTATGTTGTTTTTATTGATGGGGCTGAATCTAGTGTTTATTGATGTGTCTGAATCTTTTGATAATTGATGCGACTGAATTCCATGTTTATCGATGGGACCGAGACTCGTGTTTATTGATGATACTGAACGTTGTCTATATCGGTGGTACTGAATCTTGTTTCCATTGATGGGACTGAATCTTGGATCTATTGATGCGACTGAATCTTGTGTTTATTGATGGGGCTGAACCTTGTGTTTATTGATGAGATTGCATCTTGTGTATTTGAAGGAATTGAATGCTGTGTTTATGGATGGGCCTGAATCTTGTGTCTATCGATGGGACTGAATTTTGGGTCAATTGAAGGGACTGAATCTTGTGTTTATTTATGGGACTGAAAATTGTGTTTATTGAAGGGATTGAATGCTGTGTTTATGGATGGGCCTGCATCATGTGTCTATTGAAGGGACTGAATCTTTTGTTGATAGATGGGACTGAATCTTGTGTTTATCGATGGGACTGAATTTTGGGTCAATTGATGGGACTGAATCTTGTGTTTATTGATGTGACTGAAACGTGTGTTTGTTAATGGGTCTGAATCTTGTGTTTATTGATGGGACTGAATCTTATGTTTATTGATGGGACTGAATCTATTGTTTATCGATCAGATGGAACCTTGTGTTTTTTGATGGCACTTAATCTTGTGTTTATTGATGGGACTGAATCTTGTGTCTATTAATGGGATTGAATCTTGTGGTTATTGACGCGACTGAATCTTTTGTTTATTGATGCTTCTGAATCATTGTTTGTTGATGGGACTGAATCTGTTGTTTATTGATGGGATTGAATCTTGTGTTTATCGATGTGACTGAATCTTTTTTTTATTGATGAGACTGAATCTATCGTTTATTGATGGGATGAATCTTGTGTTTAGTGATGGGACTGAATCTCATGATTATTGATGGGACTGAATCTCGTGTTTATTGATAGTACTGAATATTGTGTTTATTGATGGGGCTCAATCTTGTGTTTACTGATGGGACTTAATCTCGTGTTTATTGATGGGACTGAACTTGTGTTTATTGATGGGGCTTAATGTTGTGTTTATTGATGGGACTGAATCTTATGTTTATTGATGTGAATGAATCCTGTGTCTATTGCTGGGACTGAATCTTGTGTTTATCGATGGGACTGAATCTATTGTTTATTGATGGGACTGAATCTATTTTTTATTGATGGGACTGAATCTTGTGTTTATTGATGCGACTGAATCTTGTGTTGATTGATGCAACTGAATCTTGTGTTTATTGATGTGACCGAATCGTATGTTTATCGATGGGAATGAATGTTTTGTTTATTGATGGGACTGAATCTTGTGTTTATTGGTGGCACTGAATCTATTGTTTATTGACGTGAATGTACATTGTGTTTATTGATGGGGCTGAATCTAGTGTTTATTGATGGGATTGAATCTTGTGTAGATTGATGCAACTGAATCTATTGTTTATTGATGGGTCTGAATCTTGTATTTATTGATGTGACTGAATCTTGTTTTTATTGATGGGGCTGCATCTTGTGTTTAATCATGGGACTGAATCTTGTGTTTATTGATGGGACTGAATCTTATGTTTATTGATGGTACTGCATCTTGTGTTTATTGATGGGACTGAATCTTGTGTCTATTAATGGGACTGAATCTTATGTTTATCGATGGGTTTGAATCTATTGCTTATTGATGGGACTGAACCCATTGTTTATTGATGGGACTGAATCTTGTGTTTATTGATACGATTGAATCTTTTTTTTATCGATGCTTCTGAAACTTTTGTTTATTGATGCGACTGAATCTTGTGTTTAATGATGCGACTGAATCTTGTGTTTATTGATGCGACTGAATCTTGTGTTTATTGATGCGACTGAATCGTGTATTTATCGGTGGGACTGAATCTTGTTTTTATCGATGTGACTGAATCTTTTGTTTATTGATGAGACTGAATCTATCGTTTAATGATGGGATGAATCTCAAATTTATTGATGGGACTGAATCTCATGTTTATTGATGGGACTGAATCTCGTGTTTATTGATAGTACTGAATGTTGTGTTTATTGATGGGACTCAATATTGTGTTTATTGATGTGACTTAATCTCGTGTTGATTGATGGGACTGAACTTGTGTTTATTGATGGGATTAACGTTGTGTTTATTGATGGGACTGAATCTTGTGTTTATTGATGTAAATGAATCCTGTGTCTATTGATGGGACTGAATCTTGTGTTTATCGATGGGACAGAATCTATTGTTTATTGATGGGACTGAATCTAATGTTTATTGATGGGACTGAAGCTTGTGTTTATTAATGCGACTGAATCTTGTGTTGATTGATGCAACTGAATCTTCTGGTTATTGATGTGCCTGAATCGTAAGTTTATCGATGGGAATGAATGTTTTGTTTATTGATGGGGCTGAATCTTGTGTTTATTGGTGGGACTGAACCTATTGTTTATTGACGTGAAGGTACGTTGTGTTTATTGATGGGGCTGAATCTAGTGTTTATTGATGTGTCTGAATCTTTTGATAATTGATGCGACTGAATTCCATGTTTATCGATGGGAATGAGACTCGTGTTTATTGATGATACTGAACGTTGTCTATATCAGTGGTATTGAATCTTGTTTCCATTGATGGGACTGAATCTTGGATCTATTGATGCGACTGAATCTTGTGTTTATTGATGGGGCTGAATCTTGTGTATATTGATGGGATTGCATCTTGTGTTTGTTGAAGGGATTGAATGCTGTGTTTAAGAATGGGCCTGAATCTTGTGTCTATCGATGGGACTGAATTTTGGGTCAATTGATGGGACTGAATCTTGTGTATATTTATGGGACTGAAACTTGTGTTTGTTGAAGGGATTGAATGCTGTGTTTATGGATGGGCCTGAATCATGTGTCTATTGATGGGACTGAGTCTTTTGTTGATAGATGGGACTGAATCTTGTGTTTATTGATGGGACTGAATTTTGGGTCATTGATGGGACTGAATCTTGTCTTTATTGATGTGACTGTAACTTGTGTTTGTTATTGGGACTGAATCTTGTGTTTATTGATGGGACTTAATCTTGTGTCTATTAATGGGATTGAATCTTCTGGTTATTGACGCGACTGAATCTTTTGTTTATTGATGTGTCTGAATCTTTGTTTGTTGATGGGACTGAATCTGTTGTTTATCAATGGGATTGAATCTTGTGTTTATCGATGTGACTGAATCTTTTTATTATTGATGAGACTGAATCTATCGTTTATTGATGGGATGAATCTTGTGTTTAGTGATGGGACTGAATCTCATGTTTATTGATGGGATTGAATCTCGTGTTTATTGATAGTACTGAATGTTGTGTTTATTGATGGGACTCAATCTTGTGTTTACTGATGGGACTTAATCTCGTGTTTATTGATGGGACTGAACTTGTGTTTATTGATGGGGCTTAATGTTGTGTTTATTGATGGGATTGAACCTTGTGTTTATTGACGTGAATGAATCCTGTGTCTATTGCTGGGACTGAATCTTGTGTTTATCGATGGGACTGAATCTATTGTTTATTGATGGGACTGAATCTATTGTTTATTGACGGGACTGAATCTTGTGTTTATTGATGCGACTGAATCTTGTGTTGATTGATGCAACTGAATCTTGTGTTTATTGATGTGACTGAATCGTATGTTTATCGATGGGAATGAATGTTTTGTTTATTGAAGAGACTGAATCTTGTGTTTCTTGGTGGGACTGAATCTATTGTTTATTGACGTGAATGTACATTGTGTTTATTGATGGGGCTGAATCTAGTGTTTATTGATGTGACTTAATCTCGTGTTGATTGATGGGACTGAACTTGTGTTTATTGATGGGATTAACCTTGTGTTTATTGATGGGACTGAATCTTGTGTTTATTGATGTGAATGAATCCTGTGTCTATTGATGGGACTGAATCTTGTGTTTATCGATGGGACTGAATCTATTGTTTATTGATGGGACTGAATCTCATGTTTATTGATGGGACTGAATCTTGTGTTTATTAATGCGACTGAATCTTGTGTTGATTGATGCAACTGAATCTTGTGGTTATTGATCCGACTGAATCGTAAGTTTATCGATGGGAATGAATGTTTTGTTTATTGATGGGGCTGAATATTGTGTTTATTGGTGGGACTGAATCTATTGTTTATTGACATGAATGTACGTTGTGTTTATTGATGAGGCTGAATCTAGTGTTTATTGATGCGTCTGAATCTTTTGATAATTGATGCGACTGAATTCCATGTTTATCGATGGGAATGAGACTCGTGTTTATTGATGATACTGAACGTTATCTATATCGGTGGTCATGAATCTTGTTTCCATTGATGGGACTGAATCTTGGATCTATTGATGCAACTGAATCTTGTGTTTATTGATGGGGCTGAATCTTGTGTTTATTGATGGGATTGCATCTTGTGTTTGTAGAAGTGATTGAATGCTGTGTTTATGGATGGGCCTGAATCTTGTGTCTATCGATGGGACTGAATTTTGGGTCAATTGATGGGACTGAATCTTGTGTTTATTTATGGGACTGAATCTTGTGTTTGTTGAAGGGATTGAATGCTGTGTTTACGGATGGGCCTGAATCATGTGTCTATTGATGGGACTGAATCTTTTGTTGATAGATGGGACTGAATCTTGTGTTTATTGATGGGACTGAATTTTGGGTCAATTGATGGGACTGAATCTTGTGTTTATTGATGTGACTGAAACTTGTGTTTGTTAATGGGACTGAATCTTGTGTTTATTGATGGGACTGAATCTTATGTTTATTGATGGGACTGAATCTATTGTTTATCGATCGGATTGAACCTTGTGTTTATTGATGGCACTTAATCTTGTGTTTATTGATAGGACTGAATCTTGTGTCTATTAATGGGATTGAATCTTGTGGTTATTGACGTGACTGAATCTTTTGTTTATGGATGCGTCTGAATCTTTGTTTGTTGATGGGATTGAATATGTTGTTTATCGATGGGATTGAATCTTGCGTTTATCGATGTGACTGAATCTTTTTTTTATTGATGAGACTGAATCTATTGTTTATTGATGGGATGAATCTTGTGTTTAGTGATGGGACTGAATCTCATGTTTATTGATGGGACTGAATCTCGTGTTTATTGATAGCACTGAATGTTGTGTTTATTGATGGGACTCAATCTTGTGTTTACTGATGGGACTTAATCTCCTGTTTATTGATGGGACTGATCTTGTGTTTATTGATGGGGATAAATGTTGTGTTTATTGATGGGACTGAATCATGTGTTTATTGATGTAAATGAATCCTGTGTCTATTGCTGGGACTGAATCTTGTGTTTATCGATGGGACTGTATCTTTTGTTTATTGATGAGACTGAGTCTATCGTTTATTGATGGGATGAATCTCGTGTTTATTGATGGGACTGAATCTCATGTTTATTGACGGGACTGAATCTCCTGTTTATTGATAGTACTGAATGTTGTGTTTATTGATGGGTCTTAATGTTGTGTTTATTATTGGGACTGAATCTTGTGTTTATTGGTGTGACTGAATCTTGTGTCTAATGCTGGGACTGAATCCTGTGTTTATCGATGGGACTGAATCTATTGTTTATTGATGGGACTGAATCTAATGTTTATTCATGGGACTGAATCTTGTGTTTATTGATGCGACTGAATCTTGTGTTTATTGATGCAGCTGAATCTTGTGTTGATTGATGCAACTGAATCTTGTGTTTATTGATGCGATTGAATCGTAAGTTTATCGATGGGAATGAATGTTTTGTTTATTGAAGGGACTGAATCTTGTGTTTATTGGTGGGATGAATCTATTGTTTATTGACGTGAATGTACATTGTGTTTATTGATGGGACTGAATCTACTGTTTATTGATGCGTCTGAATCTTTTGATAATTGATGCGACTGTATTCCATGTTTATCGATGGAACTGAGACTCGTGTTTATTGATGCTACTGAACATTGTATATATCGGTGGTACTGAATCTTGTGTCGATTGATGGGACTGAATCTTGTATCTATTGATGCGACTGAATCTTGTGTTTATTGACTGGTGTGAATCTTGTGGTTATTGATGCGACTGAAGCTTGTGTTTATTGATGGGACTGAATCTTGTGTTTATTGATGGAATTGCATCTTGTGTTTGTTGATGGGATTGAATGCTATGTTTATGGATGGGCCTGAATCTTGCGTCTATTGATGGGACTGAATCTTTTGTTGATAGATGGGACTGAATCTTGTGTTTATCGATGGGACTGAATTTTGGGTCAATTGATGGGACTGAATCTTGTGTTTATTGATGTGATTGAAACTTGTGTTTGTTGATGGGACTGAATCTTGTGTTTATTTATGGGACTGAATCTTATGTTTATTGATGGGACTGAATCTATTGTTTATCAATGGGATTGAACCTTGTGTTTATTGATGGCACTTAATCTTGTGTTTATTGATGGGACTGAATCTTGTGTCTATTAATGGGATTGAATCTTTTGGTTATTGACGTGGCTGAATCATTTGTTTATTGATGCGACTGAATCTTTGTTTGTTGATGGGACTGAATCTGTTGTTTATCGATGGGATTGAATCTTGTGTTTATTGATGGGACTGAATCTTGTTTTTATTGATGCGACTGAATCTTGTGTTCATTGATACGACTGAATCTTGTGTTTATTGATGCTACTGAATCTTATGTTTATTGATGTGACTGTATCGTGTATTTATCGGTTGAACTGAATCTTGTGTTTATCGATGTGACTGAATCTTTTGTTTATTGACGAGACTGAATCTATCGTTTATTGATGGGATGCATCTTGTGTTTAGTGATGGGACTGAATCTCATATTTATTGATGGGACTGAATCTCGTGTTTATTGATAGTACTGAATCTTGTGTTTACTGATGGGACTTAATCTCGTGTTTATTGATGGGACTGAACTTGTGTTTATTGATGGTACTGAATCTTGTGTTTATTGATGTGAATGAATCCTGTGTCTATTGCTGGGATTGAATCTTGTGTTTATTGATGG
The DNA here is from genome assembly GCF_052327205.1 of Somniosus microcephalus. Classification (NCBI taxonomy): domain Eukaryota; kingdom Metazoa; phylum Chordata; class Chondrichthyes; order Squaliformes; family Somniosidae; genus Somniosus; species Somniosus microcephalus. Next base: position 102,223,996 of record NC_140997.1, read on the forward strand.
GACTGAATCTATTGTTTATTGATGTGACTGAATCTATTGTATATTGATGGGACTGAATCTTGTGTTTATTGATGCGACTGAATCTTGTGTTGATTGATGCAACTGAATATTGTGTTTATTGATGCGACTGAATCGTATGTTTATCGATGGGAATGAATGTTTTGTTTATTGATGGGACTGAATCTTGTGTTTATTGGTGGCACTGAATCTATTGTTTATTGACGTGAATGTACATTGTGTTTATTGATGGGGCTGAATCTAGTGTTTATTGATGGGATTGAATCTTGTGTAGATTGATGCAACTGAATCTATTGTTTATTGATGGGTCTGAATCTTGTATTTATTGATGTGACTGAATCTTGTTTTTATTGATGGGGCTGCATCTTGTGTTTAATCATGGGACTGAATCTTGTGTTTATTGATGGGACTGAATCTTATGTTTATTGATGGTACTGCATCTTGTGTTTATTGATGGGACTGAATCTTGTGTCTATTAATGGGACTGAATCTTATGTTTATCGATGGGTTTGAATCTATTGCTTATTGATGGGACTGAACCCATTGTTTATTGATGGGACTGAATCTTGTGTTTATTGATACGATTGAATCTTTTTTTTATCGATGCTTCTGAAACTTTTGTTTATTGATGCGACTGAATCTTGTGTTTAATGATGCGACTGAATCTTGTGTTTATTGATGCGACTGAATCTTGTGTTTATTGATGCGACTGAATCGTGTATTTATCGGTGGGACTGAATCTTGTTTTTATCGATGTGACTGAATCTTTTGTTTATTGATGAGACTGAATCTATCGTTTAATGATGGGATGAATCTCAAATTTATTGATGGGACTGAATCTCATGTTTATTGATGGGACTGAATCTCGTGTTTATTGATAGTACTGAATGTTGTGTTTATTGATGGGACTCAATATTGTGTTTATTGATGTGACTTAATCTCGTGTTGATTGATGGGACTGAACTTGTGTTTATTGATGGGATTAACGTTGTGTTTATTGATGGGACTGAATCTTGTGTTTATTGATGTAAATGAATCCTGTGTCTATTGATGGGACTGAATCTTGTGTTTATCGATGGGACAGAATCTATTGTTTATTGATGGGACTGAATCTAATGTTTATTGATGGGACTGAAGCTTGTGTTTATTAATGCGACTGAATCTTGTGTTGATTGATGCAACTGAATCTTCTGGTTATTGATGTGCCTGAATCGTAAGTTTATCGATGGGAATGAATGTTTTGTTTATTGATGGGGCTGAATCTTGTGTTTATTGGTGGGACTGAACCTATTGTTTATTGACGTGAAGGTACGTTGTGTTTATTGATGGGGCTGAATCTAGTGTTTATTGATGTGTCTGAATCTTTTGATAATTGATGCGACTGAATTCCATGTTTATCGATGGGAATGAGACTCGTGTTTATTGATGATACTGAACGTTGTCTATATCAGTGGTATTGAATCTTGTTTCCATTGATGGGACTGAATCTTGGATCTATTGATGCGACTGAATCTTGTGTTTATTGATGGGGCTGAATCTTGTGTATATTGATGGGATTGCATCTTGTGTTTGTTGAAGGGATTGAATGCTGTGTTTAAGAATGGGCCTGAATCTTGTGTCTATCGATGGGACTGAATTTTGGGTCAATTGATGGGACTGAATCTTGTGTATATTTATGGGACTGAAACTTGTGTTTGTTGAAGGGATTGAATGCTGTGTTTATGGATGGGCCTGAATCATGTGTCTATTGATGGGACTGAGTCTTTTGTTGATAGATGGGACTGAATCTTGTGTTTATTGATGGGACTGAATTTTGGGTCATTGATGGGACTGAATCTTGTCTTTATTGATGTGACTGTAACTTGTGTTTGTTATTGGGACTGAATCTTGTGTTTATTGATGGGACTTAATCTTGTGTCTATTAATGGGATTGAATCTTCTGGTTATTGACGCGACTGAATCTTTTGTTTATTGATGCGTCTGAATCTTTGTTTGTTGATGGGACTGAATCTGTTGTTTATCAATGGGATTGAATCTTGTGTTTATCGATGTGACTGAATCTTTTTATTATTGATGAGACTGAATCTATCGTTTATTGATGGGATGAATCTTGTGTTTAGTGATGGGACTGAATCTCATGTTTATTGATGGGATTGAATCTCGTGTTTATTGATAGTACTGAATGTTGTGTTTATTGATGGGACTCAATCTTGTGTTTACTGATGGGACTTAATCTCGTGTTTATTGATGGGACTGAACTTGTGTTTATTGATGGGGCTTAATGTTGTGTTTATTGATGGGATTGAACCTTGTGTTTATTGACGTGAATGAATCCTGTGTCTATTGCTGGGACTGAATCTTGTGTTTATCGATGGGACTGAATCTATTGTTTATTGATGGGACTGAATCTATTGTTTATTGACGGGACTGAATCTTGTGTTTATTGATGCGACTGAATCTTGTGTTGATTGATGCAACTGAATCTTGTGTTTATTGATGTGACTGAATCGTATGTTTATCGATGGGAATGAATGTTTTGTTTATTGAAGAGACTGAATCTTGTGTTTCTTGGTGGGACTGAATCTATTGTTTATTGACGTGAATGTACATTGTGTTTATTGATGGGGCTGAATCTAGTGTTTATTGATGTGACTTAATCTCGTGTTGATTGATGGGACTGAACTTGTGTTTATTGATGGGATTAACCTTGTGTTTATTGATGGGACTGAATCTTGTGTTTATTGATGTGAATGAATCCTGTGTCTATTGATGGGACTGAATCTTGTGTTTATCGATGGGACTGAATCTATTGTTTATTGATGGGACTGAATCTCATGTTTATTGATGGGACTGAATCTTGTGTTTATTAATGCGACTGAATCTTGTGTTGATTGATGCAACTGAATCTTGTGGTTATTGATCCGACTGAATCGTAAGTTTATCGATGGGAATGAATGTTTTGTTTATTGATGGGGCTGAATATTGTGTTTATTGGTGGGACTGAATCTATTGTTTATTGACATGAATGTACGTTGTGTTTATTGATGAGGCTGAATCTAGTGTTTATTGATGCATCTGAATCTTTTGATAATTGATGTGACAGAATTCCATGTTTATCGATGGGATTGAGACTCGTGTTTATTGATCCTACTGAACGTTGTATATATCGGTGGTACTGAATCTTGTGTTTATTGATGGGACTGAATCTTTTGTTGATAGATGGGACTGAATCTTGTGTTTTTCGATGGGACTGAATGTTGTGTCAATTGATGGGACTGAATCTTGTGTTTATTGATGGGACTGAACCATGTGTTTATTTATGGGACTGAATCTTGTGTTTATTGATGGGACTGAATCTAGTGTTTATTGATGGGATTGAATCTTGTGTAGATTGATGCAACTGAATCTTGTGTTTATTGATGGGTCTGAATCTTGTGTTCATTGATGGGACTGAATCTTATGTTTATTGATGGGACTGCATCTTGTGTTTATTGATGGGACTGAATCTTGTGTCTATTAATGGGACTGAATCTTCTGTTTATCAATGGGTTTGAATCTATTGTTTATTGATGGGACTGAATCCATTGTTTATTGATGGGACTGAATCTTGTGTTTATTGATGCGATTGAATCTTTTTTTTATCGGTGATTCTGAAACTTTTGTTTATTGATGCGACTGAATCTTGTGTTTAATAATGCGACTGAATCTTGTGTTTATTGATGCAACTGAATCTTGTGTTTATTGATGCGACTGAATCGTGTATTTATCGGTGGGACTGAATCTTGTGTTTATCAATGTAACTGAATCTTTTGTTTATTGATGAGACTGAATCTATCGTATATTGATGGGATGAATCTCAAATTTATTGATGGGACTGAATCTCAAATTTATTGATGGGACTGAATCTCATGTTTATTGATGTGACTTAATCTCGTGTTGATTGATGGGACTGAACTTGTGTTTATTGATGGGATTAACGTTGTGTTTATTGATGGGACTGAATCTTGTGTTTATTGATGTGAATGAATCCTGTGTCTATTGATGGGACTGAATTTTGTGTTTATCGATGGGACTGAATCTATTGTTTATTGATGGGACTAAATCTAATGTTTATTGATGGGACTGAATCTTGTGTTTATTAATGCGACTGAATCTTGTGTTGATTGATGCATCTGAATCTTCTGGTTATTGATGCGACTGAATCGTAAGTTTATCGATGGGAATGAATGTTTTGTTTATTGATGGGGCTGAATCTTGTGTCTATTAATGGGATTGAATCTTTTGGTTATTGACGTGGCTGAATCATTTGTTTATTGATGCGACTGAATCTTTGTTTGTTGATGGTACTGAATCTGTTGTTTATCGATGAGATTGAATCTTGTGTTTATTGATGGGACTGAATCTTGTTTTTATTGATGCGACTGAATCTTGTGTTCATTGATACTACTGAATCTTGTGTTTATTGATGCTATTGAATCTTATGTTTATTGATGCGACTGTATCGTGTATTTATCGGTGGAACTGAATCTTGTGTTTATCGATGTGACTGAATCTTTTGTTTATTGACGAGACTGAATCTATCGTTTATTGATGGGATGAATCTTGTGTTTAGTGATAGGACTGAATCTCATATTTATTGATGGGACTGTATCTCGTGTTTATTGATCGTACTGAATGTTGTGTTTATTGATGGGACTCAATCTTGTGTTTACTGATGGGACTTAATCTCGTGTTTATTGATGGGACTGAACTTGTGTTTATTGATGGGACTGAATCTTGTGTTTCTTGATGTGAATGAATCCTGTGTCTATTGCTGGGACTGAATCTTGTGTTTATTGATGGGACTGAATCTATTGTTTATTGATGTGACTGAATCTATTGTATATTGATGGGACTGAATCTTGTGTTTATTGATGCGACTGAATCTTGTGTTGATTGATGCAACTGAATATTGTGTTTATTGATGCGACTCAATCGTATGTTTTACGATGGGAATGAATGTTTTGTTTTTGATGGGACTGAATCTTGTGTTTATTGGTGGGACTGAATCTATTGTTTATTGACGTGAATGTACATTGTGTTTATTGATGGGACTGAATCTAGTGTTTATTGATGCATCTGAATCTTTTGATAATTGATGTGACTGAATTCCATGTTTATCGATGGGATTGAGACTCGTGTTTATTGATCCTACTGAACGTTGTATATATCGGTGGTACTGAATCTTGTGTTGATTGATGGGACTGAATCTTGTATCTATTGATGCGACTGAATCTTGTGTTTATTGACTGGTGTGAATCTTGTGGTTATTGATGCGACTTAATCTTGTGTTTATTGATGGGACTGAATCTTGTGTTTAATAATGGGATAGCATCTTGTGTTTGTTGATGGGATTGAATGCTGTGTTTATGGATGGGCCTGTATCTTGTGTCTATTGATGGGACTGAATCTTTTGTTGATAGATGGGACTGAATCTTGTGTTTCTCGATGGGACTGAATGTTGTGTCAATTGATGGGACTGAATCTTGTGTTTATTGATGGGACTGAACCATGTGCTTATTTATGGGACTGAATCTTGTGTTTATTGATGGGACTGAATCTAGTGTTTATTGATGGGATTGAATCTTGTGTAGATTGATGCAACTGAATCTTGTGTTTATTGATGGGTCTGAATCTTGTGTTTATTGATGGGACTGAATCTTATGTTTATTGATGGGACTGCATCTTGTGTTTATTGATGGGACTGAATCTTGTGTCTATTAATGGGACTGAATCTTATGTTTATCAATGGGTTTGAATCTATTGTTTATTGATGGGACTGAATCCATTGTTTATTGATGGGACTGAATCTTGTGTTGATTGATGCATCTGAATCTTCTGGTTATTGATGCGACTGAATCGTAAGTTTATCGATGGGAATGAATGTTTTGTTTATTGATGGGGCTGAATCTTGTGTCTATTAATGGGATTGAATCTTTTGGTTATTGACGTGGCTGAATCATTTGTTTATTGATGCGACTGAATCTTTGTTTGTTGATGGTACTGAATCTGTTGTTTATCGATGAGATTGAATCTTGTGTTTATTGATGGGACTGAATCTTGTTTTTATTGATGCGACTGAATCTTGTGTTCATTGATACTACTGAATCTTGTGTTTATTGATGCTATTGAATCTTATGTTTATTGATGCGACTGTATCGTGTATTTATCGGTGGAACTGAATCTTGTGTTTATCGATGTGACTGAATCTTTTGTTTATTGACGAGACTGAATCTATCGTTTATTGATGGGATGAATCTTGTGTTTAGTGATAGGACTGAATCTCATATTTATTGATGGGACTGAATCTCGTGTTTATTGATCGTACTGAATGTTGTGTTTATTGATGGGACTCAATCTTGTGTTTACTGATGGGACTTAATCTCGTGTTTATTGATGGGACTGAACTTGTGTTTATTGATGGGACTGAATCTTGTGTTTATTGATGTGAATGAATCCTGTGTCTATTGCTGGGACTGAATCTTGTGTTTATTGATGGGACTGAATCTATTGTTTATTGATGTGACTGAATCTATTGTATATTGATGGGACTGAATCTTGTGTTTATTGATGCGACTGAATCTTGTGTTGATTGATGCAACTGAATATTGTGTTTATTGATGCGACTCAATCGTATGTTTTTCGATGGGAATGAATGTTTTGTTTTTGATGGGACTGAATCTTGTGTTTATTGGTGGGACTGAATCTATTGTTTATTGACGTGAATGTACATTGTGTTTATTGATGGGACTGAATCTAATGTTTATTGATGCATCTGAATCTTTTGATAATTGATGTGACTGAATTCCATGTTTATCGATGGGATTGAGACTCGTGTTTATTGATCCTACTGAACGTTGTATATATCGGTGGTACTGAATCTTGTGTTGATTGATGGGACTGAATCTTGTATCTATTGATGCGACTGAATCTTGTGTTTATTGACTGGTGTGAATCTTGTGGTTATTGAATACTACTTAATCTTGTGTTTATTGATGGGACTGAATCTTGTGTTTAATAATGGGATTGCATCTTGTGTTTGTTGATGGGATTGAATGCTGTGTTGATGGATGGGCCTGTATCTTGTGTCTATTGATGGGACTGAATCTTTTGTTGATAGATGGGACTGAATCTTGTGTTTCTCGATGGGACTGAATGTTGTTTTCAATTGATGGGACTGAATCTTGTGTTTATTGATGGGACTGAACCATGTGTTTATTTATGGGACTGAATCTTGTGTTTATTGATGGGACTGAATCTAGTGTTTATTGATGGGATTGAATCTTGTGTAGATTGATGCAACTGAATCTTGTGTTTATTGATGGGTCTGAATCTTGTGTTTATTGATGGGACTGAATCTTATGTTTATTGAAGGGACTGCATCTTGTGTTTATTGATGGGACTGAATCTTGTGTCTATTAATGGGACTGAATCTTATGTTTATCAATGGGTTTGAATCTATTGTTTATTGATGGGACTGAATCCATTGTTTATTGATGGGACTGAATCTTGTGTTTATTGATGCGTTTGAATCTTTTTTTTATCGATGATTCTGAAACTTTTGTTTATTGATGCGACTGAATCTTCTGTTTATTGATGCGACTGAATCGTGTATTTATCGGTGGGACTGAATCTTGTGTTTATCAATGTGACTGAAACTTTTGTTTATTGATGAGACTGAATCTATCGTATATTGATGGGATGAATCTCAAATTTATTGATGGGACTGAATCTCATGTTTATTGATGGGACTGAATCTCGTGTTTATTGATAGTACTGAATGTTGTGTTTATTGATGGGACTCAATCTTGTGTTTATTGATGTGACTTAATCTCGTGTTGATTGATGGGACTGAACTTGTGTTTATTGATGGGATTAACGTTGTGTTTATTGATGGGACTGAATCTTGTGTTTATTGATGTGAATGAATCCTGTGTCTATTGATGGGACTGAATTTTGTGTTTATCGATGGGACTGAATCTATTGTTTATTGATGGGACTAAATCTAATGTTTATTGATGGGACTGAATCTTGTGTTTATTAATGCGACTGAATCTTGTGTTGATTGATGCAGCTGAATCTTCTGGTTATTGATGCGACTGAATCGTAAGTTTATCGATGGGAATGAATGTTTTGTATATTGATGGGGCTGAATCTTGTGTTTATTGGTGGGACTGAATCTATTGTATATTGACGTGAATGTACGTTGTGTTTATTGATGGGGCCGAATCTACTGTTTATTGATGTGTCTGAATCTTTTGATAATTGATGCGACTGAATTCCATGTTTATCGATGGGACTGAGACTCGTGTTTATTGATGATACAGAACGTTGTCTATATCGGTGGTACTGAATCTTGTTTCCATTGATGGGACTGAATCTTGGATCTATTCATGCGACTGAATCTTGCGTTTATTGATGGGGCTGAATCTTGTGTTTATTGATGTAACTGAAACTTGTGTTTGTTAATGGGACTGAATCTTGTGTTTATTGATGGGACTGAATCTAATGTTTATCGATCGGATTGAACCTTGTGTTTATTGATGGCACTTAATCTTGTGTTTTTTGATGGGACTGAATCTTGTGTCTATTAATGGGATTGAATCTTGTGGTTATTGACGCGACTAAATCTTTTGTTTATTGATGCGTCTGAATCTTTGTTTGTTGATGGGACTGAATCTGTTGTTTATCGATGGGATTGAATCTTTTGTTTATCGATGTTACTGAATTTTTTTTTATTGATGAGACTGAATCTATCGTTTATTGATGGGATGAATCTTGTGTTTAGTGATGGGACTGAATCTCATGTTTATTGATGGGATTGAATCTTGTGTTTATTGATAGTACTGAATGTTGTTTTTATTGATGGGACTCAATCTTGTGTTTACTGATGGGACTTAATCTCGTGTTTATAGATGGGACTGAACTTGTGTTTATTGATGGGGCTTAATGTTGTGTTTATTGATGGGACTGAACCTTGTGTTTATTGATGTGAATGAATCCTGTGTCTATTGCTGGGACTGAATCTTGTGTTTATCGATGGGACTGAATCTATTGTTTATTGATGGGACTGAATCTATTGTTTATTGATGGGACTGAATCTTGTGTTTATTGATGTGACTGAATCTTGTGTTGATTGATGCAACTGAATCTTGTGGTTATTGATGCGACTGAATCGTAAGTTTATCGATGGGAATGAATGTTTTGTTTATTGATGGGACTGAATCTTGTGTTTATTGGTGGGACTGAATCTATTGTTTATTGAAATGAATGTACATTGTGTTTATTGATGGGGCTGAATCTAATGTTTATTGATGTGACTTAATCTCGTGTTGATTGTTGGGACTGAACTTGTGTTTATTGATGGGATTAACGTTGTGTTTATTGATGGGACTGAATCTTGTGTTTATTGATGTGAATGAATCCTGTGTCTATTGATGGGACTGAATCTTGTGTTTATCGATGGGACTGAATCTAATGTTTATTGATGGGACTGAATCTAATGTTTATTGATGGGACTGAATCTTGTGTTTATTAATGCGACTGAATCTTGTGTTGATTGATGCAACTGAATCTTTTGGTTATTGATGCGACTGAATCGTAAGTTTATCGATGGGAATGAATGTTTTGTTTATTGATGGGGCTGAATATTGTGTTTATTGGTGGGACTGAATCTATTGTTTATTGACGTGAATGTACGTTGTGTTTATTGATGGTTGCTGAATCTAGTGTTTATTGATGTGTCTGAATCTTTTGATAATTGATGCGACTGAATTCCATGTTTATCGATGGGACTGAGACTCGTGTTTATTGATGATACTGAACGTTGTCTATATCGGTGGTACTGAATCTTGTTTCCATTGATGGGACTGAATCTTGGATCTATTGATGCGACTGAATCTTGTGTTTATTGATGGGGCTGAATCTTGTGTTTATTGATGGGATTGCATCTTGTGTTTGTTGAAGGGATTGAATGCTGTGTTTATGGATGGGCCTGAATCTTGTGTCTATCGATGGGACTGAATTTTGGGTCAATTGATGGGACTGAATCTTGTGTTTATTTATGGGACTGAAACTTGTGTTTGTTGAAGGGATTGAATGCTGTGTTTATGGATGGGCCTGAATCATGTGTCTATTGATGGGACTGAATCTTTTGTTGATAGATGGGACTGAATCTTGTGTTTATCGATGGGACTGAATTTTGGGTCAATTGATGGGACTGAATCTTGTGTTTATTGATGTGACTGAAACTTGTGTTTGTTATTGGGACTGAATCTTGTGTTAATTGATGGGACTGAATCTATTGTTTATCGATCGGATTGAACCTTGTGTATATTGATGGCACTTAATCTTGTGTTTATTGATGGGACTGAATCTTGTGTCTATTAATGGGATTGAATCTTGTGGTTATTGACGCGACTGAATCTTTTGTTTATTGATGCGTTTGAATCTTTGTTTGTTGATGGGACTGAATCTGTTGTTTATCGATGGGATTGAATCTTGTGTTTATCGATGTGACTGAATCTTTTTTTTATTGATGAGACTGAATCTATCGTTTATTGATGGGATGAACCTTCTGTTTAGTGATGGGACTGAATCTCATGTTTATTGATGGGACTGAATCTCGTGTTTATTGATAGTACTGAATGTTGTGTTTATTGATGGGACTCAATCTTGTGTTTACTGATGGGACTTGATCTCGTGTTTATTGATGGGACTGAACTTGTGTTTATTGATGGGGTTTAATGTTCTGTTTATGGATGGGACTGAATCTTGTGTTTATTGATGTGAATGAATCCTGTGTCTATTGCTGGGACTGAATCTTGTGTTTATCGATGGGACTGAATCTATTGTTTATTGATGGGACTGAATCTATTGTTTATTGATGGGACTGAATCTTGTGTTTATTAATGCGACTGAATCTTGTGTTGATTGATGCAACTGAATCTTGTGTTTATTGATGCGACTGAATCGTATGTTTATCGATGGGAATGAATGTATTGTTTATTGATGGGACTAAATCTTGCGTTTATTGGTGGGACTGAATCTATTGTTTATTGATGTGAATGTATGTTGTTTTTATTGATGGGGCTGAATCTAGTGTTTATTGATGTGTCTGAATCTTTTGATAATTGATGCGACTGAATTCCATGTTTATCGATGGGACCGAGACTCGTGTTTATTGATGATACTGAACGTTGTCTATATCGGTGGTACTGAATCTTGTTTCCATTGATGGGACTGAATCTTGGATCTATTGATGCGACTGAATCTTGTGTTTATTGATGGGGCTGAACCTTGTGTTTATTGATGAGATTGCATCTTGTGTATTTGAAGGGATTGAATGCTGTGTTTATGGATGGGCCTGAATCTTGTGTCTATCGATGGGACTGAATTTTGGGTCAATTGAAGGGACTGAATCTTGTGTTTATTTATGGGACTGAAAATTGTGTTTATTGAAGGGATTGAATGCTGTGTTTATGGATGGGCCTGCATCATGTGTCTATTGAAGGGACTGAATCTTTTGTTGATAGATGGGACTGAATCTTGTGTTTATCGATGGGACTGAATTTTGGGTCAATTGATGGGACTGAATCTTGTGTTTATTGATGTGACTGAAACGTGTGTTTGTTAATGGGTCTGAATCTTGTGTTTATTGATGGGACTGAATCTTATGTTTATTGATGGGACTGAATCTATTGTTTATCGATCAGATGGAACCTTGTGTTTTTTGATGGCACTTAATCTTGTGTTTATTGATGGGACTGAATCTTGTGTCTATTAATGGGATTGAATCTTGTGGTTATTGACGCGACTGAATCTTTTGTTTATTGATGCTTCTGAATCATTGTTTGTTGATGGGACTGAATCTGTTGTTTATTGATGGGATTGAATCTTGTGTTTATCGATGTGACTGAATTTTTTTTTATTGATGAGACTGAATCTATCGTTTATTGATGGGATGAATCTTGTGTTTAGTGATGGGACTGAATCTCATGATTATTGATGGGACTGAATCTCGTGTTTATTGATAGTACTGAATATTGTGTTTATTGATGGGGCTCAATCTTGTGTTTACTGATGGGACTTAATCTCGTGTTTATTGATGGGACTGAACTTGTGTTTATTGATGGGGCTTAATGTTGTGTTTATTGATGGGACTGAATCTTGTGTTTATTGATGTGAATGAATCCTGTGTCTATTGCTGGGACTGAATCTTGTGTTTATCGATGGGACTGAATCTATTGTTTATTGATGGGACTGAATCTATTTTTTATTGATGGGACTGAATCTTGTGTTTATTGATGCGACTGAATCTTGTGTTGATTGATGCAACTGAATCTTGTGTTTATTGATGTGACCGAATCGTATGTTTATCGATGGGAATGAATGTTTTGTTTATTGATGGGACTGAATCTTGTGTTTATTGGTGGCACTGAATCTATTGTTTATTGACGTGAATGTACATTGTGTTTATTGATGGGGCTGAATCTAGTGTTTTTTGATGGGATTGAATCTTGTGTAGATTGATGCAACTGAATCTTTTGTTTATTGATGGGTCTGAATCTTGTATTTATTGATGTGACGGAATCTTGTTTTTATTGATGGGGCTGCATCTTGTGTTTAATCATGGGACTGAATCTTGTGTTTATTGATGGGACTGAATCTTATGTTTATTGATGGTACTGCATCTTGTGTTTATTGATGGGACTGAATCTTGTGTCTATTAATGGGACTGAATCTTATGTTTATCGATGGGTTTGAATCTTTTGCATATTGATGGGACTGAACCCATTGTTTATTGATGGGACTGAATCTTGTGTTTATTGATACGATTGAATCTTTTTTTTATCGATGCTTCTGAAACTTTTGTTTATTGATGCGACTGAATCTTGTGTTTAATGATGCGACTGAATCTTGTGTCTATTGATGCGACTGAATCTTGTGTTTATTGATGCGACTGAATCGTGTATTTATCGGTGGGACTGAATCTTGTTTTTATCGATGTGACTGAATCTTTTGTTTATTGATTGGACTGAATCTATCGTTTATTGATGGGATGAATCTCAAATTTATTGATGGGACGGAATCTCATGTTTATTGATGGGACTGAATCTCGTGTTTATTGATAGTACTGAATGTTGTGTTTATTGATGGGACTCAATCTTGTGTTTATTGATGTGACTTAATCTCGTGTTGATTGATGGGACTGAACTTGTGTTTATTGATGGGATTAACGTTGTGTTTATTGATGGGACTGAATCTTGTGTTTATTGATGTAAATGAATCCTGTGTCTATTGATGGGACTGAATCTTGTGTTTATCGATGGGACAGAATCTATTGTTTATTGATGGGACTGAATCTAATGTTTATTGATGGGACTGAAGCTTGTGTTTATTAATGCGACTGAATCTTGTGTTGATTGATGTAACTGAATCTTCTGGTTATTGATGTGCCTGAATCGTAAGTTTATCGATGGGAATGAATGTTTTGTTTATTGATGGGGCTGAATCTTGTGTTTATTGTTGGGACTGAATCTATTGTTTATTGACGTGAAGGTACGTTGTGTTTATTGATGGAGCTGAATCTAGTGTTTATTGATGTGTCTGAATCTTTTGATAATTGATGTGACTGAATTCCATGTTTATCGATGGGAATGAGACTCGTGTTTATTGATGATACTGAACGTTGTCTATATCACAGAAATCACAGAAACCTCACAGTACAGATAGAGGCCATTTCGGCCCATCGAGCCTGCACCGACACATATCCCACCCAATCCCCGTAACCCCTACACCAACACATATCCCACCCTATCCCCGTAACCCCATGTATTTAATCCCCCTAATACTAAGGGTCAATTTTTATCATGGCCAATCAACCTAACCCCGCAAATCTTTGGACTGTGGGAGGAAACCGGAGCACCCGGAGAAAACCCACGCAAACACGGGGAGAATGTGCAAACTCCACACAGACAGTCACCCGAGGCCGGATTCGAACCCGGGTCCCAGGCGCTGTGAGGCAACAGTGCTAACCACTATGCCACCGTGCTCCCCTGGTGGTATTGAATCTTGTTTCCATTGATGGGACTGAATCTTGGATCTATTGATGCGACTGAATCTTGTGTTTATTGATGGGGCTGAATCTTGTGTATATTGATGGGATTGCATCTTGTGTTTGTTGAAGGGATTGAATGCTGTGTTTATGGATGGGCCTGAATCTTGTGTCTATCGATGGGACTGAATTTTGGGTCAATTGATGGGACTGAATCTTGTGTATATTTATGGGACTGAAACTTGTGTTTGTTGAAGGGATTGAATGCTGTGTTTATGGATGGGCCTGAATCATGTGTCTATTGATGGGACTGAGTCTTTTGTTGATAGATGGGACTGAAACTTGTGTTTATTGATGGGACTGAATTTTGGGTCATTGATGGGACTGAATCTTGTCTTTATTGATGTGACTGTAACTTGTGTTTGTTAATGGGACTGAATCTTGTGTTTATTGATGGGACTTAATCTTGTGTCAATTAATGGGATTGAATCTTCTGGTTATTGACGCGACTGAATCTTTTGTTTATTGATGCGTCTGAATCTTTGTTTGTTGATGGGACTGAATCTGTTGTTTATCAATGGGATTGAATCTTGTGTTTATCGATGTGACTGAATCTTTTTATTATTGATGAGACTGAATCTATCGTTTATTGATGGGATGAATCTTGTGTTTAGTGATGGGACTGAATCTCATGTTTAGTGATGGGACTGAATCTCATGTTTATTGATGGGATTGAATCTCGTGTTTATTGATAGTACTGAATGTTGTGTTTATTGATGGGACTCAATCTTGTGTTTACTGATGGGACTTAATCTCGTGTTTATTGATGGGACTGAACTTGTGTTTATTGATGGGGCTTAATGTTGTGTTTATTGATGGGATTGAACCTTGTGTTTATTGACGTGAATGAATCCTGTGTCTATTGCTGGGACTGAATCTTGTGTTTATCGATGGGACTGAATCTATTGTTTATTGATGGGACTGAATCTATTGTTTATTGACGGGACTGAATCTTGTGTTTATTGATGCGACTGAATCTTGTGTTGATTGATGCAACTGAATCTTGTGTTTATTGATGTGACTGAATCGTATGTTTATCGATGGGAATGAATGTTTTGTTTATTGATGGGACTGAATCTTGTGTTTATTGGTGGGACTGAATCTATTGTTTATTGACGTGAATGTACATTGTGTTTATTGATGGGGCTGAATCTAGTGTTTATTGATGTGACTTAATCTCGTGTTGATTGATGGGACTGAACTTGTGTTTATTGATGGGATTAACCTTGTGTTTATTGATGGGACTGAATCTTGTGTTTATTGATGTGAATGAATCCTGTGTCTATTGATGGGACTGAATCTTGTGTTTATCGATGGGACTGAATCTATTGTTTATTGATGGGACTGAATCTCATGTTTATTGATGGGACTGAATCTTGTGTTTATTAATGCGACTGAATCTTGTGTTGATTGATACAACTGAATCTTGTGGTTATTGATGCGACTGAATCGTAAGTTTATCGATGGGAATGAATGTTTTGTTTATTGATGGGGCTGAATATTGTGTTTATTGGTGGGACTGAATCTATTGTTTATTGACGTGAATGTACGTTGTGTTTATTGATGGGGCTGAATCTAGTGTTTATTGATGCGTCTGAATCTTTTGATAATTGATGCGACTGAATTCCATGTTTATCGATGGGAATGAGACTCGTGTTTATTGATGATACTGAACGTTGTCTATATCGGTGGTACTGAATCTTGTTTCCATTGATGGGACTGAATCTTGGATCTATTGATGCAACTGAATCTTGTGTTTATTGATGGGGCTGAATCTTGTGTTTATTGATGGGATTGCATCTTGTGTTTGTAGAAGTGATTGAATGCTGTGTTTATGGATGGGCCTGAATCTTGTGTCTATCGATGGGACTGAATTTTGGGTCAATTGATGGGACTGAATCTTGTGTTTATTTATGGGACTTAATCTTGTGTTTGTTGAAGGGATTGAATGCTGTGTTTATGGATGGGCCTGAATCTTGTGTCTATCGATGGGACTGAATTTTGGGTCAATTGATGGGACTGAATCTTGTGTTTATTGATGTGACTGAAACTTGTGTTTGTTAATGGGACTGAATCTTGTGTTTATTGATGGGACTGAATCTTATGTTTATTGATGGGACTGAATCTATTGTTTATCGATCGGATTGAACCTTGTGTTTATTGATGGCACTTAATCTTGTGTTTATTGATGGGACTGAATCTTGTGTCTATTAATGGGATTGAATCTTGTGGTTATTGACGCGACTGAATCTTTTGTTTATTGATGCGTCTGAATCTTTGTTTGTTGATGGGATTGAATATGTTGTTTATCGATGGGATTGAATCTTGTGTTTATCGATGTGACTGAATCTTTTTTTTATTGATGAGACTGAATCTATCGTTTATTGATGGGATGAATCTTGTGTTTAGTGATGG
Source organism: Somniosus microcephalus (assembly GCF_052327205.1). NCBI lineage: Eukaryota > Metazoa > Chordata > Chondrichthyes > Squaliformes > Somniosidae > Somniosus > Somniosus microcephalus. Next base: position 102,240,584 of record NC_140997.1, read on the forward strand.
GACTGAATCTCATGTTTATTGATGGGACTGAATCTCGTGTTTATTGATAGCACTGAATGTTGTGTTTATTGATGGGACTCAATCTTGTGTTTACTGATGGGACTTAATCTCCTGTTTATTGATGGGACTGAACTTGTGTTTATTGATGGGGATAAATGTTGTGTTTATTGATGGGACTGAATCATGTGTTTATTGATGTAAATGAATCCTGTGTCTATTGCTGGGACTGAATCTTGTGTTTATCGATGGGACTGAATCTATTGTTTATTGATGGGACTGAATCTATTGTTTATTGATGGGACTGAATCTTGTGTTTATTGATGTGAATGAATCCTGTGTCTATTGCTGGGACTGAATCTTCTGTTTATCGATGGGACTGAATCTATTGTTTATTGATGGGACTGAATCTATTGTTTATTGATGGGACTGAATCTTGTGTTTATTGATGCGACTGAATCTTGTGTTGATTGATGCAACTGAATCTTGTGTTTATTGATGCGACTGAAACATATGTTTATCGATGGGAATGAATGTTCTGTTTATTGATGGGACTGAATCTTGTGTTTATTGGTGGCACTGAATATATTGTTTATTGACCTGAATGTACATTGTGTTTATTGATGGGGCTGAATCTAGTGTTTATTGATGCATCTGAATCTTTTGATAATTGATGCGACTGAAAACCATGTTTATCGATGGGACTGAGACTCGTGTTTATTGATCCTACTGAATGTTGTATATATCGGTGGTACTGAATCTTGTGTCGATTGATGGGACTGAATCTTGTATCTATTCATGCGACTGAATCTTATGTTTATTGACTGGTGTGAATCTTGTGGTTATTGATGCGACTGAATCTAATGCTTATTGATGGCACTGAATCTTCTGTTTATTGATGGGATTGCATCTTGTGTTTGTTGATGGGATTGAATGCTCTGTTTATGGATGGGCCTGAATCTTGTGTCTATTGATGGGACTGAATCTTTTGTTGATAGATGGGACTGAGTCTTGTGTTTATCGATGGGACTGAATTTTGTGTCAATTGATGGGTTTGAATCTTGTGTTTATTGATGGGACTGAAGCATGTGTTTATTTATGGGACTGAATCTTGTGTTTATTGATGTGATTGAATCTTGTGTATATTGATGCAACTGAATCTTGTGTTTATTGATGGGTCTGAATCTTGTATTTATTGATGTGACTGAATCTTGTTTTTATTGATGGGACTGCATCTTGTGTTTAATGATGGGACTGAATCTTGTGTTTATTGATGGGACTGAATCTTATGTTTATTGATTGGACTGCATCTTGTGTTTATTGATGGGACTGAATCTTGTGTCTATTGATGGGACTGAATCTTGTGTTTATTGATGGGTCTGAAGCTATTGTTTATTGATGGGACTGAATCCATTGTTTATTGATGGGACTGACTCTTGTGTTTATTGATGCGATTGAATCTTTTTTTTATTGATGCTTCTGAAACTTATGTTTATTGATGCGACTGAATCTTGTGTTTAATGATGCGACTGATTCTTTTGTTTATTGATGAGACTGAATCTATCGTTTATTGATGGGATGAATCTCATGTTTATTGATGGGACTGAATCTCATGTTTATTGATGGGACTGAATCTCGTGTTTATTGATAGTACTGAATGTTGTGTTTATTGATGGGACTCAGTCTTGTGTTTTTGATGTGACTTAATCTCGTGTTTATTGATGGGACTGAATCTTGTGTTTATTGATGTGAATGAATCCTGTGTCTATTGATGGGACTGAATCTTGTGTTTATCGATGGGACTGAATCTATTGTTTATTGATGGGACTGAATCTAATGTTTATTGATGGGACTGAATCTTGTGTTTATTAATGCGCCTGAATCTTGTGTTGATGGGGCTGAATCTTGTGTTTGTTGATCGGACTGAATCTTGTGTTTATTGATGGGGCTGAATCTTGTGTTTATTGATGGGACAGCATCTTGTGTTTATTGATGGGACTGCATCTTGTGTTTATTGATGTGACTGATTCTTGTGTCTATTGATGGGACTGAATCTTGTGTTTATTGATGGGACTGCATCATGTATTTATTGATGGGCTGCATCTTGTGTTTATTGATAGGACTGAATCTTGTGTCTATTGATGGGACTGAATCTTGTGTTTATTGATGGGACTGAATCTATTGTTTATTGATGGGATTGATTCTTCTGTATATTGATGCGACTGAATCTTGTCTTTATTGATGGGACTGAATCTTGTTTTTATTGATTGGACTGAATCTTGTTTTTAATGATGGGACTGAATCTATTATTTATTGATGGGACGGAATCTGGTGTTTATTCGTGGGACTGAATCTATTGTTTATTGATGGCACTGAAGCTATTGTTTATTGAAGGGAATGTACCTTGTGTTTATTGATGGGACTGAAATCTATTGTATATTGATGCATCTGAATCTATAGTTTATTGATGCGCCGTATTCCATGTTTATCGATATGACTGAATTTTTGGTTTATTGATGGGTCTGAATCTATTGTTTGTTGATGGGACTGAATCTATTGTTTATTGATGGGACTGAATCTTTTGTATATTGATGCGACTGAATCTTGTGTTTATTGATTGGACTGAATCTTGTGTCTATTGATGGGGCTGAATCTTGTGTTTATTGATGGAACTGAATCTTGTGTTTGTTGATGGGATTGAATCTTGTGTTTATTGATGGGGCTGAATCTTGTGTTTATTGATGGGACTGCATCTTGTTTTTATTGATGTGACTGATTCTTGTGTCTATTGATGGGACTGAATCTTGTGTTTATTGATGGGACTGCATCATGTATTTATTGTTGGGCTGCATCTTGTGTTTATTGATAGAACTGAATCTTGTGTCTATTGATGGGACTGAATCTTGTGTTTATTGATGGGACTGAATCTATAGTTTATTGATGGGATTGATTCTTCTGTATATTGATGCGACTGAATCTTGTCCTTATTGATGGGACTGAATCTTGTGTTTATTGATTGGACTGAATCTTGTTTTTAATGATGGGACTGAATCTATTATTTATCGATGGGACGGAATCTGGTGTTTATACGTGGGACTGAATCTATTGTTTATTGATGGCACTGAAACTATTGTTTATTGAAGGGAATGTACCTTGTGTTTATTGATCGGACTAAAATTTATTGTATATTGATGCATCTGAATCTATAGTTTATTGATGCGCTGTATTCCATGTTTATCGATGTGACTGAATTTTCTGTTTATTGATGGGGCTGAATCTTGTGTTTGTTGATGGGACTGAATCTATTGTTTATTGATGGGACTGAACCTTGTGTATATTGATGGGACTGCATCTTGTGTTTATTGATGTGACTGAATCTTGTGTCTATTGATGGGGCTGAATCTTGTGTTTATTGCTGGGACTGAATCTTGTGTTTGTTGATGGGACTGAATCTTGTGTTTATTGATGGGGCTGAATCTTGTGTTTATTGATGGGACTGCATCTTGTGTTTATTGATGGGACTGCATTTTGTGTTTATTGATGTGACTGATTCTTGTGTCTATTGATGGGACTGAATCTAATGTTTGTTCATGGGACTGAATCTTGTGTTTATTGATGCGACTTAATCTTGTGTTGATTGATGCAATTGAATCTTCTGGTTATTGATGCGACTGAATTGTAAGCTTATCGATGGGAATGAATGTTTTGTTTATTGATGGGACTGAATCTTGTGTTTATTGGTGGGAAATAATCTATTGTTTATTGACGTGAATGTACGTTGTGTTTATTGATGGGGCTGAATCTAGTGTTTATTGATGTGTCTGAATCTTTACAGAATTGATGCGACTGAATTCCATGTTTATCGATGGGACTGAGACTCGTGTTTATTGATGATGCTGAACGTTGTCTATATCGGTGGAATTGAATCTTGTTTCGATTGATGGGACTGAATCTTGTATCTATTGATGCGACTGAATCTTGTCTTTATTGACTGGTGTGAATCTTATGGTTATTGATGCGACTGAATCTTGTGTTCATTGATGGGGCTGAATCTTGTGTTTATTGATGGGATTGCATCTTGTGTTTGTTGAATGGATTGAATGCTGTGTTTATGGATGGGCCTGAATCTTGTGTCTATCTATGGGACTGAATTTTGGGTCAATTGATGGGACTGAATCTTGTGTTTATGAATGGGACTGAATCTTACGTTTATTGATGGGACTGAATCTAGTGTTTCTTGATGGGATTGAATCTTGTGTATATTGATGCCACTGAATCTTGTGCTTATTGATGGTAATGAATCTTATATTTATTGATGTGACAGAATCTTGTGTTTATTGTTGGGACTGCATCTTGTGTTTATTGATGGGACTGTATCTTGTGTCTATTGATAGGGCTGAATCTTGTGTTTATTGATGGGAGTGAATCTTTTGTTTATTGATGGGACTGCATCTTGTGTTTATTGATGGGACTGAATCTTGTGTCTATTGATGGGACTGAATCTTGTGTTTCTCGATGGGTCTGAAACTATTGTTTATTGATGGGATTGAATCCATTGTTTATTGATGGGACTGAATCTTGTGTTTATTGATGCAACTGAATCCTTTGTTTATTGATGCGTCTGAAAGTTTTGTTTATTGATGCAACTGAATTCCATGTTTATAGACGGGACTGAATTTTTTTTTATTGATGGGACTGAGACTTGTGTTTATTGATTTGACTGAACGTTGTATATATCGGTGGGACTGAATCTTGTGCTGATTGATGGGACTGAATCTTGTGTCTATTGATGCGAATGGAAACTGTGTTTATTGATTGGTGTGAATCTCTTGGTTATTCGTGCAACTGAATCTTGTGGTTATTGATGGTGCTGAATCTTGTCTTTATTGATGGGACTGCATCTTGTGTTTATTGATGGGACTGAATGCTGCTTTTATGGATGGGCCTGAATCTTGTGCCTATTGATGCAACTGAATTATGTGTTTATCGATGGGACTGAACCTTGGGTCAATTGATGGGACTGAATCTTGTGTTTATTGATGGGACTGAATCTTTTGTTTATTTATGGGACTGAATCTTGTGTTTATTGATGGGACTGAATCTATTGTTTATTGATGGGATTGAATCTTGTATATATTGATGCAACTGAATCTTGTGTTTATTGATGGGACTGAATCTTGTGTTTATTGATGGGACTGAATCTTGTGTATATTGACGGGACTGCATCTTGTGTTTATTGATGGGATAGAATCTTGTGTCTATTGATGTGACTGAATCTTGTGTATATTGATGGGACTGAATCTTTTGTCTACTGATGGTACTGAATCTTGTGTCTATTGATGGGACTGAATCTTGTGTTCATTGATGGGACTGAATCTTGTGTTTATTGATGGGACTGCATCTTGTGTTTATTGATGGGACTGAATCTTGTGTTTCTTGATGGGATTGAATCGCACGGTTATTGATGGGACTGGATCTTGTGTTCATTGATGGGACTGAATCTTGTGTTTATTGATGGGACTGAATCTTGTGTCTATTGATGGGACAGAATCTTGTGTTTATTGATGGGACTGAATCTTGTGTTTATTGATGGGACTGCATCTTGTGTTTATTGATGGGACTGAATCTTCTGTTTAATGATGGGAGTGAATCATGTGGTTATTGATGGGACTGGATCTTTTGTCTATTGATGGGACTGAATCTTGTGTTTATTGATGGGACTGCCCCTTGTGTTAATTGATGGGACTGAATCTTGTGTCTTTTGATGGGACTGAATCTTGTGTCTATTGATGGGGCTGAATCTTGTGTCTGCTGATGGTACTGAATCTTTTGTCTATTGATGGGACAGAAACTTGTGTTTATTGATGGGACTGAATATTGTGTTTATTGATGGGACTGCATCTTGTGTTTATTGATGGGACTGAATCTTGTGTTTGTTGATGGGACTGAATCTATTGTTTATTGATGGGACTGAATCTTGTGTTTATTGATGGGATTGAATCTTGTGTTTATTGATGGGACTGCATCTTGTGTTTATTGATGGGACTGAATCTTCTGTTGATAGATGGGACTGGAACTTCTGTTTATCGATGGGACTGAATCTTTTGTCTATTGATGGGACTGAATCTTGTGTTTATTTATGGGACTGAATCTTGTATTTATTGATGGGACTGAATCTATTGTTTATTGATGGGATTGATTATTCTGTATATTGATGCAACTGAATCTTGTCTTTATTGATGGGACTGAATCTTGTGTTTATTGATTGGACTGAATCTTGTTTTTAATGATGGGACTGAATCTATTATTTATTGATGGGACGGAATCTGGTGTTTATTCGTGGGACTGAATCTATTGTTTATTGATGGCACTGAAACTATTGTTCATTGAAGGGAATGTACCTTGTGTTTATTGATGGGACTGAAATCTATTGTATATTGATGCATCTGAATCTATAGTTTATTGATGCGCCGTATTCCATGTTTATCGATGTGACTGAATTTTCTGTTTATTGATGGGGCTGAATCTTGTGTTTGTTGATGGGACTGAATCTATTGTTTATTGATGGGACTGAACCTTGTGTATATTGATGGGACTGCATCTTGTGTTTATTGATGGGACTGAATCTTGTGTCTATTGATGGGGCTGAATCTTGTGTTTATTGCTGGGACTGAATCTTGTGTTTGTTGATGGGACTGAATCTTGTGTTTATTGATGGGGCTGAATCTTGTGTTTATTGATGGGACTGCATCTTGTGTTTATTGATGGGACTGCATTTTGTGTTTATTGATGTGACTGATTCTTGTGTCTATTGATGGGACTGAATCTAATGTTTGTTCATGGGACTGAATCTTGTGTTTATTGATGCGACTTAATCTTGTGTTGATTGATGCAATTGAATCTTCTGGTTATTGATGCGACTGAATTGTAAGCTTATCGATGGGAATGAATGTTTTGTTTATTGATGGGACTGAATCTTGTGTTTATTGGTGGGAAAGAATCTATTGTTTATTGACGTGAATGTACGTTGTGTTTATTGATGGGGCTGAATCTAGTGTTTATTGATGTGTCTGAATCTTTACAGAATTGATGCGACTGAATTCCATGTTTATCGATGGGACTGAGACTCGTGTTTATTGATGATGCTGAACGTTGTCTATATCGGTGGAATTGAATCTTGTTTCGATTGATGGGACTGAATCTTGTATCTATTGATGCGACTGAATCTTGTCTTTATTGACTGGTGTGAATCTTATGGTTATTGATGCGACTGAATCTTGTGTTCATTGATGGGGCTGAATCTTGTGTTTATTGATGGGATTGCATCTTGTGTTTGTTGAATGGATTGAATGCTGTGTTTATGGATGGGCCTGAATCTTGTGTCTATCTATGGGACTGAATTTTGGGTCAATTGCTGGGACTGAATCTTGTGTTTATGAATGGGACTGAATCTTACGTTTATTGATGGGACTGAATCTAGTGTTTCTTGATGGGATTGAATCTTGTGTATATTGATGCCACTGAATCTTGTGCTTATTGATGGTAATGAATCTTATATTTATTGATGTGACAGAATCTTGTGTTTATTGTTGGGACTGCATCTTGTGTTTATTGATGGGACTGTATCTTGTGTCTATTGATAGGGCTGAATCTTGTGTTTATTGATGGGATTGCATCTTGTGTTTGTTGAATGAATTGAATGCTGTTTTTATGGATGGGCCTGAATCTTGTGTCTATCTATGGGACTGAATTTTGGGTCAATTGATGGGACTGAATCTTGTGTTTATGAATGGGACTGAATCTTACGTTTATTGATGGGACTGAATCTAGTGTTTCTTGATGGGATTGAATCTTGTGTATATTGATGCCACTGAATCTTGTGCTTATTGATGGTAATGAATCTTATATTTATTGATGTGACAGAATCTTGTGTTTATTGTTGGGACTGCATCTTGTGTTTATTGATGGGACTGTATCTTGTGTCTATTGATAGGGCTGAATCTTGTGTTTATTGATGGGAGTGAATCTTTTGTTTATTGATGGGACTGCATCTTGTGTTTATTGATGGGACTGAATCTTGTGTCTATTGATGGGACTGAATCTTGTGTTTCTCGATGGGTCTGAAACTATTGTTTATTGATGGGATTGAATCCATTGTTTATTGATGGGACTGAATCTTGTGTTTATTGATGCAACTGAATCCTTTGTTTATTGATGCGTCTGAAAGTTTTGTTTATTGATGCAACTGAATTCCATGTTTATAGACGGGACTGAATTTTTTTTTATTGATGGGACTGAGACTTGTGTTTATTGATTTGACTGAACGTTGTATATATCGGTGGGACTGAATCTTGTGCTGATTGATGGGACTGAATCTTGTGTCTATTGATGCGAATGGAAACTGTGTTTATTGATTGGTGTGAATCTCTTGGTTATTCGTGCAACTGAATCTTGTGGTTATTGATGGTGCTGAATCTTGTCTTTATTGATGGGACTGCATCTTGTGTTTATTGATGGGACTGAATGCTGCTTTTATGGATGGGCCTGAATCTTGTGCCTATTGATGCAACTGAATTTTGTGTTTATCGATGGGACTGAACCTTGGGTCAATTGATGGGACTGAATCTTGTGTTTATTGATGGGACTGAATCTTTTGTTTATTTATGGGACTGAATCTTGTGTTTATTGATGGGACTGAATCTAGTGTTTATTGATGGGATTGAATCTTGTATATATTGATGCAACTGAATCTTGTGTTTATTGATGGGACTGAATCTTGTGTTTATTGATGGGACTGAATCTTGTGTATATTGACGGGACTGCATCTTGTGTTTATTGATGGGATAGAATCATGTGTCTATTGATGTGACTGAATCTTGTGTATATTGATGGGACTGAATCTTTTGTCTACTGATGGTACTGAATCTTGTGTCTATTGATGGGACTGAATCTTGTGTTCATTGATGGGACTGAATCTTGTGTTTATTGATGGGACTGCATCTTGTGTTTATTGATGGGACTGAATCTTGTGTTTCTTGATGGGATTGAATCGCACGGTTATTGATGGGACTGGATCTTGTGTTCATTGATGGGACTGAATCTTGTGTTTATTGATGGGACTGAATCTTGTGTCTATTGATGGGACAGAATCTTGTGTTTATTGATGGGACTGAATCTTGTGTTTATTGATGGGACTGCATCTTGTGTTTATTGATGGGACTGAATCTTCTGTTTAATGATGGGAGTGAATCATGTGGTTATTGATGGGACTGGAACTTTTGTCTATTGATGGGACTGAATCTTGTGTTTATTGATGGGACTGCCCCTTGTGTTAATTGATGGGACTGAATCTTGTGTCTTTTGATGGGACTGAATCTTGTGTCTATTGATGGGGCTGAATCTTGTGTCTGCTGATGGTACTGAATCTTTTGTCTATTGATGGGACAGAAACTTGTGTTTATTGATGGGACTGAATATTGTGTTTATTGATGGGACTGCATCTTGTGTTTATTGATGGGACTGAATCTTGTGTTTGTTGATGGGACTGAATCTATTGTTTATTGATGGGACTGAATCTTGTGTTTATTGATGGGATTGAATCTTGTGTTTATTGATGGGACTGCATCTTGTGTTTATTGATGGGACTGAATCTTCTGTTGATAGATGGGACTGGAACTTCTGTTTATCGATGGGACTGAATCTTTTGTATATTGATGCAACTGAATCTTGTCTTTATTGATGGGACTGAATCTTGTGTTTATTGATTGGACTGAATCTTGTTTTTAATGATGGGACTGAATCTATTATTTATTGATGGGACGGAATCTGGTGTTTATTCGTGGGACTGAATCTATTGTTTATTGATGGCACTGAAACTATTGTTCATTGAAGGGAATGTACCTTGTGTTTATTGATGGGACTGAAATCTATTGTATATTGATGCATCTGAATCTATAGTTTATTGATGCGCCGTATTCCATGTTTATCGATGTGACTGAATTTTCTGTTTATGGATGGGGCTGAATCTATTGTTTGTTGATGGGACTGAATCTATTGTTTATTGATGGGACTGAATCTTGTGTATATTGATGCGACTGTATCTTGTGTTTATTGATGGGTCTGAATCTTGTGTCTATTGTTGGGGCTGAATCTTGTGTTTATTGATGGGACTGAATCTTGTGTTTGTTGATCGGACTGAATCTTGTGTTTATTGATGGGGCTGAATCTTGTGTTTATTGATGGGACAGCATCTTGTGTTTATTGATGGGACTGCATCTTGTGTTTATTGATAGGACTGAATCTTGTGTCTATTGATGGGACTGAATCTTGTGTTTATTGATGGGACTGAATCTATAGTTTAATAATGGGATTGATTCTTCTGTCTATTGATGCGACTGAATCTTGTGTTTATTGATTGGACTGAATCTTGTGTCTATTGATGGGGCTGAATCTTGTGTTTATTGATGGGACTGAATCTTGTGTTTGTTGATGGGACTGAATCTTGTGTTTATTGATGGGGCTGAATCTTGTGTTTATTGATGGGACAGCATCTTGTGTTTATTGATGGGACTGCATCTTGTATTTATTGATGTGACTGATTCTTGTGTCTATTGATGGGACTGAATCTTGTGTTTATTGATGGGACTGCATCATGTATTTATTGTTGGGCTGCATCTTGTGTTTATTGATAGGACTGAATCTTGTGTCTATTGATGGGACTGAATCTTGTGTTTATTGATGGGACTGAATCTATAGTTTATTGATGGGATTGATTCTTCTGTATATTGATGCGACTGAATCTTGTCCTTATTGATGGGACTGAATCTTGTGTTTATTGATTGGATTGAATCTTGTTTTTAATGATGGGACTGAATCTATTATTTATCGATGGGACGGAATCTGGTGTTTATACGTGGGACTGAATCTATTGTTTATTGATGGCACTGGAACTATTGTTTATTGAAGGGAATGTACCTTGTGTTTATTGATCGGACTAAAATTTATTGTATATTGATGCATCTGAATCTATAGTTTATTGATGCGCCGTATTCCATGTTTATCGATGTGACTGAATTTTCTGTTTATTGATGGGGCTGAATCTATTGTTTGTTGATGGGACTGAATCTATTGTTTATTGATGGGACTGAATCTTGTGTATATTGATGCGACTGAATCTTGTGTTTATTGATGGGACTGAATCTTGTGTCTATTGATGGGGCTGAATCTTGTGTTTATTGCTGGGACTGAATCTTGTGTTTGTTGATGGGACTGAATCTTGTGTTTATTGATGGGGCCGAATCTTGTGTTTATTGATGGGACTGCATCTTGTGTCTATTGATGGGACTGCATTTTGTGTTTATTGATGTGACTGATTCTTGTGTCTATTGATGGGACTGAATCTAATGTTTGTTCATGGGACTGAATCTTGTGTTTATTAATGCGACTGAATCTTGTGTTGATTGATGCAATTGAATCTTCTGGTTATTGATGCGACCGAATCGTAAGTTTATCGATGGGAATGAATGTTTTGTTTATTGATGGGACTGAATCTTGTGTTTATTGGTGGGAAAGAATCTATTGTTTATTGACGTGAATGTACGTTGTGTTTATTGATGGGGCTGAATCTAGTGTTTATTGATGTGTCTGAATCTTTACAGAATTGATGCGACTGAATTCCATGTTTATCGATGGGACTGAGACTCGTGTTTATTGATGATACTGAACGTTGTCTATATCGGTGGTATTGAATCTTGTTTCGATTGATGGGACTGAATCTTGTATCTATTGATGCGACTGAATCTTGTCTTTATTGACTGGTGTGAATCTTATGGTTATTGATGCGACTGAATCTTGTGTTCATTGATGGGGCTGAATCTTGTGTTTATTGATGGGATTGCATATTGTGTTTGTTGAAGGGATTGAATGCTGTGTTTATGGATGGGCCTGAATCTTGTGTCTATCGATGGGACTGACTTTTGGGTCAATTGATGGGACTGAATCTTGTGTTTATTAATGGGACTGAATCTTACGTTTATTGATGAGACTGAATCTCGTGTTTCTTGATGGGATTGAATCTTGTGTATATTGATGCCACTGAATCTTGTGCTTATTGATGGTACTGAATCTTATATTTATTGATGTGACTGAATCTTGTGTTTTTTGTTGGGACTGCATCTTGTGTTTATTGATGGGACTGTATCTTGTGTCTATTGATAGGGCTGAATCTTGTGTTTATTGATGGGACTGAATCTTGTGTTTATTGATGGGACTGCATCTTGTGTTTATTGATGGGACTGAATCTTGTGTCTATTGATGGGACTGAATCTTGTGTTTCTCGATGGGTCTGAATCTATTGTTTATTGATGGGATTGAATCCATTGTTTATTGATGGGACTGAATCTTGTGTTTATTGATGCAACTGAATCCTTTGTTTATCGATGCGTCTGAAACTTTTGTTTATTGATGCAACTGAATTCCATGTTTATCGACGGAACTGAATTTTTTTTTATTGATGGGACTGAGACTTGTGTTTAGTGATATGACAGAACGTTGTATATATCGGTGGGACTGAATCTTGTGCCGATTGATGGGACTGAATCTTGTGTCTATTGATGCGAATGGAAACCGTGTTTATTGATTGGTGTGAATCTCTTGGTTATTCGTGCAACTGAATCTTGTGTTTATTGATGGGGCTGAATCTTGTCTTTATTGATGGGACTGCATCTTGTGTTTATTGATGGGACTGAATGCTGTTTTTATGGATGGGCCTGAATCTTGTGCCTATTGATGCAACTGAATTTTGTGTTTATCGATGGGACTGAACCTTGGGTCAATTGTTGGGACTGAATCTTGTGTTTATTGATGGGACTGAATCTTGTGTTTATTTATGGGACTGAATCTTGTGTTTATTGATGGGACTGAATCTATTGTTTATTGATGGGATTGAATCTTGTATATATTGATGCGACTGAATCTTGTGTTTATTGATGGGACTGAATCTTGTGTTTATTGATGGGACTGAATCTTGTGTTTATTGACGGGACTGCATCTTGTGTTTATTGATGGGATAGAATCTTGTGTCTATTGATGGGACAGAATCTTGTGCTTATTGATGGGACTGAATCTTTTGTCTACTGATGGTACTGAATCTTGTGTCTATTGATGGGACTGAATCTTGTGTTCATTGATGGGACTGAATCTTGTGTTTATTGATGGGACTGCATCTTGTGTTTATTGATGGGACTGAATCTTGTGTTTCTTGATGGGATTGAATCGCACGGTTATTGATGGGACTGGATCTTGTGTTCATTGATGGGACTGAATCTTGTGTTTATTGATGGGACTGAATCTTGTGTCTATTGATGGGACTGAATCTTGTGTTTATTGATGGGACTGAATCTTGTGTTTATTGATGGGACTTCATCTTGTGTTTATTGATGGGACTGAATCTTCTGTTTAATGATGGGACTGAATCCTGTGTTTATTGATGGGACTGAATCTTGTGTTACGTGATGGGAGTGAATCATGTGGTTATTGATGGGACTGGATCTTTTGTCTATTGATGGGACTGAATCTTGTGTTTATTGATGGGACTGCCTCTTGTGTTAATTGATGGGACTGAATCTTGTGTCTTTTGATGGGACTGAATCTTGTGTCTATTGATGGGGCTGAATCTTGTGTCTACTGATGGTACTGAATCTTGTGTCTACTGATGGTACTGAATCTTGTGTCTATTGATGGGACAGAAACTTGTGTTTATTGATGGGACTCAACATTGTGTCTATTGATGGGACTGCATCTTGTGTTTATTGATGGGACTGAATCTTGCATTTGTTGATGGGACTGAATCTATTTTTTATTGATGGGACAGAATCTTGTGTATATTGATGTGACTGAATCTTGTGTTTATTGATAGGACTGAATCTTGTGCTTATTAATGGGGCTGAATCTTGTGTTTATTGATGGGATTGAATCTTGTGTTTATTGATGGGACTGCATCTTGTGTTTATGGATGGGACTGAATCTTCTGTTGATAGATGGGACTGGAACTTCTGTTTATCGATGGGACTGAATCTTTTGTCTGTTGATGGGACTGAATCTTGTGTTTATTTATGGGACTGAATCTTGTGTTTATTGATGGGACTGAATCTTGTTTTTAATGATGGGTTAGAATCTATTATTTATTGATGGGACGGAATCTGGTGTTTATTCGTGGGACTGAATCTATTGTTTATTGATGGCACTGAAGCTATTGTTTATTGAAGGGAATGTACCTTGTGTTTATTGATGGGACTGAAATCAATTGTATATTGATTCATCTGAATCTATAGTTTATTGATGCGCCGTATTCCATGTTTATCGATGTGACTGTATTTTCTGTTTATTGATGGGGCTGAATCTATTGTTGTTGATGGGACTGAATCTATTGTTTATTGATGGGACTGAATCTTGTGTATATTGATGCGACTGTGTCTTGTGTTTATTGATGGGTCTGAATCTTGTGTCTATTGATGGGGCTGAATCTTGTGTTTATTGATGGGACTGAATCTTGTGTTAGTTGATCGGACTGAATCTTGTGTTTATTGATGGGGCTGAATCTTGTGTTTATTGATGGGACAGCATCTTGTGTTTATTGATGGGACTGCATCTTGTGTTTATTGATGTGACTAATTCTTGTGTCTATTGATGGGACTGAATCTTGTGTTTATTGATGGGACTGAATCTTGTGTTTATTGATGGGACTGCATCTTGTGTTTATTGATGGGATAGAATCTTGTGTCTATTGACGGGATTGAATCTTGTATATATTGATGCGACTGAATCTTGTGTTTATTGCTGGGACTGAATCTTGTGTTTATTGATGGGACTGAATCTTGTGTTTATTGACGGGACTGCATCTTGTGTTTATTGATGGGATAGAATCTTGTGTCTATTGATGGGACTGAATCTTGTGTTTATTGATTGAACTGAGTCTTGTTTTTAATGATGGGACTGAATATATAATTTATTGATGGGACGGAATCTGGCGTTTATTCGTGGGACTGAACCTATTGTTTATTGATGTCACTGAAACTATTATTTATTGAAGGGAATGTACCTTGTGTTTATTGATGGGACTGAAATCTATTGTATATTGATGCATCTGAATCTATAGTTAATTGATGCACCGTATTCCATGTTTATCGATGTGACTGAATTTTTTGTTTATTGATGGGGCTGAATCTATTGTTTGTTGATGGGACTGAATCTATTGTTTATTGATGGGACTGAATCTTTTGTGTATTGATGCGACTGAATCTTGTGTTTATTGATGGGTCTGAATCTTGTGTCTGTTGATGGGGCTGAATCTTGTGTTCATTGATGGGACTGAATCTTGTGTTTGTTGATGGGACTGAATCTTGTGTTTATTGATGGGGCTGAATCATGTGTTTATTGATCAGACTGCATCTTGTGTTTATTGATGGGACTTCATCTTGTGTTTATTGATGTGACTGCTTCTTGTGTCTATTGATGGGACTGGATCTTGTGTTCATTGATGGGACTGAAGCTTGTGTTTATTGATGGGACTGAATCTTGTGTCTCTGAATCTTGTGTTTATTGATGGGACTGAATCTTGTGTATATTGATGCGACTGTATCTTGTGTTTATTGATGTGTCTGAATCTTGTGTCTATTGATGGGGCTGAATCTTGTGTTTATTGATGGGATAGAATCTTGTGCCTATTGACGGGATTGAATCTTGTATATATTGATGCGACTGAATCTTGTGTTTATTGATGGGACTGAATCTTGTGTTTATTGACGGGACTGCATCTTGTGTTTATTGATGGGAAAGAATCTTGTGTCTATTGATGGGACTGAATCTTGTGTATATTGATGGGACTGAATCTTTTGTCTACTGATGGTACTGAATCTTGTGTCTATTGATGGGACTGAATCTTGTGTTCATTGATGTGACTGAATCTTGTGTTTATTGATAGGACTGAATCTTGTGTTTGTTAATGGGGCTGAATCTTGTGTTTATTGATGGGATTGAATCTTGTGTTTATTGATGGGACTGCACCTTGTGTTTATGGATGGGACTGAATCTTCTGTTGATAGATGGGACTGGAACTTCTGTTTATCGATGGGACTGAATCTTTTGTCTATTGATGGGACTGAATCTTGTGTTTATTTATGGGACTGAATCTTGTGTTTATTGATGGGACTGAATCTATTGTTTATTGATGGGATTGATTCTTCTGTATATTGATGCGACTGAACCTTGTCTTTATTGATGGGACTGAATCTTGTGTTTATTGATTGGACTGAATCTTGTTTTTAATGATGGGTTAGAGTCTATTATTTATTGATGGGACGGAATCTGGTGTTTATTCGTGGGACTGAATCTATTGTTTATTGATGGCACTGAAACTATTGTTTATTGAAGGGAATGTACCTTGTGTTTATTGATGGGACTGAAATCTATTGTATATTGATTCATCTGAATCTATAGTTTATTGATGCGCCGTATTCCATGTTTATCGATGTGACTGAATTTTCTGTTTATTGATGGGGCTGAATCTATTGTTTGTTGATGGGACTGAATCTATTGTTTATTGATGGGACTGAATCTTGTGTATATTGATGCGACTGTATCTTGTGTTTATTGATGGGTCTGAATCTTGTGTCTATTCATGGGGCTGAATCTTGTGTTTATTGATGGGACTGAATCTTGAGTTTGTTGATCGGACTGAATCTTGTGTTTATTGATGGGGCTGAATCTTGTGTTTATTGATGGGACAGCATCTTGTGTTTATTGATCGGACTGCATCTTGTGTTTATTGATGTGACTAATTCTTGTGTCTATTGATGGGACTGAATCTTGTGTTTATTGATGGGACTGAATCTTGTGTTTATTGATGGGACTGCCTCTTGTGTTTATTGAAGGGATAGAATCTTGTGTCTATTGACGGGATTGAATCTTGTATATATTGATGCGACTGAATCTTGTGTTTATTGATGGGACTGAATCTTGTGTTTATTGACGGGACTGCATCTTGTGTTTATTGATGGGATAGAATCTTGTGTCTATTGATGGGACTGAATCTTGTGTTTATTGATTGAACTGAGTCTTGTTTTTAATGATGGGACTGAATATATAATTTATTGATGGGACGGAATCTGGCGTTTATTCGTGGGACTGAATCTATTGTTTATTGATGGCACTGAATCTTTTGTGTATTGATGCGACTGAATCTTGTGTTTATTGATGGGACTGAATCTTGTGTCTGTTGATGGGGCTGAATCTTGTGTTCATTGATGGGACTGAATCTTGTGTTTGTTGATGGGATTGAATCTTGTGTTTATTGATGGGGCTGAATCATGTGTTTATTGATGGGACTGGATCTTGTGTTCTTTGATGGGACTGAAGCTTGAATTTATTGATGGGACTAAATCTTGTTTATATTGATGGGACTGAATCTTGTGTTTATTGATGGGACTGAATCTTGTGTATATTGATGCGACTGTATCTTGTGTTTATTGATGGGTCTGAATCTTGTGTCTATTGATGGGGCTGAATCTTGTGTTTATTGATGGGATAGAATCTTGTGCCTATTGATGGGATTGAATCTTGTATATATTGATGCGACTGAATCTTGTGTTTATTGATGGGACTGAATCTTGTGTTTATTGATGGGATTGAATCTTGTGTTTATTGATGGGATAGAATCTTTTGTCTATTGATGGGACTGAATCTTGTGTATATTGATGGGACTGAATCTTTTGTCTACTGATGGTACTGAATCTTGTGTCTATTGATGGGACTGAATCTTGGGTTCATTGATGGGACTGAATCATGTGTTTATTGATGGGACTGCATCTTGTGTTTATTGATGGGACTGAATCTTGTGTTTCTTGATGGGATTGAATCTATTGTTTATTGATGGGATTGATTCTTCTGTATATTGATGCAACTGAATCTTGTCCTTATTGATGGGACTGAATCTTGTGTTTATTGATTGGACTGAATCTTGTTTTTAATGATGGGACTGAATCTATTATTTATCGATGGGACGGAATCTGGTGTTTATACGTGGGACTGACTCTATTGTTTATTGATGGCACTGGAACTATTGTTTATTGAAGGGAATGTACCTTGTGTTTATTGATGGGACTAAAATCTATTGTATATTGATGCATCTGAATCTAGATGGAGAGTGAGGAAATTGAATCAGAGACTAAGGTCCAGAACTTAAATAAAGGGAATTACGAGGGTATGAGACGGGAATTGGGTAAGATTGATTGGGTGGTGTTTCTGGGGGGATTGACAGTGGATAGACAATGGCAAGCATTCAAAGATAGAATGGAAGAATTCCAGAACATGTTTATACCGGTTTGGCATAAAAATAAACCTAAAAAGGTGACTCAACCGTGGATAACGAGGGAAATTAGGGACAGCATAAAATCAAAAAAAAGGGCATATCAACTGGCAAAAAAAAGCACCAGACCGGAAGATTGGGGGCAGTACAGGATACAGCAAAAGAGGACAAAGGGATTAATCAGGAAGGGGAAAATAGAATACGAAAGTATACTTGCAGCAAACATAAAGACAGACTGCAAAAGCTTTTATCGGTATATCAGGAGGAAAAGACTGGTAAAATCCCAAGTCGGTCCCTTGCAGTCCGATTCGGGAGAATATATAATGGAGAATAAGGAAATGGCAGACCAATTAAACTCATACTTTGGTTCTGTATTCACAAAGGAGGACACAAATAACCTCCCAGGAATATCGGCAAACATAGGGACTAATGAGAGGGAGGAGCTGACAGAAATTAGTATCTCTAGGGATATGGTGTTGGGTAAGTTGAGGGGACTGAAGGCCGACAAATCCCCGGGGCCTGATAAACTACATCCTAGGGTACTTAAGGAGGTGGCCCTGGAGATAGCAGATGCTCTAAGGATCATCTTCCAGAACTCCATTGACTCGGGAACAGTACCCGTGGATTGGAGGGTAGCTAATGTTACCCCAATATTTAAAAAGGGGGGTAGAGAGAAAGCAGGGAATTATAGACCAGTAAGCCTTACATCGGTTGTGGGCAAAATGCTAGAGTCCATTATTAAGGATAAAATAGCGGAGCACTTGACAAATGGGGAAAGGATCGGACAGAGTCAACATGGATTTACAAAGGGTAAATCGTGTTTGACTAATCTGCTGGAATTTTTTGAGGAAGTAACTGGTAAAATAGATGGGGGAGAGCCAGTGGATGTGGTGTACCTTGACTTCCAGAAAGCCTTCGATAAGGTTCCACACAAAAGATTATCATGCAAAATTAAGGCTCATGGGATTGGGGGCAAAGTATTAACGTGGATAGAGAACTGGCTGGCGGATAGAAAACAGAGAGTTGGAATAAACGGCTCGTTTTCGGAGTGGCAGGCAGTGACCAGCGGGGTGCTGCAAGGATCTGTCCTGGGACCCCAGCTGTTCACAATATATATAAATGATCTGGATCAGGGAATTGGATGCAATATTTCCAAATTCGCTGACGACACTAAACTAGGAGGAGGGGTGGGCTCTGATGAGGATGTCAGGAGGCTACAGTGCGATTTGGACAGGTTGGGGGAATGGGCGGATACGTGGCAGATGCACTATAATGTGGATAAATGCGAGGTTATCCACTTTGGGGGTAAAAACAGGAGGGTAGATTATTATCTAAATGGCAATAGATTGGGAGATGGGGAAGTGCAGAGGGACCTGGGTGTTCTTGTGCACCAGTCACTGAAGGAGAGCATGCAGGTGCAACAGGCGATTAAGAAGGCAAATGGTATGTTGGCCTTCATATCAAGGGGGTTCGAGTATAGGAATAGGGATACCTTACTACAGCTGTACAAGGTGCTGGTGAGACCGCATCTGGAGTATTGTGTACAGTTTTGGTCGCCCCATCTGCGGAAGGATGTTCTTGCCATGGAAAGAGTGCAACGGCGATTCACCAGGCTGATACCTGGAATGGCGGGAATGACCTACGAAGAGAGATTAAATAGTTTGGGCTTGTACTCACTGGAGTTTAGAAGATTGAGAGGGGATCTCATCGAAACATATAAAATTATGGCAGGACTGGACAGGCTGAATTCAGAGAGAATGTTTCCAATGGCCGGGGAGCACAGAACCAGGGGCCACAGTCTAAAAATAGCGGGCAAATCATTTAAAACAGAGATGAGGAAGAATGTCTTCACTCAAAGAGTGGTGAGCCTGTGGAATTCCCTGCCACAGAGGGCTGTGAAGGCTAATTCAATAAATATTTTCATGAGAGAATTGGATATATTTCTGAAGGCTAAGGGGATTAAGGGTTACGGAGAAAAGGCGGGGACGGGGTACTGAACTGGTAAGATCAGCTATGATCTCAGACGAAGATCAGCCATGATCTCATTGAATGGCGGAGCAGGCTCGAAGGGCCGAATGGCCTACTCCTGTTCCTATCTCTATGTATCTATGTATGTATAGTTTATTCATGCGCTGTATTCCATGTTTATCGATGTGACGGAATTTCTGTTTTTTGCTGGGGCTGAATCTATTGTTTGTTGATGGGACTGAATCTATTGTTTATTGATGGGACTGAATCTTGTGTATATTGATGCGACTGGATCTTGTGTTTATTGATGGGACTGAATCTTGTGGCTATTGATGGGGCTGAATCTTGTGTTTATTGCTGGGACTGAATCTTGTGTTTGTTGATGGGACTGAATCTTGTGTTTATTGATGGGGCTGAATCTTGTGTTTATTGATGGGACTGCATCTTGTGTTTATTGATGGGACTGCATTTTGTGTTTATTGATGTGACTGATTCTTGTGTCTATTGATGGGACTGAATCTTGTGTTTATTGATGGGACTGCATCATGTATTTATTGATGGGCTGCATCTTGTGTTTATTGATAGGACTGAATCTTGTGTTTATTGATGGGACTGAATCTTGTGTTTATTGATGGGACTGCATCTTGTGTTTATTGATGGGACTGAATCTTGTGTATATTGATGCGACTGTATCTTGTGTTTATTGATGGGTCTGAATCTTGTGTCTATTGATGGGGCTGAATCTTGTGTTTATTGATGGGATAGAATCTTGTGCCTATTGACGGGATTGAATCTTGTATATATTGATGCGACTGAATCTTGTGTTTATTGATGGGACTGAATCTTGTGTTTATTGATGGGATTGAATCTTGTGTTTATTGATGGGATAGAATCTTTTGTCTATTGATGGGACTGAATCTTGTGTATATTGATGGGACTGAATCTTTTGTCTACTGATGGTACTGAATCTTGTGTCTATTGATGGGACTGAATCTTGGGTTCATTGATGGGACTGAATCATGTGTTTATTGATGGGACTGCATCTTGTTTTTATTGATGGGACTGAATCTTGTGTTTCTTGATGGGATTGAATCTATTGTTTATTGATGGGTTTGATTCTTCTGTATATTGATGCAACTGAATCTTGTCCTTATTGATGGGACTGAATCTTGTGTTTATTGATTGGACTGAATCTTGTTTTTAATGATGGGACTGAATCTATTATTTATCGATGGGACGGAATCTATTGTTTATTGATGGCACTGGAACTATTGTTTATTGAAGGGAATGTACCTTGTGTTTATTGATGGGACTAAAATCTATTGTATATTGATGCATCTGAATCTATAGTTTATTCATGCGCTGTATTCCATGTTTATCGATGTGACGGAATTTTCTGTTTTTTGATGGGGCTGAATCTATTGTTTGTTGATGGGACTGAATCTATTGTTTATTGATGGGACTGAATCTTGTGTATATTGATGCGACTGGATCTTGTGTTTATTGATGGGACTGAATCTTGTGTCTATTGATGGGGCTGAATCTTGTGTTTATTGCTGGGACTGAATCTTGTGTTTGTTGATGGGACTGAATCTTGTGTTTATTGATGGGGCTGAATCTTGTGTTTATTGATGGGACTGCATCTTGTGTTTATTGATGGGACTGCATTTTGTGTTTATTGATGTGACTGATTCTTGTGTCTATTGATGGGACTGAATCTTGTGTTTATTGATGGGACTGCATCATGTATTTATTGATGGGCTGCATCTTGTGTTTATTGATAGGACTGAATCTTGTGTTTATTGATGGGACTGAATCTTGTGTTTATTGATGGGACTGCATCTTGTGTTTATTGATTGGACTGAATCTTCTGTTTAATGATGGGACTGAATCCTGTGTTTATTGATGGGACTGAATCTTGTGTTTCGTGATGGGAGTGAATCATGTGTTTATTGATGGGACTGGATCATTTGTCTATTGATATGGCTGAATCTTGTGTTTATTGATGGGACTGAATCTTGTGTCTTTTGATGGGACTGAATCTTGTGTCTATTGATGGGGCTGAATCTTGTGTCTACTGATGGTACTGAATCTTGTGTCTATTGATGGGACTGAACATTGTGTTTATTGATGGGACTGAATATTGTGTTTATTGATGGAACTGCATCTTGTGTTTATTGATGGGGCTGAATCTTGTGTTTGTTGATGGGACTGAAGCTATTGTTTATTGATGGGACTGAATCTTGTGTATATTGATGCGACTGAATCTTGTGTTTATTGATAGGACTGAATCTTGTGTTAATTAATGGGACTGAATCATGTGTTTATTGATGGGATTGAATCTTGTGTTTTTTGATGGGACTGCATCTTGTGTTTATTGATGGGATTGAATCTTCTGTTGATAGATGGGACTGGAACTTGTGTTTATCGATGGGACTGAATCTTGTGTCTATTGATGGGACTGAATTGTGTGTTTATTTATGGGACTGAATCTTGTGTTTATTGATGGGACTGAATCTATTGTTTATTGATGGGATTGATTCTTCTGTATATTAATGCGACTGAATCTTGTCTTTATTGATGGGACTGAATCTTGTGTTTATTGATTGAACTGAGTCTTGTTTTTAATGATGTGACTGAATATATAATTTATTGTTGGGACGGAATCTGGTGTTTATTCGTGGGACTGAATCTATTGTTTATTGATGGCACTGAAACTATTATTTATTGAAGGGAATGTACCTTGTGTTTATTGGTGGGACTGAAATCTATTGTATATTGATGCATCTGAATCTATAGTTAATTGATGCACCGTATTCCATGTTTATCGATGTGACTGAATTTTCTGTTTATTGATGGGGCTGAATCAATTGTTTGTTGATGGGACTGAATCTATTGTTTATTGATGGGACTGAATCTTTTGTGTATTGATGCGACTGAATCTTGTGTTTATTGATGGGACTGAATCATGTGTCTGTTGATGGGGCTGAATCTTGTGTTCATTGATGGGACTGAATCTTGTGTTTGTTGATGGGACTGAATCTTGTGTTTATTGATGGGGCTGAATCATGTGTTTATTGATGGGACTGCATCTTGTGTTTATTGATGGGACTGCATCTTGTGTTTATTGATGGGACTGAATCTTTTGTTTAATGATGGGACTGAATCCTGTTTTTATTGATGGGACTCAATCTATTGTTTATTGATGGGATTGAATCTTGTATATATTGATGGGACTGAATCTTGTGTTTATTGATGGGACTGAATCTTGTGTTTATTGATGGGACTGAATCTTGTGTTTATTGACAGGACTGCATCTTGTGTTTATTGATGGGATAGAATCTTGTGCCTATTGAATGGACTGAATCTTGTGTATATTGATGGGACTGAATCTTTTTTCTACTGATGGTACTGAATCTTGTGTCTATTGATGGGACTGAATCTTGTGTTCATTGATGGGACTGAATCTTGTGTTTATTGATGGGACTGCATCTTTTTTTATTGATGGGACTGAATCTTGTGTTTCTTGATGGGATTGAATCTATTGTTTATTGATGGGATTGATTCTTCTGTATATTGATGCAACTGAATCTTGTCCTTATTGATGGGGCTGAATCTTGTGTTTATTGATTGGACTGAATTTGTTTTTAATGATGGGACTGAATCTATTATTTATCGATGGGATGGAATCCGGTGTATTTACGTGGGACTGAATCTATTGTTTATTGATGGCACTGGAACTATTGTTTATTGAAGGGAATGTACCTTGTGTTTATTGATGCGACTAAGATCTATTGTATATTGATTCATCTGAATCTATAGTTTATTGATGCGCTGTATTCCATGTTTATCGATGTGACTGAATTTTCTGTTTATTGATGGGGCTCAATCTATTGTTTGTTGATGGGACTGAATCTATTGTTTATTGACGGGACTGAATCTTGTGTATATTGATGCGACTGGATCTTGTGTTTATTGATGGGACTGAATCTTGTGTCTATTGATGGGGCTGAATCTTGTGTTTATTGCTGGGACTGAATCTTGTGTTTGTTGATGGGACTGAATCTTGTGTTCATTGATGGGACTGAATCTTGTGTTTATTGATGGGACTGCATCATGTATTTATTGATGGGCTGCATCTTGTGTTTATTGATGGGGCTGAATCTTGTGTTTATTGATGGGACTGCATCTTGTGTTTATTGATGGGACTGCATTTTGTGTTTATTGATGTGACTGATTCTTGTGTCTATTGATGGGACTGAATCTTGTGTTTGTTGATGGGACTGAAGCTATTGTTTATTGATGGGACTGAATCTTGTGTATATTGATGCGACTGAATCTTGTGTTTATTGATAGGATTGAATCTTGTGTTTATTAATGGGACTGAATCTTGTGTTTATTGATGGGATTTAATCTTGTGTTTATTGATGGGACTGCATCTTGTGTTTATTGTTGGGATTGAATTTTCTGTTGCTAGATGGGACTGGAACTTGTGTTTATCGATGGGACTGAATCTTGTGTCTATTGATGGGACTGAATCGTATGTTTATTTTTGGGACTGAATCTTGTGTTTATTGATGGGACTGAATCTATTGTTTATTGATGGGATTGATTCTTCTGTATATTAATGCGACTGAATCTTGTCTTTATTGATGGGACTGCATCTTGTGTTTATTGATTGAACTGAGTCTTGTTTTTAATGATGGGACTGAATATATAATTTATTGATGGGACGGAATCTGGTGTTTATTGATGGGACTGCATCATGTATTTATTGATGGGCTGCATCTTGTGTTTATTGATAGGACTGAATCTTCTGTTTATTGATGGGACTGAATCTTGTGTTTATTGATGGGACTGCATCTTGTGTTTATTGATGGGTCTGAATCTTCTGTTTAATGATGGGACTGAATCCTGTGTTTATTGATGGGACTGAATCTTGTGTTTCGTGATGGGACTGAATCATGTGTTTATTGATGGGACTGTATCTTTTGTCTATTGATGGGACTGAATCTTGTGTCTATTGATGGGGCTGAATCTTGTGTCTACTGATGGTACTGAATCTTGTGTCTATTGATGGGACAGAAATTTGTGTTTATTGATGGGACTGAATATTGTGTTTATTGATGGGACTGCATCTTGTGTTTATTGATGGGACTGAATCTTGTGTTTGTTGATGGGACTGAATCTATTGTTTATTGATGGGACTGAATCTTGTGTTTATTGATGGGATTGAATCTTGTGTTTATTGATGGGACTGCATCTTGTGTTTATTGATGGGACTGAAACTTCTGTTGATAGATGGGACTGGAACTTTTGTTTATCGATGGGACTGAATCTTTTGTCTATTGATGGGACTGAATCTTGTGTTTATTTATGGGACTGAATCTTCTGTTTATTGATGGGACTGAATCTATTGTTTATTGATGGGATTGATTCTTCTGTATATTGATGGGACTGAATCTTGTGTTTATTGATTGGACTGAATCTTGTTTTTAATGATGGGACTGAATCTATTATTTATTGATGGGACGGAATCTGGTGTTTATTCGTGGGACTGAATCTATTGTTTATTGATGGCACTGAAACTATTGTTTATTGAAGGGAATGTACCTTGTGTTTATTGATGTGACTGAAATCTATTGTATATTGATGCATCTGAATCTATAGTTTATTGATGCGCCGTATTCCATGTTTATCGATGTGACTGAATTTTCCGTTTATTGATGGGGCTGAATCTATTGTTTGTTGATGGGACTGAATCTATTGTTTATTGATGGGACTGAATCTTGTGTATATTGATGTGACTGTATCTTGTGTTTATTGATGGGTCTGAATCTTGTGTCTATTGTTGGGGCTGAATCTTGTGTTTATTGATGGGACTGAATCTTGTGTTTGTTGATCGGACTGAATCTTGTGTTTATTGATGGGGCTGAATCTTCTGTTTATTAATGGGGCTGAATCTTGTGTTTATTGATGGGACAGCATCTTGTGTTTATTGATGGGACTGCATCTTGTGTTTATTGATGTGACTGATTCTTGTGTCTATTGATGGGACTGATTCTTGTGTTTATTGATGGGACTGCATCATGTATTTATTGATGGGCTGCATCTTGTGTTTATTGATAGGACTGAATCTTGTGTCTATTGATGGGACTGAATCTTGTGTTTATTGATGGGACTGAATCTATTGTTTATTGATGGGATTGATTCTTCTGTATATTGATGTGACTGAATCTTGTCCTTATTGATGGCACTGAATCTTGTGTTTATTGATTGGACTGAATCTTGTTTTTAATGATGGGACTGAATCTATTATTTATTGATGGGACGGAATCTGGTGTTTATTCGTGGGACTGATCTATTGTTTATTGATGGCACTGAAGCTATTGTTTATTGAAGGGAATGTACCTTGTGTTTATTGATGGGACTGAAATCTATTGTATATTGATGCATCTGAATCTATATTTTATTGATGCGCCGTATTCCATGTTTATCGATGTGACTGAATTTTCTGTTTTTTGATGGGTCTGAATCTATTGTTTGTTGATGGGACTGAATCTATTGTTTATTGATGGGACTGAATCTTTTGTATATTGATGCGACTGAATCTTGTGTTTATTGATTGGACTGAATCTTGTGTCTATTGATGGGGCTGAATCTTGTGTTTATTGATGGGACTGAATCTTGTGTTTGTTGATGGGACTGAATCTTGTGTTTATTGATGGGGCTGAATCTTCTGTTTATTGATGGGACTGCATCTTGTGTTTATTGATGTGACTGATTCTTGTGTCTATTGATGGGACTGAATCTTGTGTTTATTGATGGGACTGCATCATGTATTTATTGTTGGGCTGCATCTTGTGTTTATTGATAGAACTGAATCTTGTGTCTATTGATGCGACTGAATCTTGTCCTTATTGATGGGACTGAATCTTGTGTTTATTGATTGGACTGAATCTTGTTTTTAATGATGGGACTGAATCTATTATTTATCGATGGGACGGAATCTGGTGTTTATACGTGGGACTCAATCTATTGTATATTGATGGCACTGGAACTATTGTTTATTGAAGGGAATGTACCTTGTGTTTATTGATCGGACTAAAATTTATTGTATATTGATGCATCTGAATCTATAGTTTATTGATGCGCCGTATTCCATGTTTATCGATGTGACTGAATTTTCTGTTTATTGATGGGGCTGAATCTATTGTTTGTTGATGGGACTGAATCTATTGTTTATTGATGGGACTGAATCTTGTGTATATTGCTGCGACTGAATCTTGTGTTTATTGATGGGACTGAATCTTGTCTCTATTGATGGGGCTGAATCTTGTGTTTGTTGATCGGACTGAATCTTGTGTTTATTGATGGGACTGAATCTTGTGTCTATTGATGGGGCTGAATCTTGTGTCTACTGATGGTACTGAATCTTGTGTCTATTTATGGGACTGAACATTGTGTTTATTGATGGGACTGAATATTGTGTTTATTAATGGAACTGCATCTTGTGTTTATTGATGGGACTGAATCTTGTGTTTGTTGATGGGACTGAAGCTATTGTTTATTGATGGGACTGAATCTTGTGTATATTGATGCGACGGAATCTTGTGTTTATTGATAGGACTGAATCTTGTGTTAATTAATGGGACTGAATCATGTGTTTATTGATGGGATTGAATCTTGTGTTTTTTGATGGGACTGCATCTTGTGTTTATTGATGGGATTGAATCTTCTGTTGATAGATGGGACTGGAACTTGTGTTTATCGATGGGACTGAATCTTGTGTCTATTGATGGGACTGAATCGTGTGTTTATTTATGGGACTGAATCTTGTGTTTATTGATGGGACTGAATCTTGTGTTTATTGATTGAACTGAGTCTTGTTTTTAATGATGTGACTGAATATATAATTTATTGTTGGGACGGAATCTGGTGTTTATTCGTGGGACTGAATCTATTGTTTATTGATGGCACTGAAACTATTATTTATTGAAGGGAATGTACCTTGTGTTTATTGGTGGGACTGAAATCTATTGTATATTGATGCATCTGAATCTATAGTTAATTGATGCACCGTATTCCATGTTTATCGATGTGACTGAATTTTCTGTTTATTGATGGGGCTGAATCTATTGTTTGTTGATGGGACTGAATCTATTGTTTATTGATGGGACTGAATCTTTTGTGTATTGATGCGACTGAATCTTGTGTTTATTGATGGGACTGAATCTTGTGTCTGTTGATGGGGCTGAATCTTGTGTTCATTGATGGGACTGAATCTTGTGTTTGTTGATGGGACTGAATCTTGTGTTTATTGATGGGGCTGAATCATGTGTTTATTGATGGGACTGCATCTTCTGTTTATTGATGGGACTGCATCTTGTGTTTATTGATGTGACTGATTCTTGTGTCTATTGATGGGACTGGATCTTGTGTTCATTGATGGGACTGAAGCTTGTGTTTATTGATGGGACTGAATCTTGTGTCTATTGATGGGACTGAATCTTGTGTTTATTGATGGGACTGAATCTTGTGTTTATTGATTGAACTGAGTCTTGTTTTTAATGATGTGACTGAATATATAATTTATTGTTGGGACGGAATCTGGTGTTTATTCGTGGGACTGAATCTATTGTTTATTGATGGCACTGAAACTATTATTTATTGAAGGGAATGTACCTTGTGTTTATTGGTGGGACTGAAATCTATTGTATATTGATGCATCTGAATCTATAGTTAATTGATGCACCGTATTCCATGTTTATCGATGTGACTGAATTTTCTGTTTATTGATGGGGCTGAATCTATTGTTTGTTGATGGGACTGAATCTATTGTTTATTGATGGGACTGAATCTTTAGTGTATTGATGCGACTGAATCTTGTGTTTATTGATGGGACTGAATCTTGTGTCTGTTGATGGGGCTGAATCTTGTGTTCATTGATGGGACTGAATCTTGTGTTTGTTGATGGGACTGAATCTTGTGTTTATTGATGGGGCTGAATCATGTGTTTATTGATGGGACTGCATCTTCTGTTTATTGATGGGACTGCATCTTGTGTTTATTGATGTGACTGATTCTTGTGTCTATTGATGGGACTGGATCTTGTGTTCATTGATGGGACTGAAGCTTGTGTTTATTGATGGGACTGAATCTTGTGTCTATTGATGGGACTGAATCTTGTGTTTATTGATGGGACTGAATCTTGTGTTTATTGATGGGACTGCATCTTGTGTTTATTGATGGGACTGAATCTTCTGTTTAATGTTGGGACTGAATCCTGTTTTTATTGATGGGACTCAATCTTGTGCTTCGTGATGGGAGTGAATCATGTGGTTATTGATGGGACTGGATCCTTTGCCTATTGATGGGACTGAATCTTGTGTTTATTGATGGGACGGAATCTGGTGTTTATTCGTGGGACTGAATCTATTGTTTATTGATGGCACTGAAACTATTGTTTATTGAAGGGAATGTACCTTGTGTTTATTGATGGGACTGAAATCTATTGTATATTGATGCATCTGAATCTATAGTTTATTGATGCGCCGTATTCCATTTTTATCGATGTGACTGAATTTTCTGTTTATTGATGGTGCTGAATCTATTGTTTGTTGATGGGACTGAATCTATTGTTTATTGATGGGACTGAATCTTGTGTATATTGATGTGACTGTACCTTGTGTTTATTGATGGGGCTGAATCTTGTGTTTATTGATGGGACTGAATCTTGTGTTTGTTGATCGGACTGAATCTTGTGTTTATTGATGGGGCTGAATCTTCTGTTTATTGATGGGGCTGAATCTTGTGTTTATTGATGGGACAGCATCTTGTGTTTATTGATGGGACTGCATCTTGTGTTTATTGATGTGACTGATTCTTGTGTCTATTGATGGGACTGATTCTTGTGTTTATTGATGGGACTGCATCATGTATTTATTGATGGGCTGCATCTTGTGTTTATTGATAGGACTGAATCTTGTGTCTATTGATGGGACTGAATCTTGTGTTTATTGATGAGACTGAATCTATTGTTTATTGATGGGATTGATTCTTCTGTATATTGATGTGACTGAATCTTGTCCTTATTGATAGGACTGAATATTGTGTTTATTGATTGGACTGAATCTTGTTTTTAATGATGGGACTGAATCTATTATTTATTGATGGGACGGAATCTGGTGTTTATTCGTGGGACTGAATCTATTGTTTATTGATGGCACTGAAGCTATTGTTTATTGAAGGGAATGTACCTTGTGTTTATTGATGGGACTAAAATCTATTGTATATTGATGCATCTGAATCTATAGTTTATTCATGCGCTGTATTCCATGTTTATCGATGTGACGGAATTTTCTGTTTTTTGATGGGGCTGAATCTATTGTTTGTTGATGGGACTGAATCTATTGTTTATTGATGGGACTGAATCTTGTGTATATTGATGCGACTGGATCTTGTGTTTATTGATGGGACTGAATCTTGTGTCTATTGATGGGGCTGAATCTTGTGTTTATTGCTGGGACTGAATCTTGTGTTTGTTGATGGGACTGAATCTTGTGTTTATTGATGGGGCTGAATCTTGTGTTTATTGATGGGACTGCATCTTGTGTTTATTGATGGGACTGCATTTTGTGTTTATTGATGTGACTGATTCTTGTGTCTATTGATGGGACTGAATCTTGTGTTTATTGATGGGACTGCATCATGTATTTATTGATGGGCTGCATCTTGTGTTTATTGATAGGACTGAATCTTGTGTTTATTGATGGGACTGAATCTTGTGTTTATTGATGGGACTGCATCTTGTGTTTATTGATGGGACTGAATCTTCTGTTTAATGATGGGACTGAATCCTGTGTTTATTGATGGGACTGAATCTTGTGTTTCGTGATGGGAGTGAATCATGTGTTTATTGATGGGACTGGATCATTTGTCTATTGATATGGCTGAATCTTGTGTTTATTGATGGGACTGAATCTTGTGTCTTTTGATGGGACTGAATCTTGTGTCTATTGATGGGGCTGAATCTTGTGTCTACTGATGGTACTGAATCTTGTGTCTATTGATGGGACTGAACATTGTGTTTATTGATGGGACTGAATATTGTGTTTATTGATGGAACTGCATCTTGTGTTTATTGATGGGGCTGAATCTTGTGTTTGTTGATGGGACTGAAGCTATTGTTTATTGATGGGACTGAATCTTGTGTATATTGATGCGACTGAATCTTGTGTTTATTGATAGGACTGAATCTTGTGTTAATTAATGGGACTGAATCATGTGTTTATTGATGGGATAGTATCTTGTGTTTTTTGATGGGACTGCATCTTGTGTTTATTGATGGGATTGAATCTTCTGTTGATAGATGGGACTGGAACTTGTGTTTATCGATGGGACTGAATCTTGTGTCTATTGATGGGACTGAA
Source organism: Somniosus microcephalus (assembly GCF_052327205.1). Classification (NCBI taxonomy): domain Eukaryota; kingdom Metazoa; phylum Chordata; class Chondrichthyes; order Squaliformes; family Somniosidae; genus Somniosus; species Somniosus microcephalus. Next base: position 102,272,342 of record NC_140997.1, read on the forward strand.
TTGTGTGTTTATTTATGGGACTGAATCTTGTGTTTATTGATGGGACTGAATCTATTGTTTATTGATGGGATTGATTCTTCTGTATATTAATGCGACTGAATCTTGTCTTTATTGATGGGACTGAATCTTGTGTTTATTGATTGAACTGAGTCTTGTTTTTAATGATGTGACTGAATATATAATTTATTGTTGGGACGGAATCTGGTGTTTATTCATGGGACTGAATCTATTGTTTATTGATGGCACTGAAACTATTATTTATTGAAGGGAATGTACCTTGTGTTTATTGGTGGGACTGAAATCTATTGTATATTGATGCATCTGAATCTATAGTTAATTGATGCACCTATTCCATGTTTATCGATGTGACTGAATTTTCTGTTTATTGATGGGGCTGAATCTATTGTTTGTTGATGGGACTGAATCTATTGTTTATTGATGGGACTGAATCTTTTGTGTATTGATGCGACTGAATCTTGTGTTTATTGATGGGACTGAATCATGTGTCTGTTGATGGGGCTGAATCTTGTGTTCATTGATGGGACTGAATCTTGTGTTTGTTGATGGGACTGAATCTTGTGTTTATTGATGGGGCTGAATCATGTGTTTATTGATGGGACTGCATCTTGTGTTTATTGATGGGACTGCATCTTGTGTTTATTGATGGGACTGAATCTTCTGTTTAATGATGGGACTGAATCCTGTTTTTATTGATGGGACTCAATCTATTGTTTATTGATGGGATTGAATCTTGTATATATTGATGGGACTGAATCTTGTGTTTATTGATGGGACTGAATCTTGTGTTTATTGATGGGACTGAATCTTGTGTTTATTGACAGGACTGCATCTTGTGTTTATTGATGGGATAGAATCTTGTGCCTATTGAATGGACTGAATCTTGTGTATATTGATGGGACTGAATCTTTTTTCTACTGATGGTACTGAATCTTGTGTCTATTGATGGGACTGAATCTTGTGTTCATTGATGGGACTGAATCTTGTGTTTATTGATGGGACTGCATCTTTTTTTATTGATGGGACTGAATCTTGTGTTTCTTGATGGGATTGAATCTATTGTTTATTGATGGGATTGATTCTTCTGTATATTGATGCAACTGAATCTTGTCCTTATTGATGGGGCTGAATCTTGTGTTTATTGATTGGACTGAATTTGTTTTTAATGATGGGACTGAATCTATTATTTATCGATGGGATGGAATCCGGTGTTTATACGTGGGACTGAATCTATTGTTTATTGATGGCACTGGAACTATTGTTTATTGAAGGGAATGTACCTTGTGTTTATTGATGTGACTAAGATCTATTGTATATTGATGCATCTGAATCTATAGTTTATTGATGCGCTGTATTCCATGTTTATCGATGTGACTGAATTTTCTGTTTATTGATGGGGCTCAATCTATTGTTTGTTGATGGGACTGAATCTATTGTTTATTGACGGGACTCAATCTATTGTTTGTTGATGGGACTGAATCTATTGTTTATTGACGGGACTGAATCTTGTGTATATTGATGCGACTGGATCTTGTGTTTATTGATGGGACTGAATCTTGTGTCTATTGATGGGGCTGAATCTTGTGTTTATTGCTGGGACTGAATCTTGTGTTTGTTGATGGGACTGAATCTTGTGTTTATTGATGGGACTGAATCTTGTGTTTATTGATGGGACTGCATCATGTATTTATTGATGGGCTGCATCTTGTGTTTATTGATGGGGCTGAATCTTGTGTTTATTGATTGGACTGCATCTTGTGTTTATTGATGGGACTGCATTTTGTGTTTATTGATGTGACTGATTCTTGTGTCTATTGATGGGACTGAATCTTGTGTTTATTGATGGGACTGCATCATGTATTTATTGATGGGCTGCACCTTGTGTTTATTGATAGGACTGAATCTTGTGTTTATTGATGGGACTGAATCTTGTGTTTATTGATGGGACTGCATCTTGTGTTTATTGATGAGGCTGAATCTTCTGTTTAATGATGGGACTGAATCCTGTGTTTATTGATGGGACTGAATCTTGTGTTTCGTGATGGGAGTGAATCATGTGTTTATTGATAGGACTGGATCATTTGTCTATTGATAGGGCTGAATCTTGTGTTTATTGATTGGACTGAACCTTGTGTCTTTTGATGGGACTGAATCTTGTGTCTATTGATGGGGCTGAATCTTGTTTCTACTGATGGTACTGAATCTTGTGTCTATTGATGGGACTGAACCTTGTGTTTATTGATGGGACTGAATATTGTGTTTATTGATGGAACTGCATCTTGTGTTTATTGATGGGACTGAATCTTGTGTTTGTTGATGGGACTGAAGCTATTGTTTATTGATGGGACTGAATCTTGTGTATATTGATGCGACTGAATCTTGTGTTTATTGATAGGATTGAATCTTGTGTTTATTAATGGGACTGAATCTTGTGTTTATTGATGGGATTTAATCTTGTGTTTATTGATGGGACTGCATCTTGTGTTTATTGTTGGGATTGAATTTTCTGTTGCTAGATGGGACTGGAACTTGTGTTTATCGATGGGACTGAATCTTGTGTCTATTGATGGGACTGAATCGTATGTTTATTTATGGGACTGAATCTTGTGTTTATTGATGGGACTGAATCTATTGTTTATTGATGGGATTGATTCTTCTGTATATTAATGCGACTGAATCTTGTCTTTATTGATGGGACTGAATCTTGTGTTTATTGATTGAACTGAGTCTTGTTTATAATGATGGGACTGAATATATAATTTATTGATGGGACGGAATCTGGTGTTTATTGATGGGACTGCATCATGTATTTATTGATGGGCTGCATCTTGTGTTTATTGATAGGACTGAATCTTCTGTTTATTGATGGGACTGAATCTTGTGTTTATTGATGGGACTGCATCTTGTGTTTATTGATGGGTCTGAATCTTCTGTTTAATGATGGGACTGAATCCTGTGTTTATTGATGGGACTGAATCTTGTGTTTCGTGATGGGACTGAATCATGTGTTTATTGATGGGACTGGATCTTTTGTCTATTGATGGGACTGAATCTTGTGTCTATTGATGGGGCTGAATCTTGTGTCTACTGATGGTACTGAATCTTGTGTCTATTGATGGGACAGAAATTTGTGTTTATTGATGGGACTGAATATTGTGTTTATTGATGGGACTGCATCTTGTGTTTATTGATGGGACTGAATCTTGTGTTTGTTGATGGGACTGAATCTATTGTTTATTGATGGGACTGAATCTTGTGTTTATTGATGGGATTGAATCTTGTGTTTATTGATGGGACTGCATCTTGTGTTTATTGATGGAACTGAAACTTCTGTTGATAGATGGGACTGGAACTTCTGTTTATCGATGGGACTGAATCTTTTGTCTATTGATGGGACTGAATCTTGTGTTTATTTATGGGACTGAATCTTCTGTTTATTGATGGGACTGAATCTATTGTTTATTGATGGGATTGATTCTTCTGTATATTGATGGGACTGAATCTTGTGTTTATTGATTGGACTGAATCTTGTTTTTAATGATGGGACTGAATCTATTATTTATTGATGGGACGGAATCTGGTGTTTATTCGTGGGACTGAATCTATTGTTTATTGATGGCACTGAAACTATTGTTTATTGAAGGGAATGTACCTTGTGTTTATTGATGGGACTGAAATCTATTGTATATTGATGCATCTGAATCTATAGTTTATTGATGCGCCGTATTCCATGTTTATCGATGTGACTGAATTTTCCGTTTATTGATGGGGCTGAATCTATTGTTTGTTGATGGGACTGAATCTATTGTTTATTGATGGGACTGAATCTTGTGTATATTGATGTGACTGTATCTTGTGTTTATTGATGGGTCTGAATCTTGTGTCTATTGATGGGGCTGAATCTTGTGTTTATTGATGGGACTGAATCTTGTGTTTGTTGATCGGACTGAATCTTGTGTTTATTGATGGGGCTGAATCTTCTGTTTATTGATGGGGCTGAATCTTGTGTTTATTGATGGGACAGCATCTTGTGTTTATTGATGGGACTGCATCTTGTGTTTATTGATGTGACTGATTCTTGTGTCTATTGATGGGACTGATTCTTGTGTTTATTGATGGGACTGCATCATGTATTTATTGATGGGCTGCATCTTGTGTTTATTGATAGGACTGAATCTTGTGTCTATTGATGGGACTGAATCTTGTGTTTATTGATGGGACTGAATCTATTGTTTATTGATGGGATTGATTCTTCTGTATATTGATGTGACTGAATCTTGTCCTTATTGATGGGACTGAATCTTGTGTTTATTGATTGGACTGAATCTTGTTTTTAATGATGGGACTGAATCTATTATTTATTGATGGGACGGAATCTGGTGTTTATTCGTGGGACTGATCTATTGTTTATTGATGGCACTGAAGCTATTGTTTATTGAAGGGAATGTACCTTGTGTTTATTGATGGGACTGAAATCTATTGTATATTGATGCATCTGAATCTATATTTTATTGATGCGCCGTATTCCATGTTTATCGATGTGACTGAATTTTCTGTTTTTTGATGGGTCTGAATCTATTGTTTGTTGATGGGACTGAATCTATTGTTTATTGATGGGACTGAATCTTTTGTATATTGATGCGACTGAATCTTGTGTTTATTGATTGGACTGAATCTTGTGTCTATTGATGGGGCTGAATCTTGTGTTTATTGATGGGACTGAATCTTGTGTTTGTTGATGGGACTGAATCTTGTGTTTATTGATGGGGCTGAATCTTCTGTTTATTGATGGGACTGCATCTTGTGTTTATTGATGTGACTGATTCTTGTGTCTATTGATGGGACTGAATCTTGTGTTTATTGATGGGACTGCATCATGTATTTATTGTTGGGCTGCATCTTGTGTTTATTGATAGAACTGAATCTTGTGTCTATTGATGGGACTGAATCTTGTGTTTATTGATGGGACTGAATCTATAGTTTATTGATGGGATTGATTCTTCTGTATATTGATGCGACTGAATCTTGTCCTTATTGATGGGACTGAATCTTGTGTTTATTGATTGGACTGAATCTTGTTTTTAATGATGGGACTGAATCTATTATTTATCGATGGGACGGAATCTGGTGTTTATACGTGGGACTCAATCTATTGTATATTGATGGCACTGGAACTATTGTTTATTGAAGGGAATGTACCTTGTGTTTATTGATCGGACTAAAATTTATTGTATATTGATGCATCTGAATCTATAGTTTATTGATGCGCCGTATTCCATGTTTATCGATGTGACTGAATTTTCTGTTTATTGATGGGGCTGAATCTATTGTTTGTTGATGGGACTGAATCTATTGTTTATTGATGGGACTGAATCTTATGTATATTGCTGCGACTGAATCTTGTGTTTATTGATGGGACTGAATCTTGTCTCTATTGATGGGGCTGAATCTTGTGTTTGTTGATCGGACTGAATCTTGTGTTTATTGATGGGACTGAATCTTGTGTCTATTGATGGGGCTGAATCTTGTGTCTACTGATTGTACTGAATCTTGTGTCTATTTATGGGACTGAACATTGTGTTTATTGATGGGACTGAATATTGTGTTTATTGATGGAACTGCATCTTGTGTTTATTGATGGGACTGAATCTTGTGTTTGTTGATGGGACTGAAGCTATTGTTTATTGATGGGACTGAATCTTGTGTATATTGATGCGACTGAATCTTGTGTTTATTGATAGGACTGAATCTTGTGTTAATTAATGGGACTGAATCATGTGTTTATTGATGGGATTGAATCTTGTGTTTTTTGATGGGACTGCATCTTGTGTTTATTGATGGGATTGAATCTTCTGTTGATAGATGGGACTGGAACTTGTGTTTATCGATGGGACTGAATCTTGTGTCTATTGATGGGACTGAATCGTGTGTTTATTTATGGGACTGAATCTTGTGTTTATTGATGGGACTGAATCTATTGTTTATTGATGGGATTGATTCTTCTGTATATTAATGCGACTGAATCTTGTCTTTATTGATGGGACTGAATCTTGTGTTTATTGATTGAACTGAGTCTTGTTTTTAATGATGTGACTGAATATATAATTTATTGTTGGGACGGAATCTGGTGTTTATTCGTGGGACTGAATCTATGGTTTATTGATGGCACTGAAACTATTATTTATTGAAGGGAATGTACCTTGTGTTTATTGGTGGGACTGAAATCTATTGTATATTGATGCATCTGAATCTATAGTTAATTGATGCACCGTACTCCATGTTTATCGATGTGACTGAATTTTCTGTTTATTGATGGGGCTGAATCTATTGTTTGTTGATGGGACTGAATCTATTGTTTATTGATGGGACTGAATCTTTAGTGTATTGATGCGACTGAACCTTGTGTTTATTGATGGGACTGAATCTTGTGTCTGTTGATGGGGCTGAATCTTGTGTTCATTGATGGGACTGAATCTTGTGTTTGTTGATGGGACTGAATCTTGTGTTTATTGATGGGGCTGAATCATGTGTTTATTGATGGGACTGCATCTTGTGTTTATTGATGGGACTGCATCTTGTGTTTATTGATGTGACTGATTCTTGTGTCTATTGATGGGACTGGATCTTGTGTTCATTGATGGGACTGAAGCTTGTGTTTATTGATGGGACTGAATCTTGTGTCTATTGATGGGACTGAATCTTGTGTTTATTGATGGGACTGAATCTTGTGTTTATTGATGGGACTGCATCTTGTGTTTATTGATGGGACTGAATCTTCTGTTTAAGGGACTGAATCCTGTTTTTATTGATGGGACTCAATCTTGTGCTTCGTGATGGGAGTGAATCATGTGGTTATTGATGGGACTGGATCCTTTGCCTATTGATGGGACTGAATCTTGTGTTTATTGATGGGACGGAATCTGGTGTTTATTCGTGGGACTGAATCTATTGTTTATTGATGGCACTGAAACTATTGTTTATTGAAGGGAATGTACCTTGTGTTTATTGATGGGACTGAAATCTATTGTATATTGATGCATCTGAATCTATAGTTTATTGATGCGCCGTATTCCATTTTTATCGATGTGACTGAATTTTCTGTTTATTGATGGTGCTGAATCTATTGTTTGTTGATGGGACTGAATCTATTGTTTATTGATGGGACTGAATCTTGTGTATATTGATGTGACTGTACCTTGTGTTTATTGATGGGTCTGAATCTTGTGTCTATTGATGGGGCTGAATCTTGTGTTTATTGATGGGACTGAATCTTGTGTTTGTTGATCGGACTGAATCTTGTGTTTATTGATGGGGCTGAATCTTCTGTTTATTGATGGGGCTGAATCTTGTGTTTATTGATGGGACAGCATCTTGTGTTTATTGATGGGACTGCATCTTGTGTTTATTGATGTGACTGATTCTTGTGTCTATTGATGGGACTGATTCTTTTGTTTATTGATGGGACTGCATCATGTATTTATTGATGGGCTGCATCTTGTGTTTATTGATGGGACTGAATCTTGTGTTTATTGATGGGACTGAATCTATTGTTTATTGATGGGATTGATTCTTCTGTATATTGATGTGACTGAATCTTGTCCTTATTGATAGGACTGAATATTGTGTTTATTGATTGGACTGAATCTTGTTTTTAATGATGGGACTGAATCTATTATTTATTGATGGGACGGAATCTGGTGTTTATTCGTGGGACTGAATCTATTGTTTATTGATGGCACTGAAGCTATTGTTTATTGAAGGGAATGTACCTTGTGTTTATTGATGGGACTGAAATTTATTGTATATTGATGGGACTGAATCTTTTGTATATTGATGCGACTGAATCTTGTGTTTATTGATTGGACTGAATCTTGTGTCTATTGATGGGGCTGAATCTTGTGTTTGTTGATGGGACTGAATCTTGTGTTTGTTGATGGGACTGAATCTTGTGTTTATTGATGGGGCTGTATCTTGTGTTTATTGATTGGACTGCATCTTGTGTTTATTGAAGTGACTGATTCTTGTGTCTATTGATGGGACTGAATCTTGTGTTTATTGATGGGACTGCATCATGTATTTATTGTTGGGCTGCATCTTGTGTTTATTGATAGGACTGAATCTTGTGTCTATTGATGGGACTGAATCTTGTGTTTATTGATGGGACTGAATCTATAGTTTATTGATGGGATTGATTCTTCTGTATATTGATGCGACTGAATCTTGTCCTTATTGATGGGACTGAATCTTGTGTTTATTGATTGGACTGAATCTTGTTTTTAATGATGGGACTGAATCTATTATTTATCGATGGGACGGAATCTGGTGTTTATACGTGGGACTCAATCTATTGTATATTGATGGCACTGGAACTATTGTTTATTGAAGGGAATGTACCTTGTGTTTATTGATCGGACGAACATTTATTGTATATTGATGCATCTGAATCTATAGTTTATTGATGCGCCGTATTCCATGTTTATCGATGTGACTGAATTTTCTGTTTATTGATGGGGCTGAATCTATTGTTTGTTGATGGGACTGAATCTATTGTTTATTGATGGGACTGAATCTTGTGTATATTGATGCGACTGAATCTTGTGTTTATTGATGGGACTGAATCTTGTCTCTATTGATGGGGCTGAATCTTGTGTTTGTTGATCGGACTGAATCTTGTGTTTATTGATGGGGCTGAATCTTGTGTTTATTGATGGGGCTGAATCTTGTGCTTATTGATGGGACAGCATCTTGTGTTTATTGATGGGACTGCATCTTGTGTTTATTGATGTGACTGATTCTTGTGTCTATTGATGGGACTGATTCTTGTGTTTATTGATGGGACTGCATCATGTATTTATTGATGGGCTGCATCTTGTGTTTATTGATAGCACTGAATCTTGTGTCTATTGATGGGACTGAATCTTGTGTTTATTGATGGGACTGAATCTATTGTTTATTGATGGGATTGATTCTTCTGTATATTGATGTGACTGAATCTTGTCCTTATTGATGGGACTGAATCTTGTGTTTATTGATTGGACTGAATCTTGTTTTTAATGATGGGACTGAATCTATTATTTATTGATGGGACGGAATCTGGTGTTTATTCGTGGGACTGAATCTATTGTTTATTGATGGCACTGAAGCAATTGTTTATTGAAGGGAATGTACCTTGTGTTTATTGATGGGACTGATATCTATTGTATATTGATGCATCTGAATCTATAGTTTATTGATGCACCGTATTCCATGTTTATCGATGTGACTGAATTTTCTGTTTATAGATAGTTCTGAATCTATTGTTTGTTGATGGGACTGAATCTATTGTTTATTGATGGGACTGAATCTTTTGTATATTGATGCGACTGAATCTTGTGTTTATTGATGGGACTGAATCTTGTGTTTCTTGATGGGATTGAATCTATTGTTTATTGATGGGATTGATTCTTCTGTATATTGATGCAACTGAATCTTGTCCTTATTGATGGGACTGAATCTTGTGTTTATTGATTGGACTGAATCTTGTTTTTAATGATGGGACTGAATCTATGATTTATCGATGGGATGGAATCTGGTGTTTATACGTGGGACTGAATCTATTGTTTATTGATGGCACTGGAACTATTGTTTATTGAAGGGAATGTACCTTGTGTTTATTGATGGGACTAAAATCTATTGTATATTGATGCATCTGAATCTATAGTTTATTGATGCGCTGTATTCCATGATTATCGATGTGACTGAATTTTCTGTTTATTGATGGGGCTGAATCTATTGTTTGTTGATGGGACTGAATCTATTGTTTATTGACGGGACTGAATCTTGTGTCTATAGATGGGACTGAATCTTGTGTTTATTGCTGGGACTGAATCTTGTATTTGTTGATGGGACTGAATATTGTGTTTATTGATGGGGCTGAATCTTCTGTTTATTGATGTGACTGATTCTTGTGTCTATTGATGGGACTGAATCTTGTGTTTATTGATGGGACTGCATCATGTATTTATTGATGGGCTGCATCTTGTGTTTATTGATAGGACTGAATCTTCTGTTTATTGATGGGGCTGAATCTTGTGTTTATTGATGGGACTGCATCTTGTGTTTATTCCTGGGACTGCATTTTGTGTTTATTGATGTGACTGATTCTTGTGTCTATTGATGGGACTGAATCTTGTGTTTATTGATGGGACTGCATCATGTATTTATTGATGGGCTGCATCTTGTGTTTATTGATAGGATTGAATCTTCTGTTTATTGATGGGGCTGAATCTTGTGTTTATTGATGGGACTGCATCTTGTGTTTATTGATGGGTCTGAATCTTCTGTTTAATGATTGGACTGAATCCTGTGTTTATTGATGGGACTGAATCTTGTGTTTCGTGATGGGAGTGAATCATGTGTTTATTGATGGGACTGGATCATTTGTCTATTGATAGGGCTGAATCTTGTGTTTATTGATGGGACTGAATCTTGTGTTTATTGATGGGACTGCCTCTTGTGTTTATTGATGGGACTGAATCTTGTGTCTTTTGATGGGACTGAATCATGTGTCTATTGATGGGGCTGAATCTTGTGTCTACCGGTGGTACTGAATCTTGTGTCTATTGATGGGACTGAACCATGTGTTTATTGATGGGACTGAATATTGTGTTTATTGATGTAACTGCATCTTGTGTTTATGGATGGGACTGAATCTTGTGTTTGTTGATGGGACTGAATCTATTGTTTATTGATGGGACTGAATCTTGTGTATATTGATGCGACTGAATCTTGTGTTTATTGATAGGACTGAATCTTGTGTTTATTAATGGGACTGAATCTTGTGTTTATTGATGGGATTGAATCTTGGGTTTATTGATGGGACTGCATCTTGTGTTTTTGATGGGCTGCATCGTGTGTTTATTGATAGGACTGAATCTTGCGTCTATTGATGGGACTGAATCTTGTGTTTATTGATGGGACTGAATCTATTGTTTATTGATGGGATTGATTCTTCTGTATATTGATGCGACTGAATCTTGTCGTTATTGATGGGACTGAATCTTGTGTTTATTGATTGGGCTGAACCTTGTGTTTATTGATGGGACTAAATCTTGCGTTTATTGATGGGACTGAATCTTGTGTTTATTGATGGGACTGAATCCTGTGTTTATTGATGGGACTGAGTCTTGTGTTTATTGATGGGACTAAATCATGTGTCTATTGATGCGACTGAATCTTTTGTTGATTGATGGGACTGAATCTTGTGTTTATCAATGGGATTGAATCCTGGGTCTATTGATGGGACTGTATCTTGTATTGATTTATGGCACTGAATCTTGTGTTTATTGATGGGACTGAATCTATTGTTTTTGATGGGATTGAATCTTCTGTATATTGATGTGATTGAATCTTGTGTTTATTGATGGGACTGAATCTAGTTTTTATTGATTGGACAGAATCTTGTATTTATTGATGGGACTGAATCTTTGTTTATTGATGGGACTGAATCTAATATTTATTGATGGGACTGAAGCTGGTGTTTATTCATGGGACTGAATCTATTGTTTATTGATGGCACTGAGACTATTGTTTATTGATGGGAATGTACCTTGTGTTTATTGATGAGACAGAATCTGTTGTTTATTGATGCATCTGAATCTATAGTTTATTGATCCGACCGAATTCCATGTTTATTGAAGGGACTGAATTTTATATTTATTGATGGGGCTGAAACTCGAATATATTGATAGTAATGAAGGTTGTATATATTGGTTGGACTGAATCTTGTGTTTGTTGATGGGACTGCATCTTGTGTTTATTGATGGGACTGCATTTTGTGTTTATTGATGTGACTGATTCTTGTGTCTGTTGATGGGACTGAATCTTGTGTTTATTGATGGGACTGCATCATGTATTTATTGATGGGCTGCATCTTGTGTTTATTGATAGGACTGAATCATGTGTTTATTGATGGGACTGAATCTTGTGTTTATTGATGGGACTGCATCTTGTGTTTATTGATGGGTCTGAATCTTCTGTTTAATGATGGGACTGAATCCTGTGTTTATTGATGGGACTGAATCTTGTGTTTCGTGATGGGAGTGAATCATGTGTTTATTGATGGGACTGGATCATTTGTCCATTGATAGGGCTGAATCTTGTGTTTATTGATGGGACTGAATCTTGTGTTTATTGATGGGACTGCCTCTTGTGTTTATTGATGGGACTGAATCTTGTGTCTTTTGATGGGACTGAATCTTGTGTCTATTGATGGGGCTGAATCTTGTGTCTACTGATGGTACTGAATCTTGTGTCTATTGATGGGATTGAACCTTGTGTTTTTTGATGGGACTGAATATTGTGTTTATTGATGGAACTGAATCTTGTGTATATTGATGCGACTGAATCTTGTGTTTATTGATAGGATTGAATCTTGTGTTTATTAATGGTACTGAATCTTGTGTTTATTGATGGGATTGAATCTTGTGTTTATTGATGGGACTGCATCTTGTGTTTCCTGATGGGACTGAATCTTTTGTTTTAGATGGGGCTGGAACTTATGTTTATCGATGGGACTGAATATTGTGTCTATTGATGGGACTGAATCTTGTGTTTATTTATGGGACTGAATCTATTGTTTATTGATGGGATTGATTCTTCTGTATATTGATGTGACTGAATCTTGTCTTTATTGACGGGACTGAATCTTGTGTTTATTGATTGGACTGAATCTTGTTTTTACTGATGGGACTGAATATATTATTTATTGATGGGACGGAATCTGGTGTTTATTCGTGGGACTGAATCTATTGTTTATTGATGGCACTGAAACTATTGTTTTTTGAAGGGAATTTACCTTGTGCTTATTGATGGGACTGAAATCTATTGTATATTGATGCATCTGAATCTACAGTTAATTGATGCGCCGTATTCCATGTTTATCGATATGACTGAATTTTCTGTTTATTGATGGGGCTGAATCTATTGTTTGTTGATGGGACTGAATCTATTGTTTATTGATGGGACTTAATCTTGTGTCTCTTGATGCGACTGAATCTTCTTTTTATTGATGGGACTGAATCTTGTGTCTATTGATGGGGCTGAATCTTGTGTTTATTGATTGGACTGAATCTTGTTTTTAATGATGGGACTGAATCTATGATTTATCGATGGGATGGAATCTGGTGTTTATACGTGGGACTGAATCTATTGTTTATTGATGGCACTGGAACTATTGTTTATTGAAGGGAATGTACCTTGTGTTTATTGATGGGACTAAAATCTATTGTATATTGATGCATCTGAATCTATAGTTTATTGATGCGCTGTATTCCATGATTATCGATGTGACTGAATTTTCTGTTTATTGATGGGGCTGAATCTATTGTTTGTTGATGGGACTGAATCTTGTGTTTATTGATGGGACTGCCTCTTGTGTTTATTGATGGGACTGAATCTTGTGTCTTTTGATGGGACTGAATCATGTGTCTATTGATGGGGCTGAATCTTGTGTCTACCGGTGGTACTGAATCTTGTGTCTATTGATGGGACTGAACCATGTGTTTATTGATGGGACTGAATATTGTGTTAATTGATGTAACTGCATCTTGTGTTTATGGATGGGACTGAATCTTGTGTTTGTTGATGGGACTGAATCTATTGTTTATTGATGGGACTGAATCTTGTGTATATTGATGCGACTGAATCTTGTGTTTATTGATGGGACTGAATCTTGTGTCTATAGATGGGACTGAATCTTGTGTTAATTGATGTAACTGCATCTTGTGTTTATGGATGGGACTGAATCTTGTGTTTGTTGATGGGACTGAATCTATTGTTTATTGATGGGACTGAATCTTGTGTATATTGATGCGACTGAATCTTGTGTTTATTGATGGGACTGAATCTTGTGTCTATAGATGGGACTGAATCTTGTGTTTATTGCTGGGACTGAATCTTGTGTTTGTTGATGGGACTGAATATTGTGTTTATTGATGTGACTGATTCTTGTGTCTATTGATGGGACTGAATCTTGTGTTTATTGATGGGACTGCATCATGTATTTATTGATGGGCTGCATCTTGTGTTTATTGATAGGACTGAATCTTCTGTTTATTGATGGGGCTGAATCTTGTGTTTATTGATGGGACTGCATCTTGTGTTTATTGATGGGTCTGAATCTTCTGTTTAATGATGGGACTGAATCCTGTGTTTATTGATGGGACTGAATCTTGTGTTTCGTGATGGGAGTGAATCATGTGTTTATTGATGGGACTGGATCATTTGTCTATTGATAGGGCTGAATCTTGTGTTTATTGATGGGACTGAATCTTGTGTTTATTGATGGGACTGCCTCTTGTGTTTATTGATGGGACTGAATCTTGTGTCTTTTGATGGGACTGAATCATGTGTCTATTGATGGGGCTGAATCTTGTGTCTACCGGTGGTACTGAATCTTGTGTCTATTGATGGGACTGAACCATGTGTTTATTGATGGGACTGAATATTGTGTTTATTGATGTAACTGCATCTTGTGTTTATGGATGGGACTGAATCTTGTGTTTGTTGATGGGACTGAATCTATTGTTTATTGATGGGACTGAATCTTGTGTATATTGATGCGACTGAATCTTGTGTTTATTGATAGGACTGTATCTTGTGTTTATTAATGGGACTGAATCTTGTGTTTATTGATGGGATTGAATCTTGGGTTTATTGATGGGACTGCATCTTGTATTTTTGATGGGCTGCATCGTGTGTTTATTGATAGGACTGAATCTTGCGTCTATTGATGGGACTGAATCTTGTGTTTATTGATGGGACTGAATCTATTGTTTATTGATGGGATTGATTCTTCTGTATATTGATGCGACTGAATCTTGTCGTTATTGATGGGACTGAATCTTGTGTTTATTGATTGGGCTGAACCTTGTGTTTATTGATGGGACTAAATCTTGTGTTTATTTATGGGACTAAATCTTGTGTTTATTGATGGGACTGAATCCTGTGTTTATTGATGGGACTGAGTCTTGTATTTATCGATGGGACTGAATCTTGTGTTTATTGATGGGACTGAATCTTGTGTTTATTGATGGGACTGAATCCTGTGTTTATTGATGGGACTGAGTCTTGTGTTTATTGATGGGACTAAATCATGTGTCTATTGATGCGACTGAATCTTTTGTTGTTTGAGGGCACTGAATCTTGTGTTTATCAATGGGATTGAAACCTGGGTCTATTGATGGGACTGTATCTTGTTTTGATTTATGGCACTGAATCTTGTGTTTATTGATGGGACTGAATCTATTGTTTTTGATGGGATTGAATCTTCTGTATATTGATGTGATTGAATCTTGTGTTTATTGATGGGACTGAATCTAGTGTTTATTGATTGGACAGAATCTTGTATTTATTGATGGGACTGAATCTTTGTTTATTGATGGGACTGAATCTAATATTTATTGATGGGACTGAAGCTGGTGTTTATTCATGGGACTGAATTTATTGTTTATTGATGGCACTGAGACTATTGTTTATTGATGGGAATGTACTCTGTGTTTATTGATGAGACAGAATTTGTTGTTTATTGATGCATCTGAATCTATAGTTTATTGATCCGACCGAATTCCATGTTTATTGAAGGGACTGAATTTTATATTTATTGATGGGGCTGAAACTCGAATATATTGATAGTAATGAAGGTTGTATATATTGGTTGGACTGAATCTTGTGTTTATTGATGGGACTGCATCTTGTGTTTATTGATGGGACTGCATTTTGTGTTTATTGATGTGACTGATTCTTGTGTCTATTGATGGGACTGAATCTTGTGTTTATTGATGGGACTGCATCATGTATTTATTGATGGGCTGCATCTTGTGTTTATTGATAGGACTGAATCATGTGTTTATTGATGGGACTGAATCTTGTGTTTATTGATGGGACTGCATCTTGTGTTTATTGATGGGTCTGAATCTTCTGTTTAATGATGGGACTGAATCCTGTGTTTATTGATGGGACTGAATCTTGTGTTTCGTGATGGGAGTGAATCATGTGTTTATTGATGGGACTGGATCATTTGTCGATTGATAGGGCTGAATCTTGTGTTTATTGATGGGACTGAATCTTGTGTTTATTGATGGGACTGCCTCTTGTGTTTATTGATGGGACTGAATCTTGTGTCTTTTGATGGGACTGAATCTTGTGTCTATTGATGGGGCTGAATCTTGTGTCTACTGATGGTACTGAATCTTGTGTCTATTGATGGGACTGAACCTTGTGTTTTTTGATGGGACTGAATATTGTGTTTATTGATGGAACTGAATCTTGTGTATATTGATGCGACTGAATCTTGTGTTTATTGATAGGACTGAATCTTGTGTTTATTAATGGTACTGAATCTTGTGTTTATTGATGGGATTGAATCTTGTGTTTATTGATGGGACTGCATCTTGTGTTTCTTGATGGGACTGAATCTTCTGTTTTAGATGGGGCTGGAACTTGTGTTTATCGATGGGACTGAATATTCTGTCTATTGATGGGACTGAATCTTGTGTTTATTTATGGGACTGAATCTATTGTTTATTGATGGGATTGATTCTTCTGTATATTGATGCGACTGAATCTTGTCTTTATTGACGGGACTGAATCTTGTGTTTATTGATTGGACTGAATCTTGTTTTTACTGATGGGACTGAATATATTATTTATTGATGGGACGGAATCTGGTGTTTATTCGTGGGACTGAATCTATTGTTTATTGATGGCACTGAAACTATTGATTTTTGAAGGGAATGTACCTTGTGCTTATTGATGGGACTGAAATCTATTGTATATTGATGCATCTGAATCTACAGTTAATTGATGCGCCGTATTCCATGTTTATCGATGTGACTGAATTTTCTGTTTATTGATGGGGCTGAATCTATTGTTTGTTGATGGGACTGAATCTATTGTTTATTGATGGGACTTAATCTTGTGTCTCTTGATGTGACTGAATCTTCTTTTTATTGATGGGACTGAATCTTGTGTCTATTGATGGGGCTGAACCTTGTGTTTATTGATGGGACTGAATCTTGTGTTTGTTGATGGGACTGAATCTTGTGTTTATTGATGGGGCTGAATCTTGTGTTTATTGATGGGACTGCATCTTGTGTTTATTAATGGGACTGCATCTTGTGTTTATTGATGTGACTGATTCTTGTGTCTATTGATGGGACTGAATCTTGTGTTTATTGATGGGACTGCATCATGTATTTATTGCTGGGCTGCATCGTGTGTTTATTGATAGGACTGAATCTTGTGTCCATTGATGGGACTGAATCTTGTGTTTATTGATGGGACTGAATCTATTGTTTATTGATGGGATTGATTCTTCTGTATATTGATGCGAATGAATCTTGTCTTTATTGATGGGACTGAATCTTGTGTTTATTGATTCGGCTGAATCTTGTTTTTAATGATGGGACTGAATCTATTATTTATTGATGGAACGGAATCTGGTGTTTATTCGTGGGACTGAATCTATTGTTTATTGACGGCACTGAAACTATTGTTTATTGAAGGGAATGTACCTTGTCTTTATTGATGGGACTGAAATCTATTGTATATTGATGCGTCTGAATCTATAGTTTATTGGTGCGCCGTATTCCATGTTTATCGATGTGACTGAATTTTCTGTTTACTGATGGGGCTGAATCTATTGTTTGTTGATGGGACTGAATCTATTGTTTATTGATGGGACTGAATCTTGAGTATATTGATGCGACTGAATCTTGTGTTTATTGATGGGACCGAATCTTGTGTCTATTGATGGGGCTGAATCTTGTGTTTATTGATGGGACTGTATATTGTGTTTGTTGATGGGACTGAATCTTGTGTTTATTGATGGGGCTGAATCTTGTGTTTATTGATGGGACTGCATCTTGTGTTTATTGATGGGACTGAACCTTGTCTTTATTGATGGGACTAAGTCTTGTGTTTATTTATTGGACTGAATCTTGTGTTTATTGATGGGACTGAATCCTGTGTTTATTGATGTGACTGAGTCTTTTTTTATCGATGGGACTGAATCTTGTGTTTATTGCTGGCACTGAATCCTGTGTTTATTGATGCGACTGAGTCTTGTGTTTATTGATGGGCCTAAATCTTGTGTCTATTGATGCGACTGAATCTTGTGTTTATTGATGGGACTGCATCATGTATTTATTGATGGGCTGCATCTTGTGTTTATTGATAGGACTGAATCATGTGTTTATTGATGGGACTGAATCTTGTGTTTATTGATGGGACTGCATCTTGTGTTTATTGATGGGACTGAATCTTCTGTTTAATGATGGGACTGAATCCTGTGTTTATTGATGGGACTGAATCTTGTGTTTCGTGATGGGAGTGAATCATGTGTTTATTGATGGGACTGGATCATTTGTCTATTGATAGGGCTGAATCTTGTGTTTATTGATGGGACTGCCTCTTGTGTTTATTGATGGGACTGAATCTTCTGTCTTTTGATGGGACTGAATCTTCTGTCTATTGATGGGGCTGAATCTTGTGTCTACTGATGGTACTGAATCTTGTGTCTATTGATGGGACTGAACCTTGTGTTTATTGATGGGACTGAATATTGTGTTTATTGATGGAACTGCATCTTGTGTTTATTGATGGGACTGAATCTTGTGTTTGTTGATGGGACTGAATCTATTGTTTATTGATGGGACTGAATCTTGTGTATATTGATGCGACTGAATCTTGTGTTTATTGATAGGACTGAATCTTGTGTTTATTAATGGGACTGAATCTTGTGTTTATTGATGGGATTGAATCTTGTGTTTATTGATGGGACTGCATCTTGTGTTTATTGATGGGACTGAATCTTCTGTTTTAGATGGGACTGGAACTTGTGTTTATCGATGGGACTGAATATTGTGTCTATTGATGGGACTGAATCTTGTGTTTATTTATGGGACTGAATCTTGTGTTTTTTGATGGGACTGAATCTATTGTTTATTGATGGGATTGATTCTTCTGTATATTGATGCGACTGAATCTTGTCTTTATTGATGGGACTGAATCTTGTGTTTATTGATTGGACTGAATCTTGTTGTTAATGATGGGACTGAATATATTATTTATTGATGGGACGGAATCTGGTGTTTATTCGTGGGACTGAATCTATTGTTTATTGATGGCACTGAAACTATTGTTTATTGAAGGGAATGTACCTTGTGTTTATTAATGGGACTGAAATCTATTGTATATTGATGCATCTGAATCTATAGTTAATTGATGCGCCGTATTCCATGTTTATCGATGTGACTGAATTTTCTGTTTATTGATGGGGCTGAATCTATTGTTTGTTGATGGGACTGAATCTTGTGTATATTGATGTGACTGAATCTTGTGTTTATTGATGGGACTGAATCTTGTGTCTATTGATGGGTCTGAATCTTGTGTTTATTGATGGGACTTAATTTTGTGTTTGTTGATGGGACTGAATCTTGTGTTTATTGAAGGGGCTTAATCTTGTGTTTATTTATGGGACTGCATCTTGTGTTTATTAATGGGACTGCATCTTGTGTTTATTGATGGGACTGCATCATGTATTTATTGATGGGCTGCATCGTGTGATTATTGATAGGACTGATTCTTGTGTCTATTGATGGGACTGAATCTTGTGTTTATTGATGGGACTGAATCTATTGTTTATTGATGGGATTGATTCTTCTCTATATTGATGCGAATTAATCTTGTCTTTATTGATGGGACTGAATCTTGTGTTTATTGATGGGACGGAATCTGGTGTTTATTCATGGGACTGAATCTATTGCTTATTGACGGCACTGAAACTATTGTTTATTGAAGGGAATGTCCCTTGTCTTTATTGATGGGACTGAAATCTATTGTATATTGAAGCGTCTGAATCTATAGTTTATTGGTGCACCGTATTCCATGTTTATCGATGTGACTGAATTTTCTGTTTATTGATGGGGCTGAAACTATTGTTTGTTGATGGGACTGAATCTATTGTTTATTGATGGGACTGAATCTTGAGTATATTGATGCGACTGAATCTTGTGTTTATTGATGGGACCGAATCTTGTGTCTATTGATGGGGCTGAATCTTGTGTTTATTGATGGGACTCTATCTTGTGTTTGTTGATGGGACTGAATCTTGTGTTTATTTATGGGGCTGAATCTTGTGTTCATTGATGGGACTGAATCTTGTGTTTATTGATGGGACTGCATCATGTATTTATTGATGGGCTGCATCTTGTGTTTATTGATAGGACTGAATCTTGTGTCTATTGATAGGACTGAATCTTTTGTTTATTGATGGGACTGCATCTTGTGTTTCTTGATGGGATGGAATCTTTTGTTTAATGATGGGACAGAATCCTCTGTTTATTGATGGGACTGAATCTTGTGTTTATTGATGGGACTGAATCTTGTCTTTATTGATGGGACTAAATCTTCTGTTTATTTATGGGACTGAATCTTGTGTTTATTGATGGGACTGCATCATGTATTTATTGATGGGCTGCATCTTGTGTTTATTGATAGGACTGAATCATGTGTTTATTGATGTGACTGAATCTTGTGTTTATTGATGGGACTGCATCTTGTGTTTATTGATGGGACTGAATCTTCTGTTTAATGATGGGACTGAATCCTGTGTTTATTGATGGGACTGAATCTTCTGTTTCGTGATGGGAGTGAATCATGTATTTATTGATGGGACTGGATCATTTATCTATTGATAGGGCTGAATCTTGTGTTTATTGATGGGACTGAATCTTGTGTTTATTGATGGGACTGCCTCTTGTGTTTATTGATGGGACTGAATCTTGTGTCTTTTGATGGGACTGAATCTTGTGTCTATTGATGGGGCTGAATCTTGTGTCTACTGCTGGTACTGAATCTTGTGTCTATTGATGGGACTGAACCTTGTGTTTATTGATGGGACTGAATATTGTGTTTATTGATGGAACTGCATCTTGTGTTTATTGATGGGACTGAATCTTGTGTTTGTTGATGGGACTGAATCTATTGTTTATTGATGGGACTGAATCTTGTGTATATTGAGGCGACTGAAGCTTGTGTTTATTGATAGGACTGAATCTTGTGTTTATTAATGGGACTGAATCTTGTGTTTATTGATGGGATTGAATCTTGTGTTTATTGATGGGACTGCATCTTGTGTTTATTGATGGGACTGAATCTTCTGTTTTAGATGGGACTGGAACTTGTGTTTATCGATGGGACTGAATATTGTGTCTATTGATGGGACTGAACCTTGTGTTTATTTATGGGACTGAATCTTGTGTTTTTTGATGGGACTGAATCTATTGTTTATTGATGGGATTGATTCTTCTGTATATTGCTGCGACTGAATCTTGTCTTTATTGATGGGACTGAATCTTGTGTTTATTGATTGGACTGAATCTTGTTTTTAATGATGGGACTGAATATATTATTTATTGATGGGATGGAATCTGGTGTTTATTCGTGGGACTGAATCTATTGTTTATTGATGGCACTGAAACTATTGTTTATTGAAGGGAATGTACCTTGTGTTTATTGATGGGACTGAAATCTATTGTATATTGATGCATCTGAATCTATAGTTAATTGATGCGCCGTATTCCATGTTTATCGATGTGACTGAATTTTCTGTTTATTGATGGGGCTGAATCTATTGTTTGTTGATGGGACTGAATCTATTGTTTAGTGATGGGACTTAATCTTGTGTATATTGATGCGACTGAATCTTGTGTTTATTGATGGGACTGAATCTTGTGTTTATTGATGGGGCTGTATCTTTTGTTTATTGAAGGGACTGAATCTTGTGTTTGTTGATGGGACTGAATCTTGTGTTTATTGATGGGGCTTAATCTTGTGTTTATTGATGGGACTGCATCTTGTGTTTATTAATGGGACTGCATCTTGTGTTTATTGATGTGACTGATTCTTGTGTCTATTGATGGGACTGAATCTTGTGTTTATTGATGGGACTGCATCATGTATTTATTGATGGGCTGCATCGTGTGTTTATTGATAGGACTGAATCTTGTGTCTATTGATGGGACTGAATCTTGTCTTTATTGATGGGACTGAATCTATTGTTTATTGATGGGATTGATTCTTCTGTATATTGATGCGCATGAATCTTGTCTTTATTGATGGGACTGAATCTTGTGTTTATTGATTCGGCTGAATCTTGTTTTTAATGATGGGACTGAATCTATTATTTATTGATGGGACGGAATCTGGTGTTTATTCGTGGGACTGAATCTGTTGTTTATTGACGGCACTGAAACTATTGTTTATTGAAGGGAATGTACCTTGTCTTTATTGATGGGACTGAAATCTATTGTATATTGATGCGTCTGAATCTATAGTTTATTGGTGCGCCGTATTCCATGTTTATCGATGTGACTGGATTTTCTGTTTATTGATGGGGCTGAATTTATTGTTTGTTGATGGGACTGAATCTATTGTTTATTGATGGGACTGAATCTTGAGTATATTGATGCGACTGAATCTTGTGTTTATTGATGGGACCGAATCTTGTGTCTATTGATGGGGCTGAATCTTGTGTTTATTGATGGGTCTGTATCTTGTGTTTGTTGATGGGACTGAATCTTGTGTTTATTGATGAGGCTGAATCTTGTGTCCATTGATGTGACTGAATCTTGTGTTTATTGATGGGACTGCATCATGTATTTATTGATGGGCTGCATCTTGTGTTTATTGATAGGACTGAATCTTGTGTCTATTGATGGGACTGAATCTTGTGTTTATTGATGGGACTGCATCTTGTGTTTCTTGATGGGACGGAATCTTTTGTTTAATGATGGGACTGAATCTTGTGTTTATTGATGGGACTGAATCTTATGTTTATTGATGGGACTGAATCTTGTCTTTATTGATGGGACTAAGTCTTGTGTTTATTTATGGGACTGAATCTTTTGTTTATTGATGGGACTGAATCCTGTGTTTATTGATGTGACTGAGTCTTGTATTTATCGATGGGACTGAATCTTGTGTTTATTGATGGGACTGAATCTTGTGTTTATTGATGGCACTGAATCCTGTGTTTATTGATGCGACTGAGTCTTGTGTTTATTGATGGGACTAAATCTTGTGTCTATTTATGCGACTGATTCTTTTGTTGATTGATGGGACTGAATCTTGTGTTTATCGATGGGATTGAATCCTGGGTCTATTGAAGGGACTGTATCTTGTATTGATTTATGGCACTGAATCCTGTGTTTATTGATGGGACTGAATCTATTGTTTTTGATGGGATTGAATCTTCTGTATATTGATGTGACTGAATCTTGTGTTTATTGATGGGACTGAATCTTGTGTTTATTGATTGGACAGATTCTTGTGTTTATTGATGGGACTGAATCTTGTGTTTATTGATGGGACTGAATCTAATATTTATTGATGGGACTGAAGCTGTTGTTTATTCATGGGACTGAATCTATTGTTTATTGATGGCACTGTGACTATTGTTTATTAATGGGAATGTACCTTGTGTTTATTGATGAGACAGAATCTGTTGTGTATTGATGCATCTGAATCTATAGTTTATTGATCCGACCGAATTCCATGTTTATTGATGGGACTGAATTTTATGTTTATTGATGGGGCTGAAACTCGAATATATTGATAGTAATGAAGGTTGTATATATCGGTGGGACTGAATCCTGTGTTTATTGATGCGACTGCATCTTGTGTTTATTGATGGGACTGAATCTTGTGTTTATTGATGGGACTGCCTCATGTATTTATTGATGGGCTGCATCTTGTGTTTATTGATAGGACTGAATCTTGTGTTTATTGATGGGACTGAATCTTGTGTTTATTGATGGGACTGCATCTTGTGTTTATTGATGGGACTGAATTTTCTGTTTCATGATGGGACTGAATTCAGTGTTTATTGTTGGGACTGAATCTTGTGTTTCGTGATGGGAGTGATTCATGTGTTTATTAATGGGACTGGATCATTTGTCTATTGATAGGGCTGAATCTTGTGTTTATTGATGGGACTGAATCTTGTGTTTATTGATGGGGCTGCCTCATGTGTTTATTGATGGGACTGAATCTTGTTTCTTTTGATGGGACTGAATCTTGTGCATATTGATGCGACTGAATCTTGTGTTTATTGAAAGGACTGAATCTTGTGTATATTACTGGGACTGAATCTTGTGCTTATTGATAGGACTGAATCTTGTGTTTATTAATGTGACTGCCTCTTGTGTTTATTGATGGGACTGCCTCTTGTGTTTATTGATGGGACTGAATCTTGTGTTTGTTGATGGGACTGAAGCTATTGTTTATAGATGGGACTGAATCATGTTTATATTGATGCGAATGAATCTTGTGTTTATTGATAGGACTGAATCTTGTGTTTATTGATGGGACTGAATCTTCTGTTGATAGATGGGACTGGAACTTGTGTTTATCGATGGGACTGAATCTTGTGTCTATTGATGGGACTGAATCTATTGTTTATTGATGGGATTGATTCCTCTGTATATTGATGCGACTGAATCTTGTCTTTATTGATGGGACTGAATCTTGTGTTTATTGATTGGACTGAATCTTGTTTTTAATGATGGGACTGAATATATTATTTATTGATTGGACGGAATCTGGTGTTTATTCATGGGACTGAATCTATTGTTTATTGATGGCACTGAAACTGTTGTTTATTGAAGGGAATGTACCTTGTGTTTATTGATTGGACTGAAATCTATTGTATATTGATGCATCTGAATCTATAGTTAATTGATGCGCCGTATTCCATGTTTATCGATGTGACTGAATTTTCTGTTTATTGATGGGACTGAATCTTGTGTATATTGATGCGACTGAATCTTGTGTTTATTGATGGGACTGAATCTTGTGGCTATTGATGGGGCTGAATCTTGTGTTTATTGATGGGACTGAATCTTGCCTTTATTGATGGGAGTGAATCTTGTGTTTATTGATTGGGCTGAATCTTGTTTTTAATGATGGGACTGAATCTATTATTTATTGATGGGACGAATCTGGTGTTTATTCATGGGACTCAATCTATTGTTTATTGACGGCACTGAAACTATTGTTTATTGAAGGGAATGTACCTTGTGTTTATTGATGGGAATGAATTCTATTGTATATTGATGCATCTGAATATATAGTTTATTGGTGCACCGTATTCCATGTTTATCGATGTGACTGAATTTTCTGTTTATTGATGGGGCTGAATATATTGTTTGATGATGGGACTGAATCTTGTGTATATTGATGCGACTGAATCTTGTGTTTATTGATGGGACTGAATCTTGTGTCCATTGATGGGGCTGAATCTTGTGTTTATTGATGGGACTGAATCTTGTGTTTGTTGATGGGACTGAATCTTGTGTTTATTGATGGGGCTGAATCTTGTGTTTATTGATGTGAGTGCATCTTGTGTTTATTGATGGGACTGCATCTTGTGTTTATTGATGTGACTGATTCTTGTGTCTATTGATGGGACTGAATCTTGTGTTTATTGATGGGACTGCATCATGTATTTATTGATGGGCTGCATCTTGTGTTTATTGATAGGACTGAATCTTGTGTCTATTGATGGGACTGAATCTTCTGTTTATTGATGGGACTGCATCTTGTGTTTCTTGATGGGACGGAATATTTTGTTTAATGATGGGACTGAATCCTGTGTTTATTGATGGGACTGAATCTTGTATTTATTGATGGGACTGAATCTTGTGTTTATTGATGGAACTAAATCTTGTGTTTATTTATGGGACTGGATCTTGTGTTTATTGATGGGACTGGATCCTGTGTTTATTGATGGGACTGAGTCTTGTATTTATCGATGGGACTGAATCGTGTGTTTATTGATGGGACTGAATCTTGTGTTTATTGATGGGACTGAATCCTGTGTTTATTGATGGGACTGAGTCTTGTGTTTATTGATGGGACTAAATCTTGCGTCTATTGATGCGACTGAATCTTTTGTTGATTGATGGGACTGAATCTTGTGTTTATCAATGGGATTGAATCCTGGGTCTATTGATGGGACTGTATCTTGTATTGACATATGGTACTGAATCTTGTGTTTATTGATGGGACTGAATCTATTGTTTTTGATAGGATTGAACCTTCAGTATATTGATGTGACTGAATCTTGTGTTTATTGATGGGACTGAATCTTGTGTTTATTGATTGGACAGAATCTTGTGTTTATTGATGGGACTGTATCTTGTGTTTATTGATGGGACTGAATCTAATATTTATTGATGGGACTGAAGCTGGTGTTTATTCATGGGACTGAATCTATTCTTTATTGATGGCACTGAGACTATTGTTTATTGATGGGAATGTACCTTGTGTTTATTGATGAGACAGAATCTGTTGTTTATTGATGCATCTGAATCTATAGTTTATTGATCCGACCGAATTCCATGTATATTGATGGGACTGAATTTTATGTTTATTGATGGGGCTGAAACTCGAATATATTGATAGTAATGAAGGTTGTATATATCGGTGGGACTGAATCTTGTGTTTATTGATGGGACTGCATCTTGTGTTTATTGATGGGACTGCATTTTGTGTTTATTGGTGTGACTGATTCTTGTGTCTATTGATGGGACTGAATCTTGTGTTTATTGATGGGACTGCATCATGTATTTATTGATGGGCTGCATCTTGTGTTTATTGATAGGACTGAATCTTGTGTTTATTGATGGGACTGAATCTTGTGTTTATTGATGGGACTGCATCTTGTGTTTATTGATGGGACTGAATCGTCTGTTTAATGATGGGACTGAATCCTGTGTTTATTGATGGGACTGAATCTTGTGTTTCGTGATGGGAGTGAATCATGTGTTTATTGATGGGACTGGATCATTTGTCTATTGATAGGGCTGAATCTTGTGTTTATTGATGGGACTGAATCTTGTGTCTATTGATGGGGCTGAATCTTGTGTTTATTGATGGGACTGAATCTTGTGTTTGTTGATGGGACTGAATCTTGTGTTTATTGATGGGGCTGAATCTTGTGTTTATTGATGGGAGTGCATCTTGTGTTTATTGATGGGACTGCATCTTGTGTTTATTGATGTGACTGATTCTTGTGTCTATTGATGGGACTGAATCTTGTGTTTATTGATGGGACTGCATCATGTATTTATTGATGGGCTGCATCTTGTGTTTATTGATAGGACTGAATCTTGTGTCTATTGATGGGACTGAATCTTCTGTTTATTGATGGGACTGCATCTTGTGTTTCTTGATGGGACGGAATCTTTTGTTTAATGATGGGACTGAGTCTTGTATTTATCGATGGGACTGAATCGTGTGTTTATTGATGGGACTGAATCTTGTGTTTATTGATGGGACTGAATCCTGTGTTTATTGATGGGACTGAGTCTTGTGTTTATTGATGGGACTAAATCTTGTGTCTATTGATGCGACTGAATCTTTTGTTGATTGATGGGACTGAATCTTGTGTTTATCAATGGGATTGAATCCTGGGTCTATTGATGGGACTGTATCTTGTATTGATATATGGTACTGAATCTTGTGTTTATTGATGGGACTGAATCTATTGTTTTTGATAGGATTGACCCTTCAGTATATTGATGTGACTGAATCTTGTGTTTATTGATGGGACTGAATCTTGTGTTTATTGATTGGACAGAATCTTGTGTTTATTGATGAGACTGTATCTTGTGTTTATTGATGGGACTGAATCTAATATTTATTGATGGGATTGAAGCTGGTGTTTATTCATGGGACTGAATCTATTCTTTATTGATGGCACTGAGACTATTGTTTATTGATGGGAATGTACCTTGTGTTTATTGATGAGACAGAATCTGTTGTTTATTGATGCATCTGAATCTATAGTTTATTGATCCGACCGAATTCCATGTTTATTGAAGGGACTGAATTTTATATTTATTGATGGGGCTGAAACTCGAATATATTGATAGTCATGAAGGTTGTATATATCGGTGGGACTGACTCTTGTGTTTATTGATGGGACTGCATCTTGTGTTTATTGATGGGACTGCATTTTGTGTTTATTGGTGTGACTGAGTCTTGTGTCTATTGATGGGACTGAATCTTGTGTTTATTGATGGGACTGCATCGTGTATTTATTGATGGGCTGCATCTTGTGTTTATTGATAGGACTGAATCTTGTGTTTATTGATGGACTGAATCTTGTGTTTATTGATGGGACTGCATCTTGTGTTTATTGATGGGACTGAATCTTCTGTTTAATGATGGGACTGAATCCTGTGTTTATTGATGGGACTGAATCTTGTGTTTCGTGATGGGAGTGAATCATGTGTTTATTGATGGGACTGGATCATTTGTCTATTGATAGGGCTGAATCTTGTGTTTATTGATGGGACTGAATCTTGTGTTTATTGATGGGACTGCCTCTTGTGTTTATTGATGGGACTGAATCTTGTGTCTTTTGATGGGACTGAATCTTGTGTCTATTGATGGGGCTGAATCTTGTGTCTACTGGTGGTACTGAATCTTGTGTCTATTGATGGGACTGAACCTTGTGTTTATTGATGGGACTGAATATTGTGTTTATTGATGGAACTGCATCTTGTGTTTATTGATGGGACTGAATCTTGTGTTTGTTGATAGGACTGAATCTATTGTTTATTGATGGGACTGAATCTTGTGTATATTGATGCGACTGAATCTTGTGTTTATTGATAGGACTGAATCTTGTGTTTATTAATGGGACTGAATCTTGTGTTTATTGATGGCATTGAATCTTGTGTTTATTGATGGGACTGCATCTTGTGTTTATTGATGGGACTGAATCTTCTGTTGATAGATGGGACTGGAACTTGTGTTTATCGATGGGACTGAATCTTGTGTCTATTGATGGGACTGAATCGTGTGTTTATTTATGGGACTGAATCTTGTGTTTATTGATGGGACTGAATCTATTGTTTATTGATGGGATTGATTCTTCTGTATATTGCTGCGACTGAATCTTGTCTTTATTGATGGGACTGAATCTTGTGTTTATTGATTGGACTGAATCTTGTTTTTAATGATGGGACTGAATATATTATTTATTGATTGGACGGAATCTGGTGTTTATTCATGGGACTGAATCTATTGTTTATTGATGGCACTGAAACTATTGTTTATTGAAGGGAATGTACCTTGAGTTTATTGATGGGACTGAAATCTATTGTATATTGATGCATCTGAATCTATAGTTAATTGATGCACCGTATTCCATGTTTATCGATGTGACTGAATTTTCTGTTTATTGATGGGGCTGAATCTATTGTTTGTTGATGGGACTGAATCTATTGTTTATTGATGGGACTGAATCTTGTGTATGTTGATGCGACTGAATCTTGTGTTTATTGATGGGACTGAATCTTGTGTCTATTGATGGGCTGAATCTTGTGTTTATTGATGGGACTGAATCTTGTGTTTGTTGATGGGACTGAATCTTGTGTTTATTGATGGGGCTGAATCTTGTGTTTATTGATGGGACTGCATCTTGTGTTTATTGATGGGACTGCATCTGGTGTTTATTGATGTGACTGATTCTTGTGTCTATTGATGGGACTGAATCTTGTGTTTATTGATGGGACTGCATCATGTATTTATTGATGGGCTGCATCGTGTGTTTATTGATAGGACTGAACCTTGTGTCTATTGATGGGACTGAATCTTGTGTTTATTGATGGGACTGAATCTATTGTTTATTGATCGGATTGATTCTTCTCTATATTGATGCGACTGAATCTTGTCTTTATTGATGGGACTGAATCTTGTGTTTATTGATTGGGCTGTATCTTGTTTTTAATGATGGGACTGAATCTATTATTTATTGATGGGCTGGAATCTGGTTTTTATTCGCGTGACTGAATCTATTGTTTATTGACGGCACTGAAACTATTGTTTGTTGAAGGGAATGTACCTTGTGTTTATTGATGGGACTGAAATCTATTGTATATTGATGCATCTGAATCTATAGATTATTGGTGCGCCGTATTCCATGTTTATCGATGTGACTGAATTTTCTGTTTATTGATGGGGCTGAAATTATTGTTTGTTGATGGGACTGAATCTATTGTTTATTGATGGGACTGAATCTTGTGCATATTGATGCGACTGAATCTTGTGTTTATTGATGGGACTGAATCATGTGTCTATTGATGGGGCTGAATCTTGTGTTTATTGATGGGACTGAATCTTGTGTTTGTTGATGGGACTGAATCTTATGTTTATTGATGGGGCTGAATCTTGTGTTTATTGATGGGACTGCATCTTGTGTTTATTGATGGGACTGCATCTTGTGTTTATTGATGTGACTGATTCTTGTGTCTATTCATGGGACTGCATCTTGTGTTTATTGATGGGACTGCATCTTGTGTTTATTGATAGGACTGAATCTTGTGTCTATTGATGGGACTGAATCTTGTGTTTATTGATGGGACTGCATCTTGTGTTTATTGATGGGACTGAATCTTGTGTTTATTGATGGGACTGAATCTTGTGTTTATCGATGGGATTGAATCCTGGGTCTATTGATGGGACTGTATCTTGTATTGATTTATGGTACTGAATCTTGTGTTTATTGATGGGACTGAATCTTGTGTTTCGTGATGGGAGTGAATCATGTGTTTATTGATGGGACTGGATCATTTGTCTATTGATAGGGCTGAATCTTGTGTTTATTGATGGGACTGAATCTTGTGTTTATTGATGGGACTGCCTCTTGTGTTTATTGATGGGACTGAATCTTGTGTCTTTTGATGGGACTGAATCTTGTGTCTATTGATGGGGCTGAATCTTGTGTCTACTGGTGGTACTGAATCTTGTGTCTATTGATGGGACTGAACCTTGTGTTTATTGATGGGACTGAATATTGTGTTTATTGATGGAACTGCATCTTGTGTTTATTGATGGGACTGAATCTTGTGTTTGTTGATAGGACTGAATCTATTGTTTATTGATGGGACTGAATCTTGTGTATATTGATGCGACTGAATCTTGTGTTTATTGATAGGACTGAATCTTGTGTTTATTAATGGGACTGAATCTTGTGTTTATTGATGGGATTGAATCTTGGGTTTATTGATGGGACTGCATCTTGTGTTTATTGATGGGACTGAATCTTCTGTTGATAGATGGGACTGGAACTTGTGTTTATCGATGGGACTGAATCTTGTGTCTATTGATGGGACTGAATCGTGTGTTTATTTATGGGACTGAATCTTGTGTTTATTGATGGGACTGAATCTATTGTTTATTGATGGGATTGATTCTTCTGTATATTGCTGCGACTGAATCTTGTCTTTATTGATGGGACTGAATCTTGTGTTTATTGATTGGACTGAATCTTGTTTTTAATGATGGGACTGAATATATTATTTATTGATTGGACGGAATCTGGTGTTTATTCATGGGACTGAATCTATTGTTTATTGATGGCACTGAAACTATTGTTTATTGAAGGAAATGTACCTTGAGTTTATTGATGGGACTGAAATCTATTGTATATTGATGCATCTGAATCTATAGTTAATTGATGCGCCGTATTCCATGTTTATCGATGTGACTGAATTTTCTGTTTATTGATGGGGCTGAATCTATTGTTTGTTGATGGGACTGAATCTATTG
Source organism: Somniosus microcephalus (assembly GCF_052327205.1). NCBI lineage: Eukaryota > Metazoa > Chordata > Chondrichthyes > Squaliformes > Somniosidae > Somniosus > Somniosus microcephalus. The sequence continues at coordinate 102,304,022 of NC_140997.1, forward strand.
TTTATTGATGGGACTGAATCTTGTGTATGTTGATGCGACTGAATCTTGTGTTTATTGATGGGACTGAATCTTGTGTTTGTTGATGGGACTGAATCTTGTGTTTATTGATGGGGCTGAATCTTGTGTTTATTGATGGGACTGCATCTTGTGTTTATTGATGGGACTGCATCTGGTGTTTATTGATGTGACTGATTCTTGTGTCTATTGATGGGACTGAATCTTGTGTTTATTGATGGGACTGCATCATGTATTTATTGATGGGCTGCATCGTGTGTTTATTGATAGGACTGAACCTTGTGTCTATTGATGGGACTGAATCTTGTGTTTATTGATGGGACTGAATCTATTGTTTATTGATCGGATTGATTCTTCTGTATATTGATGCGACTGAATCTTGTCTTTATTGATGGGACTGAATCTTGTGTTTATTGATTGGGCTGAATCTTGTTTTTAATGATGGGACTGAATCTATTATTTATTGATGGGCTGGAATCTGGTTTTTATTCGCGGGACTGAATCTATTGTTTATTGACGGCACTGAAACTATTGTTTGTTGAAGGGAATGTACCTTGTGTTTATTGATGGGACTGAAATCTATTGTATATTGATGCATCTGAATCTATAGTTTATTGGTGCGCCGTATTCCATGTTTATCGATGTGACTGAATTTTCTGTTTATTGATGGGGCTGAAATTATTGTTTGTTGATGGGACTGAATCTATTGCTTATTGATGGGACTGAATCTTGTGCATATTGATGCGACTGAATCTTGTGTTTATTGATGGGACTGAATCATGTGTCTATTGATGGGGCTGAATCTTGTGTTTATTGATGGGACTGAATCTTGTGTTTGTTGATGGGACTGAATCTTGTGTTTATTGATGGGGCTGAATCTTGTGTTTATTGATGGGACTGCATCTTGTGTTTATTGATGGGACTGCATCTTGTGTTTATTGATGTGACTGATTCTTGTGTCTATTCATGGGACTGCATCTTGTGTTTATTGTTGGGACTGCATCTTGTGTTTATTGATAGGACTGAATCTTGTGTCTATTGATGGGACTGAATCTTGTGTTTATTGATGGGACTGCATCTTGTGTTTATTGATGGGACTGAATCTTGTGTTTATTGATGGGACTGAATCTTGTGTTTATCGATGGGATTGAATCCTGGGTCTATTGATGGGACTGTATCTTGTATTGATTTATGGTACTGAATCTTGTGTTTATTGATGGGACTGAATCTATTGTTTTTGATGGGATTGAATTTTCTGTATATTGATGTGACTGAATCTTGTGTTTATTGATGGGACTGAATCTTGTGTTTATTGATGGGACTGAATCTAATATTTATTGATGGGACTGAAGCTGCTGTTTATTCATGGGACTGAATCTATTGTTTATTGATGGCAGTGAGACTATTGTTTATTGATGGGAATGTACCTTGTCTTTATTGATGAGACAGAATCTGTTTTGTATTGATGCATCTGAATCTATTGTTTATTGATCCGACCGAATTCCATGTTTATTGATGGGACTGAATTTTATGTTTATTGATGGGGCTGAAACTCGAATATATTGACAGTAATGAAGGTTGTATATATCGGTGGGACTGAATCTTGTGCCAATTGATGGGCCTCCATTTTGTGCCTATTGACATGACTGAATGTTGTGTTTATTGATTGGTGTGAATCTTGTGTTTATTGATGCGACTGAATCTTATGTTTATTGATGGGACTGAATCTTGTGTTTATTGATGTGATTGAATCTATCGTTTATTGATGGGACTGAATCTTGTGCCTATTGATGGTACTGAATCTTGTGTTTAATGATGCGACTGAATCTATTGTTTATTGATGGGACTGAATCTTGTGTTTATTGACTGGTGTGAATCTTGTGTTTATTGATGGGACTGAATCTTGTTTCTATTGATGGGACTGAATCTTGTGTTTATGATGGGACGGAATCTTGTGTTTATGGATGGGACTGAATCTTGTGTTCACTGATGTGCCTGAATCTTGTGTTTGTTGCTGGGACTTAATCTTGTGTTTATTGATGGGACTGAATCTTGTGTTTACTGATGGGACTGAAACTTGCGTTTATTGATGGGACAGAATCTTGTGTTGAATGATGGGATTGAATCTTGTTTTTATTGATGGGACTTAATCACTTGTTTTTTGACAGGACTGAATCTTGTGTCTATTGATGGAACTGAATCTTGTGTTTATCGATGGGACTGAATTTTGTGTTTATCGATGGGACTGAATTTTGTGTTTATCGATGGGACTGAATATTGTGTTTATTGAAGCGACTGAATCTTGTGTTTATTGATTGGTGTGAATCTTATGATTATTGATGGGACTGAACCTTATGTTTATTGACTGGTGAGAATCTTGTGTTTATTGATGAGACTGAACCTTGTGTTTATTGATGGGACTTAATCTTTTGTTTATTGATGGGACATAATCGCGTGTTTATTGATGGGACTGAATCTTTGGTTTATTGATGGGACTAAATCTTGTGTTTACCGATGGGACTGAATCTTGTGTTTATTGATGGGACTGAATATTTTGTTTATCGATAGAATCCTAGAATTATAGTTGCAGGAGTTGGCCATTCCGTCCTTCGAGCCTGCTATGCCATTCAACATGATCCTGGCTAATCCTCTCTCTCAATACCATATTCTCGCTCTCTCCCCATACCCCTTGATGCCTTTTGTGTCTAGAAATCTATCTATCTCCTTCTTAAATGTATTCAGTGAATTGGACTCCATAGCCTTCTGTGGTAGAGAATTCCACAGTTTCAGCACCGTCTGAGTGAAGAAATTTCTCCTCATCTCAGTCTTAATCATCCTACCCCGTGTTTATTGATGGGATTGAATCTTGTGTCAATTGCTGGGACTGAATCTTGTGTTTATTGATGCGACTGAGTCTTGTGTTTACGACGGGACTTAATCTTGTAATTACTGAAGGGACTGAATCTTGTGCTTACTGATGGGACTGAATCTTGCTATTATTGATCGGACTGAATCTTGTGTTTAATGATTGGACTGAATCTTTTGTTTATTGATGGGACTGAATCTTGTGTTCACTGATGGGACTGAATCTCTTGTTTATTGATGGGACTAAATCTTGTGTTTACTGATGGGACTGAATCTTGCGTTTATTGTTGGGACGGAATCTTGTGCTTAATGATGGGACTGAATCTTGTGTTTATTGATGGGACTGAATCTTATGTTTATTGATAGGACTGAATCTTTTGTCTATTGATGGGACTGAATCTTGTGTTTATCGATGGGACTGAATATTGTGTTTATTGATGCGACTGAACCATTTGTTTATTGATCGGACTGAATCTATTGTTTATGGATGGGACTGAATCTATTCTTTATTTATGGGAATGTACCTTATGTTTATTGATGGGAGTGAATCTATTCTTTATTAATCTTTTGTTTATTGATGGGACTGAATCTTGTGTTTACTGATGGGATTGAATCTTCTGTTTATTGATGGGACTGAATCTTGTGTTTATTGATGGGACTGAATCTTGTGTTTATTGACTGGAGTGAATCTTGTGTTTATTGATGGGACTGAATCTTGTTTCTATTGATGGGACCGTATCTTGTGTTTACGATGGGACTGAATCTTGTGTTTATGGATGGGACTGAATCTTGTGTCTATTGATGGCACTGAATCTTCTGTTCACTGATGGGCCTTAATCTTGTGTTTATTGATGGGACTGAATCTTGTGTTTACTGATGGGACTGAATCTTGTGTTTATTGATGGGACAGAATCTTGTGTCTAATGATGGGACTGAATCTTGTGTTTATTGATGGGACTGAATCTTATGTTTATTGACAGGACTGAATGTTGAGTCTATTGATGGGACTGAAACTTGTGTTTATCGATGGGGCTGAATTTTGTGTTTATCAATGGGACTGAATATTGTGCTTATTGAAGTCACTGAACCGTATGTTTATTGACTGGTGAGAATCTTGTGTTTATTGAAGTGACTGAACCGTATGTTTATTGACTGGTGAGAATCTTGTGTTTATTGATGCGACTGAAACTTGTGTTCATTGATGGGACTAAATCTCTTGTTTATTGATGGGACATAATCGCGTGTTTATTGATGGGACTGAATCTTTGGTTCATTGATGGGACTAAATCTTGTGTTTATCGATGGGACTGTATCTTGTGTTTATTGATGGGACTGAATATTTTTTTTTCGAAAGAAACCTAGAATTATAGGTGCAGGAGTTGGCCATTCCGTCCTTCGAGGCTGCTATGCCATTCAACATGATCATGGCTAATCCTTTATCTCAATACCATATTCCCGCTCTCTCCCCATACACCTTGATGCCTTTTGTATCTAGAAATCTATCTATCTCCTTCTTAAATGTATTCAGTGAATTAGCCTCCATAGCAATCTGTGGTAGAGAATTCCACAGTTTCAGCACCGTCTGAGTGAAGAAATTTCTCCTCATCTCAATCTTAATTATCCTACCCAGTGATTATTGATGGGACTGAATCTTGTGTTTATCGATGCATCTGAATTCGTTGTTTATCGATGGGACTGAATCTTTTGTTTATTGATGCGACTGAATCTTGTTTTTATTAATGCGGCTGAGTATTGTGTCTATTGACAGGACTGATTCTTGTGTCTATTGATGCAACTGAATCTTGTGGTTATTGAGTGGTGTGAATCTTGTGTTTATTGATGGGACTGAGTCTTGTGTTTATTGATGGGATTGAATCTTGTGTTTATTGATGGGACTGAACCTTGTGTTTATTGATGAGACTGAATCTTGTGTTTATTGATGGGACTGAAACTTGTGTCTATTGTTGGGTCTGAATCTATTGTTTATTGATGTGACTGAATCTTGTGTTTATTGATGGGACTGAATCTTGTGTTTATCGATGGGACTGAATCTTTGGTTTATTGATGGGACTGAATCGTGTGTTTATCGATAGAAACCTGGAATTATATGTGCAGGTGTAGGCCATTCGGTCCTTCGAGCCTGCTATGCCATTCAACATGATCATGGCTAATCCTCCATCTCAATACCATATTCCCGCTCTCTCCCCATACCACTTGGTGCCTTTTGTATCTAGAAATCTATCTATCTCCTTCTTAAATATATTCAATGAATTGTCCTCCATAGCCTTCTGTTGAAGAGAATTCCACAGTTTCAGCACCCTCTGAGTGAAGAAATTTCTCCTCATCTCAGTCTTAATTGTCCTACCCCGTGTTTATCAATGGGACTGAATCTTGTGTCTATTGAAGCGACTGAATCTTGTGTTTGTTGATTTGTGTGAATCTTGTGATTATTGATGGGACTGAATCTTGTGTTTATTGACTTTTGTGAATCTTATGTTTATTGATGGGACTGAACCTTGTGTTCATTAACTAGTGTGAAGCTTGTGTTTATTGATGGGACTGAATCTTTTTTTTATTGATGGGACATAATCGCGTGTTTATTGATGGGGCTGAATCTTGTGTTAATTGATGGGACTGAATCTTTTGTTGATAGATTGGACTGAATCTTGTGTTTATCGATGGGACTGAATCTTGTGTTTATTGATGGGACTGAATCTTATGTTTATTGATAGGACTGAACTTTTGGCTATTGATGGGACTGAATCTTGTGTTTATCGATGGGACTGAATATTGTGTTTATTGATGCGACTGAATCGTTTGTTTATTGATCGGACTGAATCTATTGTTTATGAATGGGACTGAATCTATTCTTTAATTATGGGAATGAACCTTATGTTTATTGATGGGACTGAATCTTGTGTTTACTGATGGGATTGAATCTTCTGTTTATTGATGGGACTGAATCTTGTGTTTATTGATGGGACTGAATCTTGTGTTTATTGACTGGAGTGAATCTTGTGTTTATTGATGGGACTGAATCTTGTTTCTATTGATGGGACCGTATCTTGTGTTTACGATGGGACTGAATCTTGTGTTTATGGATGGGACTGAATCTTGTGTCTATTGATGGCACTGAATCTTCTGTTCACTGATGGGCCTTAATCTTGTGTTTATTGATGGGACTGAATCTTGTGTTTACTGATGGGACTGAATCTTGTGTTTATTGATGGGACAGAATCTTGTGTCTAATGATGGGACTGAATCTTGTGTTTATTGATGGGACTGAATCTTATGTTTATTGACAGGACTGAATGTTGAGTCTATTGATGGGACTGAAACTTGTGTTTATCGATGGGGCTGAATTTTGTGTTTATCAATGGGACTGAATATTGTGCTTATTGAAGTCACTGAACCGTATGTTTATTGACTGGTGAGAATCTTGTGTTTATTGAAGTGACTGAACCGTATGTTTATTGACTGGTGAGAATCTTGTGTTTATTGATGCGACTGAAACTTGTGTTCATTGATGGGACTAAATCTCTTGTTTATTGATGGGACATAATCGCGTGTTTATTGATGGGACTGAATCTTTGGTTCATTGATGGGACTAAATCTTGTGTTTATCGATGGGACTGTATCTTGTGTTTATTGATGGGACTGAATATTTTTTTTTCGAAAGAAACCTAGAATTATAGGTGCAGGAGTTGGCCATTCCGTCCTTCGAGGCTGCTATGCCATTCAACATGATCATGGCTAATCCTTTATCTCAATACCATATTCCCGCTCTCTCCCCATACACCTTGATGCCTTTTGTATCTAGAAATCTATCTATCTCCTTCTTAAATGTATTCAGTGAATTAGCCTCCATAGCAATCTGTGGTAGAGAATTCCACAGTTTCAGCACCGTCTGAGTGAAGAAATTTCTCCTCATCTCAATCTTAATTATCCTACCCAGTGATTATTGATGGGACTGAATCTTGTGTTTATCGATGCATCTGAATTCGTTGTTTATCGATGGGACTGAATCTTTTGTTTATTGATGCGACTGAATCTTGTTTTTATTAATGCGGCTGAGTATTGTGTCTATTGACAGGACTGATTCTTGTGTCTATTGATGCAACTGAATCTTGTGGTTATTGAGTGGTGTGAATCTTGTGTTTATTGATGGGACTGAGTCTTGTGTTTATTGATGGGATTGAATCTTGTGTTTATTGATGGGACTGAACCTTGTGTTTATTGATGAGACTGAATCTTGTGTTTATTGATGGGACTGAAACTTGTGTCTATTGTTGGGTCTGAATCTATTGTTTATTGATGTGACTGAATCTTGTGTTTATTGATGGGACTGAATCTTGTGTTTATCGATGGGACTGAATCTTTGGTTTATTGATGGGACTGAATCGTGTGTTTATCGATAGAAACCTGGAATTATATGTGCAGGTGTAGGCCATTCGGTCCTTCGAGCCTGCTATGCCATTCAACATGATCATGGCTAATCCTCCATCTCAATACCATATTCCCGCTCTCTCCCCATACCACTTGGTGCCTTTTGTATCTAGAAATCTATCTATCTCCTTCTTAAATATATTCAATGAATTGTCCTCCATAGCCTTCTGTTGAAGAGAATTCCACAGTTTCAGCACCCTCTGAGTGAAGAAATTTCTCCTCATCTCAGTCTTAATTGTCCTACCCCGTGTTTATCAATGGGACTGAATCTTGTGTCTATTGAAGCGACTGAATCTTGTGTTTGTTGATTTGTGTGAATCTTGTGATTATTGATGGGACTGAATCTTGTGTTTATTGACTTTTGTGAATCTTATGTTTATTGATGGGACTGAACCTTGTGTTCATTAACTAGTGTGAAGCTTGTGTTTATTGATGGGACTGAATCTTTTTTTTATTGATGGGACATAATCGCGTGTTTATTGATGGGGCTGAATCTTGTGTTAATTGATGGGACTGAATCTTTTGTTGATAGATTGGACTGAATCTTGTGTTTATCGATGGGACTGAATCTTGTGTTTATTGATGGGACTGAATCTTATGTTTATTGATAGGACTGAACTTTTGGCTATTGATGGGACTGAATCTTGTGTTTATCGATGGGACTGAATATTGTGTTTATTGATGCGACTGAATCGTTTGTTTATTGATCGGACTGAATCTATTGTTTATGAATGGGACTGAATCTATTCTTTAATTATGGGAATGAACCTTATGTTTATTGATGGGACTGAATCTTGTGTTTACTGATGGGATTGAATCTTCTGTTTATTGATGGGACTGAATCTTGTGTTTATTGATGGGACTGAATCTTGTGTTTATTGACTGGTGTGAATCTTGTGTTTATTGATGGGACTGAACCTTGTGTCTATTGATGGGACTGAATCTTGTGTTTACGATGGGACTGAATCTTGTGTTTATGGATGGGACTGAATCTTGTGTCTATTGATGGCACTGAATCTGGTGTTCACTGATGGGACTGAATCTTGTGTTTACTGATGGGCCTTAATCTTGTGTTTTTTGATGGGACTGAATCTTGTGTTTACTGATGGGCCTTAATCTTGTGTTTATTGATGGGACTGAATCTTGTTTTTACTGATGGGACTGAATCTTGCGTTTATTGATGGGACAGAATCTTGTGTTTAATGATGGGACTGAATCTTGTGTTTATTGATGGGACTGAATCTTATGTTAATTGACAGGACTGAATGTTGAGTCTATTGATGGGACTGAAACTTGTGTTTATCGATGGGATTGAATATTGTGTTTATCGATGGGACTGAATATTGTGCTTATTGAAGTGACTGAACCTTATGTTTATTGACTGGTGAGAATCTCGTGTTTATTGATGGGACTGAACCTTGAGTTTATTGATTGGTGTTAATCTTATGGTTATGGATGCGACTGAAACTTGTGTTTATTGATGGGACTAAATCTCTTGTTTATTGATGGGACATAATCGCGTGTTTGTTGATGGGACTGAATCTTTGGTTTATTGATGGGACTAAATCTTGTATTTATCGATGAGACTGTATCTTGTGTTTATTGATGGGACTGAATATTTTGTTTATCGATAGAAACCTAGAATTATAGGTGCAGGAGTTGGCCATTCCGTCCTTCGAGCCTGCTATACCATTCCACATGATCATGGCTAATCCTCTATCTCAATATCATATTCCCGCTCTCTCCCCATACCCCTTGATGCCTTTTGTGTCTAGAAATCTATCTATCTCCTTCTTAAATGTATTCAGTGAATTGGCCTCCATAGCATTCTGTGATAGCACCCTCTGAGTGAAGAAATTTCTCCCCATCTCAGTCTTAATTATCCTACCCCGTGATTATTGATGGGAGTGAATCTTGTGTTTATTGATGGGACTGAATATTGAGTTTATTGATGCGACTAATTCTTGTGTTTATTGATTGGTTTGAAGCTTATTGTTATTGATGCGACTGAATCTTGTTTTTATTGATTGGTGTGAATCTTATGATTATTGATGGGACTGAATCTTGTGTTTATTGACTGGTGAGAATCTTGTGTTTATTGATGGGACTGAACCTTGTGTTTATTGATGGGACTAAATCTTTTGTTTATTGATGGGTCATAATTGCGTGTTTATTGATGGGACTGAATGTTGTGTTTACTGATGGGACTGAAACTTGTGTTTATCGATGGGCCTGGATGTTGTGTTTATTGATGGGACTGAATCTTGTTTCTATTGGTGGGTCTGAGGCCTAGAAATTCAGTTGCGTTCGCCAGCCGTTAGCGCCTTAGGAGGAGTAGATCTCGAGCGCTAGGCACTTAGCGGCCGGGCACAGCGCGATCTGCGCCTACGCCCAACTTCTGTAGACATTTAGCGCTGGCACAAAGTGTTTGTGCGCTCTCAGCTGCGCGCACAGATTATGACGTCATTTCCTCGTGCAACGCCCTTTGTGCGCCCAAATCCAGAACTTCAGTCGCGCCTGCCCAATGTGGGCGTGGCGCTCCTAAGAACTGTGAACTGGAATGCAGCAGAGGCCATGCGGGCCGCGGGGAGTGCTAATTAAGGGGCACTTACCCTGAAATATAAAGGCCAGCCATTTTGCAGCAATCACTCTTGTGCAACGGATTTCTGGACAGAGACCAAGGAAGAGAGCTTACTGTTTTGGCCCAACATAGGAGAGGTATTTTTGGCTTCAGGCCAGAGCTTGGCAATTCGCCTTCATTGTGAGGTCATTGTTTGCCAGTATATTATGGGGGCTGCATGGGGTGCCATCCCTCAGTTTCAGCATTATGTGCGAAGGGCTCGCAGACGCTGTGTGAGAGGGGCAGCCCTGGCTAGACGCAGAGGGGGCAACAGGCGTCGGCAACCTAGGCGTTACCCACTCAGGAAATACCGCCAGCAGGTGTCCTATCTCACCATGGCTGCCGCGCAGTGTGTTAGGAGGCTGCGCTTCAGAAGGGAGGTGGTTGCAGAGATCTGCCAGCTGCTTCACAGAGATCTGCACCCACAGCTGAGGTGCAGGACGTCTCTGTCGGTGGAAGTGAACATCACGGTGGCTCTGAACTTCTATGCAAGCGGCTCCTTCCAAGCCGCTGTTGGGGACATTGCTAACATATCCCAGTTCGCCGTGCATTGCTGCATCCGCCAGGTGACCAATGCCCTTTTCAGAAGGAGACACCAATTCATCTCCTTCCCCATGACCCTGGAGAAGCAGCAGCAGCGTGCAGTGGGATTTGCGAGAACAGTGGGCTTCCCCATGGTGCAGGGCGCCATTGACTGCACGCATGTGGCTTTGCGGGCACCTATCGACAATGCCGAGGATTACCGCAACCGGAAGGGCTACCATTCCCTCAATGTACAGCTGGTGTGTGACCACAGGCAGCGCATACTAGCTGTCAATGCCCGCTTTCCAGGCAGCAGCCACGATGCATTTATCCTGCGACAGACTACTGTGGCTGACATGTTCCAGGCACAGCCTCCCCCAAGAGGATGGCTTATCGGGGACAAAGACTATCCTTTGTGTACCTGGCTCATGACCCCGCTCCGCGCGCCCAGGACCCCTGCTGAGGAGGCATACAACGAAAGCCATCAAGCCACTAGGAACATCATAGAACAAACGATTGGCGTCCTCAAGCAATGGTTCCGCTGCCTGGATCATTCCGGAGGATCTCTGCAGTATTCGCCGGAGAGAGTCTCCCAGGTCGTGGTCGTCTGCTGCATGCTGCACAACCTGGCTATCCGCAGGACTCAGGCACTGCCACCTCACGCTAGAGCACCACCTCAGGAGGAGGAGCAGGAGGAGCATGAGGAGGAGGAGGAGGAGGAGGAGGAATACCAGCCCAGGAGGGAGGCACAAGGTCCAAGGGCCGCCCGTCGGCGGCTTATTGAACGTCACTTCTAGGCCCCCTGTCAGGGAATGGCTTGTGGCAATGAAGGGACCTGAATGCAGCCGCTCCGCAAGCCCTCAGCCAGTTAAGGCAACAACCACTTCAAACATCAAACATGGACAAGCTGAATAAATAAAATGCTTTATTGAACAAACTCAGGGCCCTTCCCACATGAAACCCAAAAACAGACAACACCCCCAAAAAACAGTCACACACATGACTCACTCCCACAACCTGGGGAGGAATAACAAAACATTTCCACAAAAATGGCCTTCATCATCGGCCTTACAAAAACAACCATCCCCATAAACAAAACAACCATCCCCATATAAAAACAACCATCCCCATATAAAACCACATTTGCCCACACCATCTACTTTGTGGCCCGCGAGGGCGGTTCCTTGTCCAGCCTTTTGCGGCCCCTGGCCGCCCTGCTGCCCCTCCTCAAACTGTGCCCAGTGGCTGCTGCAAGGCTGGGGGAAGGCTCCTGAGGGGCACATGGCGTGATGGCAGATGCCCTTGGGGGTTGGCCTAGATGAGCTCTGGCCCTCGAGGGGCCGGCTGGTGACTGCTGCAGCTGTGGCTGGGCAGCAGCAGTCTCTCCAGCAGCTCGTCGCAGCTCCACTGGGGGAGTGGCAGTGGCGGCTGCAGGAATGGGGGCAAGCTGGCTGATGGCAGGTACTCGCTGCTTGCCTGAGACACTGGCACTCGCCCGGGCCAGCACTACAGCATGTGCAGCAATCTGCTGAAGGACAGACCGCTGTGCTGCTGCAGCGCGGCGGGTGTCCTGGCGATGCCTGGCTGACACAGCGAGTGTGGCAGCAGTGAGTGCCCGTACTGCCCTGGTCTGTGCCCGCTTCAGACCAGCCAGTGACTGCACGGCACCACTGATCACCTGGCGACTCGCGGACTGCTCTGCTCCGAAATCGGACCGACTCGCGGACTGTTCTGCCCTGAATTCGGCCCGACGTGCGGCCTGTGCTGCTTCGAATTGCTCAAAACTCCTGGCCTGTGAGGCGCCGAAATCGGCCACACTATGAGCCAGGGACTCGGTGGCCTCAGGCAACCGTGCCACAACCCCCATGAACTCGGTGTGCCGGCGATCCGAGTCCACGGACATTTGATCGAGGAGGTGCACCTCCTTAGCGAGAACCATCTCCGGACTGGAGGCCGGACTCTCCCTCTGGGGAGAAGGCCACCAAGCTGGCCGACCCTTCCCGCATTGCTGGATGCCACTGGGCCCAGCAACTACACTCCCCTGCGACCCTTCCCCCCTCTGGGAAGAAGGCCGCCGAGCTGGCCGACCCTTCCCGCATTGCTGCACGCCACTGGGCACAGGAGCTACACTCCCCTGCGACACTTCCCCCTGGCTGTTCTCCAGGGAAGACGTGTCCCCTCCATTGGCATCCCCTGGCGCGGCTGAGGGTTCCCCTGATGGGCCGCCTTGCTCTTCCTCTTCCTCCTCCTCCTCCTCCTCTTCCGAGGGGCTGTCACTGGCAGCTTCAGGGACCTCCTCCTCACCATCTGAAAGCAGGAAGGCACAAGAGTAGCTTTAGAGTGAGGAGAGGGCGTCAGCGAGGGAGGCATGAGTGGTGGCATTCAGCGCATTGGTCGGACAGTGGCAAAGGATGTAGATCTGAAGCGCAAGTGGGACGAGAGAGGTCCAAAAGGTGATGTCCTTACCATTGGTGCCCAGAACAGGGTCGGCATCTCCAGATGCAACGGGGCCAATCACCCGGGCACCCATGAGGCTACCCACGTGCTCTTCAAGGTCACTGAGCTGCTGGATCTGGGGACCGCCTCCCCCGGTCACAGTCCGGCTCTTCTGATTGTGTGCCAGCTTGGCCTGCAAGAGAAAGGACGGCCTCTAAGTACAGTGTGGTGCCCAGGTCTTGTGTGCACTGCCTCCCATGGTCGAATAGCTTGGCCAGTGTGGTGCCATGATCTTGTGTGCACTGCCTCCCATGGTCGAATAGCTTGGCCAGTGTGGTGCCCTGATCTTGTGTGCACTGCCTCCCATGGTCGAATAGCTTGGCCAGTGTGTAAAGTGCAGAATGTGCAATTGATGTTCATGCCAGTCCCATAGCTGCTGGATGAGGGCTGGCCATTAGGGCTTTTAGGTCCCTTTGCCCATAATGTGAGGTGCACATGCAAGGATGAGGAGGACACTGGAAAGGGGACCCACCCTGACAATCCATGTGAGGTCATTGAACTTTTTCCGGCATTGGACACCAGTCCTGGGGACCTCGCTGTTGGAGGTGACCCAGTGGGCGACCTCCCTCCAGGCTTTCCTGTAGACGCTGGTGGCAGGCTTCTTGCCACTGTCCGGGAACAAGAGTTTGCGTCTCCTCTCCAAAGCCCTAACCAGCACCCTCAAATCATGGCCAGTGAAGCGCTGCGCTCGTTCACGGGCCTTCTGCATCTTTCCCGGTGCTATTTCTGTTCAGCAGCAGTGTTTGGGCCTAGCTGGAGGGCTGCAGTGTCCAGGGCGTGGCAGCAGACGAACTCGACCCTTCCCCCTTTAAGAGCTGGCCGGCGCCAGGGTGTCTGCTGTCAATCAAGAAATGACCGCACCTGCGCTGCGCCCGGCCTCGGCGGTTTAGCTCAGCACCGCCGGCTTTGCGCCTGAAGATAGTTGTGTAACGCCAGTTTCAGCGCTCGAGCAAACCCTTAGGGTGAAGCTACTGAATATCGGCGAAGTGGGCTCGACTTTGCGCCGGGCGCAAACTTTACCGGCCGCCCGACTTTTCCGCCCCAAAAGTGGCTATACTGAATTTCTAGGCCCTTGTGTTTATTGATGGAACTGCATCTTGTTTTTATTGATTGGACTGCATCTTGTGTCTATTGATGGGACTGAATCTAGTGTCTATTGATGGGACTGAATGTTGTGTTTATTGATGGGACTGAATCTTGTGTCTATTGATGGGACTGCATCTTGTGTTTATTGATTGGACTGCATCTTGTGTCTATTGATGGGACTGAAACTTTTGTTTAATGATGGGACTGAATCCTGTGTTTATTGATGGGACTGAATCTTTTGTCTATTGATGGGACTTAATCTTGTGTCTATTGATGGGACTGCATCTTGTGTTTATTGATCGGACTGCATCTTGTGTTTATTGATGGGACTGAAACTTTTGTTTAATGATGGGACTGAATCCTGTGTTTATTGATGGGACTGAATCTTTTGTCTATTGATGGGACTTAATCTTGTGTCTATTGATGGGACTGAATCTTGTGTCTATTGATGGGACTGCATCTTGTGTTTATTGATCGGACTGCATCTTGTGTTTATTGATGGGACTGAAACTTGTGTCTATTGATGGGACTGCATCTTGTGTTTATTGATCGGACTGCATCTTGTGTTTATTGATGGGACTGAAACTTTTGTTTAATGATGGGACTGAATCCTGTGTTTATTGATGGGACTGAATGTTGTGTTTATTGATGGGACTGAATCTTGTGTCTATTGATGGGACTGCATCTTGTGTTTATTGATCGGACTGCATCTTGTGTTTATTGATGGGACTGAAACTTTTGTTTAATGATGGGACTGAATCCTGTGTTTATTCATGGGACTGAATCTATTGTTTATTGATGGCAGTGAGACTATTGTTTATTGATGGGAATGTACCTTGTGTTTATTGATGAGACAGAATCTGTTGTGTATTGATGCATCTGAATCTATTGTTTATTGATCCGACCGAATTCCATGTTTATTGATGGGACTGAATTTTATGTTTATTGATGGGGCTGAAACTCGAATATATTGATAGTAATGAAGGTTGTATATATCGGTGGGACTGAATCTTGTGCCAATTGATGGGCCTCCATTTTGTGCCTATTGACATGACTGAATGTTGTGTTTATTGATTGGTGTTAATCTTGTGTTTATTGATGCGACTGAATCTTGTGTTTATTGATGAGACTGAATCTTGAGTTCAATGATGGGACTGCATCTTGTGTTTATTGATGGGACTGAATCTTGTGTTCATTGATGGGTCTGAATCTTTTGTTGATAGATGTGACTGAATCTTGTGTTTATCGATGGGACTGAAACTTGGGTCTATTGATGGGACTGAATCTTGTGTTTATTTATGGGACTGAACCTTGTGTTTATTGATGGGACTGAATCTATTGTTTATTGATGGGTTGAATCTTCTGTATATTGATGCGACTGAATCTTGTTTTTATTGATGGGACTTAATCTTGTGTTTATTGATTGGACTGAATCTTGTTTTTATTGATGGGACTGAATCTTTTGTTGATAGATAGCTCTGAATCTATTGTTCATTGATGGGATTGAATCTTGTGTATATTGATGCGACTAAATCTTGTGTTTATTGATGGGACTGAATCTTGTGTTTATTGATGGGACTGAATCTTGTGTTTATTGATGGGACTGCATCTTGTGTTTAATGATGGGACTGAATCTTGTGTTTGTTGATAGGGCTGAATCTTGTGTTTATTGATGGGACTGAATCCTGTGTTTATTGATGGGATTGCATCTTGTGTTTATTGATGGGACTGAATCTTGCTTCTATTGCTGGGACTGAATCTTGTGTTTATCGATGGGTCTGAATCTATTGTTTATTGATGGGACTGAATCTATTGTTTATTGATGGGACTGAATCTTGTGTTTATTGATGTGACTGAATTTTTTACTTATCGATGGAACTGATTCCTATGTTTATTGAAGGGATTGAATCTTGTGTCTATTGATGGGACTGAATCTTGTGTCTATTGATGGGACTGAACCTTGTGTTTATTGATGGGATTGCATCTTGTCTTTATTGATGGGACTGAATCTTCTGTTTAATGATGGGACTGAATCCTCTGTTTATTAATGGGACTGAATCTTGTGTTTCTTGATGGGACTGAATCTTGTGTTTATTGATGGGACTGCATCTTGTGTCTATTGATAGGGCTGAATCTTGTGTTTATTGATGGGACTGAATCTTGTGTTTATTGATGGGACTGCATGTAGTGTTTATTGATGGGACTGCATCTTGTGTCTATTGATAGGGCTGAATCTTGTGTTTATTGATGGGACTGAATCTTGTGTTTATTGATGGGACTGCATCTAGTGTTTATTGATGTGACTGAATCTTGTGTCTATTGATGGGACTGAATCTTGTGCTTATTGATGGGACTGAAACTTGTGTTTATTGATGGGATTGCATCTTGTGTTTATTGATGGGTCTGAATCTTTTGTTTAATGATGGGACTGAATCCTATGTTTATTGATGGGACTGAATCTTGTGTTTATTGATGGGACTTAATCGTGGCCTAGAAATTCAGTTGCGTGCACCAGCCATTAGCGCCTTAGGAGGAGTAGTTCTCAAGCGCTAGGCACTTAATGGCCGGGCGCAGGGCGATCTGCACCTACGCCCAACTTCAGTAGACATTTATCGCTGACGCAAAGTGTTTGCGCGCGCTCAGCTGCGCGCGCAGATTATGTCATCATTTCCTCGTGCAACGCCCTTTGTGCGCCCCAATCCGGATCTTTAGTCTCGCCCGCCCAATGTGGGCGTGGCGCTCCTTAGAACTGTGAACTGGAATGCAGCAGACGCCATGCGGGCCTCGGGGAGCACTAATTAAAGGGCACTTATCCTGAACTATAAAGGCCAGACATTTTGCAGCAATCACTCTTGTGCAACGGATTTCTGGACAGAGACCAAGGAAGAGAGCTTACTGCTTTGGCCCAACATAGGAGAGGTATTTTTGGCTTCAGGCCAGAGCTTGGCAATTCGCCTTCATTGTGAGGTCATTGTTTGCCAGTATAATATGGGGGCTGCATGGGGTGCCAACCCTCAGTTTCAGCATTATGTGCGAAGGGCTCGCAGACGCTGTGTGAGAGGGGCAGCCCTGGCTAGACGCAGAGGGGGCAACAGGCGTCGGCTACCTAGGCCTTACCCACTCAGGAAATACCGCCAGCAGGTGTCCTATCTCACCATGCCTGCCGCGCAGTGTGTTAGGAGGCTGTGCTTCAGAAGGGAGGTGGTTGCAGAGATCTGCCAGCTGCTTCACAGAGATCTGCGTCCACAGCTGAGGTGCAGGACGTCTCTGTCGGTGGAAGTGAAGGTCACGGTGGCTCTGAACTTCTATGCAAGCGGCTCCTTCCAAGCCGCTGTTGGTGACATTGCTAACATATCCCAGTTCGCCGTGCATTGCTGCATCCGCCAGGTGACCAATGCCCTTTTCAGAAGGAGACACCAATTCATCTCCTTCCCCATGACCCTGGAGAAGCAGCAGCAGCGTGCAGTGGGATTTGCGAGAACAGCGGGCTTCCCCATGGTGCAGGGCGCCATTGACTGCACGCATGTGGCTTTGCGGGCACCTATTGACAATGCTGAGGATTACCGCAACCGGAAGGGCTACCATTCCCTCAATGTACAGCTGGTGTGTGACCACAGGCAGCGCATACTAGCTGTCAATGCCCGCTTTCCAGGCAGCAGCCATGATGCATTTATCCTGCGACAGACTACTGTGGCTGACATGTTCCAGGCACAGCCTCCCCCAAGAGGATGGCTTATCGGGGACAAAGGCTATCCTTTGTGTACCTGGCTCATGACCCCGCTCCGCGCGCCCAGGACCCCTGCTGAGGAGGCATACAATGAAAGCCAGCAAGCCACTAGGAACATCATAGAACAAACGATTGGCATCCTCAAGCAACAGTTCCGCTGCCTGGATCGTTCCGGAGGATCTCTGCAGTATTCGCAGGGGAGAGTCTCCCAGGTCGTGGTCGTCTGCTGCATGCTGCACAACCTGGCTATTCGCAGGACTCAGGCACTGCCACCTCACGCTGGAGCACCACCTCAGGAGGAGGAGCAGGAGGAGCATGAGGAGGAGGAGGAGGAGAAGTACCAGCCCAGGAGGGAGGCACAAGCTCCAAGGGCTGCCCGTCGGCGGCTTATTGAATGTCACTTCTAGGCCCCCTGTCAGGGAATGGCTTGTGGCAATGAAGGGACCTGAATGCAGCCGCTCCGCAAGCCCTCAGCCGGTTAAGGCAACAGCCACTTCAAACATCAAACATGGACAAGCTGAATAAATAAAATGCTTTATTGAACAAACTCAGGGCCCTTCCCACATGAAACCCAAAAACAGACAACACACCCAAAAAACTGTCAGACACATGACTCACTCCCACAACCTGGGGAGGAATAACAAAACATTTCCACAAAAATGGCCTTCATCTTCGGCCTTACAAAAACAACCATCCCCATAAACAAAACAACCATCCCCATATAAAAACACATTTGCCCACACCCTCTACTTTGTGGCCCGCGAGGGCGATTCCTTTACCAGCCTTTTGCGGCCCCTGGCCGCCCTGCTGCTCCTCCTCAAACTGTGCCCAGTGGCTGCTGCAAGGCTGGGGGAAGGCTCCTGAGGGGCACATGGCGTGACGGCAGATGCCCTTGGGGGTTGGCCTAGACGAGCTCTGGCCCTCGAGGGGCCGGCTGGTGACTGCTGCAGCTGTGGCTGGGCAGCAGCAGTCTCTCCAGCAGCTCATCGCAGCTCCACTGGGGGAGTGGCAGTGGCGGCTGCAGGAATGGGGGCAAGCTGGCTGATGGCAGGTACTCGCTGCTTGCCTGAGACACTGGCACTCGCCCGGGCCAGCACTGCAGCATGTGCAGCAATCTGCTGAAGGACAGACCGCTGTGCTGCTGCAGCGCGGCGGGTGTCCTGGCGATGCCTGGCTGACACAGCGAGTGTGGCAGCAGTGAGTGCCCGTACTGCCCTGGTCTGTGCCCGCTTCAGACCAGCCAGTGACTGCACGGCACCACTGATCACCTGGCGACTCGCGGACTGCTCTGCTCCGAAATCGGACCGACTCGCGGACTGTTCTGCCCTGAATTCGGCCCGACGTGCGGCCTGTGCTGCTTCGAATTGCTCAAAACTCCTGGCCTGTGAGGCGCCGAAATCGGCCACACTATGAGCCAGGGACTCGGTGGCCTCAGGCAACCGTGCCACAACCCCCATGAACTCGGTGTGCCGGCGATCCGAGTCCACGGACATTTGATCGAGGAGGCGCACCTCCTTAGCGAGAACCGTCTCCGGACTGGAGGCCGGACTCTCCCTCTGGGGAGAAGGCCACCAAGCTGGCCGACCCTTCCCGCATTGCTGGATGCCACTGGGCCCAGCAACTACACTCCCCTGCGACCCTTCCCCCCTCTGGGAAGAAGGCCGCCAAGCTGGCCGACCCTTCCCGCATTGCTGCACGCCACTGGGCACAGGAGCTACACTCCCCTGCGACACTTCCCCCTGGCTGTTCTCCAGGGAAGACGTGTCCCCTCCATTGGCATCTCCTGGCGCGGCTGAGGGTTCCCCTGATGGGCCGCCTTGCTCTTCCTCTTCCTCCTCCTCCTCCTCCTCTTCCGAGGGGCTGTCACTGGCAGCTTCAGGGACCTCCTCCTCACCATCTGAAAGCAGGAAGGCACAAGAGTAGCTTTAGAGTGAGGAGAGGGCGTCAGCGAGGGAGGCATGAGTGGTGGCATTCAGCGCATTGGTCGGACAGTGGCAAAGGATGTAGATCTGAAGCGCAAGTGGGACGAGAGAGGTCCAAAAGGTGATGTCCTTACCATTGGTGCCCAGAACAGGGTCGGCATCTCCAGATGCAACGGGGCCAATCACCCGGGCACCCATGAAGCTACCCACGCGCTATTCAAGGTCACTGAGCTGCTGGATCTGGGGACCGCCTCCCCCGGTCACAGTCCGGCTCTTCTGATTGTGTGCCAGCTTGGCCTGCAAGAGAAAGGACGGCCTCTAAGTACAGTGTGGTGCCCAGGTCTTGTGTGCACTGCCTCCCATGGTCGAATAGCTTGGCCAGTGTGGTGCCATGATCTTGTGTGCACTGCCTCCCATGGTCGAATAGCTTGGCCAGTGTGGTGCCCTGATCTTGTGTGCACTGCCTCCCATGGTCGAATAGCTTGGCCAGTGTGTAAAGTGCAGAATGTGCAATTGATGTTCATGCCAGTCCCATAGCTGCTGGATGAGGGCTGGCCATTAGGGCTTTTAGGTCCCTTTGCCCATAATGTGAGGTGCACATGCAAGGATGAGGAGGACACTGGAAAGGGGACTCACCCTGACAATCCATGTGAGGTCATTGAACTTTTTCCGGCATTGGACACCAGTCCTGGGGACCTCGCTGTTGGAGGTGACCCAGTGGGCGACCTCACTCCAGGCTTTCCTGTAGACGCTGGTGGCAGGCTTCTTGCCACTGTCCGGGAACAAGAGTTTGCGTCTCCTCTCCAAAGCCCTAACCAGCACCCTCAAATCATGGCCAGTGAAGCGCTGCGCTCGTTCACGGGCCTTCTGCATCTTTCCCGGTGCTATTTCTGTTCAGCAGCAGTGTTTGGGCCTAGCTGGAGGGCTGCAGTGTCCAGGGCGTGGCAGCAGATGAACTCGACCCTTCCCCCTTTAAGAGCTGGCCGGCACCAGGGTGTCTGCTGTCAATCAAGAAATGACCGCACCTGCGCTGCGCCCGGCCTCGGCGGTTTAGCTCAGCACCGCCGGATTTGCGCCTGAAGATAGTTGTGTAACGCCAGTTTCAGCGCTCGAGCAAACCCTTAGGGTGAAGCTACTGAATATCGGCGAAGTGGGCTCGACTTTGCGCCGGGCGCAAACTTTACCGGCCGCCCGACTTTTCCGCCCCAAAAGTGGCTATACTGAATTTCTAGGCCCTTGTGTTTATTGATGGAACTGCATCTTGTGTTTATTGATTGGACTGCATCTTGTGTCTATTGATGGGACTGAATCTAGTGTCTATTGATGGGACTGAATGTTGTGTTTATTGATGGGACTGAATCTTGTGTCTATTGATGGGACTGCATCTTGTGTTTATTGATGGGACTTAATCTTGTGTCTATTGATGGGACTGCATCTTGTGTTTATTGATCGGACTGCATCTTGTGTTTATTGATGGGACTGAAAATTTTGTTTAATGATGGGACTGAATCCTGTGTTTATTGATGGGACTGAATCTTTTGTCTATTGATGGGACTTAATCTTGTGTCTATTGATGGGACTGAATCTTGTGTCTATTGATGGGACTGCATCTTGTGTTTATTGATCGGACTGCATCTTGTGTTTATTGATGGGACAGAAACTTGTGTCTATTGATGGGACTGCATCTTGTGTTTATTGATCGGACTGCATCTTGTGTTTATTGACGGGACTGAAACTTTTGTTTAATGATGGGACTGAATCCTGTGTTTATTGATGGGACTGAATGTTGTGTTTATTGATGGGACTGAATCTTGTGTCTATTGATGGGACTGCATCTTGTGTTTATTGATCGGACTGCATCTTGTGTTTATTGATGGGACTGAAACTTTTGTTTAATGATGGGACTGAATCCTGTGTTTATTGATGGGACTGAATCTTTTGTCTATTGATGGGACTTAATCTTGTGTCTATTGATGGGACTGAATCTTGTGTCTATTGATGGGACTGCATCTTGTGTTTATTGATCGGACTGCATCTTGTGTTTATTGATGGGACTGAAACTTTTGTTTAATGATGGGACTGAATCCTGAGTTTATTGATGGGACTGAATCTTTTGTCTATTGATGGGACTTAATCTTGTGTCTATTGATAGGACTGGATCTTGTGTCTATTGACAGGACTGAATCTTGTGTTTATTGATGGGACTGCATCTTGCGTATATTGATGGGACTGAATCTTTTGTTTAATGATGGGACTGACACCTGTGTTTATTGATGGGTCTGAATCTTTTGTTTATTAATGGGACAGCATCTTGTATTTATTGTTTGGCTGCATCTTGTGTTTATTGATGGGACTGAATCTTGTGTCTATTGATGGGACTGCATCTTGTGTTTATTGATGGGACTGCATCTTGTGTTTATTAATGGGACTGAATCTTTTGTTTAATGATGGGACTGAATCTTTTGTTTAATGATGGGACTGAATCCTGTGTTTATTGAAGGGATTGAATCTTGTGTTTATTGATGGGGCTAAATCCTGTATTTATTGATGGGATGGAATCTTGTGTTTATTGATGGGACTGATTCTTGCGTTTATTGATGGGACTGCATCTTGTGTTTATTGATGGGACTGAATATTTTGTTTTATGATGGGACTGAATCCTGTGTTTGTTGATGGGACTGAATCTTGTGTTTATTGATGGGACTAAATCCTGTATTTATTGATGGGACTGAATCTTGTGTTTATTGATGGGACTGAATCTTGTGTTTATTGATGGGACTGCATCTTGTGTTTATTGATGGGACTGAATCTTGTGTTCATTGATGGGTCTGAATCTTTTGTTGATAGATGTGACTGAATCTTGTGTTTATCGATGGGACTGAAACTTGGGTCTATTGATGGGACTGAATCTTGTGTTTATTTATGGGACTGAACCTTGTGTTTATTGATGGGACTGAATCTATTGTTTATTGATGGGTTGAATCTTCTGTATATTGATGCGACTGAATCTTGTTTTTATTGATGGGACTTAATCTTGTGTTTATTGATTGGACTGAATCTTGTTTTTATTGATGGGACTGTATCTATTATTTATTGATGGGACTGAATCTGGTGCTTATTCGTGGGACTGAATTTATTGTTTCTTAATGGCACTGAAACTATTGTTTATTGATGTGAATGTACCTTGTGTTAATTGATGGTACTGAATCTATTGTATATTGATGCATCTGAATCTATAGTTTATTGATGCGACTGAATTGCATGTTTATCGATGGGACTGAATTTTCTGTTTATTGATGGGGCTGAATCTATTGATATTGATGGGATTGAATCTTGTGTACATTTATGTGACTGAATCTTGTGTTTATTGATGGGATTGTATCTTGTGTCTATTGATGGGACTGAATCTTTTGTTGATAGATGGGACTGAAACTTGTGTTTATTGATGGGATTGAATCTTGTGTTTGTTGATGGGACTGAATCTTGTGTCTATTGATGGGGCTGCATCTTCTCTTTATTGATGGGACTGAATATTGTGTCTGTTGCTGGGACTGTATCTTGTGTTTATTGATGGGACTGAATCTTTTGCTAATGATGGGACTGAATCCTGTGTTTATTGATGGGACTGAATCTTGTGTCTATTGATGGGACTGCATCTTGTGTTTATAGATGGGACTGCATCTTGTCTCTATTGATGGGACTGAATCTTGTGTCTATTGATGCAACTGAATGTTCTGTTTATTGATGGGACTGAATCTTGTTTTTATTGATGGGTCTGCATCTCGTATTTATTGATGGGCTGCATCTTCTGTTTATTGATGGGACTGAATCTTCTGTCTATTGATGGGACTGAATCTTGAGTTTATTCATGGGACTGCATCTTGTGTTTATTGATGGGACTGAGTCTTTTGTTTAATGATGGGACTGAATCCTGTGTTTATTGATGGGACTGAATCTTGTGTTTATTGATGGGACTGAATCTTGTGTTTATTGATGGGACTAACTCTTGTGTTCATTTATGGGACTGAATCTTGTGTTTATTGATTGGACCGAATCCTGTATTTATTGATGGGACTGAGCCTTGTGTTTATCGATGGGACTGAATCTTGTGTTTATTGATGGGACTGAATCTTGTGTTTATTGATGGGATTGCATCTTGTGTTTAATGATGGGACTGAATGTTCTGTTTAATGATGGGACTGAATCCTGTGTTTATTGATGGGACTGAATATTGTGTTTATTGATGGGACTGAATCTTGTGTTTGTTGATGGGACTGAATCTATTGTTTATTGATGGGACTGAATCTTGTGTATATTGATGCGACTGAATCTTGTGTTTATTGATGGGACTGAACCTTGTGTCTATTGATGGGGCTGAATCTTATGTTTATTGATGTGACTGAATCTTGTGTCTATTGATGGGACTGAATCTTGTGTTTATTGATGGGACTGAATCTTGTGTTTATTGATGGGATTGCATCTTGTGTTTATTGTTGGGACTGAATCTTTTGTTTAATGATGGGGCTGAATCCTGTGTTTATTGATGGGACTGAATCTTGTGTTTATTGATGGGACTCAATCTTGTGTTTATTGATGGGACTGAATCTTGTGTTTAATGATGGGACTGACACCTGTGTTTATTGATGGGACTGAATCTTGTGTTTATTGATGGGACTGAATCTTGTGTTTATTGATGGAACTGCATCTTGTGTTTATTGATGGGACTGAATCTTTTGTTTAATGATGGGACTGACACCTGTGTTTATTGATGGGTCTGAATGTTTTTTTTATTGATGGGACTGCATCTTGTATTTAATGATGGGCTGCTTCTTGTGTTTATTGATGGGACTGAATCTTGTGACTATTGATGGGACTGCATCTTGTGTTTATTGATGGGACTGAATCTTTTTTTAATGATGGGCTGCTTCTTGTGTTTATTGATGGGACTGAATCTTGTGTCTATTGATGGGACTGCATCTTGTGTTTATTGATGGGACTGAATCTTTTGTTTAATGATGGGACTGAATCCTGTGTTTATTGATGGGACTGAATCTTGTGTTTATTGAAGGGACTGAATGTTGTGTTTATTGATGGGACTGAATCTTGTGTTTATTGATTGGACTGAATCTTGTTTTTATTGATGGGACTGTATCTATTATTTATTGATGGGACTGAATCTGGTGCTTATTCGTGGGACTGAATTTATTGTTTCTTGATGGCACTGAAACTATTGTTTATTGATGTGAATGTACCTTGTGTTAATTGATGGTACTGAATCTATTGTATATTGATGCATCTGAATCTATAGTTTATTGATGCGACTGAATTGCATGTTTATCGATGGGACTGAATTTTCTGTTTATTGATGGGGCTGAATCTATTGATATTGATGGGATTGAATCTTGTGTATATTTATGTGACTGAATCTTGTGTTTATTGATGGGATTGTATCTTGTGTCTATTGATGGGACTGAATCTTTTGTTGATAGATGGGACTGAAACTTGTGTTTATTGATGGGATTGAATCTTGTGTTTGTTGATGGGACTGAATCTTGTGTCTATTGATGGGGCTGCATCTTCTCTTTATTGATGGGACTGAATATTGTGTCTGTTGCTGGGACTGTATCTTGTGTTTATTGATGGGACTGAATCTTTTGCTAATGATGGGACTGAATCCTGTGTTTATTGATGGGACTGAATCTTGTGTCTATTGATGGGACTGCATCTTGTGTTTATAGATGGGACTGCATCTTGTCTCTATTGATGGGACTGAATCTTGTGTCTATTGATGCGACTGAATGTTCTGTTTATTGATGGGACTGAATCTTGTTTTTATTGATGGGTCTGCATCTCGTATTTATTGATGAGCTGCATCTTGTGTTTATTGATGGGACTGAATCTTCTGTCTATTGATGGGACTGAATCTTGAGTTTATTCATGGGACTGCATCTTGTGTTTATTGATGGGACTGAGTCTTTTGTTTAATGATATGATTGAATCCTGTGTTTATTGATGGGACTGAATCTTGTGTTTATTGATGGGACTGAATCTTGTGTTTATTGATGGGACTAACTCTTGTGTTTATTTATGGGACTGAATCTTGTGTTTATTGATTGGACTGAATCCTGTATTTATTAATGGACTGAGCCTTGTGTTTATCGATGGGACTGAATCTTGTGTTTATTGATGAGACTGAATCTTGTGTTTATTGATGGGATTGCATCTTGTGTTTAATGATGGGACTGAATGTTCTGTTTAATGATGGGACTGAATCCTGTGTTTATTGATGGGACTGAATATTGTGTTTATTGATGTGACTGCCTCTTGTGTTTATTGATGGGACTGAATCTTGTGTTTGTTGATGGGACTGAATCTATTGTTTATTGATGGGACTGAATCTTGTGTATATTGATGCGACTGAATCTTGTGTTTATTGATGGAACTGAACCTTGTGTCTATTGATGG
Source organism: Somniosus microcephalus (assembly GCF_052327205.1). Taxonomy (NCBI): domain Eukaryota; kingdom Metazoa; phylum Chordata; class Chondrichthyes; order Squaliformes; family Somniosidae; genus Somniosus; species Somniosus microcephalus. The sequence continues at coordinate 102,330,186 of NC_140997.1, forward strand.
GGCTGAATCTTGTGTTTATTGATGTGACTGAATCTTGTGTCTATTGATGGGACTGAATCTTGTGTTTAATGATGGGACTGAATCTTGTGTTTATTGATGGGATTGCATCTTGTGTTTATTGTTGGGACTGAATCTTTTGTTTAATGATGGGACTGAATCCTGTGTTTATTGATGGGACTGAATCTTGTGTTTATTGATGGGACTGAATCTTGTGTTTATTGATGGAACTGCATCTTGTGTTTATTGATGGGACTGAATCTTGTGTTTAATGATGGGACTGACACCTGTGTTTATTGATGGGACTGAATCTTGTGTTTATTGATGGGACTGAATCTTGTGTTTATTGATGGAACTGCATCTTGTGTTTATTGATGGGACTGAATCTTTTGTTTAATGATGGGACTGACACCTGTGTTTATTGATGGGTCTGAATGTTTTGTTTATTGATGGGACTGCATCTTGTATTTAATGATGGGCTGCTTCTTGTGTTTATTGATGGGACTGAATCTTGTGTCTATTGATGGGACTGCATCTTGTGTTTATTGATGTGACTGAATCTTTTGTTTAATGATGGGACTGAATCCTGTGTTTATTGATGGGACTGAATGTTGTGTTTATTGATGGGACTGAATCTATTGTTTATTGATGGGACTGAATCTTGTGTTTATTGATTGGACTGTAACTATTATTTATTGATGGGACTGAATCTGGTGTTTATTCGTGGGACTGAATTTACTGTTTCTTGATGGCACTGAAACTATTGTTTATTGATGGGAATGTACCTTGTGTTAATTGATGTGACTGAATCTATTGTATATTGATGCATCTGAATCTATAGTTTATTGATGCGACCGAATTGCATGTTTATCGATGGGACTGAATTTTCTGTTTATTGATGGGGCTGAATCTATTGAAATTGATGGGATTTAATCTTGTGCATACTTATGCGACTGAATCTTGTTTTTTTTGATGGGATTGTATCTTGTGTCTATTGATGGGACTGAATCTTTTGTTGATAGATGGGACTGAATCTTGTGTTTATTGAAGGGAGTGAATCTTGTGTTTGTTGATGGGACTGAATCTTGTGTCTATTGATGGGGCTGCATCTTGCCTTTATTGATGGGACTGAATATTGTGTCTGTTGATGGGACTGTATCTTGTGTTTATTGATGGGACTGAATCTTATGTTTAATGATGGGACTGGATCTTGTGTTTATTGAAGGGACTGAATCTTGTGTCTATTGATGGGACTGCATCTTGTGTTTATTGATGGGACTGCATCTTGTCTCTATTGATGGGACTGAATCTTGTGTCTATTGATGCGGCTGAATGTTCTGTTTATTGATGGGACTGAATCTTGTTTTTATTGATGGGACTGCATCTCGTATTTATTGATGGGCTGCATCTTGTGTTTATTGATGGGACTGAATCTTGTGCTTATTGATGGGACTGAATCTTGTGTTTATTTATGGGACTGAACCTTGTGTTTATTGATGGGACTGAATCTATTGTTTATTGATGGGATTGAATCTTCTGTATATTGATGCGACTGAATCTTGTTTTTATTGATGGGACTTAATCTTGTGTTTATTGATTGGACTGAATCTTGTTTTTATTGATGGGACTGTATCTATTATTTATTGATGGGACTGAATCTGGTGCTTATTCGTGGGACTGAATTTATTGTTTCTTAATGGCACTGAAACTATTGTTTATTGATGTGAATGTACCTTGTGTTAATTGATGGTACTGAATCTATTGTATATTGATGCATCTGAATCTATAGTTTATTGATGCGACTGAATTGCATGTTTATCGATGGGACTGAATTTTCTGTTTATTGATGGGGCTGAATCTATTGATATTGATGGGATTGAATCTTGTGTATATTTATGTGACTGAATCTTGTGTTTATTGATGGGATTGTATCTTGTGTCTATTGATGGGACTGAATCTTTTGTTGATAGCTGGGACTGAAACTTGTGTTTATTGATGGGATTGAATCTTGTGTTTGTTGATGGGACTGAATCTTGTGTCTATTGATGGGGCTGCATCTTCTCTTTATTGATGGGACTGAATATTGTGTCTGTTGCTGGGACTGTATCTTGTGTTTATTGATGGGACTGAATCTTTTGCTAATGATGGGACTGAATCCTGTGTTTATTGATGGGACTGAATCTTGTGTCTATTGATGGGACTGCATCTTGTGTTTATAGATGGGACTGCATCTTGTCTCTATTGATGGGACTGAATCTTGTGTCTATTGATGCGACTGAATGTTCTGTTTATTGATGGGACTGAATCTTGTTTTTATTGATGGGTCTGCATCTCGTATTTATTGATGGGCTGCATCTTGTGTTTATTGATGGGACTGAATCTTCTGTCTATTGATGGGACTGAATCTTGAGTTTATTCATGGGACTGCATCTTGTGTTTATTGATGGGACTGAGTCTTTTGTTTAATGATGTGATTGAATCCTGTGTTTATTGATGGGACTGAATCTTGTGTTTATTGATGGGACTGAATCTTGTGTTTATTGATGGGAGTAACTCTTGTCTTTATTTATGGGACTGAATCTTGTGTTTATTGATTGGACTGAATCCTGTATTTATTAATGGACTGAGCCTTGTGTTTATCGATGGGACTGAATCTTGTGTTTATTGATGGGACTGAATCTTGTGTTTATTGATGGGATTGCATCTTGTGTTTAATGATGGGACTGAATGTTCTGTTTAATGATGGGACTGAATCCTGTGTTTATTGATGGGACTGAATATTGTGTTTATTGATGTGACTGCCTCTTGTGTTTATTGATGGGACTGAATCTTGTGTTTGTTGATGGGACTGAATCTATTGTTTATTGATGGGACTGAATCTTGTGTATATTGATGCGACTGAATCTTGTGTTTATTGATGGAACTGAACCTTGTGTCTATTGATGGGGCTGAATCTTGTGTTTATTGATGTGACTGAATCTTGTGTCTATTGATGGGACTGCATCTTGTCTCTATTGATGGGACTGAATCTTGTGTCTATTGATGCAACTGAATGTTCTGTTTATTGATGGGACTGAATCTTGTTTTTATTGATGGGTCTGCATCTCGTATTTATTGATGGGCTGCATCTTGTGTTTATTGATGGGACTGAATCTTCTGTCTATTGATGGGACTGAATCTTGAGTTTATTCATGGGACTGCATCTTGTGTTTATTGATGGGACTGAGTCTTTTGTTTAATGATGCGACTGAATCCTGTGTTTATTGATGGGACTGAATCTTGAGTTTATTCATGGGACTGCATCTTGTGTTTATTGATGGGACTGAGTCTTTTGTTTAATGATGGGACTGAATATTGTGTTTATTGATGTGACTGCCTCTTGTTTTTATTGATGGGACTGAATCTTGTGTTTGTTGATGGGACTGAATCTATTGTTTATTGATGGGACTGAATCTTGTGTATATTGATGCGACTGAATCTTGTGTTTATTGATGGAACTGAACCTTGTGTCTATTGATGGGGCTGAATCTTGTGTTTATTGATGTGACTGAATCTTGTGTCTATTGATGGGACTGAATCTTGTGTTTATTGATGGAACTGAATCTTGTGTTTATTGATGGGATTGCATCTTCTGTTTATTGTTGGGACTGAATCTTTTGTTTATTGATGGGATTGAATCTTCTGTATATTGATGCGACTGAATCTTGTTTTTATTGATGGGACTTAATCTTGTGTTTATTGATTGGACTGAATCTTGTTTTTATTGATGGGACTGTATCTATTATTTATTGATGGGACTGAATCTGGTGCTTATTCGTGGGACTGAATTTATTGTTTCTTAATGGCACTGAAACTATTGTTTATTGATGTGAATGTACCTTGTGTTAATTGATGGTACTGAATCTATTGTATATTGATGCATCTGAATCTATAGTTTATTGATGCGACTGAATTGCATGTTTATCGATGGGACTGAATTTTCTGTTTATTGATGGGGCTGAATCTATTGATATTGATGGGATTGAATCTTGTGTATATTTATGTGACTGAATCTTGTGTTTATTGATGGGATTGTATCTTGTGTCTATTGATGGGACTGAATCTTTTGTTGATAGCTGGGACTGAAACTTGTGTTTATTGATGGGATTGAATCTTGTGTTTGTTGATGGGACTGAATCTTGTGTCTATTGATGGGGCTGCATCTTCTCTTTATTGATGGGACTGAATATTGTGTCTGTTGCTGGGACTGTATCTTGTGTTTATTGATGGGACTGAATCTTTTGCTAATGATGGGACTGAATCCTGTGTTTATTGATGGGACTGAATCTTGTGTCTATTGATGGGACTGCATCTTGTGTTTATAGATGGGACTGCATCTTGTCTCTATTGATGGGACTGAATCTTGTGTCTATTGATGCGACTGAATGTTCTGTTTATTGATGGGACTGAATCTTGTTTTTATTGATGGGTCTGCATCTCGTATTTATTGATGGGCTGCATCTTGTGTTTATTGATGGGACTGAATCTTCTGTCTATTGATGGGACTGAATCTTGAGTTTATTCATGGGACTGCATCTTGTGTTTATTGATGGGACTGAGTCTTTTGTTTAATGATGTGATTGAATCCTGTGTTTATTGATGGGACTGAATCTTGTGTTTATTGATGGGACTGAATCTTGTGTTTATTGATGGGAGTAACTCTTGTCTTTATTTATGGGACTGAATCTTGTGTTTATTGATTGGACTGAATCCTGTATTTATTAATGGACTGAGCCTTGTGTTTATCGATGGGACTGAATCTTGTGTTTATTGATGGGACTGAATCTTGTGTTTATTGATGGGATTGCATCTTGTGTTTAATGATGGGACTGAATGTTCTGTTTAATGATGGGACTGAATCCTGTGTTTATTGATGGGACTGAATATTGTGTTTATTGATGTGACTGCCTCTTGTGTTTATTGATGGGACTGAATCTTGTGTTTGTTGATGGGACTGAATCTATTGTTTATTGATGGGACTGAATCTTGTGTATATTGATGCGACTGAATCTTGTGTTTATTGATGGAACTGAACCTTGTGTCTATTGATGGGGCTGAATCTTGTGTTTATTGATGTGACTGAATCTTGTGTCTATTGATGGGACTGCATCTTGTCTCTATTGATGGGACTGAATCTTGTGTCTATTGATGCAACTGAATGTTCTGTTTATTGATGGGACTGAATCTTGTTTTTATTGATGGGTCTGCATCTCGTATTTATTGATGGGCTGCATCTTGTGTTTATTGATGGGACTGAATCTTCTGTCTATTGATGGGACTGAATCTTGAGTTTATTCATGGGACTGCATCTTGTGTTTATTGATGGGACTGAGTCTTTTGTTTAATGATGGGACTGAATCCTGTGTTTATTGATGGGACTGAATCTTGAGTTTATTCATGGGACTGCATCTTGTGTTTATTGATGGGACTGAGTCTTTTGTTTAATGATGGGACTGAATATTGTGTTTATTGATGTGACTGCCTCTTGTTTTTATTGATGGGACTGAATCTTGTGTTTGTTGATGGGACTGAATCTATTGTTTATTGATGGGACTGAATCTTGTGTATATTGATGCGACTGAATCTTGTGTTTATTGATGGAACTGAACCTTGTGTCTATTGATGGGGCTGAATCTTGTGTTTATTGATGTGACTGAATCTTGTGTCTATTGATGGGACTGAATCTTGTGTTTATTGATGGAACTGAATCTTGTGTTTATTGATGGGATTGCATCTTCTGTTTATTGTTGGGACTGAATCTTTTGTTTAATGATGGGACTGAATCCTATGTTTATTGATGGGACTGAATCTTGTGTTTATTGATGGGACTGAATCTTGTGTTTATTGATGGAACTGCATCTTGTGTTTATTGATGGGACTGAATCTTGTGTTTATTGATGGGACTGAATCTTGTGTTTATTGATGGAACTGCATCTTGTGTTTATTGATGGGACTGAATCTTTTGTTTAATGATGGGACTGACACCTGTGTTTATTGATGGGTCTGAATGTTTTGTTTATTGATGGGACTGCATCTTGTATTTAATGATGGGCTGCTTCTTGTGTTTATTGATGGGACTGAATCTTGTGTCTATTGATGGGACTGCATCTTGTGTTTATTGATGTGACTGAATCTTTTGTTTAATGATGGGACTGAATCCTGTGTTTATTGATGGGACTGAATCTTTTGTTTATTGAAGGGACTGAATGTTGTGTTTATTGATGGGACTGAATCTATTGTTTATTGATGGGACTGAATCTTGTGTTTATTGATGGGACTGTATCTATTATTTATTGATGGGACTGAATCTGGTGTTTATTCGTGGGACTGAATTTATTGTTTCTTGATGGCACTGAAACTATTGTTTATTGATGGGAATGTACCTTGTGTTAATTGATGTGACTGAATCTATTGTATATTGATGCATCTGAATCTATAGTTTATTGATGCGACCGAATTGCATGTTTATCGATGGGACTGAATTTTCTGTTTATTGATGGGGCTGAATCTATTGAAATTGATGGGATTTAATCTTGTGCATACTTATGCGACTGAATCTTGTTTTTATTGATGGGATTGTATCTTGTGTCTATTGATGGGACTGAATCTTTTGTTGATAGATGGGACTGAATCTTGTGTTTATTGAAGGGAGTGAATCTTGTGTTTGTTGATGGGACTGAATCTTGTGTCTATTGATGGGGCTGCATCTTGCCTTTATTGATGGGACTGAATATTGTGTCTGTTGATGGGACTGTATCTTGTGTTTATTGATGGGACTGAATCTTATGTTTAATGATGGGACTGGATCTTGTGTTTATTGAAGGGACTGAATCTTGTGTCTATTGATGGGACTGCATCTTGTGTTTATTGATGGGACTGCATCTTGTCTCTATTGATGGGACTGAATCTTGTGTCTATTGATGCGGCTGAATGTTCTGTTTATTGATGGGACTGAATCTTGTTTTTATTGATGGGACTGCATCTCGTATTTATTGATGGGCTGCATCTTGTGTTTATTGATGGGACTGAATCTTGTGTCTATTGATGGGACTGAATCTTGAGTTTATTCATGGGACTGCCTCTTGTGCTTATTGATGGGACTGAATCTTGTGTTTGTTGATGGGACTGAATCAATTGTTTATTGATAAGACTGAATCTTGTGTATATTGATGCGACTGAACCTTATGTTTATTGATGGGACTGAATCTTGTTTCTATTGATGTGGCTTAATCTTGTGTTTACTAATGGGACTGAATCTTCTGTTTATTGATGGGACTGAATCTTCTGTTTATTGATGGGACTGCATCTTGTGTTTATTCATGGGACTGCATCTTGTGTTTATTGATGTGACTGAGTTTTGTGTCTATTGATGGGACTGAATCTTGTGTTTATTGATGGGACTGAATCTTGTGTTTATTGATGGGATTGCATCTTGTGTTTATTGATGGGATTGAATCTTCTGCTTAATGATGGGACTGAATCCTGTGTTTATTGATGGGACTGAATCCTGTGTTTATTGATGGGACTGAATCTTGTGTTTATTGATGGGGCTGCATCTTGTGTTTATTGATGGGACTGAATCTTGTGTTTATTGATGGGATTGAATCTTGTGTCTATTGATGGGGCTGAATCTTGTGTTTATTGATGGGACTGAATCTTGTGTTTATTGATGGGACTAAATCTTGTGTTTATTTATGGGACTGAATGTTGTGTTTATTGATGGGACTGAATCCTGTGTTTATTGATGGGACTGAGCCTTGTGTTTATCGATGGGACTGAATCTTGTGTTTATTGATGGGACTGAATCTTGTGCTTATTGATGGGATTGCATCTTGTGTTTATTGATGGGACTGCATGTTCTGTTTAATGACGGGACTGAATCCTGTGTTTATTGATGGGAATGAATATTGTTTTTATTGATGGGACTGCCTCTTGTGTTTATTGATGGGACTGAATCTTGTGTATATTGATGCGACTGAATCTTGTGTTTATTGATGGAACTGAACCTTGTGTCTATTGATGGGGCTGAACCTTGTGTTTATTGATGTGACTGAATCTTGTGTCTATTGATGGGACTGAATCTTTTGTTGATAGATGGGACTGAATCTTGTGTTTATTGATGGGAGTGAATCTTGTGTTTGTTGATGGGACTGAATCTTGTGTCTATTGATGGGGCTGCATTTTGTTTTTATTGATGAGACTGAATATTGTGTCTGTTGATGGGACTGTATCTTGTGTTTATTAATGGGACTGAATCTTATGTTTAATGATGGGACTAGATCTTGTGTTTATTGAAGGGACTGAATCTTGTGTCTATTGATAGGACTGCATCTTGTGTTTATTGATGGGACTGCATCTTGTCTCTATTGATGGGACTGAATCTTGTGCCTATTGATGCGGCTGAATGTTCTGTTTATTGATGGGAATGAATCTTGTTTTTATTGATGGGACTGCATCTCGTATTTATTGATGGGCTGCATCTTGTGTTTATTGATGGGACTGAAACTTGTGTCTATTGATGGGACTGAATCATGAGTTTATTCATGGGACTGCATCTTGTGTTTATTGATGGGACTGAATCTTTTGTTTAATGATGGGACTGAATCCTGTGTTTATTGATGGGACTGAATCTTGTGTTTATTGATGGGACTGAATCTTGTGTTTATTGATGTGATTGAATCTTGTGTCTATTGATGGGGCTGAATCTTTTGTTTATTGATGGGACTGAATCTTGTGTTTATTGATGGGTCTAAATCTTGTGTTTATTTATGGGACTGAATGTTATGTTTATTGATGGGACTGAATTCTGTGTTTATTGATGGGACTGAGCCTTGTGTTTATCGATGGGACTGTATCTAGTGTTTATTGATGGGACTGAATCTTGTGTTTATTGATGGGATTGCATTTTGTGTTTATTGATGGGACTGCATGTTCTGTTTAATGACGGGACTGAATCCTGTGTTTATTGATGGGACTGAATATTGTTTTTATTGATGGGACTGCCTCTTGTGTTTATTGATGGGACTGAATCTTGTGTTTGTTGATGGGACTGAATCTATTGTTTATTGATGGGACTGAATCTTGTGTATATTGATGCGACTGAATCTTGTGTTTATTGATGGAACTGAACCTTGAGTCTATTGATGGGGCTGAATCTTGTGTTTATTGATGTGAGTGAATCTTGTGTCTATTGCTGGGACTGAATCTTGTGTTTATTGATGGGACTGAATCTTGTGTTTATTGATGGGATTGCATCTTGTGTTTATTGTTGGGACTGAATGTTTTGTTTAATGATGGGACTGAATCCTGTGTTTATTGATGGGACTGAATCTTGTGTTTATTGATGGGACTGAATCTTGTGTTTATTGATGGAACTGCATCTTGTGTTTATTGATGGGACTGAATCTTGTGTCTGTTGATTGGACTGAATCTATTGTTCATTGATGGGACTGAATCTTGTGTATATTGATGCGACTGAATCTTGTGTTTATTGATGGGATTGAATCTTGTGTCTATTGATGGGGCTGAATCCTGTGTTTATTGATGGGACTGAATCTTGTTTTTACTGATGGGACTAAATCTTGTTTTTATTGATGAGACTGAATCTTGTGTTTATTGATGGGACTGCATCTTTTGTTTATTGATGGGACTGCATCTTGTGTTTATTGATGGGACTGAATCTTGTGTCTATTGATGGGACTGAATCTTGTGTCTATTGATGGGGCTGAATCCTGTGTTTATTGATGGGACTGAATCTTGTTTTTACTGATGGGACTAAATCTTGTTTTTATTGATGGGACTGAATGTTGTGTCTATTGATGGGAGTGCTTGTTGTGTTTATTGATGGGACTAGACCTTGTGTTTATCGATGGGACTGAATCTTGTGTCTATTGATGGGGCTGAATCTTGTGTTTATTGATGGGACTGCATCTTGTGTTTATTGATGGGACTGCATCTTGTGTTTATTGATGTGACTGATTCTTGTGTCTATTCATGGGACTGCATCTTGTGTTTATTGATGGGACTGCATCTTGTGTTTATTGATGGGACTGAATCTTGTGTCTATTGATGGGACTGAATCTTGTGTCTATTGATGGGACTGAATGTTGTATCTATTGATGGGACTGAATGTTGTGTTTATTGATGGGACTGAATCTTGTGTCTATTGATGGGACTGAATGTTGTGTCTATTGATGGGAGTGCTTGTTGTGTTTATTGATGGGACTAGACCTTGTGTTTATCGATGGGACTGAATCTTGTGTCTATTGATGCGACTGAATCTTGTGTTTATTGATGGGACAGAATCCTGTGTTTATTGATGGGACTGAATATTTTGTTTATTGATGGGACTACCTCTTGTGCTTATTGATGGGACTGAATCTTGTGTTTGTTGATGGGACTGAATCTATTGTTTATTGATAAGACTGAATCTTGTGTATATTGATGCGACTGAACCTTGTGTTTATTGATGGGACTGAATCTTGTGTCTATTGATGTGGCTGAATCTTGTGTTTACTGATGGGACTGAATCTTCCGTTTATTGATGGGACTGAATCTTCTGTTTATTGATGGGACTGCATCTTGTGTTTATTCATGGGACTGCATCTTGTGTTTATTGATGTGACTGAGTTTTGTGTCTATTGATGGGACTGAATCTTCTGTTTATTGTTGGGACTGAATCTTGTGTTTATTGATCGGATTGCATCTTGTGTTTATTGATGGGATTGAATCTTCTGCTTAATGATGGGACTGAATCCTGTGTTTATTGATGGGACTGAATCCTGTGTTTATTGATGGGACTGAATCTTGTGTTTATTGATGGGATTGAATCTTGTGTCTATTGATGGGACTGAATCTTGTGTTTATTGATGGGACTAAATCTTGTGTTTATTTATGGGACTGAATGTTGTGTTTATTGATGGGACTGAATCCTGTGTTTATTGATGGGACTGAGCCTTGTGTTTATCGATGGGACTGAATCTTGTGTTTATTGATGGGACTGAATCTTGTGCTTATTGATGGGATTGCATCTTGTGTTTATTGATGGGAGTGCATGTTCTGTTTAATGACGGGACTGAATCCTGTGTTTATTGATGGGACTGAATATTGTTTTTATTGATGGGACTGCCTCTTGTGTTTATTGATGGGACTGTCTCTTGTGTTTGTTGATGGGACTGAATCTATTGTTTATTGATGGGACTGAGTCTTGTGTATATTGATGCGACTGAATCTTGTGTTTATTGATGGAACTGAACCTTGTGTCTATTGATGGGGCTGAACCTTGTGTTTATTGATGTGACTGAATCTTGTGTCTATTGATGGGACTGAATCTTGTGTTTATTGATGGGACTGAGCCTTGTGTCTATTGATGGGGCTGAACCTTGTGTTTATTGATGTGACTGAATCTTGTGTCTATTGATGGGACTGAATCTTGTGTTTATTGATGGGACTGAATCTTGTGTTTATTGATGGGATTGCATCTTGTGTTTATTGTTGGGACTGAATGTTTTGTTTAATGATGGGACTGAATCCTGTGTTTATTGATGGAACTGAATCTTGTGTTTATTGATGGGACTGAATCTTGTGTTTATTGATGTGACTGAATCTTGTGTCTATTGATGGGACTGAATCTTGTGTTTATTGATGGGACTGAATCTTGTGTTTATTGATGGGATTGCATCTTGTGTTTATTGTTGGGACTGAATGTTTTGTTTAATGATGGGACTGAATCCTGTGTTTATTGATGGAACTGAATCTTGTGTTTATTGATGGGACTGAATCTTGTGTTTATTGATGGAACTGCATCTTGTGTTTATTGATGGGACTGAATCTTGTGTCTGTTGATTGGACTGAATCTATTGTCCATTGATGGGACTGAATCTTGTGTATATTGATGCGACTGAATCTTGTGTTTATTGATAGGATTGAATCTTGTGTCTCTTGATGGGCCTACATCTTGTGTTTATTGATGGGACTGAATCTTGTTTTTACTGATGGGACTGAATCTTGTTTTTATTGATTAGACTGAATCTTGTGTTTATTGATGGGACTGCATCTTTTGTTTATTGATGGGACTTCATCTTGTGTTTATTGATGGGACTGAATCTTGTGTCTATTGATGGGACTGAATGTTGTGTCTATTGATGAGAGTGAATGTTGTGTTTATTGATGGGACTAGACCTTGTGTTTATCGATGGGACTGAATCTTGTGTCTATTGATGCGACTGAATCTTGTGCTTATTGATGGGACTGCATCTTGAGTTTATTGATGGGACTAAATCTCTTGTTTATTTATGGGACTGAATCTTGTGTTTATTGATGGGACAGAATCCTGTGTTTATTGATGGGACTGAATATTTTGTTTATTGATGGGACTGCCTCTTGTGCTTATTGATGGGACTGAATCTTGTGTTTGTTGATGGGACTGAACCTATTGTTTATTGATAACACTGAATCTTGTGTATATTGATGTGGCTGAATCTTACGTTTACTAATGGGACTGAATCTTCTGTTTATTGATTGGACTGAATCTTCTGTTTATTGATGGGACTGCATCTTGTGTTTATTCATGGGACTGCATCTTGTGTTTATTGATGTGACTGAGTTTTGTGTCTATTGATGGGACTGAATCTTGTGTTTATTGATGGGACTGAATCTTATGTTTATTGATGGGATTGCATCTTGTGTTTATTGATGGGATTGAATCTTCTGCTTAATGATGTGACTGAATCCTGTGTTTATTGATGGGACTGAATCCTGTGTTTATTGATGGGATTGAATCTTGTGTCTATTGATGGGGCTGAATCTTGTGTTTATTGATGGGACTGAATCTTGTGTTTATTGATGGGACTAAATCTTGTGTTTATTTATGGGACTGAATGCTGTGTTTATTGATGGGACTGAATCCTGTGTTTATTGATGGGACTGAGCCTTGTGTTTATCGATGGGACTGAATCTTGTGTTTATTGATGGGACTGAATCTTGTGCTTATTGATGGGATTGCATCTTGTGTTTATTGATGGGACTGCATGTTCTGTTTAATGAAGGGACTGAATCCTGTGTTTATTGATGGGACTGAATATTGTTTTTATTGATGGGACTGCCTCTTGTGTTTATTGATGGGACTGAATCTTGTGTTTGTTGATGGGACTGAATCTATTGTTTATTGATGGGACTGAATCTTGTGCATATTGATGCGACTGAATCTTGTGTTTATTGATGGATCTGAACCTTGTGTCTGTTGATGGGGCTGAACCTTGTGTTTATTGATGTGACTGAATCTTGTGTCTATTGATGGGACTGAATCTTGTGTTTATTGATGGGACTGAATATTATGTTTATTGATGGGATTGCATCTTGTGTTTATTTTTGGGACTGAATGTTTTGTTTAATGATGGGACTGAATCCTGTGTTTATTGATGGAACTGAATCTTGTGTTTATTGATGGGACTGAATCTTGTGTTTATTGATGGAACTGCATCTTGTGTTTATTGATGGGACTGAATCTTGTGTCTGTTGATTGGACTGAATCTATTGTTCATTGATGGGACTGAATCTTGTGTATATTGATGCGACTGAATCTTGTGTTTATTGATAGGATTGAATCTTGTGTCTATTGATGGGGTTGAATGTTGTGTTTATTGATGGGACTGAATCTTGTTTTTACTGATGGGACTGAATCTTGTTTTTATTGATGAGACTGAATCTTGTGTTTATTGATGGGACTGCATCTTTTGTTTATTGATGGGACTGCATCTTGCGTTTATTGATGGGACTGGATCTTGTGTCTATTGATGGGACTGAATCTTGTGTCTATTGATGGGACTGAATGTTGTGTCTATTGATGGGACTGAATGTTGTGTTTATTGATGGGACTGAATCTTGTGTCTTTTGATGGGACTGAATGTTGTGTCTATTGATGGGAGTGAATGTTGTGTTTATTGATGGGACTAGACCTTGTGTTTATCGATGGGACTGTATCTTGTGTCTATTGATGCGACTGAATCTTTTGCTTATTGATGGGACTGCAACTTGAGATTATTGATGGGACTAAATCTCTTGTTTATTTATGGGACTGAATCTTGTGTTTATTGATGGGACAGAATCCTGTGTTTATTGATGGGACTGAATATTTTGTTTATTGATGGGACTGCCTCTTGTGCTTATTGATGGGACTGAATCTTGTGTTTGTTGATCGGACTGAATCTATTGTTTACTGATAAGACTGAATCTTGTGTATATTGATGCGACTGAACCTTGTGTTTATTGATGGGGCTGAATCTTGTGTCTATTGCTGGGGCTGAATCTTATGTTTACTGTTGGGACTGAATCTTCTGTTTATTGATGGGACTGAATCTTCTGTTTATTGATGGGACTGAATCTTCTGTTTATTGATGGGACTGCATCTTGTGTTTATTCATGGGACTGCATCTTGTGTTTATTGATGTGACTGAGTTTTATGTCTATTGATGGGACTGAATCTTGTGTTTATCGATGGGTCTGAATCTATTGTTTATTGATGGGACTGAATCTTGTGTTTATTGATGGGACTGCATCTTGTGTTTATTGATGGGACTGAATCTTGTGTTGATTGATGGGGCTGCATCTTGTGTTTATTGATGGGACTGGATATTGTGTCTATTGATGGGACTGAATCTTGTGTCTATTGATGGGACTGAATCTTGTGTTTATTGATATGACTGAATCTTGTGTTTATTGATAGGACTGCATCTTGTATTTATTGATGGGCTGCATCATGTGTTCATTGATCGGACTGTATCTTGTGTCTATTGATGGGACTGAATCTTGTGTTTATTGATGGGAGTGCATCTTGTGTTTATTGATGGGACTGAATCTTTTGTTTAATGATGGGACTGCATCCTGTGTTTATTGATGGGACTGAATCTTCTGTTTATTGATGGGACTGAATCTTGTGTTTATTGATGGGACTAAATCTTGTGTTTATTTATGGGACTGAATCTTGTGTTAATTGATGGGACTGAATCCTGTTTTAATTGATGGGACTGAATCCTGTGTTTATTGATGGGACTGCATCTTGTATTTATTGATGGGCTGCATCTTGTGTTTATTGATGGGACTGAATCTTGTGTCTATTGATGGGGCTGCATCTTGTGTTTATTGATGGGACTGAATCTTGTGTATATTGATGCGACTGAATCTTGTGTTTATTGATGGAACTGAACCTTGTGTCTATTGATGGGGCTGAACCTTGTGTTTATTGATGTGACTGAATCTTGTGTCTATTGATGGGACTGAATCTTTTGTTGATAGATGGGACTGAATCTTGTGTTTATTGATGGGAGTGAATCTTGTGTTTGTTGATGTGACTCAATCTTGTGTCTATTGATGGGGCTGCATCTTGTTTTTATTGATGGGACTGAATATTGTGTCTGTTGATGGGACTGTATCTTGTGTTTATTAATGGGACTGAATCTTATGTTTAATGATGGGACTGGATCTTGTGTTTATTGAAGGGACTGAATCTTGTGTCTATTGATAGGACTGCATCTTGTGTTTATTGATGGGATTGCATCTTGTGTTTATTGTTGGGACTGAATGTTTTGTTTAATGATGGGACTGAATCCTGTGTTTATTGATGGGACTGAATCTTGTGTTTATTGATGGGACTGAATCTTGTGTTTATTGGTGGAACTGCATCTTGTGTTTATTGATGGGACTGAATCTTGTGTCTGTTGATTGGACTGAATCTATTGTTCATTGATGGGACTGAATCTTGTGTATATTGATGCGACTGAATCTTGTGTTTATTGATGGGATTGAATCTTGTGTCTATTGATGGGGCTGAATCCTGTGTTTATTGATGGGACTGAATCTTGTGTTTATTGATGGAACTGCATCTTGTGTTTATTGATGGGACTGAATCTTGTGTCTGTTGATTGGACTGAATCTATTGTTCATTGATGGGACTGAATCTTGTGTATATTGATGCGACTGAATCTTGTGTTTATTGATGGGATTGAATCTTGTGTCTATTGATGGGGCTGAATCCTGTGTTTATTGATGGGACTGAATCTTGTTTTTACTGATGGGACTAAATCTTGTTTTTATTGATGAGACTGAATCTTGTGTTTATTGATGGGACTGCATCTTTTGTTTATTGATGGGACTGCATCTTGTGTTTATTGATGGGACTGAATCTTGTGTCTATTGATGGGACTGAATCTTGTGTCTATTGATGGGACTGAATGTTGTGTCTATTGATGGGACTGAATGTTGTGTTTATTGATGGGACTGAATCTTGTGTCTATTGATGGGACTGAATGTTGTGTCTATTGATGAGAGTGAATGTTGTGTTTATTGATGGGACTAGACCTTGTGTTTATCGATGGGACTGAATCTTGTGTCTATTGATGCGACTGAATCTTGTGCTTATTGATGGGACTGCATCTTGAGTTTATTGATGGGACTAAATCTCTTGTTTATTTATGGGACTGAATCTTGTGTTTATTGATGGGACAGAATCCTGTGTTTATTGATGGGACTGAATATTTTGTTTATTGATGGGACTGCCTCTTGTGCTTATTGATGGGACTGAATCTTGTGTTTGTTGATGGGACTGAACCTATTGTTTATTGATAACACTGAATCTTGTGTATATTGATGTGGCTGAATCTTATGTTTACTAATGGGACTGAATCTTCTGTTTATTGATTGGACTGAATCTTCTGTTTATTGATGGGACTGCATCTTGTGTTTATTCATGGGACTGCATCTTGTGTTTATTGATGTGACTGAGTTTTGTGTCTATTGATGGGACTGAATCTTGTGTTTATTGATGGGACTGAATCTTGTGTTTATTGATGGGATTGCATCTTGTGTTTATTGATGGGATTGAATCTTCTGCTTAATGATGTGACTGAATCCTGTGTTTATTGATGGGACTGAATCCTGTGTTTATTGATGGGATTCAATCTTGTGTCTATTGATGGGGCTGAATCTTGTGTTTATTGATGGGACTGAATCTTGTGTTTATTGATGGGACTAAATCTTGTGTTTATTTATGGGACTGAATGCTGTGTTTATTGATGGGACTGAATCCTGTGTTTATTGATGGGACTGAGCCTTGTGTTTATCGATGGGACTGAATCTTGTGTTTATTGATGGGACTGAATCTTGTGCTTATTGATGGGATTGCATCTTGTGTCTATTGATGGGGCTGAATCCTGTGTTTATTGATGGGACTGAATCTTGTGTTTATTGATGGAACTGCATCTTGTGTTTATTGATGGGACTGAATCTTGTGTCTGTTGATTGGACTGAATCTATTGTTCATTGATGGGACTGAATCTTGTGTATATTGATGCGACTGAATCTTGTGTTTATTGATGGGATTGAATCTTGTGTCTATTGATGGGGCTGAATCCTGTGTTTATTGATGGGACTGAATCTTGTTTTTACTGATGGGACTAAATCTTGTTTTTATTGATGAGACTGAATCTTGTGTTTATTGATGGGACTGCATCTTTTGTTTATTGATGGGACTGCATCTTGTGTTTATTGATGGGACTGAATCTTGTGTCTATTGATGGGACTGAATCTTGTGTCTATTGATGGGACTGAATGTTGTGTCTATTGATGGGACTGAATGTTGTGTTTATTGATGGGACTGAATCTTGTGTCTATTGATGGGACTGAATGTTGTGTCTATTGATGAGAGTGAATGTTGTGTTTATTGATGGGACTAGACCTTGTGTTTATCGATGGGACTGAATCTTGTGTCTATTGATGCGACTGAATCTTGTGCTTATTGATGGGACTGCATCTTGAGTTTATTGATGGGACTAAATCTCTTGTTTATTTATGGGACTGAATCTTGTGTTTATTGATGGGACAGAATCCTGTGTTTATTGATGGGACTGAATATTTTGTTTATTGATGGGACTGCCTCTTGTGCTTATTGATGGGACTGAATCTTGTGTTTGTTGATGGGACTGAACCTATTGTTTATTGATAACACTGAATCTTGTGTATATTGATGTGGCTGAATCTTATGTTTACTAATGGGACTGAATCTTCTGTTTATTGATTGGACTGAATCTTCTGTTTATTGATGGGACTGCATCTTGTGTTTATTCATGGGACTGCATCTTGTGTTTATTGATGTGACTGAGTTTTGTGTCTATTGATGGGACTGAATCTTGTGTTTATTGATGGGACTGAATCTTGTGTTTATTGATGGGATTGCATCTTGTGTTTATTGATGGGATTGAATCTTCTGCTTAATGATGTGACTGAATCCTGTGTTTATTGATGGGACTGAATCCTGTGTTTATTGATGGGATTCAATCTTGTGTCTATTGATGGGGCTGAATCTTGTGTTTATTGATGGGACTGAATCTTGTGTTTATTGATGGGACTAAATCTTGTGTTTATTTATGGGACTGAATGCTGTGTTTATTGATGGGACTGAATCCTGTGTTTATTGATGGGACTGAGCCTTGTGTTTATCGATGGGACTGAATCTTGTGTTTATTGATGGGACTGAATCTTGTGCTTATTGATGGGATTGCATCTTGTGTTTATTGATGGGACTGCATGTTCTGTTTAATGAAGGGACTGAATCCTGTGTTTATTGATGGGACTGAATATTGTTTTTATTGATGGGACTGCCTCTTGTGTTTATTGATGGGACTGAATCTTGTGTTTGTTGATGGGACTGAATCTATTGTTTATTGATGGGACTGAATCTTGTGCATATTGATGCGACTGAATCTTGTGTTTATTGATGGATCTGAACCTTGTGTCTGTTGATGGGGCTGAACCTTGTGTTTATTGATGAGACTGAATCTTGTGTCTATTGATGGGACTGAATCTTGTGTTTATTGATGGGACTGAATCTTATGTTTATTGATGGGATTGCATCTTGTGTTTATTTTTGGGACTGAATGTTTTGTTTAATGATGGGACTGAATCCTGTGTTTATTGATGGAACTGAATCTTGTGTTTATTGATGGGACTGAATCTTGTGTTTATTGATGGAACTGCATCTTGTGTTTATTGATGGGACTGAATCTTGTGTCTGTTGATTGGACTGAATCTATTGTTCATTGATGGGACTGAATCTTGTGTATATTGATGCGACTGAATCTTGTGTTTATTGATAGGATTGAATCTTGTGTCTATTGATGGGGTTGAATGTTGTGTTTATTGATGGGACTGAATCTTGTTTTTACTGATGGGACTGAATCTTGTTTTTATTGATGAGACTGAATCTTGTGTTTATTGATGGGACTGCATCTTTTGTTTATTGATGGGACTGCATCTTGCGTTTATTGATGGGACTGAATCTTGTGTCTATTGATGGGACTGAATCTTGTGTCTATTGATGGGACTGAATGTTATGTCTATTGATGGGACTGAATGTTTTGTTTATTGATGGGACTGAATCTTGTGTCTATTGATGGGACTGAATGTTGTGTCTATTGATGGGAGTGAATGTTGTGTTTATTGATGGGACTAGACCTTGTGTTTATCGATGGGACTGTATCTTGTGTCTATTGATGCGACTGAATCTTTTGCTTATTGATGGGACTGCATCTTGAGATTATTGATGGGACTAAATCTCTTGTTTATTTATGGGACTGAATCTTGTGTTTATTGATGGGACAGAATCCTGTGTTTATTGATGGGACTGAATATTTTGTTTATTGATGGGACTGCCTCTTGTGCTTATTGATGGGATTGAATCTTGTGTTTGTTGATCGGACTGAATCTATTGTTTACTGATAAGACTGAATCTTGTGTATATTGATGCGACTGAACCTTGTGTTTATTGATGGGGCTGAATCTTGTGTCTATTGCTGGGGCTGAATCTTGTGTTTACTGTTGGGACTGAATCTTCTGTTTATTGATGGGACTGAATCTTCTGTTTATTGATGGGACTGAATCTTCTGTTTATTGATGGGACTGCATCTTGTGTTTATTCATGGGACTGCATCTTGTGTTTATTGATGTGACTGAGTTTTATGTCTATTGATGGGACTGAATCTTGTGTTTATCGATGGGTCTGAATCTATTGTTTATTGATGGGACTGAATCTTGTGTTTATTGATGGGACTGCATCTTGTGTTTATTGATGGGACTGAATCTTGTGTTGATTGATGGGGCTGCATCTTGTGTTTATTGATGGGACTGGATATTGTGTCTATTGATGGGACTGAATCTTGTGTCTATTGATGGGACTGAATGTTGTGTTTATTGATATGACTGAATCTTGTGTTTATTGATAGGACTGCATCTTGTATTTATTGATGGGCTGCATCATGTGTTCATTGATCGGACTGTATCTTGTGTCTATTGATGGGACTGAATCTTGTGTTTATTGATGGGAGTGCATCTTGTGTTTATTGATGGGACTGAATCTTTTGTTTAATGATGGGACTGCATCCTGTGTTTATTGATGCGACTGAATCTTCTGTTTATTGATGGGACTGAATCTTGTGTTTATTGATGGGACTAAATCTTGTGTTTATTTATGAGACTGAATCTTGTGTTAATTGATGGGACTGAATCCTGTTTTAATTGATGGGACTGAATCCTGTGTTTATTGATGGGACTGCATCTTGTATTTATTGATGGGCTGCATCTTGTGTTTATTGATGGGACTGAATCTTGTGTCTATTGATGGGGCTGCATCTTGTGTTTATTGATGGGACTGAATCTTGTGTATATTGATGCGACTGAATCTTGTGTTTATTGATGGAACTGAACCTTGTGTCTATTGATGGGGCTGAACCTTGTGTTTATTGATGTGACTGAATCTTGTGTCTATTGATGGGACTGAATCTTTTGTTGATAGATGGGACTGAATCTTGTGTTTATTGATGGGAGTGAATCTTGTGTTTGTTGATGTGACTGAATCTTGTGTCTATTGATGGGGCTGCATCTTGTTTTTATTGATGGGACTGAATATTGTGTCTGTTGATGGGACTGTATCTTGTGTTTATTAATGGGACTGAATCTTATGTTTAATGATGGGACTGGATCTTATGTTTATTGAAGGGACTGAATCTTGTGTCTATTGATAGGACTGCATCTTGTGTTTATTGATGGGATTGCATCTTGTGTTTATTGTTGGGACTGAATGTTTTGTTTAATGATGGGACTGAATCCTGTGTTTATTGATGGGACTGAATCTTGTGTTTATTGATGGGACTGAATCTTGTGTTTATTGGTGGAACTGCATCTTGTGTTTATTGATGGGACTGAATCTTGTGTCTGTTGATTGGACTGAATCTATTGTTCATTGATGGGACTGAATCTTGTGTATATTGATGCGACTGAATCTTGTGTTTATTGATGGGATTGAATCTTGTGTCTATTGATGGGGCTGAATCCTGTGTTTATTGATGGGACTGAATCTTGTGTTTATTGATGGAACTGCATCTTGTGTTTATTGATGGGACTGAATCTTGTGTCTGTTGATTGGACTGAATCTATTGTTCATTGATGGGACTGAATCTTGTGTATATTGATGCGACTGAATCTTGTGTTTATTGATGGGATTGAATCTTGTGTCTATTGATGGGGCTGAATCCTGTGTTTATTGATGGGACTGAATCTTGTTTTTACTGATGGGACTAAATCTTGTTTTTATTGATGAGACTGAATCTTGTGTTTATTGATGGGACTGCATCTTTTGTTTATTGATGGGACTGCATCTTGTGTTTATTGATGGGACTGAATCTTGTGTCTATTGATGGGACTGAATCTTGTGTCTATTGATGGGACTGAATGTTGTGTCTATTGATGGGACTGAATGTTTTGTTTATTGATGGGACTGAATCTTGTGTCTATTGATGGGACTGAATGCTGTGTCTATTGATGGGAGTGCATGTTGTGTTTATTGATGGGACTAGACCTTGTGTTTATCGACGGGACTGAATCTTGTGTCTATTGATGCGACTGAATCTTCTGCTTATTCATGGGACTGCATCTTGAGTTTATTGATGGGACTAAATCTCTTGTTTATTTATGGGACTGAATCTTGTGTTTATTGATGGGACAGAATCCTGTGTTTATTGATGGGACTGAATATTTTGTTTATTGATGGGACTGCCTCTTGTGCTTATTTGATGGGACTGAATCTTGTGTTTGTTGATGGGACTGAATCTATTGTTTATTGATAAGACTGAATCTTGTGTATATTGATGCGACTGAACTTTGTGTTTATTTATGGGACTGAATCTTGTGTCTATTGATGTGGCTGAATCTTGTGTTTACTGATGGGACTGAATCTTCCGTTTATTGATGGGACTGAATCTTCTGTTTATTGATGGGACTGCATCTTG
Source organism: Somniosus microcephalus (assembly GCF_052327205.1). Taxonomy (NCBI): domain Eukaryota; kingdom Metazoa; phylum Chordata; class Chondrichthyes; order Squaliformes; family Somniosidae; genus Somniosus; species Somniosus microcephalus. The sequence continues at coordinate 102,352,553 of NC_140997.1, forward strand.
TGTTTATTCATGGGACTGCATCTTGTGTTTATTGATGTGACTGAGTTTTGCGTCTATTGATGGGACTGAATCTTGTGTTTATTGATGGGACTGAATCTTGTGTTTATAGATGGGATTGAATCTTGTGTCTATTGATGGGACTGAATCTTATGTTTATTGATGGGACTAAATCTTGTGTTTATTTATGGGACTGAATGTTGTGTTTATTGATGGGACTGAATCCTGTGTTTACTGATGGGACTGAGCCTTGTGTTTATCGATGGGACTGAATCTTGTGTTTATTGATGGGACTGAATCTTGTGCTTATTGATGGGATTGCATCTTGTGTTTATTGATGGGACTGCATGTTCTGTTTAATGACGGGACTGAATCCTGTGTTTATTGATGGGACTGAATATTGTTTTTATTGATGGGACTGCCTCTTGTGTTTATTGATGGGACTGTCTCTTGTGTTTGTTGATGGGACTGAATCTATTGTTTATTGATGGGACTGAATCTTGTGTATATTGATGCGACTGAATCTTGTGTTTATTGATGGAACTGAACCTTGTGTCTATTGATGGGGCTGAACCTTGTGTTTATTGATGTGACTGAATCTTGTGTCTATTGATGGGACTGAATCTTGTGTTTATTGATGGGACTGAATCTTGTGTTTATTGATGGGATTGCATCTTGTGTTTATTGTTGGGACTGAATGTTTTGTTTAATGATGGGACTGAATCCTGTGTTTATTGATGGAACTGAATCTTGTGTTTATTGATGGGACTGAATCTTGTGTTTATTGATGGAACTGCATCTTGTGTTTATTGATGGGACTGAATCTTGTGTCTGTTGATTGGACTGAATCTATTGTCCATTGATGGGACTGAATCTTGTGTATATTGATGCGACTGAATCTTGTGTTTATTGATAGGATTGAATCTTGTGTCTATTGATGGGGCTGAATCTTATGTTTATTGATGGGACTGAATCTTGTTTTTACTGATGGGACTGAATCTTGTTTTTATTGATGAGACTGAATCTTGTGTTTATTGATGGGACTGCATCTTTTGTTTATTGATGGGACTTCATCTTGTGTTTATTGATGGGACTGAATCTTGTGTCTATTGATGGGACTGAATCTTGTGTCTATTGATGAGAGTGAATGTTGTGTTTATTGATGGGACTAGACCTTGTGTTTATCGATGGGACTGAATCTTGTGTCTATTGATGCGACTGAATCTTGTGCTTATTGATGGGACTGCATCTTGAGTTTATTGATGGGACTAAATCTCTTGTTTATTTATGGGACTGAATCTTGTGTTTATTGATGGGACAGAATCCTGTGTTTATTGATGGGACTGAATATTTTGTTTATTGATGGGACTGCCTCTTGTGCTTATTGATGGGACTGAATCTTGTCTTTGTTGATGGGACTGAACCTATTGTTTATTGATAACACTGAATCTTGTGTATATTGATGTGGTTGAATCTTATGTTTACTAATGGGACTGAATCTTCTGTTTATTGATGGGACTGAATCTTCTGTTTATTGATGGGACTGCATCTTGTGTTTAGTCATGGGACTGCATCTTGTGTTTATTGATGTGACTGAGTTTTGTGTCTATTGATGGGACTGAATCTTGTGTTTATTGATGGGACTGAATCTTGTGTTTATTGATGGGATTGCATCTTGTGTTTATTGATGGGATTGAATCTTCTGCTTAATGATGTGACTGAATCCTGTGTTTATTGATGGGACTGAATCCTGTGTTTATTGATGGGATTGAATCTTGTGTCTATTGATGGGGCTGAATCTTGTGTTTATTGATGGGACTGAATCTTGTGTTTATTGATGGGACTAAGTCTTGTGTATATTTATGGGACTGAATGCTGTGTTTATTGATGGGACTGAATCCTGTGTTTATTGATGGGACTGAGCCTTGTGTTTATCGATGGGACTGAATCTTGTGTTTATTGATGGGACTGAATCTTGTGCTTATTGATGGGATTGCATCTTGTGTTTATTGATGGGACTGCATGTTCTGTTTAATGAAGGGACTGAATCCTGTGTTTATTGATGGGACTGAATATTGTTTTTATTGATGGGACTGTATCTATTGTTTATTGATGGGACTGAATCTTGTGCATATTGATGCGACTGAATCTTGTGTTTATTGATGGAACTGAACCTTGTGTCTATTGATGGGGCTGAACCTTGTGTTTATTGATGTGACTGAATCTTGTGTCTATTGATGGGACTGAATCTTGTGTTTATTGATGGGACTGAATCTTGTGTTTATTGATGGGATTGCATCTTGTGTTTATTTTTGGGACTGAATGTTTTGTTTAATGATGGGACTGAATCCTGTGTTTATTGATGGAACTGAATCTTGTGTTTATTGATGGGACTGAATCTTGTGTTTATTGATGGAACTGCATCTTGTGTTTATTGATGGGACTGAATCTTGTGTCTGTTGATTGGACTGAATCTATTGTTCATTGATGGGACTGAATCTTGTGTATATTGATGCGACTGAATCTTGTGTTTATTGATAGGATTGAATCTTGTGTCTATTGATGGGGTTGAATGTTGTGTTTATTGATGGGACTGAATCTTGTTTTTACTGATGGGACTGAATCTTGTTTTTATTGATGAGACTGAATCTTGTGTTTATTGATGGGACTGCATCTTTTGTTTATTGATGGGACTGCATCTTGCGTTTATTGATGGGACTGAATCTTGTGTCTATTGATGGGACTGAATCTTGTGTCTATTGATGGGACTGAATGTTGTGTCTATTGATGGGACTGAATGTTGTGTTTATTGATGGGACTGAATGTTGTGTCTATTGATGGGACTGAATGTTGTGTCTATTGATGGGAGTGAATGTTGTGTTTATTGATGGGACTAGACCTTGTGTTTATCGATGGGACTGTATCTTGTGTCTATTGATGCGACTGAATCTTTTGCTTATTGATGGGACTGCATCTTGAGATTATTGATGGGACTAAATCTCTTGTTTATTTATGGGACTGAATCTTGTGTTTATTGATGGGACAGAATCCTGTGTTTATTGATGGGACTGAATATTTTGTTTATTGATGGGACTGCCTCTTGTGCTTATTGATGGGACTGAATCTTGTGTTTGTTGATCGGACTGTATCTATTGCTTACTGATAAGACTGAATCTTGTGTATATTGATGCGACTGAACCTTGTGTTTATTGATGGGGCTGAATCTTGTGTCTATTGCTGGGGCTGAATATTGTGTTTACTGTTGGGACTGAATCTTCTGTTTATTGATGGGACTGAATCTTCTGTTTATTGATGGGACTGCATCTTGTGTTTATTCATGGGACTGCATCTTGTGTTTATTGATGTGACTGAGTTTTATGTCTATTGATGGGACTGAATCTTGTGTTTATTGATGGGACTGAATCTTGTGTTTATTGATGGGATTGCATCTTGTGTTTATTGATGGGATTGAATCTTCTGTTTAATGATGGGACTGAATCCTGTGTTTATTGATGGGACTGAATCCTGTGTTTATTGATGGGACTGAATCTTGTGTTTATTGATGGGGCTGCATCTTGTGTTTATTGATGGGACTGCATATTGTGTCTATTGATGGGACTGAATCTTGTGTTTATTTATGGGACTGAATCTTGTGTTAATTGATGGGACTGAATCCTGTTTTAATTGATGGGACTGAATCTTGTGTTTATTGATGGGACTGCATCTTGTATTATTTGATGGGCTGCATCTTGTGTTTATTGATGGGACTGAATCTTGTGTCTATTGATGGGGCTGCATCTTGTGTTTATTGATGGGACTGCATCTTGTGTTTATTGATGGGACTGAACCTTTTGTTTAATGTTGGGACTGAATCGTGTGTTTATTGATGGGACTGAATCTTTTGTCTATTGATGAGACTTAATCTTGTGCCTATTGAAAGGACTGGATCTTGTGTCTATTGACGGGACTGAATCTTGTTTTAATTGATGGGACTGCTTCTTGTGTCTATTGATGGGGCTGCATCTTGTGTTTATTGATGGGACTGCATCTTGTGTTTATTGATGGGACTGAATCTTTAGTTTAATGATGGGACTGAATACTGTGTTTATTGTTGGGCCTGAATCTTGTGTTTTTGATGGGACTAAATCCTGTTTTTATTGATGGGTCTGAATGTTGTGTTTATTGATGGGACTGATTCTTGTGTTTATTGATGGGACTGCATCTTGTGTTTATTGATGGGACTGAATCTTGTGTTCATTGATGGGACTGAATCTTGTGTCTATTGATGGGACTGGATCTTTTGTTGATAGATGTGACTGAATCTTGTGTTTATCGATGGGACTGAAACTTGGGTCTATTGATGGGACTGAATCTTGTGTTTATTTAGGGACTGAACCTTGTGTTTATTGATGGGACTGAATCTACTGTTTATTGATGGGGTTGAATCTTCTGTATAATGATGCGACTGAATCTTGTTTTTATTGATGGGACTTAATCTTGTGTTTATTGATTGGACTGAATCTTGTTTTTATTGATGGGACTGAATCTTGTGTTTATTGATGGGACTGTATCTATTATTTATTGATGGGACTGAATCAGGTGTTTATTATTGGGACTGAATTTATTGTTTCTTGATGGCACTGAAACTATTGTTTATTGGTGGGAATGTACCTTGTGTTAATTGATGGGACTGAATTTATTGTATATTGATGCATCTGAATCTATAGTTTATTGATGCAACTGAATTGCATGTTTATCGATGGGACTGAATTTTCTGTTTATTGATGGGGCTGAATCTATTGTTATTGATGGGATTGAATCTTGTGCATATTTATGCGACTGAATCTTGTGTTTATTGATGGGACTGCATCTTGTGTTTATTAATGGGATTGAATCTTCTATTTAATGATGGGACTGAATTCTCTGTTTATTGATGGGACTGAATCCTGTGTTTATTGATGGGACTGAATCTTTTGTTTATTGTTCAGGCTGCATCTTGTGTTTATTGATGGGATTGCATCTTGTGTCTATTGATGGGACTGAATCTTGTGTCTATTGATGGGACTGAATGTTGTGTTTATTGATGGGACTGAATCTTGTGTTTATTGATGGGACTGCATCTTGTTTTAATTGATGGGACTGCATCTTGTATTTATTGATGGGTTGCATCTTGTGTTTATTGATGGAACTGAATTTTGTGTCTATTGATGGGGCTGCATCTTGTGTTTATTGATGGGACTGCATCTTGTGTTTATTGATGGGACTGAACCTCTTGTTTAATGATGGGACTGAATCCTGTGTTTATTGATCAGACTGAATCTTTTGTCTATTGATTGGACTTAATCTTGTGTCTATTGATAGGACTGGATCTTGTGTCTATTGACGGGACTGAATCTTGTGTTTATTGATGGGACTGCATCTTGTGTTTATTGATGGGACTGAATCTTTTGTTTAATGATGGGACTGGCAACTGTGTTTATTGATGGGTCTGAATCTTTTGTTTATTGATGGGACTGCATCTTGTATTTATTGATGTGCTGCATCTTGTGTTTATTGTTGGTACTGAATCTTGTGTCTATTGATCGGACTGCATCTTGTGTTTATTGATGGAACTGCATCTTGTGTTTATTGATGGGACTGAATCTTTTGTTTAATGATGGGACTGAATCCTGTGTTTATTGATGGGACTGCATCTTGTGTTTATTGATGGGATTATATCCTGTATTTATTGATGGGACTGCATCTTGTGTTTATTGATGGGACTGAATCTTGTGTTTATTGATGGTACTGAATTTTGTGTTTATTGATGGGACTGCATCTTGTGTTTATTGATGGGACTGAATCTTGTGTTCATTGATGGGACTGAATCTTGTGTCTTTTGATGGGACTGGATCTTTTGTTGATAGATGTGACTGAATCTTGTGTTCATTGATGGGACTGAATCTTGTGTTTATTGATGGGACTGAATCTTGTGTTTATTGATGGGACTGCATCTTGAGTTTATTGATAGGACAACATCTCTTGTTTATTTATGGAACTGAATCTTGTGTTTATTGATGGGACTTAATCCTATATTTATTGATGGGAATGCATCTTGTGTTTATTGATGGGACTGAATCTTGTGTTTATTGATGGGACTGAATCTTGTGTTTATTGATGGGACTGCATCTTGTGTTTATTGATGAGACTGAATCTTGTGTTCATTGATGGGACTGAATCTTGTGTTTATTGATGGGAATGCATCTTGTGTTTATTGATGGGACTGAATCTTTTGTTTAATGATGGGACTGAATCTTCTGTTTATTTATGGGACTGAATCCTGTGTTTATTGATGGGACTGAATCCTGTGCTTATTGATGGGACTGTATCTTGTGTTTATTGATGGGACTGAATCTTGTGTATATTGATGCGACTGAACATTGTGTTTATTGATGGGACTGAATCTTGTGTCTATTGATGGGGCTGAATCTTGTGTTTACTGATGGGACTGAAGCTTCTGTTTATTGATGGGACGGAATCTTGTGTTTATTGATGGGACTGAATCTTGTGTTTATTGATGGGACTGCGTCTTTTGTTTATTGATGGGACTGCATCTTGTGTTTATAGATGTGACTGATTCTTGTGTCTGTTGATGGGACTGAATCTTGTGTTTATTGATGGGACTGAATCTTGTGTTTATTGATGGGACTGCATCTTGTGTTTATTGATGGGACTGCATCTTGTGTCTATTGATGGGACTGAATCTTGTGTCTATTGGTGGGACTGAATGTTGTGTTTACTGATGGGACTGAATTTTGTGTTTATTGATGGGACTGAATCTTTCGTTTAATGATGGGACTCAATCCTGTGTTTATTGATGGGACTGAATCTTGTGATTATTGATGGGACTGCGTCTTGTTTTTATTGATGGGCTGCATCATGTGTTTATTGATGGGACTGAATCTTGTGTTTATTGATGGGACTGAATCTTTTGTTTAATGATGGGACTCAATCCTGTGTTTATTGATGGGACTGAATCTTGTGTTTATTGATGGGACTGCATCTTGAGTTTATTGATAGGACAACATCTCTTGTTTATTTATGGAACTGAATCTTGTGTTTATTGATGGGACTTAATCCTGTATTTATTGATGGGAATGCATCTTGTGTTTATTGATGGGACTGAATCTTGTGTTTATTGATGGGACTGAATCTTGTGTTTATTGATGGGACTGCATCTTGTGTTTATTGATGAGACTGAATCTTGTGTTCATTGATGGGACTGAATCTTGTGTTTATTGATGGGAATGCATCTTGTGTTTATTGATGGGACTGAATCTTTTGTTTAATGATGGGACTGAATCTTCTGTTTATTTATGGGACTGAATCCTGTGTTTATTGATGGGACTGAATCCTGTGCTTATTGATGGGACTGTATCTTGTGTTTATTGATGGGACTGAATCTTGTGTATATTGATGCGACTGAACATTGTGTTTATTGATGGGACTGAATCTTGTGTCTATTGATGGGGCTGAATCTTGTGTTTACTGATGGGACTGAAGCTTCTGTTTATTGATGGGACTGAATCTTGTGTTTATTGATGGGACTGCATCTTTTGTTTATTGATGGGACTGCATCTTGTGTTTATAGATGTGACTGAGTCTTGTGTCTGTTGATGGGACTGAATCTTGTGTTTATTGATGGGACTGAATCTTGTGTTTATTGATGGGACTGCATCTTGTGTTTATTGATGGGACTGCATCTTGTGTCTATTGATGGGACTGAATCTTGTGTCTATTGGTGGGACTGAATGTTGTGTTTACTGATGGGACTGAATTTTATGTTTATTGATGGGACTGCATCTTGTTTTTATTGATGGGCTGCATCTTGTGTTTATTGATGGGACTGAATCTTGTGTTTATTGATGGGAGTGCATCTTGTGTTTATTGATGGGACTGAATCTGTTGTTTAATGATGGGACTGAATCTCTTGTTTATTTATGGGACTGAATCTTTTGTTTATTGATGGGACTGAATCCTGTGTTTAATAATGGGACTGAATCCCTTGTTTATTTATGGGACTGAATCTTGTGTTTGTTGATGGGACCGAATCTATTGTTTATTGATGGGACTGAATCTTGTGTATATTGATGCGACTGAACCTTGTGTTTATTGAAGGGACTGAATCTTGTGTCTATTGATGGGGCTGAATCTTGTGTTTACTGATGGGACTGGAGCTTCTGTTTATTGATGGGACTGAATCTTGTGTTTATTGACGGGACTGAATCTTGTGTTTATTGATGGGACTGCAACTTGTGTTTATTGATGGGACTGCACCTTGTGTTTATTGATGTGACTGAGTCTTGTATCTGTTGATGGGACTGAATCTTGTGTTTATTGAAGGGACTCAATCGTGTGTTTATTGATTGGATTGCATCTTGTGTTTATTAATGGGATTGAATCTTCTATTTAATGATGGGACTGAATCCTGTGTTTATTGATGGGACTGAATCCTGTGTTTATTGATGGGACTGAATCTTTTGTTTATTGATGGGACTGCATCTTGTATTTATTGATGGGTTGCATCTTGGGTTTATTGATGGGACTGAATCTTGTGTTTATTCATGGGACTGAATGTTGTGTTTATTGATGGGACTGAATCTTGTGTTTATTGATGGGACTGCATCTTGTTTTTATTGATGGGACTGCATCTTGCATTTATTGATGGGTTGCATCTTGTGTTTAGTGATGGAACTGAATCTTGTGTCTATTGATGGGGCTGCATCTTGTGTTTATTGATGGGACTGAACCTTTTGTTTAATAATGGGACAGAATCCTTTGTTTATTGATGGGACTGAATCTTTTGTCTATTGATGGGACTTAATCTTGTGTTTATTGATGGGAATGCATCTTGTGTTTATTTATGGGACTGAATCTTTTGTTTAATGATGGGACTGACACCTGTGTTTATTGATGGGTCTGAATCTTTTGTTTATTGATGGGACTGCATCTTGTATTTATTGATGTGCTGCATCTTGTGTTTATTGTTGGTACTGAATCTTGTGTCTATTGATGGGACTGCATCTTGTGTTTATTGATGGGACTGCATCTTGTGTTTATTGATTGGACTGAATCTTCTGTTTAATAATGGGACTGAATCCTGTGTTTATTGATGGGACTGAATCTTGTGTTTATTGATGGGACTAAATCCTGTATTTTTTGATGGGACTGCATCTTGTGTTTATTGATGGGACTGAATCTTATGTTTATTGATGGGGCTGAATCTTGTGTTTATTGATGGGACTGCATCTTGTGTTTATTGATGGGACTGAATCTTGTGTTCATTGATGGGACTGAATCTTGTGTCTATTGATGGGACTGGATCTTTTGTTGATAGATGTGACTGAATCTTGTGTTCATTGATGGGACTGAATCCTGTGTTTATTGATGGGACTGAATCTTCTGTTTATTGATGGGACTGCATCTTGAGTTTATTGATGGGACTACATCTCTTGTTTATTGATGGGACTGAATCTTTTGTTTATTGATGGGACTGCATCTTGTGTTTATTGATGGGACTGAATCTTGTGTTCATTGATGGGACTGAATCTTGTGTCTATTGATGGGACTGGATCTTTTGTTGATAGATGTGACTGAATCTTGTGTTTATCGATGGGACTGAATCTTGGGTCTGTTGATGGGTCTAAATCTTTTGTTTATTTATGGGACTGAACCTTGTGTTTGTTGATGGGACTGAATCTATTGTTTATTGATGGGATTGAATCTTCTGTATATTGATGCGACTGAATCTTGTTTTTATTGATGGGACTTAATATTGTGATGATTGTTTGGACTGATTCTTGTTTTTATTGATGGGACTGAATCTTGTGTTTATTCATGTGACTGTATCTATTATTTATTGATGGGACTGAATGTGCTGTTTATTCGTGGGACTGAATCTATTGTTTATTGATGGCGCTCAGTCTATTGTTAATTGATGGGAATGTACCTTGTGTTTGTTGATGGGACAGAATCTGTTGTGTATTAATGCATCTGAATCTATAGTTTATTGATCCGACCGAATTCCATGTTTATCGATGGGACTGAACTTTCTGTTTATTGATGGGGCTGAAACTCGAATTTATTGATAGTAATGAAGGTTGTATATATCGTAGTGACTGAATCTTGTGCCAATTGATGGGCCTGCATTTTGTGTCTATTGACATGACTGAATGTTGTGTTTATTGATTGGTGTGAATCTTGTGTTTATTGATGCGACTGAATCTTGAGTTTATTGATGGGACTGAATCTTGTGTCTATTGATGGGACTGAATCTTGTGTTTATTGATGGGACTGAATCTTGTTTTTATTGATGGGACTGCATCTTGTGTTTATTGATGGGACTGAATCTTCTATTTAATGATGGTTCTGAATCCTGTGTTTATTGATGGGACTGAATCTTGTGTATATTGATGGGACAGAATATTGTGTTTATTGATGGGACTGGATCTTGTGTCTATTGATAGGTATGAATCTTGCGTTTATTGATGGGACTGAATCATGTTTATATTGATAGGACTGAATCTTGTGTTTATTGATGGGACTGTATCTAGTATTTATAGATGGGACTGAATCTGGTGATTATTCGTGGGGCTGAATTTATTGTTTCTTGATGGCACTGAAACTATTGTTTATTGAAGGGAATGTTCCTTGTGTTTATTGATGGGACTGAATCTATTGTATATTGATGCACCTGAATCTATAGTTTATTGATGCGACCGAATTGCATGTTTATCGATGGGACTGAATTTTCTGTTTATTGATGGGGCTGAATCTATTGATATTGATGAGATTGAATCTTGTGTATATTGATGCATCTGAATCTTGTGTTTATTGATGGGACTGTATCTTGTGTCTATTGATGGGACTGAATCTTATGTTGATAGATGGGACTGAATCTTCTGTTTATTGATGGGACTGAATCTTGTGTTTGTTGATGGGACTGAATCTTGTGTCTATTGATGGGGCTGAATCTTGTGTTTATTGATGGGACTGAATCTTGTGTCTGTTGATTGGACTGAATCTATTGTTCATTGATGCGACTGAATCTTGTGTTTATTGATGGGACTGAATCTTGTGTCTATTGATGGGGCTGAATCTTGTGTTTATTGAATGGACTGAATCTTGTTTTTACTGATGGTACTGAATCTTGTTTTTATTGATGGGACTGAATCTTTTGTTTAATGATGGGACTGACACCTGTGTTTATTGATGGGTCTGAATCGTTTGTTTATTGATGGGACTGCATCTTGTATTTATTGATGTGCTGCATCTTGTGTTTATTGTTGGTACTGAATCTTGTGTCTATTGATGGGACTGCACCTTGTGTTTATTGATGGGACTGCATCTTGTGTTTATTGATGGGACTGAATCTTCTGTTTAATAATGGGACTGAATCCTGTGTTTATTGATGGGACTGAATCTTGTGTTTACTGATGGGACTAAATCCTGTATTTATTGATGGGACTGCATCTTGTCTTTATTGATGGGACTGAATCTTGTGTTCATTGATGGGACTGAATCTTGTGTCTATTGATGGGACTGGATCTTTTGTTGATAGATGTGACTGAATCTTGTGTTCATTGATGGGACTGAATCTTGTGTTTATTGATGGGACTGAATCTTTTGTTTAATGATGGGACTGAATCCTGTGTTTATTGATGGGACTGAATCTTGTGTTTATTGATGGGGCTGCATCTTGAGTTTATTGATGGGACTACATCTCTTGTTTATTGATGGGACTGCATCTTGTGTTTATTGATGGGACTGAATTTTGTGTTCATTGATGGAACTGAATCTTGTGTCTATTGATGGGAGTGGATCTTTTGTTGATAGATGTGACTGAATCTTGTGTTTATCGATGGGACTGAATCTTGGGTCTATTGATGGGACTAAATCTTTTGTTCATTTATGGGACTGAACCTTGTGTTTATTGATGGGACTGAATCTATTGTTTATTGATGGGATTGAATCTTCTGCATAATGATGCGACTGAATCTTGTTTTTATTGATGGGACTTAATATTGTGATTATTGATTGGACTGATTCTTGTTTTTATTGATGGGACTGAATCTTGTGTTTATTCATGGGACTGTATCTATTATTTATTGATGGGACTGAATGTGCAGTTTATTCGTGGGACTGAATCTATTGTTTATTGATGGCACTCAGTCTATTGTTAATTGATGGGAATGTACCTTGTGTTTGTTGATGGGACAGAATCTGTTGTGCATTAATGCATCTGAATCTATAGTTTATTGATCCGACCGAATTCCATGTTTATCGATGGGACTGAACTTTCTGTTTATTGATGGGGCTGAAACTCGAATTTATTGATAGTAATGAAGGTTGTATATATCGTAGTGACTGAATCTTGTGCCAATTGATGGGCCTGCATTTTGTGTCTATTGACATGACTGAATGTTGTGTTTATTGATTGGTGTGAATCTTGTGTTTATTGATGCGACTGAATCTTGAGTTTATTGATGGGGCTGAATCTTGTGTCTATTGATGGGACTGAATCTTGTGTTTATTGATGGGACTGAATCTTGCTTTTATTGATGGGACTGCATCTTGTGTTTATTGATGGGACTGAATCTTCTGTTTAATGATGGTTCTGAATCCTGTGTTTATTGATGGGACTGAATCTTGTGTATATTGATGGGACAGAATATTGTGTTTATTGATGGGACTGGATCTTGTGTCTATTGTTGGTATGAATCTTGCGTTTATTGATGGGACTGAATCATGTTTATATTGATAGGACTGAATCTTGTGTTTATTGATGGGACTGTATCTAGTATTTATAGATGGGACTGAATCTGGTGCTTATTCGTGGGACTGAATTTATTGTTTCTTGATGGCACTGAAACTATTGTTTATTGAAGGGAATGATCCTTGTGTTTATTGATGGGACTGAATCTATTGTATATTGATGCACCTGAATCTATAGTTTATTGATGCGACCGAATTGCATGTTTATCGATGGGACTGAATTTTCTGTTTATTGATGGGGCTGAATCTATTGATATTGATGAGATTGAATCTTGTGTATATTGATGCATCTGAATCTTGTGTTTATTGATGGGACTGTATCTTGTGTCTATTGATGGGACTGAATCTTATGTTGATAGATGGGACTGAATCTTCTGTTTGTTGATGGGACTGAATCTTCTGTTTGTTGATGGGACTGAATCTTGTGTCTATTGATGGGGCTGAATCTTGTGTTTATTGATGGGTCTGAATCTTGTGTCTGTTCATTGGACTGAATCTATTGTTCATTGATGGGACTGAATCATGTGCATATTGATGCGACTGAAACTTGTGTTTATTGAAGGGACTGAATCTTGTTTTTACTGATGGTACTGAATCTTGTTTTTATTAATGGGACTGCATCTTGAGTTTATTGATGTGACTAAATCTTTTGTTTAATGATGGGACTGAATCCTGTGTTTATTGATGGGACTGAATCCTGTGTTTATTGATGGCACTGAATCTTGTGTTTATGGATGGGACTGAATATTGTGTTTATTGATGGGACTGCCTCTTGTGTTTATTGATGGGACTGAATCTTGTATTTATTGATGTGACCGAATCTTGTGTCTATTGATGGGACTGAATCTTTTGTTGATAGATGGGACTGAATCTTGTGTTTATCGATGGGACTGAATCCTGGGTCTTTTCATGGGACTGAATCTTGTGTTTATTTGTGTTACTGAATCTTGTGTTTATTGATGGGACTGAATCTATTGTTTATTGATCGGATTGAATATTCTGTATATTGATGGGACTGAATCTTGTGTTTATTGATGGGACTGAATCTTGTGTTTACTGATGGGACTGAATCTATTATTTATTGATGGGACTGAATCTGGTGTATATTCGTGGGACTGAATCTTTTGTTTATTGATGGCACTGAGACTATTGTTTATTGATGGGAATGTACCTTGTGTTTTTCGATGGGACAGAATCTGTTGTTTATTGATCCATCTGAATCTATTGTTTATTGATGCGACCGAATTCCATGTTTATTGATGGGACTGAATTTTCTGTTCATTGATGGGGCTGAAACTCGAATTTATTGATAATAATGAAGATTGTATATATCGGTGGGACTGAATCTTGCGCCGATTGATGGGATTGCATCTTGTGTCTATTGACACAGCTGAATGTTGTGTTTATTGATTGGTGTGAATCTTGTGTTTATTGATGCGACTGAATCTTGTGTTTATTGATGAGACTGAATCTTGTGTTTATTGATGTGACTGCATCTTGTGTTTATTCATGGGACTGAATGCTATGTTTGTGGATGGGACTGAATCTTGTGTCTATTGATGGGACTGAATCTCTTGTTGATAGATGGGACTGAATCTATTGTTTACTGATGGGACTGAATCTTGTGTTTATTGATGGGACTGCATCTTATGTTTAATGATGGGACTGAATCTTGTGTCTATTGATAAGACTGAATCTTGTGTCTATTGATGGGACTGAATCTTGTGTTTATTGATGTGACTGCATCTTCTGTTTATTGATGGGACTGAATCTGTTGTTTAATGATGGGACGGAATCATGTGTTTATTGATGGGTCTGTATATTTTGTTTATTGATGGGACTGAATCTTGTGTTTGTCGATGGGACTGAACCTTGTGTTTATTGATGGGAATAAATAATTTATTTATTTATGGGACTGAATCTTGTGTTTATTGATGGGACTAAATCCTCTGTTTATTGATGGGACTGAATCTTGTGTTTATTCATGGGACTGAATCTATTGTTTATTGATGGCACTGAAACTATTGTTTATTGATGGGAATGTACCTTGTGTTTATTGATGGGACTGAATCATTTGTTTATTGATGGGACTGCATCTATTGTTTATTGATGTGACTGAAACTATTGTTTATTGATGGGGCTGAATCTTGTGTTAAATGGTGGGACTGAATCTATTGTGTATTGATGCATCTGAATTTATAGTTTATTGATGCGACCGAATTCCATGTTTATCGATTGGACTGAATTTTCTGTTTATTGATGGGGCTGAATCTATTGTTTATTGATGGGATTGAATCTTGTGTATATTGATGTGACTGAATCTTGTGTTTATTGTAGGGATGAATCTTGTGTTTATTAATGGGACTGAATCTTGTGTCTATTCATGGGGCTGAATCTTGTGTTTATTGATGGGACTGAATCTTGTGTTTGTTGATGGGACTGAATCTATTGTTTATTGATGGGACTGAATCTTGTGTATATTGATGCGACTGAATCTTGTGTTTATTGATGGGACTGAATCGTGTGTCTATTGATGGGGCTGAATCTTGTGTTAATTAATGGGACTGAATCTTGTGTTTATTGATGGGACTGAATTTGTGTTTATTGATGGGACTGAATCTTGTGTTTATTGATGGGACTGCATCTTGTGTTTATTGATGGGACTGCATCTTGTGTTTGTTGATGTGACTGAGTCTTGTGTCTATTGCTGGGACTGAATCTTGTGTTTATCAATGGGTCTGAATCTATTGTTTATTGATGCGACTGAATCTTGTGTTTATTGATGGGACTGCATCTTGTGTTTAATGATGGGACTGAATCTTCTGTCTATTGATAGGGCTGAATCTTGTGCTTATTGATGGATCTGAATCTATTGTTTATTGATTGGACTGAATCCTGTGTTTATTGATGGGACTGAATCTTGTGTCTATTGATGGGACTGAATCTTTTGTTTATTGATGGGACTGAATCTATTATTTATTGATGTGACTGAATCTGGTGTATATTCATGGAACTGAATCTTTTGTTTATTGATGGCACTGAGACTATTGTTTATTGATGGGAATGTACCTTGTGTTTTTCGATGGGACAGAATCTGTTGTTTATTGATCCATCTGAATCTATAGTTTATTGATGCGACCGATTTCCATGTATTTGTCGATGGGACTGAATTTTCTGTTCATTGATGGGGCTGAAACTCGAATTTATTGATAATAATGAAGATTGTATATATCAGTGGGACTGAATCTTGTGCCGATTGATGGGATTGCATCTTGTGTCTATTGACACAGCTGAATGTTGTGTTTATTGATTGGTGTGAATCTTGTGTTTATTGATGCGACTGAATCTTGTGTTTATTGATGAGACTGAATCTTGTGTTTATTGATGTGACTGCATCTTGTGTTTAGTCATGGGACTGAATGCTATGTTTGTCGATGGGACTGAATCTTGTTTCTATTGATGGGACTGAATCTCTTGTTGATAGATGGGACTGAATCTATTGTTTACTGATGGGACTGAATCTTGTGTTTATTGATGGGACTGCATCTTATGTTTAATGATGGGACTGAATCTTGTGTCTATTGATAAGACTGAATCTTGTGTCTATTGATGGGACTGAATCTTGTGTTTATTGATGTGACTGCATCTTCTGTTTATTGATGGGACTGAATCTGTTGTTTAATGATGGGACGGTATCATGTGTTTATTGATGGGTCTGAATCTTTTGTTTATTGATGGGACTGCATCTATTGTTTATTGATGTGACTGAAACTATTGTTTATTGATAGGGCTGAATCTTGTGTTAAATGGTGGGACTGAATCTATTGTGTATTGATGCATCTGAATTTATAGTTTATTGATGCGACCGAATTCCATGTTTATCGATTGGACTGAATTTTCTGTTTATTGATGGGGCTGAATCTATTGTTTATTGAAGGGATTGAATCTTGTGTATATTGATGTGACTGAATCTTGTGTTTATTGTAGGGATGAATCTTGTGTTCATTGATGGGACTGAATCTTGTGTTTGTTGATGGGACTGAATCTATTGTTTATTGATGGGACTGAATCTTGTGTATATTGATGCGACTGAATCTTGTGTTTATTGATGGGACTGAATCGTGTGTCTATTGATGGGGCTGAATCTTGTGTTAATTAATGGGACTGAATCTTGTGTTTATTGATGGGACTGAATTTGTGTTTATTGATGGGACTGAATCTTGCGTTTATTGATGGGACTGCATCTTGTGTTTATTGATGGGACTGCATCTTGTGTTTGTTGATGTGACTGAATCTTGTGTCTATTGCTGGGACTGAATCTTGTGTTTATCAATGGGTCTGAATCTTGTGTCTATTGATGGGACTGAATCTTGTGTTTATTGATGGGACTGAATCTTGTTTTTATTGATGGGACTGCATCTTGTGTTTATGGATGGGACTGAATCTTTTGTTTAATGATGGTTCTGAATCCTCTGTTTATTGATGGGACTGAATCTTGTGTTTCTTGATGGGACAGAATCTTGTGTTTATTGATGGGACTGGATCTTGTGTCTATTGATAGGTCTGAATCTTGTGTTTTTTGATGGGACTGAATCATGTTTATATTGATAGGACTGAATCTTGTGTTTATTGCTGGGACTGTATCTAGTATTTATTGATGGGACTGAATCTGGTGCTTATTCGTGGGACTGAATTTATTGTTTCTTGATGGCACTGAAACTATTGTTTATTGATGGGAATGTTCCTTGAGTTTATTGATGGGAGTGAATCTATTGTATATTGATGCACCTGAATCTATAGTTTATTGATGCGACCGAATTGCATGTTTATCGATGGGACTGAATTTTCTGTTTATTGATGGGGCTGAATCTATTGATATTGATGAGATTGAATCTTGTGTATATTGATGCATCTGAATCTTGTGTTTATTGATGGGACTGTATCTTGTGTCTATTGATGGGACTGAATCTTGTGTTTATTGATGGGACTGAATCTTGTGTTTATTGATGGGACTGCATCTTGTGTTTATTGATGGGACTGAATCTTGTGTCTATTGCTGGGACTGAATCTTGTGTTTATCGATGGGTCTGAATCTATTGTTTATTGATGTGACTGAATCTTCTGTTTATTGATGGGACTGCATCTTGTGTTTAATGATGGGACTGAATCTTGTGTCTATTGATAGGGCTGAATCTTGTGTTTATTGATGGGTCTGAATCTATTGTTTATTGATGGGACTGAATCTTGTGTTTATTGATGGGACTGAATCTTGTGTTTATTGATGCGACTGAATCTTTTGTTTTTCGATGGGACTGAATCCTGTGTTTATTGATGGGACTGAATCATGTTTTTATTGATGGGCTGAATCTATTGTTTACTGATGGGAATGTACCTTGTGTTTATTGATGGGACTGAATCTTCTGTTTAATTATGGTTCTGAATCCTGTGTTTATTGATGGGACTGAATCTTGTGTTTCTTGATGGAACAGAATCTTGTGTTTATTGATGGGACTGGATCTTGTGTTTATTGATGGGACTGAATCATGTTTATATTGATAGGACTGAACCTTGTGTTTATTGCTGGGACTGTATCTAGTATTTATTGATGGGACTGAATCTGGTGCTTTTTCGTGGGACTGAATTTATTGTTTCTTGATGGCACTGAAACTATTGTTTATTGATGGGAATGTTCCTTGTGTTTATTGATGGGACTGAATCTGTTGTATATTGATGCACCTGAATCTATAGTTTATTGATGCGACCGAATTGCATGTTTATCGATGGGACTGAATTTTCTGTTTATTGATGGGGCTGAATCTATTGATATTGATGAGATTGAATCTTGTGTATATTGATGCGACTGAATCTTGTGTTTATTGATGGGACTGTATCTTGTGTCTATTGATGGGACTGAATCTTATGTTGATAGATGGGACTGAATCTTGTGTTTATTAATGGGACTGAATCTTGTGTTTATTGATGGGACTGCATCTTGTGTTTATTGATGGGACTGAATCTTGTTTCTATTGCTGGGACTGAATCTTGTGTTTATCGATGGGTCTGAATCTATTGTTTATTGATGTGACTGAATCTTTTGTTTATTGATGGGACTGCATCTTGTGTTTAATGATGGGACTGAATCTTGTGTCTATTGATAGGGCTGAATCTTGTGTTTATTGATGGGTCTGAATCTATTGTTTATTGATGGGACTGAATCTTGTGTTTATTGATGGGACTGAATCTTGTGTTTATTGATGCGACTGAATCTTTTGTTTTTTGATGGGACTGAATCCTGTGTTTATTGATGGGACTGAATCATGTTTTTATTGATGGGCTGAATCTATTGTTTATTGATGGGAATGTACCTTGTGTTTATTGATGGGACTGAATCTATTGTTTATTGATGCGTCTGAATCTTTTGTTTATTGATGTGACTTTATTCCATGTTTATTGATGGGACTGAATTTTGTGTTTATTGATGGGACTGAGACTTGTGTTTATTGATTGTACTGAACTTTGTATATATCGGTGTTACTGAATCTTCTGTCGATTGATTGAACTGAATCTTGTGTTTATTGATGCGACTGAATCTTTTGTTTATTGATGCGACTGAATCTTGTGTTTATTGATGCGACTGAATCTATTGTTTATTGATGGGACTGAATCTATTATATAAACATGGAGCACTCCCACCATCAATGACATTCTATTTGAGAGGTCTTGACAGGGTAAATGCTGAGAGGCTGCTTGCCCTGGCTGGAGAGTCTAAAAAGTCTGGAGTCACAGCCTCTGGATAAGTGGTCGGCCATTTAGGGCTGAGATGAGGAGAAATTTCTTCACTCAAAGGGTTGTGACTCTTTGGAATTCTCTACCCAAGAGGTGTGAATGCTCAGTCTTGGGAGTACATTCAAGACTGAGATTGATAGATTGTTGAATATTAATTGAATCAAGGAATATGGGGATAGTGCAGGAAAGTGTAGTTGAGGTTGAAGATCAACCATGATCTTATTGAATGGCACAGCAGGCTCGAGGGGCCGAATGGCCTACTCCTGCTCCTATTTTTTATGTTCTTATGAAGCTCCAGAGAGTCAATGGGATTGGAGACCCACGTTTTCATGACCTCAAGAGCTCAGGTCAGGTCTCTGCTTCCAGCTAAAGCCTAAAGACAAAATGTTCCTTCGTTCTTAGTCGTGACTGATCCCTGGCCTCCAATGGGCCTACGCTGGAATAGCAGTTGGAGTAAGATAAATAGGGGGAGTGCTGCACACAGAGGTCACAGGACTTCATCTGAACACCACTCCCTGCATCTCCTTTGTCGATAAAGTGCCTCTACTTTGATTCCAACAAGGAAAAAAAACTAGAGGGTGATTGGGAGGGTGTGGATGACAGAACCCGAAGTAAGGAGTTAGATTAGCATTACAAAGAGTGGCTGGAGGAACTAAGTTTAGCCATATTACAGAAATAGATAATTATGATGAAATATGATTTGAGCTTTAAAATACTGACGGGAGTAGACAAATTGGAACCTAGTGAAACCTTTGAACTCAACCCAGAGCATTGGATTAAACGGGATAAATCCAAAGTCGCAAACCATAAGCAGAATGTAAATGAAGACAGAATTACTTTGGTCAAAGAGCTGTTAGGTTCGCCATCAAGCACTCACCCCTGAGGCAATGAATATTCTTCAGATTTCCAAATGGGGACTCAACGGGTTGTGGGGAGGTGGCTGGTGGTACGAGCTTAGGTAACACAGCAATAGCCAGAGCAGGAATGATATAAGGGCTGTGAGGACCGGAGGGATAGCGGCTACACACAGCGTTGATCCATGAAGTGATTCCGAGCAGCAGGAGATGTCCATTATTGAAAGTCGTTCTCATCCTTTTCCAAAGGGCCTGAAGCCCCATGGGTCTGGCTCCTCACCCTGGTGTGTGCTCGCTCCTCTTTGGATGTTGAAATTGTGCTACCCAAGGAATCCAAACAATGGAATCATTGTTTCAGCACCTCTAAGGTGGTGGCATGGGCCTCATTCTATCTGCTGCCATGTGGGAGCTTTTAATTGGGGTCATCACACCGTTGGCTGCAAAACCTAGCCATGGGTTCCTCAAAAGCCATCCATTCATTCATTCTCTTGGGATCGTGCCCCATCTTGCATTTATATAGCGCATTAAACATAGTAAAACAGCCCAAGGTGCTGCACAGGAGCGTTATCAAACAAAATTTGACACGAAGCCACCTAAGGAGATATTAGGACAGAAAGCGGTAGTCTTTAAGGAGCGTCTTAAAACGAGGAAAGAGAGGCAGAAAGGTTTAGGGAGGGAGTTCCAGAGCTTAGGGTCCAGGCAGCTGAAGGCATGGCTGCCAATGGTGGGGCAAAGGAATCACAGAAACCCCACAGTGCAGATAGAGGCCATTTCGGCCCATCGAGCCTGCACCGACACATATCCCACCTGATCCCCGTAACCCCACTTATTTAATCCCCCTAACACTAAGGGTCAATTTATCATAGCCAATCAACCTAACCCGCACATCTTTGGACTGTGGGAGGAAACCGGAGCACCCGGAGGAAACCCACGCAAACACGGGGAGAATGTGCAAACTCCAAGGGGATGCACAAGCAGTCAGAATTGGAGGAGCACAGAGTTCTCAGAGGGTTGTAGGCAATGTTCCCTGTGAGTGGCACAGCCACACAGCGCTCCAGGGGTCCCGCGCAGCTGGCTTTTCAATAGAAAAACAGTGCATGCACAGTATTTTGAATGGGCCGTGCAGCCTTTTAAAGGGGCTGCGTGGCCCGAAAAAAATGACAGAGAACATTAGTTATAGGGCAGGAGGAGGTTACAGAGAGAGGGAGGGGCAAGGCCACGGAGGGATTTGAAAACAAGAATGAGAATTTTAAAATTTAGGCATTGATGGACAGGAGAGCCTACAAGAAAGGAGGGTACAAAAGTCAGAGGGAGTGGCATGAAATAGCAAAAACATTATGAATGTGACTTGCAAGAGTTTTCAGAATGTCTATTTGTAACGTAAAGAGCCATTGAGCTGCAGTGCACATTAACATCAGATTACTGAGAGACAGCCAGCTCAGTCACACTGAGGTAACAGGTTATTCACAGGATGACAGGAAGACAAGGAGACTAAGATAACCGACAGAAAGAAGGAAACTTGCACATTATTCTCAAAGGAAAAGCCAACAACGAGCTTAAATTTGATTTTATCAGTGGCCCCTGACAGCGACCCGTTGTAAAAAGTGAATCTAATTTCATCGACCACCCAATGGTTACTCCAAAAGGCAAGGCAACAACTCAGATGATTATCTCGCTAGATTGGAGGAAAGCGGTAAGTGGAGAGGAAGCTGTGGTAGCATATTAAGTACGTTCAATGTGGCCTTTGATAGCAGAGAAAAAACTGCTTGTGGAGCCAACTTTACCCCGCCCTCCGAGTAGAAATTAATAAAACAGGTGTTTCAAGATTCACTTTGAAACTACAATAATCTACCACTTTCGATACTAAATGGCATCATTTAGCTTCTCATCTCAATTAGGCACAGACGTTGGTGCCTGTTTAATGTAGCAGACAAATTAAATACTCTTTAATTCCACACGACGGTTAACCATTGGCCCAGAAATTCGGGTCGGGGGCTTCCCGCGGGTGTAAGCCCCCGACCTGCACTTACCTTGCGCGCTGGCAGTTGAGTTGTAGGGCCCCGTGGAATTCCATTCCGGGGCCTGGCCCAGCTGCCAGCGCATTGTGCTTGCGTGTCCCAAGGGCGTAGTTAGTGCAATGCATCCCCTGGGATCACGTGAGCCATGGGCAGCCAATCGGAGCAGGGAAAAGCCCATTCATAAAATTGACAGGTAGACCTGCCAAAACTTATAAATACTACGGGCCCAAAATAGCAGTAAACCTTCAAATAAATTTTTAAAAAACATCACACTTTTTAAATAAACTATAAATTATATTAAATAACTATTTTAAACAATAATTTAAATTTTTGAAAAAAATAATTTTATATTCTAACGGGGCCAAAAATAAACTTACCTTGCTTTAAAGTATTTATAAAAATAATAAACCTGTGGAAAAAGTGTTTTAATTTTAATTAATTGACCATTTACCTTGCAAAAAGCAGGCCTTACGCCTGCTTTTTAAATGTGTAAATCCTGCAGGCTTACCCTCCCAGGAAAACCTGTAAAAGAAACCTAAGTTCAAAGTGCACGCGCAGCCTCCCCTGCGCGCGCGTTTGACCTCTGAACCTCTTCGTTCAGAGGATCGGTGCGTACTCACCCGGGCAGAGCCAAATTTCTGGGTGAATATATCAGATAAATTAACTAAGGGCCTGCACGGGACCCAGCAAGGTTTGGGGGAATCAAATAGCAGCATGAGGGTTGATTTTAAACACGGTTCCCTTGGGTCCCTGGGCGCCCCTCGCACCCAATTCCCGCTGGCCTTGACGTCACTCCGGCCGGCTTCATACAATGTTAAAATGGGGCCGTGCGGATAAACTCGCTCCATGCTCGTCCTCCAGGTGCGCTGCCATTTCGACCCCTCACCCCATTGTGTGGGCTGCCATTTCAGGAATCCCCTCCCTCCACACCCCTGCGGAGAGGTGAGTAAATCGAGATAGAAACATAGAAACATAGAAGATAGGAGCAGGAGTAGGCCATTCGGCCCCTCGAGCCTGCTCCGCCATTCAATGAGATCATGGCTCATCATCCAAATTCAGTACCCTGTCCCTGCCTTCTCCCCATATCCCTTGATCCCTTTAGCCTTAAGAAATATATCCAACTCCTTCTTGAATATATTTAATGAACTGGCCTCCACTGCCCTCTGTGGCAGAGAATTCCACAGGTTCACCACTCTCTGGGTGAAGAAATTCCTCCTCATTTCAGTCCTAAATGGCTTACCCCTTATCCTTAGACTATGACCCCTGGTTCTGGACTCCCCGGCCATCAGAAACATCCTTCCTGCATCTAGTCTGTCCAGGCCTGACAGAATTTTATAGGTTTCGATGAGATCCCCTCTCAATCTTCTAAACTCCAGTAAGTATAAGCCCAATCGACACAATCTCTCCTCATACATCATTCCTGCCATCCCAGGTATCAGCCTGGTGAATCTTCGCTGCACTCCCTCCATGGCAAGAACGTCCTTCCTCAGATAAGGCGACCAAAACTGCACACAATGCTCAAGGTGCAGTCTCACCAAGGCCCTGTACAACTGCAGCAAGACATCCTTGTTCCTGTAATCGAACCCTCTTGCTACGAAGGCCAACATACCATTTGCCTTCTTAACCGCCTGCTGCACCTGCATGCTTACCTTCAGCGACTGGTGCACAAGAACACCCAGGTCTCTTTGCACTTCCCCTTCTCCCAATCTATTGCCATTCAAATAATAGTCTGCCTTCCTGTTTTTGCCACCAAAGTGGATAACCTCACATTTATCCACATTATAGTGCATTTGCCATGTTTCTGCCCAATCACCCAAACTGTCCAAATCGTACTGGATTTTCACGACATCCTCCTCACAGCATAGCCTCCCACCCAGCTTTGTGTCGTCTGCAAATTTGAAGATATTACATCCAACTCCCTCGTCCAGATCATTAATATATATTGTGAACAGCTGGGGTCCTAGGACCGATCCTTACGGTACCCCACTAATAGATGTCTTCATGCATAAGGGAGCAGGGCATGTGCAGATGGAAAGTGGTGCTATATACAGAAAATTGATTGCTCCAGTCCTGATGATTCCAAATCTGATAACTTTGCGTATTAAAGACATTTGTTGTTGAGCTGTGTAATGTGAGGCAAAAGGTGAACTATTTTGGAACTGAATGCTTTGTAATGAAAAGCAAGATAGGCATGGAGAGACCTTATGCAAAAAGGTGAGGAAAGAGCTTTATACAGCTCCTTGCACAACCTCAGGATGACTCAAGTGCTTTACAACCGATGAAGTACTTTTTGAAGTGTAGTCACTGTTGTAATGCAGGCACCCAATTTGTGCACAGCAAGGTCACACAAACAGTGAAGAGATAAATGAGCAGATCATCAGTTTTTGGTGCTGGCAGAGGGATACATTTTGGCCCAGGACACCGGGGAGAACTCCCCTGCTCCTCTTTGAAATAGTGCCATGGAATCTTTTGCGTCCACCTGAGTGGGCAGATGGGGCCTCGGTTTAACACAGGAGTGGGCAATTATTTGGGCTGGAGGGCCACTTATCAAGTTTTGGTGAGCTGTTGAGGGCCTCACACCAATGCTCCCCCTAAGGCGTGCAACCACACAGTCCCGCACGAATGGCGAGGTCCCGCATAGGCCGCTCACCAGCTCCTGCCACTGGAAGAGGTACTGCACATTGGCGGCCGCACAGCAGATTTAAAGGAACCACGCACAAAAAAAATTAGAGGGAACATTGCATAAACATAAATTCAAATAGCAGTCAGATACTACCTTAAATACACAAAATGTAGTGTAAAATAGTAAAATCTTCTGTTATTCAATGAATGAAATGATTGATTGATCGATTGCATGTTGTACTGAAAGTCTATGTGGCTTGGGTCTGCGGGGCCTCTGAAGTGAGAGGTGTTCTCTTTTCAGTGTGCTGAGTATGGGAGCCCAAAGCCTCGCAAGGCCTGAACTACAATCGCGAGCCATTATCTGGAGTCATTGTGCTCCGGGATCCACTCCATGGGACGGCGATGGGAACACCCCTGCCAACGTACTCTGGGTACCGGGAGAGGAAAGACACAGCACCGGTCTCTTTCTTCGGTAAAAGAGTCATGGAGATGTGCAGCTGTGACTCGACTCTAAAATGGACAGCGCATATTCAAGATCGGGCCAGGGAGAATCGCTTTTGCGAATTGATACATTGAATTAAGTATTACAGGAAACTCTTTTTTATCCGGCACTGATGGGACCGGCATATTGCCGGTTTATCAACATTTCCAGCTGACGGAGAGGGTTATCTACCGAGGCTATTTTTAACAAAGAAAAATAAAAAAATCAAGAAATGTGCAGTATACAGTAATTAGGTACTCACCTACAGAATGTTGTGTTAAATGGATGGTGGAAGATGCTTTATTAAGTACAGTACTGCCAGTTGAGGGTAATCCATAGCTCTTTAATTACTTAACAGTGAAACAAAACTTATAAATGACTGTACAGTACAGTACAAAGTACTGTGGTTGACTGTACACTTATTCCAAGCCAACTGGTTCATCAGGAATATCCATGTCAGCTGGGTCATCAGGATCATGCACTTCAACAGATTCTTCAGGCACTTCCACTGCTTCAACTCTTTTGGAAGCTTTCCTAAACATGTCCCAGATGTCCACTTGCTTAGTGGACTCTTGCCTTTTTTGTAGAAAGGTGGAATGCAGATTATGGAGGTGCATAACTTCTTGGGCAGAATAGCAAGGATGCCTTTCAGCAAATTTGAGGAATAAAGCAAATCCTTCTGCAGCTTTAGCCCAAGAAATCATCTTCTCTCCAGAAATCTCATCCTCTTCACTTTCCATCTCACTTTCCCTTTCTTTCTTTGGATTCAAAACATTCTCTATTATTTCATCATCACTTAGCATATGCACAACAGCAACTTTTCTATCTGCATCAACCCACTGCTCAATATCACGTTCACTGAGGTGACGTAGAGGGTTTCCTGGGCCTACATTGTTCACCATGCCAGCCATTTCCATTACTGTACTCCTCTTGGGACGAACATTGAACCCATGAAATTCCTCCTCTGAAGAAGAACCTTCAGCAAACATTACAGAAGGCCACAATTTGCACCAGGCTTGTCTCAAAGTGTGACGTTTTTCGAAGTTCCAGGAACATGCAGCATTAAAGATGGCATCTTTAAGATTGTATTCCTTCTGAAATGCGTGAATATTGTCATCTTGGCTTATCAGTTTACATAGGAAGTCTTTCTTGTAATGACACTTGAGATTTTGGATAACGCCCTGGTCCATGGGTTGTATGAGAGAAGATACATTTGGTGGCAAATAAATCGTGAAAATATTGTAGGATTCGCAAAATTGAACTTTATATTATAAAGGGTCGAATGGCAGAAGAGGCCATGATTTTAAAGACTATTTTAAAAGAAGCCCAGAAAAAGGGGCATACAAAATGGCCGCCAGAGCCCGTGATCAACTTATTGGGACACTTTAAAATGGTTCCTGCCAATCTTCAGACAGCTTTGTGGATTCAGCCCAAAGTAAGTTCTGGAAGCCGTTTCTGAGAGAACGAAACCAGACACCCACATATACATATAGATTGGAGGCAGATCCAGTCAAGATCGGCCTGAAGATAAAGGCCATCTAAATGTTGACCCAGACAAAAGGGAACAATTTCATATTCATGAGAAGAGCATCAAGGGCCCGTTAAGGACATCACCAGGACATTAAAAACAATGAAGGTCATTCCAGACCAGAGATGGCCCGTTACCGGCCAGCCAAGAACAGTTTAAAATATAATAACTATCCCGTTGTGCAACAAGCCCGGCAAAAGTTAAACAAAGGCTAACCTGATTTGGCGCGAGATAAGAGCTTCTGGAAAGAAGTATAATTGAGAGAACACACGGGGAGGAATGGGGTTATCTTCAGCTTTCCAGCTTGCAGGTTTGTCCAGCTTTTGAGCTGGTAAAAGAGGAGCTGCTGTGGGAGAAGATCAGCGTGACTCCTCTCCATCATCGAGAGGAAGAAGAAGACTAAGCCGCCATCAAGAAGGTCGTTCGAGCTGGTGTCCCGCCCCGGGGTAAAACATCGGGAGATCATCGACCAACCCCAGGGCATTGACGAAATGAGAGGCCATCTCCAGGCTCGGGTAAAGAGACAAAAATAAACTACAGAAAGAACCTTGGAGATGATGGGGGCCAGCCCAAGGCTCCTCTGACCGGGGTTGAGCCAACAATCCCCGACCCCACCGACATCCAGGCCAGCCGGTGTCCAGCCGCCCCCGACCCCCACCTCAGGAGAGAGGTGTGGTGCAGCTCGCTGGGGCTCCACGATCCACGAGGAGACAGGACGCCGGAAGGGATCAAAACGCAGACCTGTTTCAAAACCTTGCACTTCCTAGTTGGATTGGTGAGCATGTTTCTGGCCCTCCATAATCAGATCTAGATAGGTTTAAGGGGGTGGATATTTAAGGGTATAATTAACATGAGTTGTTATCCCTCGATGTTCCGTGTGTTTCCCTATTTCATGATGATTTTTGTAGAGTATAATATGCCTGTATTTGCCTTAGTTAGTATTGTGTCGTTATGATTTGTTTGTGTTTTTCCCTCCCATATACTCTCTTATTTGCTTGCATTTGATTTGTGTTACCATATGCAATATAATTTCATTTCGTTTCATCAAACTTGGTCTATAAGAGTTTTCTCTGCATTGTAGTTCCTGCCCCAAAGTCCAGAGTATAGAATCTAAGGGGCGAGTGGGTCGAACTACTCAAGGTTTTACTGTGCAAGAGAGAGAGGCCTCTAGAGAGAGAAACCGCAGCGATCTAAAACCCCTTACAATATTTCCTGAAACCAACTCGGATTCATGCGGATGGGCTCTACAATTATCAAGCAATAAATTGCATTTGCTATCTTCAGGTTTCCCTATTCTACGGAAATGTTCCCTCACAGATGGAACAAAAATATGATGGAACCAATTCGAAAAGATTTCCTTATCCATCCAAGCATTTCTTTGAGCTTTGTACTCAACAGGTAAGTGCCTCACATTTTTAAATGCACGGGGATTTTTATACTTCCCAATGACAAGAAGTTTAACCCGGTGTGATCCAGCAGCATTCGCACATGTTAGCACGGTTACACGATCTTTATTTTTCTTGTAACCTGAAGCATTAGCCTCACTAACCCCAGCAAGCATTGATTCTGGCAAAAACCTCCAAAATAAGCCAGTTTCATCGGCATTCTATAGCTGTGCTGGCGACAAATCATGTTGCTGCACAATCCGATTGAAATAATCGCAGTATTCTTCTGCGGCGTCGTGATCAGCTGATTTCTTCTCCCCGGAAATATTGAGTCGTCGTATCCCGTGCCGTACCTTGAAGCACGTTAGCCATCCCTCGGAGAAAGCACACTTGTCAGTGAGCTCCATCTTTGCGTAGAAATCCTTCGCTTTTTCGATTAGCATGGGTCCAGAAATCGGAACACCCTCTGAACGCTTAAGAGAAAACCACTCATAAAGCACAGTATCCAGCTCTTCAAGCTTAGGCTTACGAAGTGTACGCCATTTCTCTACACCCTTAGATGTCTCTGAGCTTGAATAAAACTTGAGCAGCTTATCCTTCTGCGATTTGATGTCACAGATTGTTGACGAATCGATTTTGAATTCATTCATAATGTTCATACGCTTCTCTCCCCTTTCCAGTCATTGGCATATGTCAATTTTCTGTTTTAAAGTTAACACCACTCTCTTCCTTTTGCTTGGACCAACTTTTGGGATTTCCATAATGCAATGCAATGACTACCAGCAACGTGGGAGACACACAGTACCCCTGTAAAATGGCAGATCAGAAGAGGCTACCGGCAGCGCAGGAGAGTCAGACTCCTGTTACAGGGGTATTGAGATATTCCGACTTCTGACAGCGCCAAGAAGCCGGGTAGTGGCAGTTTGGGGAACTACCCCCACTGACTAACTCGGCCACCACGGGAGACTCTGACTCGGACTCGGCAACATTGTCGGTTATTGAGGTGTTGTTTGCGGAGCAAGAATTTTGTCGGTTAATAGAGAATTCCGGATATTTAGGTGCCATTTAAAAGAGAGTTTCCTGTACTGTGCGTTCCCTGGCTGCAGTTCGGGTCCATCTCTGACCCACGAGAAGTGAAAGTGAAAGACTAATGAGCAGCTGGAGCTCCGGCTTGCGTTCTATTTCTGTCCCGTCCAGCGGGCTGGATAGAATGACCTGGCGGGCCGGATACGGGCTGGATTTTGCCCACCACTGGTTTAACATCTCATCCAAAAGACAACACCTCCGACAGTGTAGCACACCCTCAGCACTGCACTGGAGTGTCAGCCTGGATCATGTGCTGAAGTCTCTGAAGTGGGACCTGAACCCGCAACCTTCTGAATCAGAGGTGAGAGTGCTACCCACTGAGCCACGGCTGACACAATGCAGCCAATTTTGTAAAGAGAATCATGAAATTCCTCATTTGGATATTGGCACAGAGCTCTTCTAGCTCCTCCCTTTGTTCTCTGTACATCTTCCTGAGTCACACACGTCCCAGCCTTCACCCATATCACCTTTGGGCCGATGTCTAGGATGTGCAGAACCCTGACCTGACAGAATCATACCGGGGCTTAGAGGGTTAAATTATGAGGACAGGTTGCATAAACTTGGCTTGTATTCCCTTGAGTTCAGATGATTGAGGTGCTTAAAATGTTAAAAGGATTCGATAAGGTAGATAAAGAGAAAATATTTCCTCTGGTGAAGGAAACAAAAATGAGGGGACATAGGTGGCGAAATTCGGTTCCGCCCCGGCGAGGAAGCAGAGCGTTACCTCAGGCGTTCCATTTCCTCTTGGGGCGGTGTCGGGGGCGCAAAGTGCGGTAGCACCGGAGCACTATGCGGCCGCTCTACATAGCGCTGACGTGTTTCAGAGCCCCTCCCCTTCCGTTAAAGGGGAGGGGCACTGCGAGTTCTGCAGACCCTCTGATAGCTCACACTAGCCCACCAGGGCGGCATGGTGCCGTGGCTGCTGCCTGGCACTGAGACGCGGTGCTGAGCTGCGCGATGGTGGCCTCGAACCACGCTAAGGGCCATAGAAACATAGAAGATAGGAGCAGGAGTAGGCCATTCGGCCCCTCGAGCCTGCTCCGCCATTCAATGAGATCATGGCTGATCATCCAAATTCAGTACCCTGTCCCTGCCTTCTCTTCATATCCCTTGATCCCTTTAGCCTTAAGAAATATATCCAAGTCCTTCTTGAATATATTTAATGAATTGGCCTCTACTGCCTTCTTTGGCAGAGAATTCCACTCTCTGGGTGAAGAAATTTCACCTCATCTCTGTCCTAAATGGCTTACCCCTTATCCTTAGACTGTGACCCCTGGTTCTGGACTCCCCGACCATCGGGAACATCCTTCCAGCATCTAGTCTATCTAGCCCTCTTAGAATTTTATAAGTTTCGATGAGATCCCCTCTCATTCTTCTAAACTCCAGCGAGTACAAGCCCAATCGACCCAATCTCTCCACATACATCATTCCTGCCATCCCAGGTATCAGCCTGGTGAATCTTCGCTGC
This sequence comes from Somniosus microcephalus, assembly GCF_052327205.1. NCBI lineage: Eukaryota > Metazoa > Chordata > Chondrichthyes > Squaliformes > Somniosidae > Somniosus > Somniosus microcephalus. The sequence continues at coordinate 102,383,591 of NC_140997.1, forward strand.
ACTCTTTCCATGGCAAGAACATCCTTCCTCAGATAAGGTGACCAAAACTGCACACAATACTCAAGGTGCGGTCTCACCAAGGCCCTGTACAACTGCAGCAAGACATCCTTGCTCCTGTACTCAAACCCTCTCGCTACGAAGGCCAACATACCATTTGCCTTCTTAACCACCTGCTGCACCTGCATGCTGACTTTCAGTGAGCGGTGCACAAGGACGCCCAGGTCTCGTTGCACAGGTCCCCCTCTCCCAATCTATTGCCATTCAGATAATAATCTGCCTTCCTGTTTTTGACACCAAAGTGGATAACCTCGCATTTATCCACGTTATATTGCATCTGCCATGCTTCTGCCCAATCACCCAATCTGTCCAAATCACACTGGAATTTCTCAGCATCCTCCTCACAGCACACACGCCCACCCAGCTTTGTGTCGTCTGCATACTTGGAGATATTACATCTAGTTCCCTCGTCCAGATCATTAATATATATTGTGAATAGCTGGGGTCCAAGGACCGATCCCTGCGGTACCCCAATAGTCACTGCCTGCCACTTGGAAAAAGAGCCGTTTATTCCAACTCTGTGCTTTCTGTCTGCCAACCAGTTCTCTATCCAAGTCAATACCTTGCCCCCAATCCCATGTGCCTTCATTTTACATGCTAATCTCTTATGCGGGACCTTATCGAAAGCCTTTTGAAAATCCAAATACACCACATCCACTGGTTCTCCCTTATCTATTTTACCAGTTACATCCTCAAAAAATTCCAGTAGATTAGTCAAGCACGATTTACCTTTTGTAAAGCCATGTTGACTTTGTCCGATCCGGTCACTTTTTTCCAAGTGCTCTGCTATTACATCCTTTATAATGGACTCTAGCATTTTCCTCACTACTGATGTCAGGCTTACCGGTCTGTAATTCCCTGTTTCCTCTCTACCACCCTTTTTGAACAGTGGGGTAACATTAGCTACCTGCCAATCCATGGGTACTGTTCCAGACTCTATCGAATTTTGGAAGTTGACCAGCAATGCATCTACTATTTCTAGGGCCACTTCCTTAAGTAGCCTAGGATGTAGATTATCAGTCCCTGGGGATTTATGTATTTAATTTGTCTGCCATTTCTTTGTTCTCCATTATAAATTCCACTGATTCCAACTGCAAGAGACCTACGCTTGACTTCACCAACCTTTTTCTCTTCACATATCTATAAAAGCTTTTACAGTCAGTTTTTATGTGCCCTGAAAGCTTACTCTCATACTCTATTGTCCCCCACTTAATTAATCCCTTTTTCCTCCTTTGTTGAATCCTAAACTGCTCCCAATCCTCAGGTTTACTGCTTTTTCTGGCCAATTTATATGTCCTCTCCATGGATCTTATGCTATCCCTAATTTCCCTTGTTAGCCACGGTTGAGTCACCTTCTTTGTTTTATTTTTATGCCAAACTGGGATGACCAAATTCCATAGTTCATCCATGCGATCTTTGATTGTTTGCCATTGCCCATCCACCGTCAACCCATTCCCCAATCAATCCTACCCAACTCGCACCTCATACCATCGTAGTCTCCTTTATTTAAATTCAGGACCCTAGTCTCTGAGTCAACTATTTCACTCTCCATCTTAATGAAGAATTCTATCATATTATGATCGCTCTGACCCAAGGGGCCTCGCACAACAAGATTGCTAATTAATCCTTTCTCATTACATAATACCCAGTCTAAGATAGCCTGATCTCCAGTTGGTTCCTCAACATATTGGTCCAGGAAACCATCCCGTATACACTTCAGGAATTCCTCCTCCACAGTATTGTTATTAATTTGGTTAGCCCAATCTATATGTAGATTAAAGTCACCCATGATAACTGCTGTGCCCTTATTCCACACTTCTCTAATTTCCCATTTAATGCCATCCCCGACCTCCGCATTACTGTTTGGAGGTCTATATACCACTCCCACTAACGTTTTCTGCCCCTTGGTATTTCTCAGTTCTACCCATACAGATTCCACATCATCAGAGCTACTATCCTTCCTTTCAATTGTGTTAATCCCCTCTTTAACCAGCAATGCTACCCCACCTCCTTTTCCTTTTTGCCTATCTTTCCTGAATATTGAATACCCCTGGATGTTGAGTTCCCAACCTTGGCCACCCTGGAGCCATGTTTCCATAATCCCAATCATGTCATATTTGTTTACCTTTATTTGCGCAGCTAATTCATCCACCTTATTACGAATGCTCCTCACATTAAGACACAAAGCCTTCATGCTTGTTTTTTTAATGCTCTTAGATCTTTTAGAATTATTATTTACTGTGGCCATGCTTGATTTAAACCCTTGATTTCTCTCCCTGCCACTTTTGTTTCTCTCCTTCCTGTCTTTTGCTTTTATCCTTGTTTCCCTTTCCTCTGTCTCCCCGCTCAGGTTCCCAACCCCCTGCCATTTTAGTTTAAACCCTCCTGTTGTGTCTCCTTGTGTTCTTATACTATATATATTACAGACACTTTTAGTTCATTTTAGTTAGTGCTTTTACTTAGCTGTATTTTTGCATTGTTACAGTGCTGCCGCATGGTGCGGAGTGATACTAGATGTCCAACGCTGCACTGTGCACAGCCTGTGCACAGTGTGCCACATAGCAATATAACTACACCATACCAAAGTAGTTCCATACCAAAGTAGTTCCATTTAACGATGTGATACTATAACAATGTAACATCCCTCTTTCTCAAAAAACTAAAACATGAAATTTAACAATTTAAATTAACAAATATTATATCTAAACTATTATTATCAACTACAAAGAATCGTGAGTTTTTTTTTATTCGAGATATCGCTCAGGTGGTTGGATGTTGTCCCTCCATCTTGTGGATTTGGTGGTGACCATTCCTCTCTGTGGTGTTTTGGTGTGTTCCGCTCTCGTTGTTGTTGTTGCTGTCACCTTTGGAGTTGGAATGTGCATGCTCGTGGTTGTTTGATTTGTAAGCGCTTGTTTCTGGTGTTGTACTGCTTGTGGTAGCTGGTGACCTTGGCTGGATTCCAGGTTTTCAACACCGGGTCTTGCACGTGCACTGATTGTCCATTCAGCAATTCTGGTAGCGTCTTTGCATGTTTATCGTAATGTTTGCTTCCTATGATTTGTGCTTCTGCCAGCTTTTGTCTGAAGTCCTCCTGGTCCTGGGGAGGATGTATTTTTGCTGGTAGTGTAGTCTTAAACTTCCTCCCATTCAGCAATTCTGCAGGTGATTTCATGTCTGCTTTCAGTGGTGTTGATCTGAGTGATAGGAGGGCAAGGTCTTGGTCTTCCCCCATCTCACTACTTTTGATGAGAGTTCTCTTGACAGTCTGGATCTGTCTTTCGATGAACCCGTGTCCCCTTGGGAAATGTGGGGATGAGGTTACTATTTTGAACCCATACTTTTCTGCCAGAGCTCTGAATTCACTCGATGTGAACTGGGTTCCATTGCCACAGATTACCTTTTCTGGGATTCCTTGTTCAGCAAACAAGCTCTTTGCAATCCTGGTGGTGGTTGTGGCTCTCAAGTCTTTCATCCTTCTCACAAAAGGAAACTTGGAATAGTAATCTGCCACTATGAGATGCCATTCTTGATTGCACATGAAGAGATCTGCCCCAACAGTATGCCATGGTCTTGACGGTATTTCACTAGGTATTATCTCCTCTTTCTGTTGTGCATTTCTGTATTTCTGGCATATACTACATGCAGAGACCATCTGTTCGATATTTTTGTACATGCCTATCCAGTATACAGCTTATCTGGCTCTCAGCTTGCATTTCTCCATTCCCATGTGGCCTTCATGTATGAGATGGAGAAGTTGTGTCTGCATCGCCTTTGGCACGATGATCCTCGATCCAGCAAGGAGAATACCATCTTCTACTGCAATATCGTCTTTAATCGTCCAGTATTGACGAATTGTCGCCTGTACCTGCTGGATTCTCTCCAGCCACCCCTGTATTACTTGTTGTGTGAGTAGTTGCAACTCTTCATCTTTGCTAGTCTCATCTCTGATTTGACTGAGCTTTGTAGTGGTAACGTTCACTAGGTGGTGGATTTTTACTGTTAGGCCCTCCACCTCGTGTTTCTCATATGGTGACAATCGAGACAACGCATCTGCTAGCACCATTTCCTTTCCTGGCTTATATTTAAGCATGAAGTCATAGCTTTGGATCCTTAGAAGTAGTCTTTGCAGTCTTGCAGGCGCTTTGCACAGATTCTTCTTATAGATCTGTTCTAGTGGACGATGGTCACTCTCTATTGTAAATCGCCTGCTATGTAGGTATGTATGGAATTTCTCGCATCCGTACACTACTGCTAATAGTTCTCTTTCTATGTTGGCGTATCTCGTCTCAGCTGACGTCAAGGCCTTTGATGCGAAAGCTATCGGCTTTCCTTCCTGCACCAGAGCTGCCCCTAGTCCTCTGGTAGAAGTGTCTACTTGCAGAGTGACTGGTTTTCTTCTGTCATAATATGACAGACTTGTTTCTTTGCACAACAGTTCTTTAAGTTGTTTGAAATTCCTTTCGTGTGATTCAGACCACTGGTATTCAGCGTCTTCTTTCAATAGCTCTCTGAGATTTGTTGTATGTTCCGACATGTGTGGGATGAAAGAACTCATGTATTGGACCAAGCCAAGGTAACTCCTCAGCTCTTTCTTGTCTTTGAGTGGTTTCATTTCAGCAATCGCCGCAATCTTCTCTGGATTTGGCTTGACTCCCTCTGGTGTATAAATCACACTGAAGAATTGGCATTCCTTGACTTTAACTATGCACTTATCTGCATTAACTTGATGCCAGCCTTCCTGGTACTCTCCATGGCCTCATGTAGGTGCATGTCATGGTCTCTTTCATCTGCTCCATAGATCTGAATATCATCAGCTATTCCTATAGCTCCTTCACAGCCTCTGTATGTCTCGTCTATTTTCTGTTGAAAGATATCTTGACTGACCTTTAGCCCGAATGGTAGCCGCAGGAATTTGTAACGCCCAAATGGTGTGTTGAATGTTGTCAGTGTTGTTGATTCCTCATCCAACTTCACGTTCCAATATCCATTTCTGGCATCTAGTTTTGAGAAAATCTTGGCTCCTGCCAGTGATGGCGTAGTCTCCTCTCGCATTGGGGTGGGATAGTGATCCCTCTTTATTGCCTGGTTTAGATCTTTGGGGTCCAAACATATTCTGAGACGCCCGTTTGGCTTTTCTCGTACCACAAATGAGTTTACCCAGTCTGTGGGTTCAGTGACCTTTATGATCACTTCCTTTTCTTCCATCTCCTTTAGCTCTCTTTCAAGCTTTGTCTTCAGCTCGATGGGTACTTTTCGTGGAGCATGGATAACGGGCTTTACCTCTGGATCGATGGTGATGTAGTGTTGGAAATCTCCAAAACATCCCACTGTATCATCGAAACATTCCGGATACATGCTTTTCAAGTCTTTTTTACTCTTGATTTGTGGGCAGTTCTCCAGTGGGATGTTGCTGTCTATCTTCAGTGGTGTTTCCGTCAGCTCGTGATGCACTGAGAGCAATCTTAACTTCTCGCAGCTGTTTAATCCCAGGATCGCTGGCCCCTCAGTGTCGGTGACATAGAACATGCAGTTGATGTTCATTCTTTTATGTGTCCCTTTGATAAAGGTTATTCCGAGTTGTTTAATCTCACTCTGTATGCTGTCAGCGTGACATTACTTGCCTTTAAACAACCATTTTTCGGGTAGCCATCTTTTCTCAGGTTTTCGGGAAAGATCTGCTGGTACAGTCTCAATGGGAGAATGTTGCTCCGAGCCCCTGTGTCCAGCTTCAACTTTAAGTTGATGGTTGTGGGCCGACATTTGACCTTTTTTTTTATTTGGATGATGGTGTGCAATTCTCTCCTCGGAGTATTTTCCGCTCTGGACATCTCGTGAAGCTGTATCTTTATGGTTTCGATGTTTAGTGCATTGTTGTGATCATCATCATCCTGCTCATCCATGGCATGGATATTGTGTTTCTTTCTCTGGTTCTGCTGTCCGCCTTTGTTTTTGATGTATGTTCCTTCTTTCTTCGTTCTACACCTCTTTTCCCAGTGGTTTAGTTTGCTACATGCATTGCAGCTTGTTCCATATGCTGGACATTTCCTCTTGTCTGTGTAATTGTGCAGTCTTCCACAATTTCTGCACATGTTTCCCCCATTGTCATGTGCATGTCTTTGTGTGTTGTGCTTTTCTATCACTGCATCCACTCTGCTGTCTGTCTCAAAAGCCGTCCGCATGTCAGCCGTTTGAGAAATCAGCGTTTTCATTTGCTGCTTCATGGCTTCGTGAGCTCTCGCAGTATCTATAGCCTCTGTTATTCCGAGCTTTTCTTTTCCTATCAGGGCTTTTTGTACCTCTACATGTGCTGACCCCCATATTAGCTGGTCCACAAGCCTTTGTTCCATTTCCTTAAATTTACACTTGCTGGCTTCATTTCTCAGCCTTGTCAGGAAATTGTCAGCTGTTTCACCGGGTTCCTGTCTTAGACTCTGGAATTTGTATCTGTGTATACGGTGATTGGATTTAGGCTCTAGATGGTTGCTGAATTTATCAAAAATTGTCACAAGGTTTTCCTTTTCCTCTTCAGTCAAACTCCAGCTATTATACAAATCTAGACCTTTTTCTCCTGTCCACAACAGAATGTAACTAACCTTTTCTTCGTTGGTAGTACCCTTCAGGAAGCTTTTGAATATAAGCTCACATTTTTGTTTGAACTTGCGGAATGCTTCTACTATATCGTCGGCTTCCCGGTTCATGAGGGGTTGCATTTGCACAGTCAGTGCAGCGGCAGCCATCATTTTAGTTTCCCATACAATTCGCTTTCAATCACCGCAGACACCGGCACTCACAATCAGCTCATAAAATCACTTTTCGTCTTATTCGTAGTTCGTATAGCACAATTTTGTACTCACTTATACCGCTGCCACCATGTTGTGCCTCCTTGTGTTCTTATTACTATATATATTACAGACACCTTGGCCTAGAAATTCAGTATAGCCACGTTTGGGGCGCTACAGACAGGCGGCCGCTAAAGTTTGCGCCCGGCGCAACTTAGCGCCACCTTCGCCGATATTCAGTGGCATCGCCCCAAGAGGTTGCTGCTGCGCTAAAACAGGCGATGCACGACTATCATTAGGCGCTAAGCCGGCGGCCCGGGGCGATACCCCCGAGGGCGGGCGCAGCGCAGGTGCAGCGAGTTGCTGATTGAAGGCAGACACTCTGGCGCCGGTGAGCTCTTAAAGGGGGAGGGTGGATTTGTTTGGCTGCCACGCCCTGCACACTGCAGTCCTGAAGCAAGGCCTGACCATTGCTGCTTGATCTGTACAACGCCCAGGACAATGGAGAAGGCCAGGGAGAGAGCGCAGCGCTTCAGCGAGGGTGACCTGAGGGTGCTGGTTGGCGCAGTGGGGCGCAGGCGCCATGTTCTGTTCCCTGAAGGTGGCAGGAGGCCGCTGCCCAGCGCCTATCGGAAAGCCTGGAGGGAGGTGTCAAACAGGGTGACCTCCAACAGCGTGGTTGCCAGGACTCCTGTACAATGCCGAAAAAAGTTCAACAACCTCACTCGGGTTGTCAGGGTGAGTACCCTTTCCAGTGTCCCCCTGCATGTGCACCTCAGTTTATGGGCAAAGGGACCTGAAAGCCCTAATGCCCAGCCCTCATCCAGCAGCTATGGGACTGTCATGAAAATCACTTGCACATTCAGGACTTTACACACTGTCAGGGCTATTCCACCATGGGAGGCAGTGCAGACAAGATCAGGGCTTCACACTGTCAGCGCTAGTCCACCATGGGAGGCAGTGCAGACAAGATCAGGGCTTCACACTGTACTTAGAGGCCGTCCTTTCTCTTGCAGGGCAAGGTGGCGCACAACCGAAGGCAGCAGCGTGAGACCGGGGGAGGCCATCCTGACCTCAAACAGCTCTCCGACCTGGAGCAGCGTGTGGAGCGCATTATGTCAGGCCGGCTGATTGGCCCCGTCACCAGTAGAGATGCCGACCCTGTTGTGGGCCCCAATGGTAAGGGCATCACCTTTTTGACCTCTCTCTTTCCACTTGCGCCTCAGAACAGCATCTTTTGCCACTGTCGGACCAATGCAGTGCATAGCAGCACTCATGCCTCCCTCGCTGCCGCCCTGTCCTCACTCTAAAGCAACTCTTGTGCCTCCCTGCTTTCAGATGCTGAATCGCCAGGTGAGGAGGCGGGCCCTCAAGCTGGCACTGTGAGTGAATCGGAGGGCGAGGAGGAGGAAGAGGAAGACGGACCATCAGTGCCACCCTCAGCCGAGGCAGCCCATGGCGATGATGGGGACACGTCTACCCTGGAGGGGAGCAGGGGGGAAGGGTCGGAGGAGAGTGAAGCTCCGGGGCCCAGCGGGCTGCAGCAACGCGGAAGGGGTGGGGAAGCTCGGCGGCCTTCTTCCCGGAGGGTGAGTGCGGCCTCCAGTCCTGCTACGGTGAGCGCAGAGGAGGTGCGGCTCCTAGCGGAAATGGCCGCCCAGGCTGAGCGCAGGCACACTGAGCTCATGGCTGCAGTGGCAAGGATGCCTGACTCCATAGAGTCACTGTCAAGGAGTGTGCAGGAATTTGGGGCAGCACAGGCCAGGAGTCTGCAACAATTCAGTGCAGCACAGGCCAGGAGTCTGCAGGACTTCGCGGCAGCACAGGCAGCTTCTAGCCAAGTGCTCAGTCGTGCCGTGCATTCACTGGCTGGTGTCATGCGGACACAGACCAGGGCCACACGGGCACTAACTGCTGCCACCCTCGCTGGATCAGCCAGGCATCGCCAGGGCACTCGCCGCGCCGCAGCAGCCCAGCAGTCTGTGCTTCAGCAGATTGCTGCGCATGCTGCAGTGCTGGCCCGTGCGAGTGCCAATGTATCAGGCGACCAGGGAGTACCTGTGATCTGTCAGGTTGGCAGCATTCCTGCAGCCGAAACTGTCACTCCTCCATTGCAGCTGCCACCAGCCGCTGGACAGACTGCTGCCGCCCAAGCAGAGTTGGAGCAGTCAGCAGCCGGCCCCTCCAGGCCCAGAGCTGGTCCAGGCCGACCCCCAAGGGTATCTGCCGTCTCACCATCTGACCCTCAGCAGCCTTCCCCCAGCCTTGCTGCAGCCACTGGGGTCCCATTGAGGAGGAGCTGCAGGGCGGGCAGGGGCTAGTCACGGATGCGAAACGCATCACCCTCGCGGGGGAAAAAGTAGAAGGTGTGGCCAAATGTTTTGTTTCACTTGTAAAGGCCGATACTGGTGTCTTTGTTTTACTTGTAAAGGCCGAGACTGGTCTATTTGTTTTTTTGGAAAGGCCGAGACTGGTCTATTTGTTTTTTAGGAAAGGCCGAGACTGGTCTATTTGTTTTTTTGGGGGCGGCTTCTCTCCATTAGTTTGTTATGTGGGAAGGGCACAGAGGTATCAAATTAATAAATTTTCTGAAATCGCACTGTCCATGCTTTCTTTTGGAAGTCCTGGTTGCCCTTCTCAGCTGAGGGCTTGTGGAGCGGTGACATTCATCTTGTGCCATTGGCACAAGCCATTCCCTGAGAGGGGGCCTAGAACCGACGTGCAATAAGCCGCCGACGGGCGGCCCTTGCACTTTCTGCCTCCCTCCTGTGCTGGTCCTCCTCCTCCTCCTCCTCCTCCTCCTCCTCTGATGGTCCTCCAATGTCTGGTGGCAGTGGCTGAGTCCTGCGGATAGCCAGGTTGTGCAGCATGCAGCACACGACAACGAAATGGGAGACTCGCTCAGGCGAGTACTGTAGGGCTCCTCCGGGATGATCCAGACAGCGGAACCGTTGCTTCAGGACGCCGATTGTTTGCTCAATGATGTTCCTGGTTGCTTGATGGCTGTCATTGTATCCCTCTTCAGCAGGGGTGCGGGGCGCACAGAGCGGGGTCATCAGCCAGGTGCACAAAGGATAGTCTTTGTCCCCGAGAAGCCATCCTCGTGTGTGAGGCTGGGCCTGGTACATGTCTGCCACAGAAGTCTGGCGCAGGATGAAGGCATCGTGGCTGCTGCCTGGAAAGCGGGCATTGACAGCTAGGATGAGCTGCCTGTGGTCACACACCAACTGCACGTTGAGCGAATGGTAGCCCTTCCGGTTGCGGTAATCCTCGGCATTCTCTAGAGGTGCCCGCAAAGCCACATGCGTGCAGTCAATGGCGCCCTGCACCATGGGGAAGCCCGCTAATGCTGCAAAGCCCATTGCACGCTGCTGCTGCTTGTCAACGGCCATGGAGAAGGAGATGAACTGACGTCTCCTTCTGAAAAGGGCATTGGTCACCTGGCAGATGCAGCAATGTACCGCAAACTGGGAGATGTTGGAAATGTCCCCAGCAGCGGATTGGAAGGAGCCGGTGGCATAGAAGTTGAGAGACACCGCCACCTTCACTGCCACCGACAGAGATGTCCTGCTCCTCAGTTGTGGCTGCAGATCTCCGCAAAGCAGGTGGCAGATCTCAGTGACCACTGCCCTTCTGAATCGCAGCCTCCGAACACACTGCTCGTCAGACATGTTCAGATATGAGAACTGCTGGCGGTATACCCTGGGTGGGTAAGGCCTCCTTTGCCGACGCCTGTTGCCCCTTCTCCGTCTGGCCATGACTGGCACTCACTCACGGCGTCTCTGAGCCCTTTGAATGCAATGGAGAAGCCCAACATTTCCACCCATTGCAGCCCCCATTATATGTTTCCAATCAATGCTATGGCTCTGAAGTTAAAGACAAGTGCAAAGCTGTGGTCTGAAGCCACAAGTACCTGTGCGAGTGTTGAGCCAAACCAGAAAGCTCTCTACCTTTGTCTCTCTGCAAAGATCTGTCTCTCACAAAGAAGGAGTGTTGCAAAATGGCTGCCACTTCTACTGCAGGAGGAGTGCCCTTTAATTAGCGCCCCCCGCGCCCCGCAGCGACTGGGAACCATTCCCCTCTACCAGTCGCTAGGGGCGCCAGGCGCACAATAGGCCGGCGCCACTGAATTTCCGGTTTGGGGCGCACAAAGGGCGTTGCACCATGAAATGATGTCAGGATCTGCGTGCGCAGCTGAGCGCGTGCAAAGGCTTGGCGCCGCCGCTAAATCTTAACTGAAGTTGGCGAGAGGCGCAGATCGCGCTGCGCCCGGGCGCTAGCCGCTTAGCACCCCACATCTCCTCCTCCTAAGGCGCTAGCGGCTGGCGCAAACAACTGAATTTCTAGGCCCTTTAGTTCATTTTAGTTAGTGCTTTTACTTAGCTGTATTTTTGCTTTGTTACAGTGCTGCCGCATGGTGCGGAGTGATACAAGATGTCCGATGCTGCACTGTGCACAGCCCGTGCACAGTGTGCCACATAGCAATATAACTACACCATACCAAAGTAGTTCCATTTAACGATGTGCTACTAAAACAATGTAACATCTCCCCCAGGGCATTAGCAAACACTCCCACTAGGACATCGGTCCCGGCCCTGCCCAGGTGCAAACCGTCCATTTTGTACTGGTCCCACCTCCCCCAGAACCGGTTCCAATGTCCCAGGAATTTGAATCTCTCCCCGTTGCACCATTCCTCTAGCCACGTATTCATCTGAAATATCCTTCTATTTCTACTCTGACCAGCACGTGGTACTGGTAGCAATCCTGAGATTACTACCTTTGAGGTCCTATTTTTTAATTTTCCTCCTAACTCCCTATATTCAGCTTTTAGGACCTCATCCTGGTTTTTACCTATATGCACCACGACAACTGGCTGTTCACCCTCCCCTTCCAAAATGTTCTGCAGCCGCTCTGAGACATCCTTGACCCTTGCACCAGGGAGGCAACACACCATCCTGGAGGCTCGTTTGCAGCCGCATAAATGCCTATCTATTCCCCTTACAATAGAATCCCCTATTACTATAGCTCTCCCCCTCTTTTTCCTCCCGTCCTGTGTAGCAGAACCACCCCTGGTGCCAGGAAGTTGGCTGCTGCTGCCTTCCCCTGGTAAGCCATCCCCCCCCATCAGTATCCAAAGCGGCATATCAGTTTGAGAGGGGGATGGCCACAGGGGACCCCTGCACTACCTGCCTGCGCCTACTATTCTGCCTGTTGGTCACCTGTTCCCTTTCTGCTTGTGCCACCTTTACCTACGGTGTGACCAACTGATTAAACGTGCTATTCACGATGTTCTCAGCCTCGCGAATGGTCCAATTTGTATCCAATTGCAGCTCCAGCACCGCAATGCGGTCTGTCAGTAGCTGCAGCTGGACACACTTCCTGCACACATGGTTGTCAGGGAAAGAGGAAGTGTCCCTGAGTTCCCACATAGTGCAGGAGGAGCATACCATGGCACCGGGCTGTCCTGCCATGACTTACCCTTTAATTACTTCAAATTAAATTAAACAAATCAATCCCACCAATTACACTACAGATAAATGGTATATTTAAGGGCCCTGGTTTACCAACAGTCCCCGCTACACCACAGAGAGCTTAGAAAGTATAAACCACAGAGTTAAAGTTTAAAAAAGAGAGAAATACTCACCAACCAATCACTTACCTGCTTTCTGGTGACATCACACTTCGATTACTTTTTACTTCTCTCCCTCTCTGAGATTGGTAAACCTACCTGATCTCAGCCGCCTTTTATACCTCGCCACCATGTTTCCCACCGCCGCCGCTGCCGCTCTGAGGCCCACTTGATCTCAGCCGCATTTTATACCTCGCCGCCATGTTTTCTGCCACTGCCGCTCTGAGGCCTGCCTGGTCTCAGCCGCCTTTTATACCTCGCTGCCGCGTTTCCCGCCGCCGCTGCTGCCGCTCTGAGGCTTACCTGGTCTCAGCCGCCTTTTATAACTCACTGCCGCATTTTCTGCCACCGCTGCTGCCGCTCTGAGGTCTAGCTGGTCTCAGCCGCCTTTTATACCTCGCCGCCGTGTTTCCCGCCGCCACCGCTGCCGCTCTGAGGCTTACCTGGTCTCAGCCGCCTTTTATAACTCACCGCCGCATTTTCTGCCGCCGCCGCTGCCGCTCTGAGGCCTAGCTGGTCTCAGCCGACTTTTATACCTCGCCGCCGCGTTTCCTGCCGTCGCCGCTGCCGCTCTCGGGCCTACCTGGTCTCAGCCGCCTTTTATAGCCTCGCCACCGCGTTTCCCGCCGCTGCCGCTCTGAGGGCTACCTGGCCTCAGCCGCCTTTTATACCTCGCCGCCGCGTTTCCTGCTGCCGCCGCTGCCGCTCTCGGGCCTACCTGGTCTCAGCCGCCTTTTATAGCCTCGCCGCCGCGTTTCCCGTCGCTGCCGCTCTGAGGCCTACCTGGTCTCAGCCGCCTTTTATACCTTGCCGCCGCGTTTCCCACTGCCGCCGCTGCCACTCTGAGGCCTACCTGGTCTCAGCTGCCTTTTATAGCCTCGCTGCTGCGTTTCCCATCGCTCTTAGGCCTACCTGGTCTCAGCCGCCTTTTTATAGCCTCGCCGCCGCGTTTCCCGCCGCTGCCGCTGCTGCTCTAAGGCTTACCTGGTCTCAGCTGCCTTTTACATCTCGCCGCCGTGTTTCCCACCACCGCCGCTGCCGCTCTGAGGCTTACCTGGTCTCAGCCGCCTTTTATAACTCGCCGCCGCATTTCCCGCCGCCGCCCTGAGGCCTAGCTGGTCTCAGCTGACTTTTATACCTCGCCACTGCGTTTCCTGCCGCCGCCGCTGCCGCTCTCGGGCCTACCTGGTCTCAGCCGCCTTTTATAGCCTCGCCACCGCGTTTCCCGCCGTCGCCGCTGCCGGTCTGAGGCCTACCTGGTCTCAGCTGCCTTTTATAGCCTCGCTGCTGCGTTTCCCATCGCTCTTAGGCCTACCTGGTCTCAGCCGCCTTTTTATAGCCTCGCCGCCGCGTTTCCCGCCGCTGCCGCTGCTGCTCTAAGGCTTACCTGGTCTCAGCTGCCTTTTACATCTCGCCGCCGTGTTTCCCACCACCGCCGCTGCCGCTCTGAGGCTTACCTGGTCTCAGCCGCCTTTTATAACTCGCCGCCGCATTTCCCGCCGCCGCCCTGAGGCCTAGCTGGTCTCAGCTGACTTTTATACCTCGCCACTGCGTTTCCTGCCGCCGCCGCTGCCGCTCTCGGGCCTACCTGGTCTCAGCCGCCTTTTATAGCCTCGCCACCGCGTTTCCCGCCGTCGCCGCTGCCGGTCTGAGGCCTACCTGGTCTCAGCCGCCTTTTATACCTCGCCGCCGCGTTTCCTGCTGCCGCCGCTGCCGCTCTCGGGCCTACCTGGTCTCAGCCGCCTTTTATAGCCTCGCCGCCGCGTTTCCCGTCGCTGCCGCTCTGAGGCCTACCTGGTCTCAGCCGCCTTTTATAGCCTCGCCGCTGCGTTTCCCGCCGCCGCCGCTCTTAGGCCTACCTGCTCTCAGCCGCCTTTTAATAGCCTCGCCACCGCGTTTCCCGCCGCCGCTGCTGCTCTGAGGCCTACCTCTTCTCAGCCGCCTTTTTATAGCCTCGCCGCCGCGTTTCCTGCCACCGCCGTTGCCGCCACGGAGGGCCAACACGGAAGTTGGCCAAAAAAAAAGGAGGCGCAGGTCACGACCGCACCTCCCTTTAATTAGCACCCCGCGAGTGGAGTTCGGCCCGGCTCATGATCCGCAAGGCTGACACTGACACCGCCAGCAGGACGCAGTCGAATTTCTGCCGCAGGGTGGTAAGGGATCGCGGTGGGGCACGAAGGGGTCGCAGCGCACGGTGATGACATCATCGCCAGCGCCGCAGCAGCCTGGGACGCTACCGGCGGGGCCGTGCCGCTATCGGCTAGCGCCTCACCAAATTTCTCGGGGGGCGCTGCCCCCGCCCAGGCGATAAGCACTTTGTGCCCCGTTAGCACCCTCGGAGGTGCTAACAGCAGGTGCAAAGGAGCCAAATATCACGGCCATAATCTTAATGGCTAGGCCATTCAGGAGGGAAATCAAGAAGCACTTTTTAACACAAAGGGTTGTGTAAATCTGGAACTCTCTCCCCCAAAAGGCTGTGGATCGTGGGGGACAATTGGAGCTTTCAAGACTGAGATCGGTCGATCTTTGTTGGGTAAGGGTATCGAGGAGCATGGAGCTAAGGCGGGTAAATAGAGTTGAGGTGCATATTATCCATAATCTAATTTATGCTCGAACAGGCTCGAG
The DNA here is from genome assembly GCF_052327205.1 of Somniosus microcephalus. Lineage (NCBI taxonomy): Eukaryota > Metazoa > Chordata > Chondrichthyes > Squaliformes > Somniosidae > Somniosus > Somniosus microcephalus. The sequence continues at coordinate 102,398,684 of NC_140997.1, forward strand.
GGGCTGAATGGGCTCGTCCCATTTGCATGTTCAGATGACACTCTCTCCAATGTTACGTAATCCAATCAATAGTGGTCACCAACCACACGCTGCTGGCACACAAAGGAAATTAATCTTAAACACCAAATTATTCTCGAAAAACAAAAATTTAAGTCTGACCTCAATCTCACATGTTCATTCTTTGCTAATGATGTGGAAACAATTTAACATTTCTGCTCAGTCACTGAAGGCTTCTTAAATGACATTACCATCTTTAATGCCCTGAAATTAAAATCCTGCAGCCCAACTCCCTCGAGAGTATAATACACTGCTATAATTTAGATGGTCGCATTATGTTATGTTTTTTAATTAACCTGGTTAGTCTTCTTATTGAATTCCGCAGCCATATGGCCAAATTCCGGAATCTCGAATAGACTTGGATCGTATTCCAATCGGAAGCAGTGTGTTGGGTCAAGGGTTTTAATTTAATGGAAGGCAAAAGAGTTTCTCAAACTTTGACATTTCTACAAGATGGTAATTTTAATTCTTTCAAGATTAGATCTTATTTTCCATTGATATAAACTAACAACAGAATATTTATTAACCGATGATATATACTTCCTATTGTTGTCATTGGTTAACGATACTATGACTAGTTCCTCTCTTTATTGTGGAACTAGAGACAAGATTTGTTTAAAAACAGTAATGTTAATTTGTCAACTCTTCTATCTTTCACTAGCTCATTGGGAGTTAATCCGGAAGCTTTGCCTAGTCTCAAAGCCACACATACGACAAGAAACCCTCTCCAGCTGGTGGCCATGCACATGTATAGCCACTTACAGTCCATAACTTTCTGCCATTCATTTGTACGGCATCTGTTCTATTAAAGTGACATTTACTGTACATTTCAAGTGTATTATTTTGTCATTTATGCTTCCAATTTCTCTCTTGCAAACTGCAATTGTGTACAGTATTATTAATTGGCACTTCACTTCCATTATCTACTGGATTAGGGCCAATGAAAATACATCCACTGAACTCTTTAAGCACTGCTGAAGTGTTGGTGATGACTGTGTACGGACTGTAAGACATGTCAAGGAAATTACAGAAAGTTCACATTGTAGAGACTGCATAGGGAGGAGGAGAGAGAGAGAAAGAAAAGAAGAAAAGAAAGAGAGAGCAAGACAGTGAGGGAAAGAGAGAGTTGGCTTATTTACAGAGGAATAGAGTACAAAAGCAAGGAAGTTATGCTAAACCTTTATAAATCACTAGTACAGCCTTAGCTGGAGTATTGCAGACAACTCTGGACACCACACTTTAGGAAGGATGTCAAGACCTTGGAGAGGGTGCAGAAGAGACTTATTCGGATGGCACCAGGGATGAGAGACTTTAGTTATGTGGAGTGACAGGAGAAGCTGGGATTGCTCTCCTTAGAACAGAGAAGGTTAAGGGAAGATTTAATGGAGGTGTTCAAAATCATGAAGGGTTTTGATAGAGTAAATAAGGAGAAACGGTTTCCAGTGGCAGAAGGCTTCGGTAACCAGAGGACACAGATGTAAGGTGATTGGCAAAGGAACCAGAGGGGATTTTTTTTTACACAGTGAGCTGTTGTGATCTGGAATGCACTGCCTGAAAGAGTGGTGGAAGCAGATTCAACAGTAACTTGCAAAAGGGAATTGGATAAATACTTGAAGGGAACTAGTGGGAACAGCCTTTCCCCGTCTAGCCTATCCAAACCCGTCATAATCTTGTACACCTCTATCAAATCACCCCTCAACCTCCTTTGCTCTAATGAAAACAAATCCAGCTTCTCCAACCTGTCCTGGTAGCTAAGATCTTCTGAAGCTGCTGACTGTTGCTAAAATCTGGGGGCCCTTTGATTCAGAAATATAAGATACACACATCCAGAATTATTTTTTATTCACTCACGGTATGTGGGTGTTGCTGGCAAGGCCAGCATTTATTGCCCATCCCTAGTTGCCCTTGAGAAGCTGGTGGTGAGCAGCCTTCTTGAACCGCTGCAGTCCGTGTGGTGATGGCACTCCCACAGTGCTGTTAGGGAGAGAGTTCCAGGATTTTGGCCCAGTGACGATGAAGGAACGGTGATATACTTCCAAGTCAGGATGGTGTGTGACTTGGAGGGGAACTTGGAGGTGGTGGTGTTCCCATGCGCTTGCTGCCCTTGTCCTTCTAGGTGATAGAGGTCGCGGGTTTGGGAGGTGCTGCCGAAGAAGCCTTGATGAGTTGCCGCAGTGCATCTTGTAGACGGTATACACTGCAGCCACGGTGCACCAGTGGTGGAGGGAGTGAATGTTTAAGGCCATGGATGGGGTGCCTATCAAGCAGATTGCTTTGTCCTGGCACTAAATACAAAGGGATACTCACAGAGAAAAGAGGACTGAGGGTGGGCCGAATCCAGGTGTTTGAAATACAGAGGGGCATAGATAACGTTGATGCAAGCAGACTGTTTAAGTTGGGCTGTGACTGTGGAACGGTAGCATGGTGGTCATATTACTGGACTAGTAATCCCGAGGCCTGGACTAATGATCCAGAGACATGAGTTCAAATCCCACCACGGCAGCTGTGGAATTTAAATTCAGTTAATTAAATAAATCTGGAATAAAAAGCTAGTATCTGTAATGGTGACCATGAAACTATCGGATTGTCGTAAAAACCCATCTGGTTCACTAATGTCCTTTAGGCAAGCCACTCAGTTGCAACAAACCGCTACAGAAAACACTAAGATGAATAAAACCGGACGGACCACCCAGCACCGACTTCGGACATGACAACGGCACACCCAGCCCAGTCAACCCTGCAAAGTCCTCCTCACTAACATCTGGGGACTGGTGCCAAAATTGGGAGAGCTGTCCCACAGACTAGTCAAGCAACAGCCTGACATAGTCCTACTCACAGAATCATATCTTCCAGCCAATGTCCCAGACTCCTCTATCACCATCCCTGGGTATGTCCTAACCCACCAGAGGTGGTGGTACAATGGTATATGGGCGGAAGTGGCCCTGGAAGTCCTCAAGCATGATGAAGATTACCACCTACTGCCCTCCCTCAGCTTATGAATCAGTACTCCTCCATGTTGAACACCACTTGGTGGAAGTTCTGAGGGTAGCAAGGGCACAGAATGTACTCTGGGTGGGGGACTTCAATGTCCATCACCAAGAGTGGCTTGGTGGCACCACTACTGACCGAGCTGGCCAAGACCTGAAGGACATAGCTGCCAGACTGGGCCTGCTGCAAGTGGTGAGAGAATCAACACGAGGGAGAAACCTACTTGACCTCGTCCTCACCAATCTACCTGTTGCAGATGCATCTGTCCATGACAGCATTGGCAGCAGTGACCAATGTACAGTCCTTGTGTAGACGAAGACCCGTCTTCACACTGAGGACATCTTCCATCGTGTTGTGTGACACTACCACTGTGCTAAATGGGATGGATTAAGAACAGATCTAGCAGCTCAAACCTGGGCACTGCAGGCCAGCAGCAGAATTGTATTCCGCCACAATCTGTAACCTCATGGCCCGGTACATTCCTCACTCTACCATTACCATCAAGCCAGGGGACCAACCCTAGTTCAATGAGGAGTGCAGAACAGCATACTAGGAGCATTACCAGGCGTACCTAAAAATGAGGTGCCAACCTGGGGAAACTGCAACACAGGACTACATGCATGCTAAACATAAGAAACAGGAGCAGGAGTAGGCCAATCAGCCCCTCGAGCCTGCTTCACCATTCAATAAGATCATGGTTGATCCAATCTTGGCCTCAACACCACTTTCCCGTGCTCTCCCCATACCCCTTGACTCCTTCGTAGTTCAAATGTCTGTCAATCTCCGCCTTGAATATATTCAATGACTCCGTCTCCACAGCTCTCTGGGATAGAGAATTCCAAAGACTCATGACCCTCTGAGAGAAGAAATTCCTTCTCATCTCTGTCTTAAATTGGCGACCCCTTATTCTGAAACTATGCCCCCTAGTTCTAGATACCCCCACTCAGGGAAACATCCTCTCAGCATCCACCCTGTCAATCCCCCTCAGAAACTTAAATATTTCAATAAGATCACCTCTCATTCTTCTAGACTCCAATGAGTATAGGCCCAACCTGCTCAACCTTTCGTCATACGTCAACACCTTCATCCCAGGAATCAACCTAGTGAACCATCTCTGCACTGCCTCCAATGCAAGTATATCCTTCCTTAAATATGGAGACCAAAACTGTACGCAGTACTCCAGGTGCGGTCTCACCAGCACCCTGTAAAGTTGCATCAAAACTTCCCTACTTTTATACTCTATCCCCCTTGCAATAAAGGCCAACATTCCATTAGCTTTCCTAATTACTTGCTGTACCTGCATGCTAACTTTTTGTCTTTCATGTACTGGGACCCCCGGATCCCTTTGTACCGCAGCATTTTGTAGTCTCACTCCATTTAAATAATAATTTGCTTTTTCATTCTTCCTTCCAAAGTGGATAACCTCACATTTTCCCACATTACACTCCATCTGCCAAATGTTTTCCCACTCACTTAGCCTGTCTATATCCCTTTGCAGGCCCTGCAGCGGGTAGTCAAAACTGCCCAATGCATTACCGGCACCCGGCTACCGACCATAGAGCACATATACCAGAAACGCTGTCTACGGAGGTCACGGTCCATCATCAAAGACCCTACCCACCTCAGCCACAGTCTGTTCGCCCTCCTGCCATCTGGGAGACGCTACAGATGCATTCGCACCCGTACGACCAGATTTAGGAACAGCTTCTTTCCCAGGGCTGTCATCCTACTGAACTCCACAAATAAACTCTAAAGCCTGCACATCTGTCAATGCACTTTATTATGGTTATGTTTATGTTAATATACTGCAAGCCAAATGTATGTTGAATGTTTAAATGTCTTAATCCAAATGTACACTCTCGGGAGCCGCAAGCCTACATTTTGTTGTACTGCACTTGTGCACTAACAATGACAATAAAAGTTGATTTGATTTGATTTGATTTGATTTGTGTCCTCCTCACAACTTGCTAACCCACCTATCTTTGTATCATCAGCAAATTTGGCAATAGTACACTCGATCCCTTCACCCAAGTCATTAATATAGATTTTAAATAGTTGAGGCCCCAGCGCTGATCAATGTGGCACCCCACTAGTTTCTGATTGCCAACCTGAAAATGACTTGTTTATCCCGACTCTCTGTTTTCTGTTAGTTAGCCAATCCCCTATCCATGCCAATATATTACCCACAACCCTGTGCGCCCTTATCTTGTGCAGTAACCTTTTATGTGGCACCTTATCGAATGCCTTCTGGAAATCCAAATACACTACATCTACTGGTTCTCCTTTATCCACCTTGTTTGTTACATCCTCAAAAAACTCTAGCAAATTTGTCAAACACGATTTCCCTTTCATAAAACCATGTTGACTCTGCTTGATGATCTTATGATTTTCTAAATGTCCTGCTATTGCCTCCTTAATAATGGATTCCAGCATTTTCCCAATGACAGATGTTAGGCTAACTGGCCTATTGTTTCCTGTTTTCTATCTCCCTCCTTTCTTGAATAGTGGCGTTACATTTGCGGTTTTCCAATCCGCTGGGACCTCTCCAGAATCCAGGGAAATTTGGTAGATTACAACCAACGCATCCACTATCTCTGCAGTCACTTCTTTCAAGACTCTAGGATGCAGGCCATCAGGTCCAGGGGACTTGTCAGCCTTTAGCCCCATTAGAAAGCAGCATGCTATAGACAAGGCTAAGCAATCCCACAATCAACGGTTCAGACCAAAGCTCTGCAGTCCTGCCGCATCCGTCGTGAATGGTGGTGGATAATTAAACAAGTAACGGGGGGAGGGGGTTCCAGGAATATCCCCATCCTCAATGATGGAGCCCAGCACGTGAGTGCAAAAGACAAGGTTGAAGCATTTGCAACCATCTTCAGCCAGAAGTGCCGAGTGGATGATTCATATCGGCCTCCTCCCGAGATCCCCACTATCACAGAAGCCGGTCTTCAGTCAATTCGATTCACTTCACGTGATATCAAGAAATCGCTGAGCGCACTGGATACAGCAAAGGCTATGGGCCCCAACAACATCCCGGCTGCTGTGCTGAAGACTTGTGCCCCAGAACTAGCCGCGCCTCTAGCCAAGCTGTTCCAGTACAGCTACAACACTGGCATCTATCCGACAATGTGGAAAGCTGCCCAGTTACGTGCTGTCCACAAAAACCAGGACAAATCCAATCCGGTCAATTACTGCCCCATCGGTCTACTCTCAATCATCAGCAAAGTGATGATAGTTGTCGTCGACAGTGCTATCAAGCGGCACTTACTCACCAATAACCTGCTCACCGATGCTCAGTTTGGGTTCCGCCAGGACCACTCAGCTCCAGACCTCATTGCAGCCTTGGTCCAAACATGGACAAAAGAGCTGAATTCCAGAGGTGAGGTGAGAGTGACTGCCCTAGACATCAAGGCGGCATTTGACTGAGTGTGGCATCAAGGAGCCCTAGTAAAACTGAAGTCAATGGAAATCGGGGGGAAAATTCTCCACTGGCTGGAGTCATTCCTCGCACAAAGGAAGATGGTTGTGGTTGTTGGAGGTCAATCATCACAGCCCCAGGACATTGCTGCAGGAGTTCCTCAGGGCAGCGTCCCACGCCCAACCATCTTCAGCTGCTTCATCAATGACCTTCCCTCCAATTAAAGGTCAGAAATGGGGATGTTCGCTGATGACTGCACAATGCTCAGTGCCATTCACAACTCCTCAGATAATGAAGCAGTCCATGCCTGCATGCAGCAAGACCTGGACAACATTCAGCACAATAGCAAAATACTGCGGACGCTGGAATCCAAAACAAAAACAGAAAATGCTGGAAACACTCAGCAGGTCAGGCAGCATCCATGGAGAGAGAAACAGAGTTAACGTTTCAGGTCTCTGACTCTTCCTCAGAACTGGAAAAAGTTAGAGATGTAACGGGGACTAAATTCGTTTGATTTGTGCCTCACGTAGGGCGCTAAGGGGCACAAATCAACTAGCACCTGGGCGAGGCGTCGTTAATGCTTCCCGTGAAATTCAGCGGGAGGTTAGCGGCGGCGCTAACCATTAGCGCCGCGCGGCACTGCGACGCCGGCGATGACATAATCGCCGTGCGCAGCGCCCCGCTCGCGTCCCGGCTGTAATATTGGGTGGTGCCCCCCGATTTACTGCCAGACGCTATGTCCGCCGGGGTCAGGGGGCCTACCTGCGGCAGGGGCGGTGTTAGTTAAACGGGAGGTGGCTGGCGGCCATTTTTGTTGCTGGCCACCTGCCAGCACCTGCCTCCGTTGCTGTCCCCGGTGCCCCTGAAGCCCCCCGGGGTGTCAGCTGCTCTCCGTGAGTCCGGCACTCCTCTTGAGTACTGGGCTCGTTTGCTGGCACTCCCGATCCCTGGTGGCCCAGCTGGGCGCCGGGACGCACGGCATCAGGCCCCTCCCCTTTAACAAGGGGAGGAAGGCCTGCAGTACCGCGGCAAATAGCGCCGTGATATTGGCTCACAGCGTCCCAAGAGGGATGCGGGGCGCTTCCAGTACCACCCCTCCTCCCTCTCGGGGCACTACCTGGGAAAATCGGCCACGGGGGCACTAACTTTTTCGGGGCGCTAAAATTAGCGCGGCGCTACACAATTTTTACCCCAACAGGTTTTAACGAGGTGCAGAGGCAGGGAAAGGGGAGAGGGGAGGAAAGAACAAAAGGGAAGGTCTGTGATAGGGTGGAAGGCAGGAATGGTTAAATGTTGCAAATGGGGATTCATCCAGGTTTGGGCTGATAAATGGCAAATAACATTCGCGCCACACAAGTGCCAGGTAATGACTATCTCCAACAGAGACGGTCTAACCACCGCCCCTTGACATTCAATGGCATTACCATCGCTCAATCCCCCACTATCAATATCCTGGGGGTCACCATTGACCAGAAACTTAACTGAACAAGAGCAGGTCAGAGGCTGAGTGTTCTGCAGTGAGTGTCTCACCTCCTGACTCCCCAAAACCTTTCCACCACCTACAAGTCACAAGTCAGGGGTGTGATGGAATTCTCTCCACCTGCCTGGATGAGTGCAGCTCCAACAACACTCAACAAGCTCGACACCATCCAGGACAAAGCAGCCCGCTTGATCAGCACGCCATCCACCACCTTAAACATTCATTCCTTCCACCACCGGCGCACCATGGCTGCAGTGTCCACCAGCTACAAGATGCGCTGCAGCAACTCGCCAAGGCTTCTTCGACAGCACCTCCCAAACCTGCGACCTCTGCCACCTAGAAGGACAAGGGCAGCACGCTCATGGGAACAAATTCCCCTCCAAGTCACACACATAGAAACATAGAAGATAGGAGCAGGAGTAGGCCATTCGGCCCCTTGAGCCTGCTCCGCCATTCAATGAGCTCATGGCTGATCATCCAAATTCAGTACCCTGTCCCTGCCTTCTCCCCATATCCCTTGATCCCTTTCGCCTTAAGAAATATATCCAACTCCTTCTTGAATATATTTAATGAACTGGCCTCCACCGCCCTCTGTGGCAGAGAATTCCACAGGTTCACCACTCTCTGGGTGAAGAAATTCATCCTCATCTCAGTCCTAAATGGCTTACCCCTTATCCTTAGATTATGACCCCTGCTTCTGGACTCCCCGGCCATCGGGAACATCCTTCTTGCATCTAATCTGTCCAGGCCTGACAGAATTTTATAGGTTTCAATGAGATCCCCTCTCATTCTTCTAAACTCCAGTGAGTAAAAGCCCAATCGACACAATCTCTCCTCATATGTCATTCCTGCCATCCCAGGTATCAGCCTGGTGAATCTTCACTGCACTCCTTCCATGGCAAGAACATCCTTCCTCAGATAAGGTGACCAAAACTGCACACAATACTCAAGGTGCGGTCTCACCAAGGCCCTGTACAACTGCAGCAAGACATCCTTGTTCCTGTACTCGAACCCTCTCACTACGAAGGCCAACATACCATTTGCCTTCTTAACCACCTGCTGCACCTGCATGCTTACCTTCAGCGACTGGTGCACAAGAACACCAGGTCTCTTTGCACTTCCCCTTCTCCCAATCTATTGTTATTCAAATAATAATCTGCCTTCCTGTTTTTGCCACCAAAGTGGATAACCTTACATTTATCCACATTATAGTGCATTTGCCATGTTTCTGCCCAATCACCCGACCTGTCCAAATCGTACTGGAGTTTCACGACATCCTCCTCACAGCACACCCTCCCACTCAGCTTTGTGTCGTATGCAAATTTGGAGAAATTACATCCAATTCCCTCGTCCAGATCATTAATATATATCGTGAACATCTGGGATCCAAGGACAGATCCTTGCGGTACCCCACTAGTCACTGCCTGCCACTCGGAAAACAACCCGTTTATTCCAACTCTTTGCTTTCTATCTGCCAACCAGTTCTCTATCCAAGTCAATACATTGCCCCCAATCCCATGTGCCTTAATTTTGCACGCTAATCTCTTCTGCGGGACCTTATCGAAAGCCTTCTGAAAGTCCAAATACACCACATCCACTGGTTCTCCCTTATCTATTATACCAGTTACATCCGCAAAAAATTCCAGTAGATTAGTCAAGCACGATTTACCTTTTGTAAATCCGTGTTGACTTTGAAGGATATCGCCATTCCTTCATCATCGCTGGGTCAAAATCCACAGCACTGTGGGAGGACCGTCACCACATGGGCTGCAGCGGTTCAAGAGGGCGGCTCACCAGCACCTTCTCAAGGGCAACTAGGGATGGGCAATAAATGCTGGTCTTGCCAGCGATGCCCACATCCTGTGAATTAAAAAAAAAAGGAAGGCTCATGTGGAACATAAACACCATCATGGACTAGTTGGGCCAAATGACCTGTTTCTGTGCTGTGCTTTCTCTGTAATTCTATGTAATAAGAGCATTACATGGCAGCAGAAATAGTAGAAGCATTGCTGGTCATCTTCCAAATTTCTATAGATTCTGGCACAGTTCCCATGGATTGGAGGGTAGCTAATGTAACCCCACTATTTAAAAAAGGTGGTAGAGAGAAAATGGGGAATTATAGACCGGTAAGCCTGACATCGGTGGTAGGGAAAATGCTAGAGTCCATTATAAAAGATGTAATAGCAGAGCACTTGGAAAATAGTGACAGGATCGGAGAAAGTCAACATGGATTTACAAAAGGTAAATCATGCTTGACTAATCTACTGGAATTTTTTGAGGATGTAACTGGTAGAATAGATAAGGATGTGGTGTATTTGGACTTTCAGAAGGCTTTCGATAAGGTCCCGCATAAGAGATTAGCGTGTAAAGTTAAAGCACATGGGATTGGGGGTAACGTACTGACGTGGATAGAGAACTGGTTGGCAGACAGGAAGCAAAGAGTTGGAATAAACGGGTCTTTCTCCGAGTGGCAGGCAGTGACTAGTGAGGTACCGCAGGAATCGGTGCTAGGACCCCAGCTGTTCACAATACATATTAATGATCTAGATGAGGGAACTAGATGTAATATCTCCAAGTTTGCAGATGACACAAAGCTGGGTGGGCATGTGTGCTGTGAGGAGGATGCCGAGAAACTCCAGTATGATTTGGACAGATTGGGTGATTGGGCAGATGCATGGCAGATGCAGTATAATGTGGATAAATGCGAGGTTATCCACTTTGGTGGCAAAAACAGGAAGGCAGATTATTATCTGAACGGCAATAGATTGGGAGAAGGGGAAGTGCAACGAGACGTGGGTGACCTTGTGCACCAGTCGCTGAAGGTAAGCATGCAAGTGCAGTAGGCGGTTAAGAAGGCAAATTATATGTTGACCTTCATAGTGAGAGGATTCGAGTACAGGAGCAAGGAAGTCTTGCTGCAGCTGTACAGGACCTTGGTGAGACCACACCTTGAGTATTGTGTGCAGTTTTGGTCACCTTATCTGAGGAAGGATGTTCTTGCCATGGAGGGAGTGCAGCAAAGATTCACCAGGCTGATACCTGGGATGGCAGAAATGACGTATGAGGAGAGATTGTGTCAATTGTGCTTATATTCGCTGGAGTTTAGAACAATGAGAGGGGATCTCATTGAAACTTATAAAATTCTAACAAGACTAGACAGACTAGATGCAGGAAGGATGTTCCCGATGGCCGGGGAGTCCAGAACCAGGGGTCACAGTCGAAAGATAAGGGGTAAGCCATTTAGGACACAGATGAGGAGGAATTTTTTCACCCAGAGAGTGGTGAACCTGTGGAATTCTCTACCACAAAAGGCAGTTGAGGCCAATTCATTAAATATATTCAAGAAGGAGTTAAATATATGTCTTAAGGCTAAAGGGATCATAGAAACATAGAAACATAGAAGATAGGAGCAGGAGTAGGCCATTCGGCCCTTCGAGCCTGCTCTGCCATTCAATGAGATCATGGCTGATCATCCAAATTCAGTACCCTGTCCCTGCCTTCTCCCCATATCCCTTGATCCCTTTAGCCTTAAGAAATATATCCAACTCCTTCTTGAATATATTTAATGAACTGGCCTCCACCGCCCTCTGTGGCAGAGAATTCCACAGGTTCACCACTCTCTGGGTGAAGAAATTCCTCCTCATTTCAGTCCTAAATGGCTTACCCCTTATCCTCAGACTATGACCCCTGCTTCTGGACTCCCCAGCCATCGGAAACATCCTTCCTGCATCTCGTCTGTCCAGGCCTGACAGAATTTTATAGGTTTCAATGAGATCCCCTCTCAATCTTCTAAACTCCAGTGAGTAAAAGCCCAATCGACACAATCTCCCCTCATATGTCATTCCTGCCATCCCAGGTATCAGCCTGGTGAATCTTCGCTGCACTCCTTCCATGGCAAGAACGTCCTTCCTCAGATAAGGTGACCAAAACTGCACACAATACTCAAGGTGCGGTCTCACCAAGGCCCTGTACAGCTGCAGCAAGACATCCTTGTTCCTGTACTCGAACCCTCTTGCTACGAATGCCAACATACCATTTGCCTTCTTAACCGCCTGCTGCACCTGCATGCTTACCTTCAGCGACTGGTGCACAAGAACACCCAGGTCTCTTTGCACTTCCCCTTCTCCCAATCTATTGCCATTCAAATAATAATCTGCCTTAGTGGCGTTGCCACATTGGGGAAACACTGTGTGTATCTAGATAAACCTGTATAATCCCCTTTTAACTGCGGTATTCCACTCCCCCCGCAAGACAGTTGCAAGCTGAGAGGAATAAGGCACGTTCAGACTTGCCTGCTTCTGTTAGAAGGAAAACCAATCAGGTTCCAGCAGGTGACCAATCCGTGAGTCATCACAGGTTCGCGGGCTTCACGAATTCAGTACTGTATTGTGAGAGTTGGAGTAAAGACCTATTTCTTGTAGCTCGCTGTGTTGCCTATTTCTTTACGCGGGAGACCGTAGTCCCCCACACCTTCTTGTTTTTGCCACCAAAGTGGATAACCTTACATTTATCCACATTATAGTGCATTTGCCATGTTTCTGCCCAATCACCCAACCTGTTCAAATCGTATTGGATTTTCACGACATCCTCCTCACAGCATACCCTTGATGCGCTATCAATTACTCAAAAGACTGAGGTTAAGCGAGTAACTAACAGGCTTTTATTAACAAGAGAATGAAGATGTGCCTCGAGTGGTCGACCAGTCCAGAATACAGAGAGACTGTGGAGCAGTCACCTTTATACCTGGACTCGTGGGAGGAGTCAGCCGAGGCATGTACAGACATGTACACAGTGGAATACAAACACCCACACAGGCAAGTATAACAGTGGTTTACCACATTCACCCCTTGTTTAAAAATGAGTCTGGCGGGGTGAAGTGTATTAAAAGTTTGTGTATTGGAGTCTCTCCGGAGGTCTTGTCTGCCGCTGTGATCGACGTGGCGACGGCAGGGGTAGTGAAGCTTCTGGCGTCGAGTCCCGCATAGGCTGGGACACTGGTGTGTAGTCCTCGTGGGTGTCGAGCGGGTCGCGGGGCCCAGGCGTGCTGTCTGCTGGGGTTGGATATTGGATCGTGGGGGGGGTGGTAGTGGGTAGTGGGTTACTGGGGCCCCCGATGGTGCGAGGTCTCGTATGGAGACTGTGTCCTACCGCCCGTCCGGGTACGCAATGTAAGCATACTGGGGGTTGGCGTGGAGGAGGTCGACCCTCTCGACCAGGGGGTCCATTTTATGGGTCCTCACGTGTCTTCTCAGTAGGACCGGCCCTGGGGACGTCAGCCATGGCGGTAGCGATGTCCCCGATGTGGACTTCCTTGGGAAGACAAACATTTTCTCATGAGAGGTGGCGTTAGTGGCAGTGCAGAGCAGTGACTGAATAGAGTGGAGCGCATCGGGGAGCACATCCTGCCAGCGGGAGGTCGGAAGGCCCCTATACTTTAAGGCTAGCAGGGCGGCCTTCCAAACTGTCGCATTCTCTCTTTCCACTTGTCCATTCCCCCGGGGGTTGTAACTGGTGGTCCTGCTTGTGGCAATACCCCTAGCGAGCAGGTACTGGCGGAGTTCGTCGCTCATAAACGATGAGCCCCGGTCGCTATGGATATAGCTGGGGAAACCGAACAGGGTGAAGAGGTCGTTCAGACATTTAATGACCGTGGCACTGGTCATGTCCGGGCAGGGGATGGCGAACGGGAAACGGGTGTACTCATCAATAATGTTGAGGAAGTACACATTGCGGTCGGAGGAGGGGAGAGGCCCTTTAAAATCAACGCTCAGGCGCTCGAAGGGGCGAGTGGCTTTTATCAGGTGAGCCGTCTGGTCTATAAAAGTGCGGTTTGCACTCAGCGCAGACTTGGCAGTTCTTGGTCATGGTCCTGACCTCCTCAATGGAGTAAGGCAGGTTGCGGGCCTTGATGAAGTGGAAGAACCTGGTGACCCCCGGGTGGCAGAGGTCATTGTGGAGGGCCCGCAGTCTATCGATCTGCGCGCTGGCGCAGGTGCCACGCGATAGAGCATCCGGGGGTTCATTGAGCTTCCCGGGCCGGTACAAGATCTCGTAAATGTAGGTGGAAAGTTCGATTCTCCACCTCAAGATCTTGTCATTTTTGATTTTGCCCCTCTGCTTGTTGTTAAACATAAAAGCAACTGAACGCTGGTCAGTGAGCAGGGTAAATCGTTTTCTGGCCAGGTAGTGCCTCCAATGACGCACAGCCTCCACAATAGCCTGGGCCTCCTTCTCAACAGCGGAGTGTCTGGTCTCCGGGCCCTGGAGGGTTCGTGAAAAGAAGGCCACGGGTCTCCCCGCCTGATTAAGGTTAGCGGCCAGGGCAAAGTCGGACGCGTCGCTTTCCACCTGGAAGGGGATGGATTCGTCCACTGCGTGCACGGTGGCTTTGGCAATGTCTTCCTTGATACGGTGGAAGGCTAAGCGGGCCTCTGCCGTCAAGGGAAAAGAGGTGGACTTGATCAGCGGACGGGCCTTGTCCGCATAGTAGGGGACCCACTGGGCATAATAGGGTAAAAACCCTAGGCACCTCTTCAGGGCCTTGAGGCAGTGGGGCAGTGGGAGTTCCATAAGGGGACGCATCCGGTCGGGGTCGGGACCGATGACTCCGTGTTCCACAACACAGCCAAGGATGGTGAGGCGGGTTGTGCGGAATATGCACTTCTCCTTGTTATACGTCAGGTTCAGGAGTTGGGCGGTGCAGAGGAATTTTTCGAGGTTTGCGTCATGGTCCTGCAAGTCATGGCCGCAGATGGTCACATTGTCCTGATATGGGAAAGTGGCCTGCAACGCATTTTGATCGACCATCCGGTCCATCTCCCTTTGGAAGACGGAGACCCCATTGGTGGCGCCAAAGGGAACCCTAAGGAAGTGATAGAGGCGGCCGTTTGCCTCAAAGGCAGTATACTGGCGGTCCTCAGGGCGGATAGGGAGCTGGTGGTATGCTGATTTCAGGTCAGTGGTCGAGAAGACGCGGTACTGCGCGATCTGGTTGACCATATCAGCTATGCGGGGGAGTGGGTAAGCGTCCAGCAGGGTGTAGCGATTTATTGTCTGGCTGTAGTCGATGACCAGGCGCTGCTTCTCGCCGGTCTTAACGACCACAACCTGGGCTCGCCAGGGGCTGGTGCTGCCCTCAATAATCCCCTCCTTGAGGAGCCGCTCCACTTCGGTTTTAATGAAAACCCTGTCCCCGGCACTGTATCGCCTGCTCTTTGTGACGATGGGCTTACAGTCGGTGGTGAGGTTAGCAAACAGTGGGGGGGGGGGTGACTCTGAGTGTGGAGAGGTTGCACCTGGTGCACGGCGGGCAGTTTGGAAGCTGCTGGCTGCGGACTGTGAGTGGGGGGAGGGGTCCACCGTGCGCCATCGTAACACTTTTAAGGTGGCACTGAAAATCTAACCCCAGTAGAACGGCAGCGCAGAGGTGGGGCAGGACCAGAAGATTTAAATTATCGTACACAGTCTGTAGTGTATGTAACCGTTCCACCTTTAAGAGTGTACTGTATGTAACCGTTCCACCTTTAAGAGAACTATTTTAAGGGTTGCACTACTTTATCTTGGCTGCTGTATACTGTAATACCGGTGGTGACCACACCGGTATATAAGTGCTGTGTAATGATTTATTGGGCAGTTCCGCCCTGACCTTCGACTAGTAAGGACCTGTTAAAAGTTACTCTTGTGGTCTGTGTAGTAATTCTCATTATAACACACAGACTTAACAGTGGCGACGAGTACGATCTTACCCTGCGGCAGAGAGACATCCAAGGCAGTTTGACGGACGTCGAAAAGAGGCATCCGCCCTCATCAATCTGCTGAGAGAAGACTCGGGTCTGCAGAGCAAAGGAAGAATTCTGACACGAAGCCTTCCATCAGCAACAGGCAGTGATCACCCCTTCTTTCACGGTGGTGGGTAAGCCGATCAGCGACGAGCAGCAAGTCGGCCACGTTAACTGTGAAGTAGGGGAGGGAAGAACGGAGGATATAAGGGCGGAGAACTCGACCACGGCCGGGGAAAAGAGCCGGACAGAAGTCGGGGCCAGAGGCGCTGAGACTGGGGCAGTGTAAGGCACGGAAGCCGCGGTGAATGCAAACGCAGCCGGTGTGAGAGACCGGGCTACAAGCGGGCTGGGAGACGCAACAGCGTCGAGAGAGAACTCTACCGCGACCGGTGAAAAAGGCCGGGCAGCTACCGAGGCCGCGAGGCGCAGTGACCGGGACAGCGTAAGCGCGGGAGAAAATTTTAAAAAAACGCGGAGAACTCAGCCGCAGCCGGGGGGGAAAGGATCGGACTGCAAGAGGGGCTGGGAGGCACGATTTGAAAACCGCTGGGGAGGGCGAACGCAGCAATACGGCAATCGCCATTACAGCCAGCGGGGGAGAAAGGCAAATGCGGGAAGCCACCATTTTCGTAGGCGGGGGAAGAAGACGAGCGCGGGAAACCGCCATTTTGAAAAAAAAAAAAAAAAGAAAAGAAAAATTTCTTTTTGTCTCTCAAGAAGATTGCGAGGATGCCTAAGCGTGGTAACATCAACGATTTCGATCCCGATGTTGAAGATTGGGCCACGTATGTAGAACGCATAGAGATATATTGTAAGGCAAATAAAATATCAAATGAAGATAAAGCACTAACCTTACTAAACTCAATGGGTGCGAAGACATACGGGCTATTGAAGCATCTTCTATCACCAGCTAAACCGGCGGATCAGACTTTCGCTAATATTGTTGCTGTCCTGAAGAATCATTTGAACCCACACCGCTGATGCTAGCGGAACGATTTAAATTTTATGCGAGAATGCAACTGAAAGAGGAAAGCAACGCGGAGTATTTAATTGAACTGCGTAAGCTAGCGAAATACTGTCAGTTTGGGGAAAACCTGACAGAGGCACTGAGAGACAAATTCGTGTGTGGATTGTCGAAAGAAGGAACACAAAAGCGGTTGCTTGAAGAGAATGATCTTACACTTGATAAGGCTGTCACTATTGCAGCATCGCACGAAGCCGCAGCGAGAAGCACTGCGGAAATGCAGCTGAAGGCAACGGTACTCAGTGTAGATCAAATGGCTTTGGGTACAATGAAATGTTATCGTTGTGGAAAGACAACACACGATCAGAACCAATGCTGGTTTAA
Organism: Somniosus microcephalus; assembly: GCF_052327205.1. Lineage (NCBI taxonomy): Eukaryota > Metazoa > Chordata > Chondrichthyes > Squaliformes > Somniosidae > Somniosus > Somniosus microcephalus. The sequence continues at coordinate 102,415,756 of NC_140997.1, forward strand.
AGACCAGGAATGTAGAAAATTTGGCAAGCTTGGTCACATAGCTGAAGTATGCCGGTCAGGAAAGAAGACCAGCAACAAAAAGTCACTGCAGGAAAAGTGCAGAAAGGTACATAAGGTGGCTGAGAAGAGTTCGGATGAACAGAATTCGGATTCAGACTCCAACAGCAAGGAACTGGGTAGTCTGAGAATTCACAATGTGAGTAAGGAAGCTGACCGACAAACTATCTGGGCCACACTTCAGATAGCAGGAGTCCAGATGAAGACGGAATTGGACACCGGATCGGCGTTGACGGTCATGAATAAGCAAGATTACAAAAGGTTATTCACACATATTCCCCTACGGGATACGGAGATAGTATTGCAGACATACACGGGGCAGAGAGTATACCCCATCGGAAAGATAAAAGTCAAGGTGGTACACCAGGGCAAGGAACACCAAGGAATGGGCATATATGTACTACCTGAGGGAGGTCCACCACTTCTGGGACGGGAGTGGATCAGGAAAATAAATATGGACTGGCACTCCCTAAAAGCAATCAGCAGTGACAGTGACAAAGCAAAGAGTGAGAACTCGGTGAAGACAATCAGCTCAGACTCTGGAACTGATGATGGTAAGACCAGCCCATGTGCAAAAGACAAGTCTAAAATGGACTTGCAGACTAATGATGGAAAAACGAAGGAGTGCATAAATGCTTCATACGAGATCAAAGTATCAGAACAGAATTCCACTGAACAACAACAACATAGTTTGACAGAGAATTCTGAGTCTGTCCAGTCTACAGACATGCACATTTCTGAGGAACACCGGGCTCGAACTCAACTCAATCTCAAACTACAACAGCAATTAGAACAAATGATTCACCGTTTTGAGCAAGAGATGAATGCAAAGAAAAAGTTCTTTGACACAGAGTTGGAGAATCTGGGAAGACAGCAGAAGCAGCTGATTGAGAAAATGGAGCAGGAACACACAAACCGTCTGCGCGAGGAAGCCAAACGAATCAAAGCTGAGCAAGAAAGGGAATATGTCAAATTCATCGATCAGTTGAAAGCTAAGAAGAAAGAGCACCCTTTTGTGAGCAGTGTCAGCAGTAATAAGCCACTCAGGGAATTGGTGACAGAGGCAAAAGCTGAAGTGATGGAGGAAATAGAAGACAATAGAGAAGAAACAGAAGATGATGACTCATCTGAATCATTATCACCCTTACCAGGTCACGCACGTGGTCCCTCCGAACTGAGCCAAATCAGTCTGGAAGCAGAAATTCTTCCCAAGGTACTCGAGCCTTTAGAAGTCAACAATGCTGGTTCTGAAGTTACGAAAGTTCAAGCTGTTAAGTCCAGTGAAGGACCATTAGATGATTCACCCCAGCAACGAGAACCAGAGACCCCTGAAAGGCGCCAGGCTGACCAGATCATAGAGTCATCCGAAAAGGGACAACCTACTACACCACCGAAAACTACTACACCACCGAGACCTACTACACCACCGAGGCGTTATCCGGACCAAGTCAGGAAGCGCAGGAGGCGCCTCCGCAGAGACTGAATCTGTGAACTGTTTTTACATGAAGTTGTGTATATATGTTATGATGTTATGTCTAATGGGGAATATATATACTGTTAAGCTAAAAAGGGAGGATTGTAGTGTATGTAACCGTTCCACCTTTAAGAGTGTAGTGTATGTAACCGTTCCACCTTTAAGAGAACTATTTTAAGGGTTGCACTACTTTATCTTGGCTGCTGTATACTGTAATACCGGTGGTGACCACACCGGTATATAAGTACTGTGTAATGATTTATTGGGCAGTTCCGCCCTGACCTTTGACTAGTAAAGACCTGTTAAAAGTTACTCTTGTGGTCTGTGTAGTAATTCTCATTATAACACACAGACTTAACACAGTCCCGTCTACTAAGAGTGTCACCACGCAGTAGCCGCCAATGTCCGCCGACTGGGACTCGGAGGCCAAAGAAATCCGCTGGTGTGCAGGCAGGACTGGGAGAGAGCAATGCCGCACCGTGTCAGGGTGGATGAAGCTCTCCGTGCTCCCAGAGTCAAAAAGGCAGGTTGTTTCGTGACCATTTACCTTAATGTCCATTGTGGACCGGGCCAGTTGGTGCAGTCTCGCTTGGTCCAGCGTAACGGAGGCCAGCGTAGGGGTCGGTGTGTCGCTGCGGGTATCAGATGAGGCGGTGTTGGGGGCCTGCTGCATCCCGGCTGGTGTCCAAGATGGTGGCATCCATGATCCCCATGTGGCTGGAGGCGTGCAAAATGGCTGCTGTTCCGGTGGTTCGCACATGGCTGGGGAGGCCCAAGATGGCGGCCTGCACGACCCACACGCGGCGCTGCTGGGGTTCGGGGTGGCTTTGGCCCTGCAGACACTGGCGTAGTGTCCCTTCTTCCCGCAGCCCGAGCAGATCGCATTTTTCACCGGGCAGCGCGCTCTGGGGTGTTTGGCCTGGCCACAGAAGTAGCATTTCTGGCCTTGGGACACTGCTGTCTGGCCTTGGGACACTGCTGCGGTAGTTGGGCCGTTGCTGGGATGTGGCTGGGGTGGCACGGCGCTATGAGACGGTCCTACCGTGTCCCAGGCTGTCGTTCCCCGCGGCGTCCACGGTGCAGAGGAGTAGGCATCCATGACCCGGTAGGCTGCGTCCAATGATAGTGCGAGTTCAGAGGCCTTGTTGAGGTCGAGGTCACTCTGCTCCAACAATCGCTGTCGGGTGTAATTGGACCTGTGGCCCGTTACAAAAGCGTCCCGGATAAGTTCCTCTGTGTACACGGCGGCCTTTACATCCTTACAACCACAGGCCCGGCCAAGCACAGACAGTGCCTGAAGGTATTCCTCGGTCGATTCCCCAGGTTGTTGTTTACGACTCCCCAGGAGGTGCCTGGCGTACACCTCATTCACTGGGCGCGTGTACTGGTCCTTGAGGAGCTTGAGAGCAGCCGTGTACGAGGTCGCGTCCTGGATGACCGAGTACGCGCGGTAGTTCACTTTGGAGGTCAGGACATCCAGTTTTCCTCATCTGATTTGACCGTTGCAGCGGAGGCGATCAGGAATCTTTCAAAGCACCTAAGCCAGTGAGCAAACTTGGTGGATGCGTCCACCTCCCGATGGTCTAAGTCCAGGCATGCTGGTGTGAGGATCTTCTCCATTATAAAAAATCTTGTTAATAAAATTGATGCGCTATCAATTACTCAAAAGACTGAGGTTAAGCGAGTAACTAACAGGCTTTTATTAACAAGAGAATGAAGGTGTGCCTCGAGTGGTCGACCAGTCCAGGATACAGAGGGACTGTGGAGCAGTCACCTTTATACCTGGACTCGTGGGAGGAGTCAGCCGAGGCATGTACAGACACGTGGAATACAAACACCCACACAGGCAGGTATAACTGGTTTACCACAACCCTCCCACCCAGCTTTGTGTTGTCTGCAAACTTGGAGATATTACATCCAATTCCCTCGTCCAGATCATTAATATATATTGTGAACAGCTGGGGTCCTAGGACCGATCCTTGCGGTACCCCACTAGTCACTGCCTGCCACTCGGAAAATGACACGTTTATTCCAACTCTTTGCTTTCTGTCCGCCAACCAGTTCTCTATCCAAGTCAATACCTTGCCCCCAATCCCATGTGCCTTAATTTTGCACGCTAATCTCTTATGCGGGACCTTATCGAAAGCCTTCTGAAAGTCCAAATACACCACATCCACTGGTTCTCCCTTATCTATTTTACCATTTACTTCCTCAAATAATTCCAATAGATTAGTCAAGCACGATTTACCTTTTGTAAATCCATGTTGACTTTGTCCGATCCTGTCACTGCTAACGAAGTGCTCTGCTATTACATCTTTTATAATGGACTCCAGCATTTTCCCCACTACCGATGTCAGGCTTACCGGTCTATAATTCCCCGCTTTTTCTCTACCACCTTTTTTGAATAGTGGGGTAACATTAGCTACCCTCCAATCTATGGGTACTGTTCCAGAGTCTATTGAGTTCTGGAAGATGACCTGCAATGCATCTTCTATTTCTAGGGCCACTTCCTTAAGTACCCTAGGATGTAGATTATCAAGCCCTGGGGATTTATCGACCTTCAGTCCCATCAATTTTCCTAGCACCATTTACCTACAAATACTGATTTCTTTCAGTTCCTCCCTTTCATCAGACCCTATGTTCCCCGACATCTCTGGGAGGTTATTTGTGTCCTCCTTTGTGAAGACAGAACCAAAATATGTATTTAGTTGGTCTGCCATTTCTTTGTTCCCCATCATAAATTCCCCTGATTCTGACTGCAAGGGACCTACGCTTGGCTTCACCAATCTTTTTCTCTTCACATATCTATAAAAGCTTTTACACTCAGTTTTTATGTTCTTTGCAAGCTTACTCTGATATTCTATTTTCCCCTTCTTAATTAATCCCTTTGTCCTCCATTGTTCAATGCTAAACTGCTCCTAATCCTCAGGATTATTGCTTTTTCTGGCCAATTTATGTCCTCTCCTTGGATCTTATGCTAACCCTAATTTCCCTTGTTAGCCACGGTTGAGTCACCTTTTTTGTTTTATTTTTATGCCAAACTGGGATGAACAAATTCTGTAGTTCATCCATTCAGTCTTTGAATGTTTGCCGTTGCCTATCCACCGTCAACCCTTTGAGTGACATTCCCCAGTCAATCCTACCCAACTCGCTCCTCAGACCATCGTAGTTTCCTTTATTTAAATTTAGGACCTTAGTCTCTGAGTCAACTACTTCATTCTCCATCTTAATGAAGAATTTGATCATATTATGATCGCTCCGACCCAAGGGGCCTCGTACAACAAGATTGCTAATTAATCCTTTCTCGTTACATAATACCCAGTCTAAGATGGCCTGATCTCTGGTTGGTTCCTCGACATATTGGTCCAGGAAACCATCCCGTAAACACTCCAGGAATTCCTCCTCCACAGTATTGTTACTAATTTGGTTAGCCCAATCTATATGTAGATTAAAGTCACCCATGATGACTGCTGTGCCCTTATTGCACGCTTCTTTAATTTATCAAGGGATATGGGGAGAAAGCAGGGACAGGGTACTGAATTTGGATGATCAGCCATGATCGCATTGAATGGCGGAGCAAGCTCGAGGAGCCGAATGGCCTACTCCTGCTCCTGTCTACTATGTTTCTATGTTTAAAACCACGGGAAGATACTGCAAATACTTGGACAACAGTAAAGATTGATTCAGCCCACAAATGGTTAAATATCTTCTTCAGAATGTATTTCTTACACAGCCTAACAATCGGCACTGCTTGTGGAGAAACTGGATTTTTGTTGACTCCCTGACATGGGTGAGTTGATCACATTCATCACAAAGAGATCGAGCGTCAACTGCAGAAAAGATGCAACATCGCAAACCCTAAAAATTCGGTTGCTTTGTGCCTCTTAGGGAGTTAACGGGCACAAAGCAACTAGCGACTGGGCGCGGCGCCGCCAAAGCCTCCCACAAAATTCAGTGGAAGGTTAGCGACGGCAGTAAGCGTTAGAGCCCCGCGGCGCTGCGCCGCCAGCGATGACATCATCACCATACACAGCTACCCGCTCGCGCACCGGCCGCGAACTTTGGTAGCGCCCCTGACTTACCGCCGGACGCTATGCCCGACAGGGTCAGGGAGGCCTACCTGCAGCTGGGGCAGCGCAAATTAAAGGGGAGGTGCCGGGCGGCCATTTTTGTTGCTGGCTGCCAGCACCTGCCCCCTCTGAAGGCCCCCCCACCCGCGGAGTGCCGGCTGCGCTCTGTGAGGAGCCCGGCACTCCTCTTGCGTGCCGGGCTCTTTTGCCAGCACTCCGATCCCGGTGGCCCAGCTGGGCCCCGGGTCGCACTGTGCTAGGCTCCTCCCCTTTAAGAAGGGGCGGAAGGCCTGCAGTACCACGGTGTGACGTGCCGCAGCACCCCGATATTCCCTCGCAGCACCCCAAGAGCGAGGCAGGGCACTTCCAGCAGCGCCCCGCTTCCCTTTTGGGGCGCTACCGGTGAATTTCGGCCGCAGGGGTGCTAATTTTTTGGGGCATTAAAAGTAGCGCCCCGGCGCGACTCAATTTTTCCTGGGTTACATTGAGAACATTCTGGTCTGTATGGCTCAGAACCACACCAAGCATTTGCCCCACAAGTCATGACTTCCTTTTATTTAAAACAGTTAATACTGCACACAGTTTCGAATGTAATTTGGACACGTGCTAAACATGCTTTCCTCCGCTTGTTTACTGTGAAGGATAGAATGAAAGCAAGAGGCAGGGAATTGTACTTCCTGTTATAAATCTCATCATCATGAAGAAACGACTCATGAAATAACACTGGACGGCCAGCTGGTGGCGCCGTCCAAGGAGTATAAATACTCGGGTGTGGCCCAGCTTGCCCATGGACATTTTGTAAGACAGGAACTAGTGAAGTACAACTAGACCTCCATGTTTTGAAACAAGTTGACTAAAGCCTTGCTTCATACTCAAACCAAGTGCGTAGTGAGTTTAATTACGTCAATTTAATCAACTTAATATCAACTCCATGCTCTGAGTGATTTTGGGAACAGCCAGCTACGACTTCAACTGCAGAAGGAAACTCTGGCATAGTAATCAAATCATCATGGACAAACTACTCAGACCCGCCCGTCTTGACCTGGACCCGAATTCAACTACAACTGCTAAGGTATGGAAACACTGGTATCGTACCTTCAGCAACTTCCTCAGGGTGTGTGGTGAGAATGTTCCTGATAAATTAGAGATACTTGCTAATTATGTATCTCCTCATGTGTTTGACTGTATCAAAGTCTGTGTAGACTATGACTCCGCTATTCTAATATTACAGCGACTATATGTTAAGGCCCCAAACGAAATTTTTCTCGGCATCTACTAGCCACAACTCGACAACAACCTGAGGAATCACTTGTCGAATTCCTTCAGAAACTTTGCAGGCTCAGCAAGGATTGTAATCTTAAAGCTGTCACAGCTGAGCAGTACCAGGAGGAGTTAATTTGTGATTCCTTTATTAATGGGATTGCATCTCCCTTCATACGCCAGTGTCTGTTGGAGAATAAAACCATCGAATTACAGGCTGCCTATGACCAGGCATGTTCCCTGGATTTGCAAAGAGGAATGCAGATACCTATCTTTAACCTCGTGCACGGGCTGCTGCTATCACTTTTAATGACTCCTTCGATAGGTCTCAGGCGGAAGCCCTCACTGATGATGACTCTAACCTAGCGGATGACAACCCTATCCTAGAAGCCTTCACTGATGACGACCCCGCCCAAGCAGCATCTTGGCAATCTGGAAGGAAGTGTTTCTTCTGTGGAGGTGCGTTCCATTATAGGAAATTTTGTCCTGCTCGTAACGTACCCTGCAATCATTGCAGCAAGAAAGGTCACTTTTCTAAGGTATGCCAGTCAAGAGCCTCTATTAGTAAGAAAGGCCACTTTTCTAAGGTATACCGATCGAGAGCTCCTGTTAGTTTTGCAGCTACTATCTATAAAACTGCTCCTCCCCCAAGAGCCACTACTAAGGTTACAGCTGCTATCTATGAAACTGCTCCTCCCCCAAGAACCACTGCTAAGGTTACAGTCGTCAAGGGTAAAATTGCTCCTGCTCCCATCACAGATGTTTTTCCCCAAAGTCTGTCCCATGCAGCCACAAAAGTTTCGGTAAATGGACACATTTTGAGCGCACTAATCGACTCATGCAGCTCTGACAGCTTCATTAGTGAGCGGGCTGTCAGTAAGTTAAAACTGCGTATTTACCCCTCAGACAGGGCTCTAATGACACTGACCACCAACTCTTCCGGCTTTTGTCTTGTCGACCTTATTCTCAATGGCCGCACTTATTTCTCCACCCGGCTCAGGGTGCTCAAAAACCTATGCAGTGATGTGCTCCTGGGACAGAGAAACAACACAAAAGACTCACTTTCGAGTTTGGAGGGTCAAAGCCAGAGCTTATTATTTGCTCGACGAGCCCTCCTTGTTTGCCAATCTTTCCCTCCGATGTAAGCCCATAGTCACTAAATCACGACGTTTCAGCCAAGATGATCGATCCTTTATCAAGGCAGAAATCTCTCGCCTTCTAGCTGACAGTATCATTGAGCCATGTTCATCTTCCTGGCGGGCTCAAGTCGTCGTTGTTAAAAATCCTCTGAAGCAACACAAGAAACATCTTTGCATCGATTACTCGCAAACTATTAATCAGTATACCAACCTGGATGCCAACCCACTACCATGCATCAATGATATGGTCAATAACCTTGCCAACTACAAGGAATTTTCAACTTTTGATTTAAAGAGCGCATATCATCAAGTACCGTTAAAGGACTCTGACAAAAAGCATACGGCCTTTGAGGCCAATGGTCGGCTTTATCAGTTTTGTCGCCTTCCATTTGGGGTCACCAATGGGGTGGCCATGTTTCAACGAGCAATGGATAGCCTAGTCAAAGAGGAGAACTTAACGGGCACTTTTCCATATCTAGATAACATCACCATTGCTGGTCATGACCAGAAGGAGCATGATGCCAATCTCCAGAAATTTTTTGACATTCTCGGTCGTCGCAACTTAACCTTAAATGAGTCCAAATCTGTGACATCAGTACCATCAGTCAACATCCTTGGCTACTGGGTGGGCAATTGTGTCATCAAACCGGATCCGGAGCGACTTCGTCCACTTCAGGAACTTCCTCCCCCTACGAATCTCGGCTCTCTTTGTCGGGCACTCGGCAAGTTCTCCTATTATGCGAAGTGGATACCCCACTTCTCCGACAAGATCCACCCCTGCTTCACGCGAAGTCATTTCCATTGGCGGCAACGGCTAGTTCAGCTTTCAACTTCCTCAAGCAAAAACTGGAAAAAGCCACGCTTCATTCCATTGATGAAAATCTTCCTTTCGTGGTCGAGTGCGATGTATCGGAGGTGGTGATCTCTGCTACCTTGAATCAAGGTGGTCGACCCATTGCATTTCTGTCCAGAACTTTGCAGGGTAGCGAGCTCCATTATCCTCCTGCCGAGAAGGAGGCTACGGCCATCATCGAAGCTGTACGTAAATGGAGTCATTTTCTCGCTTGTCGCCATTTCACACTTATAACCGATCAGTGCTCCGTGGCCTTTATGCTGGATAACCGGAAACGCACTAAGATCAAGAATAACAAAATACAACTCTGGAAGATGGAATTGGCCGCCTTTGGATACACCATACATTATCGACCCGGCAAAGAGAATGTGGCCCCGGATACCCGCACGCGGGTATTCTGCTCTTCTATGTCAACTTCGACTCTTGCGGATCTTCATACTGACTTATGCCATCCTGGCGTTACCCGGATGTTGCACTTTGTGCGATCTAAAAATCTCCCATTTTCTACGGAAGTATGTGAAAAGAACATGCTCCTCCTGTAGAATTTGTGCGGAATTAAAACTGCAATTCTTCCGTCCATCAGATGACTCGCTCATACACGCTATGCAGCCTATGCAGCGACTCAGCATTGACTTTAAAGGGCCATTGCCTTCCTCAACGCGAAACACCTACTTACTTACTATGGTGGATGAATATTCACGCTTTCCCTTTGCTTTCCCCTGTCCCAATGTGCTTACTTCCACAGTGTTCAAATGCCTTGATCAAGTCTTTTCCCTTTGCAGTACGGCCAATTAAATCCACTCTGATCGGGGTCCCTCCTTCATGTCAAGCGAACTCAAAAGTTATCTTTCCCAACGGGGTATCGCCACAAGTAAAACATCATACCATCCCATCGGTAACGGACAGGTTGAGAGATACAACGCTATCATTTGGAACGCTGTTCATCTTGCACTAAGGTCACGCAACCTACCAGACCAGCAGTGGGAAACTATGCTCCCTGAAGTGTTACATTCCCTCAGGTCTCTTCTTTCTACATCCTCCAATGTCACTCCTCACGAGCGATTCTTCAGGTTCCAGCGTCGCTCCACTCATGGGACGTCCCTACCATCATGGTTGGCAGCTCCCGGCCCCGTGCTGCTCCGAAGATTTGTCCAATCTTCCAAAAACGATCCCCTCGTCGACGAGGTGGAATTCACAGACATAAATCCCAGGTACGCGCACGTGCGGTACCTTGATGGCCGGGGGTCCACCGTTTTGCTCCGAGATCTGGCTCCCTGTCCAACCGGTGCCACGGACCCAACTGATAGAGGGACCCACAGTAGTGATGCCGACATTCTGCGCTCTTTTGAAGATGACGCCCTACCTGGGACATCAAGAGATCTGCCGGCTACCCCACCGGATCCACTCAGGGAGACAAGCGCTCCCCGTGGGATAGCCACCCGAAGCCAGTACACCAGTCAATCCCTGGCTATCAAACAAGATGAAGCCAGCTCTGCGCCTGTGGGGATCCGCATCCAGTGTCATGATCGTCCCAGTCTCCCTCAGGTCAATCAAGGCGACACAGGCTCTGTCAATCTACCAGTACGGATCAAGCGGCCCAGGGACCCAGACACGGTCCAGGAAGACGTGCCTTCCAGCCATAAACAAAGATCTAAAAGTCTGCGGCGATTCGTGGTCTGCCTAATCCATTAAGAGGAAGTCGTCGGATTTCCAAATCTTTTCGGCAGGAAGAATGTTATAAATCTCATCATCATGAAGAAATGACTCATGAAATAACACTGGACGGCCAGCTGGTGGCGCCGTCCAAGGAGTATAAACACTCGGGCGTGGGCCCAGCTTGCCCAGGGACATTTTGTAAGACAGGAACTAGTGAAGTACAACTAGACTTCCATGTTCTGAAACAAGTTGATTAAAGCCTTGCTTTATGCTCAAACCAAGTGCATAGTGAGTTTTATTAGGTCACTTCCATTCCATGATTTTCTATTGGGGATGGTGAGAAACCACATCATATGTAGCCAAGCTGCCTGCTGTGTCATTTTTGGGTCAAGCAATGTGCATTTTCTAGGGTGGGTGTTTTAATGTTTTGAAAAAGAATTATTGCACTGCTTAAACATTCAACAGAATTTAAGTGACTAAATGTTAGGGATGGCCAGGATTTTGCCACGCATATCATTGGGTCAGAGCCATCTGATTCCCTGTTAGGACTGAATGTCTGCTTTCAGAGTGTGCAAAAATACTGCAGAAGGTAGCCAGAGCCAAACAGGTTTGCACAGTTAAATCCTACTTTATAAAAAAAATCTTATTTGTAGTTGTGTGGAGGATTCGTGTTTTGAAAAATCCTTGGAGGATGTGGTGGTGTTGTCCGAGTCAGGTATAATCCAAGTATCCTTTCCCTCTGCCCTTAATACAAGCAGTCACAGCTAGAAGAAAGCAAGCATTCTTCCAACAAAGAGATGTCTTTGCACCCGCTTTAACCACAGGACCTTTTAACGAGACCACATATGTAGTGACTGCAACACTTCCCGATCTGAACTGGTGTCTATGCCAAGGATTCACCCCCACCCCCTCTACTAATCAGGCAAATATTGTATCTCTCCACGCAAAGCCACATTAAACAGATTGGCAAAGTGAAAATTGTGAGTTCAAAAGTGCTTAAGTTGTGTCATTTATGTCAACATAATTGAAATGATTGGAAAAATAAAAACAAATTTATAGTCAACACCGACCCCCCAAGTAATCTTTCCCATGGTAGATTCCTTTCCACCAACATTCCCTTCCCCTTTCAGCTGTCCTTTGATAGCCCACAATCTATCCTTTAGTCGCAACCGGGAGTCAGTCGAGCCACGCTAAATAACATGGTTTCTCGTTTCTTTCCTTTTCTCTCTTCCCCCCAAGTCTCTCTTCTCCCCAAGTCGCTTTGTTGTGTCTGTGCGTCTGTGTATGGGTGTGTGTCTGTGTGTGTGTGTGTGTGTGTGTCTGTGTGTGTGTGTGGGTGTGGGGTATGTGTGTGTGTGAGAGTGTGTGTGGGTGTGTGTGTGTGTGGGGTGGTATGTCTGTGTTAGAGTGTGTGAGTGTGTGTGTGAATGTGTGTGTGTGTGGGGGGGGGGGTGTGAGAGTGTGTCTGAGATTGTATGTGAGTGTGTGTGGGGTGTGTGTGTGTGAGAGTGTGTGAGCGAGTGTGTGAGAGAGTGTGTGTGAGAGTGTGTGTGAGTGTGTGTGTGGGGTGTGTGTGTGGGGTGTGTGTGTGTGGGGGGTATGTGTGTGTGTGTGTGTGTGTGTGTGAGTGTCTGTGTGAGTGTGTGTGAGTAAGTGTGTGTGTGGGGTGTGTGTGTGGGGTGTGTGTGTGTGGGGGTGGTATGTGTGTGTGTGTGTGTGTGAGTGTCTGTGTCAGTGTGTGTGAGTAAGTGTGTGTGTGGGGTGTGTGTGTAGGGTGTGTGTGTGTGTGTGAGTATGTGTGTGAGTGTGTGTGTGGGGTGTGTTTATGTAGGGTGTGTGTGTGGGGTGTGTGTGTGTGTGAGAGTGTGTGTGTGTGTGTGTGTGTGTGTGTGTGGTGTCTGTGGGGTGTGTGAGAGTGTGTGTGTGTGTGTCTGTGCTTTTTTTTAAAACCCACTGTGATTGAGAGCCTGCCAATGGAAATAAGTGCGAGGCCAATCTGTCAGCTTCATTGAAGCTTTCTTACATAAAGGGGGCTGACCTTTCGAGTCTGATCAATCACCAAGCCTGTCTCTTCGCACAGACTGTGGGAGATATCAAAGTTTCCACCATTAAAAAATTCCCTAAAAGCAGGCAGGAAAACACAACTTGGGGGGTGGGGAGAGAGAGGGTGGCAAAAGATTCTTTAATCATGAAAATAAGAGCCTCTGAGGCATTGTATTATTGACACAGGAAGCGGAGAAGGAACAATGGTTTTATTGGATCAAACTATTGAAACTGCAGGGCTATTTAATTAAAAAAATTAAAATCTTTTAAAAAAAAACTTTAACTCATAAACAGCCTTTTGCAAATAGGTTACCACCTGCAGTTTCTGCATCAGCTGTGTCGATCGAAAGTGAACTAACTTTAGGGCTACAGCAGCTGGTATGATTTTTGGAGTTGATCCAAGCTCTTCGCTCGTCTGTATCACCATTAAAGGCTAGATTTGAGAAGGCTTGCACACGGTTTTGTCTTTACTCTCTTGTTCTGCCATTCCTGATAAGTGGAGAACAGAACAGCAGGACCAGGCCATGAATCTACAGATGGGGGTTCACCAACACTGTCCCCCCCACCCCCAGCCCCTGTTGAAATCAGACATTTCCAATACAAGGTCAGTGAATCCCATCCTCCCCACCTCAGAAGCTTTTTGAAATGTAAATCTGACTTTTTACTTTGAAAAAACACGGAGCAGGAATCTCACTGGGATTGTGCGTGTGGCCAAGGGTGGGGGGGAATGTTTGGCAAATATGACTACCAAGTTGTACGCTAAACATTTATACTTCTGAAAGATTACATTTCCAAGACGAGACTTCAAAATGATATATATTAGCAAGGATCTCACCATAAGCAGTAATCAATCTGGAAATTCCTTAAGAGTCAATGACAAGGTCATACATCACACTATTTTACTATCTGCAGGATATATTTAAAGGTGTTCTCTAATAAACATCACAGGCCCATTAAAAAAATGTTTACACAGTGGCAGCACTGCGTAGTGGTAAGTGAGGAATGAACTACAGAAATTATCACCTTACAATCAGACATTAGTCCCTCAATACCTGTGCTCTCAGCACTAAAAGTAAACAAAATAGTCGCTGTCATCCCAGGCCATCGCAGAGTCTAGCTTCTTTATTGACATCATCAGTAAAAAGGGCCTTCATCTGCTCTATTTAAAAGCCTTGATTTCTGACGGAGAAATAACACGCAAATATATGTACGGCATCTTCATGAAGCCCAACTTAAATGTTACGCCGCTTGTTGTGTATGTAATATGTGTGCTACTTTGAACCTATGGACAGGACTGCACTACTTGTTGGGCGTAGTGGTACGCAGTACCACTCCTGGCCATAGGGGTATAAATAGTACTGTGGGTACTGATCTCCCCTCAGTTCCCGCCTGTGGGCATGAAGTAAAGACCTACGTATAGTCCCTACCTCCAACCAGTAAAGACCTGTTTTATTGTTACTGATTAAGTCTGAGTATTAATTACTTGAACATCTCACAGATGTAACACTGGCGACGAGTCTGATTCGGACCCTGCGGCAGTCACTCCACGGCAGCTTCGTCCACAGCCAGGACGTTGCAGAGAGGTTTCCACCCTCTCCACCCCACTGGAAGACATCCTGACCTCGGAGCCTCCATCGGCGACCGTCAGCTTCTTCTCCAGCTTGGTGGTGGGTAAGCCGTTGTCTGAGCCGGGCAGCGACGCGACAGGCAGTCGACCGCGTTGGCCGCACGAACGGGGCTGGGGGAGCTGGAGGAATAGGGCGCGAGAGCCGCTTCGAGCGGGAGGCGTTTCAACAGAGCGATCGCATCTCCTGATAAGAGCCGAGAGCCGCTTCGCGATCCAGCGATCGCATCCGCTGATAAGGGCCGCACTCGGGCGATCGCGGCGAAGATAAGGGCCGCACTCAGGGGCTGAAGTGAGACGGCGTTGGGGGACGGGTGAAGACCGCCAAGCGCGGGAAAACCGCCATTTTGTGGGCGGAGGACGACGGCAAGAGCGGGAAGCCGCCATCTTGGATAGCAGTAAAAAAATAAATCTGAGAAATTGCAAATCTGATAAAGTACTACAATGCCTAAACACGGGAATATTAGCAACTTTGACAGTGACATCGAAGATTGGGCCATATATGTTGAACGAGTTAAAAATTATTGTAAGGCCAATAAAATTCATGAGGCTGATAAAGCACTAACATTATTAAATTTAATGGGTGCGAAGACATACGGGCAATTGAAACACCTGTTATCACCAGATGAACCGGCGGATAAGACGTTCGATGAGATTGTTACTGTCCTGAAAGATCATCTAAACCCCACGCCGCTGATGCTAGCGGAACGATTTAAATTTTATGACAGAAGGCAGCTACAGCATGAAAGCAATGCTGATTATTTGCTGGAATTGCGTAAATTAGCGAAATATTGCCAGTTTGGAACGGGACTGACAGAGGCACTTCGAGACAAATTTGTGTGTGGTTTATTTAAACAGGATACACAAAAGCGACTGCTCGAGGAGAATGAGCGGACGCTTGAGAAGGCGGTCACTATGGCAGCAGCACACGAAGCCGCAGCGAGAGGCACGGCAGTAATGCAGCTACGGTCACCGGAGCTCAGTTCACACAAATTGGGTGTGAGTTCTGGCAAATGTTATCGTTGTGGAAAGACAACGCATGATCAGAACCAGTGTTGGTTTAAAAACCAAGAATGTAGAACTTGTGGTAGGCTTGGACATATAGCTAGAGTATGCAGGTCAGCGAAGAAGACCAGCAACAAGAAGTCACCGCAAGGAAAATACGCAAAGGTACACAAGGTGACCGAACAGGAGTCCGATTCAGACGCTAGCAGTAATGAACTGGCTAGCTTAAGAGTACTCAACGCTGGTAAGGGTGCAGACCTCCAGACAATTTGGGTCACTCTTCAGATAGAAGGAGTCCAAGTAAAACTGGAATTGGACACTGGATCGGCATTGACGGTCATAAATAAGAAAGATTACGGAAAGTTATTCCAACATATTCCCCTACAGGATACGGGGATTATATTGGAAACATACACGGGGCAAAGAGTGTACCCCATCGGGAAAATAGAGGTTGCAGTGGTCCACAAGGGCGAAGACAGTCAAATAATGGACTTATATGTGATATCTGAAGGAGGTCCTCCACTACTAGGACGGGAGTGGATTAGGAAAATGAATATGGACTGGCATTTCCTACAAACAATAACGAGTGAGAACTCGGTGAAGATAGTCGGCCCAGACTCTGGAACGGCTGATGGTAAGCCCAACTCAGGTGCAAAAGACAAAGTTTCAGCACAGAATTCCACTGAGCAACAACAACATAGTTTAACTGTGGATTCTGAGTCTGGCAAGTCTACTGATGTGCCCATTTCTGAGGGACACCGGGCTCGAACTCAACTCCATTTCAAACTACAACAGCAATTAGAACAAATGCTTCGCCGTTGTGAGCAAGAGTTGAATGCAACGAAAGAGTTCTTTGATATAGAGTTGGAGAATCTGGAAAGACAACAGAAGCAGCTGATGGATAAAATGGAGCAGGAGCACACAAAACGTCTGACGTCAGAGGAGTTAACGGTCAGCCAACTCCTGCATATGCTGAAGGACAGGACTCTGAAATGGGAAAAACTTGAACACGAACTTCAATATTCAAACGAAAGGGGTTCGGAGCTCTCAAAGGTTATTGGAAGAGCTGAGGTGGCAACACAGACTGAGATGACTGCAACAGAGCAGCCCTTGGATGCCAAAAGTACGCTGACTCACGTCAACGTAGAACAACAGACCGCTGAAACAGCTGCTCCGGTAGAGGGATTGAATAGTCCGATCAATCAATCTCCAAAAGAAGTTGAAGTAGTAAAATCTCAAATGAGGTCATTAGTAAACGACTTGCTGAAAGCCCAGAAAAAGCTGGATGAAGAGGTACGCATGAAGAAGTCTCTTCAGGAAAGATGTCTGGACTTGGAACAAAAGCTGGCTAACGCCCAGCTGGGTATGGAGGAAATAGAAGACCCTCTCGCTGGCCTAGATCAGGACGACACCGAATATTACTATGTCCTGTCCTGCCCAACTTGTAACTTCGACTCCCACCATACAGAAATCATGGAGGAGCACCGAAAGTCTACGGAACATCGGGAGAAGGTGGCTCTACTACGGAAAAAGGAGGGAGAGAAGGAGGAACTGCGCATGCAGCTGGCAGCTGACAGTGGAGCCCAGAGAGTCTCCAAGAAGCAGAAAAGGAAAAGTCGAAACAGAAGATGACCCATCTGAACCATTATTACCTCTACCAGATCACACACGTGGTCCCTCCGAACGGAGCCAATTCAGTTCGGAAGTTCAAACTGTTAAATCCATGGAAGGACTATTGAATGAGTCACTCCAGCAACGTGAACCGACTCCACCACAGAGATTGAATCTGTGAACTGTTTTCCGCAGAGACTGAATCTGTGATCTGTTTTGACATGAAGTTATCTATGTATCTATGTTATTCTGTTATGTAAACCTGAAGTTATATATGTATATATGTTATTACGTTATGTTAAATGGGGAGATGACTGTAAAGCTAGGAAGGGAGGAATGTTGTGTATGTAATATGTGTGCTACTTTGAACCTATGGACAGGACTGCACTACTTGTTGGGCGTAGTGGTACGCAGTACCACTCCTGGCCATAGGGGTATAAATAGTACTGTGGGTACTGATCTCCCCTCAGTTCCCGCCTGTGGGCATGAAGTAAAGACCTACGTATAGTCCCTACCTCCAACCAGTAAAGACCTGTTTTATTGTTACTGATTAAGTCTGAGTATTAATTACTTGAACAACTCACAGATGTAACACTGCTCACAAAGCACAAGGGAATCCAGGGAACAAAGGCATGCATCATCCTTCATGGCAAATTCAACAGCAAATTCAACAGGTCAGTATCTCGAATTGTCCAGTTTACCCTTCTTTTGCTCTTTTGATCTTAAGATTCCTCCCATTCCCCCTCATACCAGTCAGTCTAAATAAAGCATTTCCCATGCTGTTTGGAATTAGGAACATAGGAACAGGAGGAGGCCATTCAGCCCCTTGCACCTGTTCTGCCATTCAGTTAGATCATGGCTGATCTGTACTTTAACTCCATTTACCCGCCTTGGTTCCATAATCCTTAATACCCTTACCTAACAAAAATCTATCGATCTCAGTTTTGACATTTCCAATTGACCCCCGCATCCACAGCTATTATGGGGGGTGAATTCCTGATTTCCACTACTCTTTGTGTGAAGAAGTGCTTCCTGACATCACCCCTGAACGATCTATCTCTTAATTTTAAGGTTATGCCCCCTTGTTCTGGACTCCCCCCCCCCCCCCCCGGCCAGAGGAAATAGTTTCTCTCCATCTACCCTTTAATTATCTTAAACACCTCGATTAGATCACAACCTTCTAAACTCGAGGGAATACAAGCCTAGTCTGTGCAGCCTGTCCTCAAAATTTAACCCTTTTAGCCCCGGTATCATTCTGGTGAATCTGCACTGCTCCCCCTCCAAGGCCAATAGATCCTTCCTGAGGTGCGGTGCCCGGAGCTGAACGCAGTGCTCCAGATGCAGTCTGACCAAAGCTTTATTGAACTGTAGCATAACAACTACCCCTTTGTATTCCAGCTCCTTGAAGATCCCACTTACAATCTATCACTGTGGAAATCTGCCTCTCACTACAAGGGAGGGAGAGCAAATGTCAAATTATTACAAATTAAGTTAAGCGATAAACAAGTAGCTGTACCAGGAGGCCATCAGATTCCCAATGCTTGAATCCCAGTCTCAACTGACATTTCAACTCACCCGCCTTCACTGGGTTATGCAGGGTTTTAGCCAGACAAAATTGCAGGCAGAGCATTAGGATGGAGAGGAAGGGGAGAGAGATAAACCAGTGGGAACAGTCTGTCAACTTGCCATAACCAAGCTTTCCATGGACATCAAAAGACCTCACCTTCACATCTTTCCTATTGCCAACTCCCTGCCAACTCCCCAGTCTGTCTGCCAGTGGTACTCTTATATTCAAAGTAGAGCTGCATTAACCGAGCCCAGAGCAGACCTCAAGACAGATGCAAAGCATTTCAGTAAACTAAATTAAAAATACATATAGTGCATCAACAAGTGAAATGTGACAGCTTATAGCACTGTTATAAGTTAGAATCATATGATACAGCACAGAAGGAGGCCATTCAGCCCATCATGTCTGTGCCAGCTCTTTGGTAGAGCTATCCATTAATCCCATTCCCCTGCTCTTTCCCCATAGTCCTATAAATGTTTTCCCTTCAAGTATTTAACTACTTATCCTTGAGTTTAATTGGAGAAGTTCTTTCTCACCTCGATTTTAAAATCTTTATCCTTGTTTTCAATTCCCTCAATGGCCTCGCCCCTTCCCTATCTCTGTAACCTCCTGCAGCCCTACAACCCTCTGAGATCTCTGCGCTCCTCCAATTCTGGCCTCTTGTGCAGCCCTGATTTTCATTGCTCCACCATTGGCGGCCATGCCTTCAGCTGCCTGGGCCCTAAGCTCTGGAATTCTCTCCCTAAACCGCTTTGCCTCTCTACCTCTCTGTACTCCTTTAAGACGCTCCTTAAAACCTAGGTCACCCGTCCTAATATCTCCTTATGTAGCTTGGTGTCAAATTTTATTTAATAATGTTCCTGTGAAGTGCCTTGGGACATTTTACAATGCAAGTTGTTGTTCATACTAATAATTTTTTACCACGTTTAACTTCTCCATTAATGAAAATTTTACTATCAAGGCAAATTGCTAGTTGCCCAAAATAATGATCCATCTAGTTAAGGTAATGAATGGAATTATCATAAGGTTGCTGGTAAACCAAGAGATTCACTGATCTGGAAACAATTAAAAGACTTGATTTCGATAGCGCATGTTGAAAACGCAACAGCCAATTTGTGCACAGCAAGGTCCCACAAGCAGCAATGTGATAATGACCGGGATCTTTTACGTACACCTGAGAGAGCAAACAGGGCCTCGGTTAAACACCTCATCCAAAAGACAGCACCTCTGGCAGTGCAGCACTCCCTCAGTACTGTGCTGGAGTGTCAGCCTGTATTTTGTGATCAAGTCTCGGGAGTGGGACTTGAACCCACGACCTTCTGACCCAGAGGTGAGAGTGCTACCACTGAGTCACAGCTGACACAGTGCTTATATTGACTTACATTGCTGTGAGTTGTCACAATCAAAAGTGCACCTAGAGTCATATCATTTTAATCCCCCACATAATACATCAGTCCAAGAGCAAGCACCCAGAACGATTCACATATTATGATGCACCGTAACACATCCGTTCTTTATTTTGAAAATCTCAATCACATTATTACGGCAAGTGATTTACTGCTCAGAAACCAGCATTTTCACTCACTCTGGGATATTTTATTCAAAGTTGCAGAATTCAAGCATCTATTCACAGTACAGGCAGCAAGTGTAGAAATTGGTTATAATGATCAGGAAAGACTGAACAGGCTGGGGTTCTTTTCTCTAGAAACATAGAAACATAGGAGTAGGCCATTCGGCCCCTCGAGCCTGCTCTGCCATTCAATGCAATCATGGCTGATCATCCAAATTCAGTACCCTGTCCCTGCCTTCTCCCCATATCCCTTGATCCCTTTAGCCTTAAGAAATATATCTAACTCCTTCTTGAATATATTTAATGAATTGGCCTCAACTGTCTTCTGTGGTAGAGAATTCCACAGGTTCACCACTCTCTGGGTGAAGAAATTCCTCCTCATCTCAGTCTTACCCCTTAACCTTAGACTGTGACCCCTGGTTCTGGACTCCCCCACCATCGGGAACAGCCTTCCTGCATCTAATCTGTCTAGTCCTGTTAGAATTTTATAAGTTTCAATGAGATCCCTTCTCATTCTTCTAAACTCTAGCGAATATAAGCCTAATCGACCCAATCTCTCTTCATACGTCATTCCTGCCATCCCAGGCATGAGGTAGAAAAGAGAAGGCTGAGGTAACCTAATACAGGTCTTTAAGATGATGAAAGGATTCAATAGGGTAGAAGTAGAGAAGATGTTTCCACTTGTGGGGGAGACCGGAACTAGGACCCATAAATATAAGATAGTCACTAATAAATCCAGTAGGGAATTCAGGAGAAACTTCTTTATCCAGAGAGTGGTGAGAATGTGGAACTCGCTACCAGATGGAGTAGTTGAGGCGAAGAGCACAGATGCATTTCAGGGGAAGCTAGGTAAACACATGAGGGAGAAAGGAACAGAAGGATAGGCTGATAGGGTGAGATGAAGAGGGGTGGGAGGAGGCTCATGTGGAGCATAAACACCTGCATAGACCAGTTGGGCCAAATGGTCTGTTTCTGTGCTGGAAATACTGTGTAAAAATTAATGGGATTTGTAGTGGGATGTTGTGCTGCTTCAGATTACTTCTCCTAACCATTATCGATCATTTTGCTATATCTTACAAGCCAGGAGTTATTGGCCATCCCTCGTTGCCCCAAGGGCATTCAGAGTAAACCACAGAGTGTGGGACCAGGGTCACATTTGGCCAACACTGGGTAAGGGTAGCAGGTTCCCTACCCCAAAGGGCGCTAAGGTGTCAACTATGGCTCAGTGGGTAGCACTCTTGCCTGCGGAGTCAGAAGGCTGTGGGTTCAAAATCCTAATCCAGAGATTTGAACACAAAAATGCATGCTGACACTTCAGTGCAGCCCTGAGGGAGTGCTGCACTGTCGGAGGGCGGGCCTGTTTTTCAGATGGAGCATTAAACCGAAGCCCTGCCTGCCCTCTTAGGTGGATGTAAAAGATGACATGGCACTATTCGAAGAGCAGGGACGTTCTCCCAGTGTCCTGACCAATACTTATCCCTCAGCCAACATCACTAAAACAGATTATCTGGTCATTATCACATTGCTGTTTGTGGGAGCTTGCTGTGCGCAAATTGGCTGCCGTGTTTCCTACATTACAACAGTGACTACACTTCAAAACTACTTCATTGGCTTTAAAGTGCTTTGGGCGCCATGAAAGGTGCTTTAGAAATGCAAGTACTTTATTTCTATTTTTAGTGAACCAGTTGGCTTTTTACAACAGTCTGGCAGCTTCCATGGACATTTTCCAGTACCAGTCCACAGATTACCAGATTTATTGAATTCAACTTCACAGCTTGCCATGGAGGGAATTGAGCCCATTGTCCCTGGGTTGCTAGTCCCGTACTACTAGAACTAGGTCACCATACACAGGTTATATGCAATATGCATGAAAACATGGTACAGAGTCAGTTTAGTTTGTGCAGGATCCAGGCTTTGTTTTCTAGGAGTCTGCATTGAAAAGATTTGAATCATCGAATAATTTGAATTAACCAAGATAAGAAGAAAATGGGAATTATGTGACTTTGAATTCAGAGCAATAGATTGTAATCTTGTACACATTTACAAGTTGATAGAATTACATCACTGCTTAGGAAAGAGGGCACTATATCTCTATAATTCTGACAAACGCTAGATATATTAGCAATTATCTAGCACGGTATTATCGCTAAAATTAAGTAAAACATTACTCCCTTTACAGTAATCTAATTGATCTGAAGTAATCCCATTCCAAAAGGAAGCCAGACCATAATTCTCAGACATTTTCCACTGAGGCACATTATGTTGGGCTTTGGCACGTTTTGGCCTGGTCTTACAGCTTGACCATAGATCAAGAGGCCTTAGCTTCAACAGTGGAATTGGACTCAGCATTATAGTAAACAATATAAGAGGTTCAACATCCCATCCGCCGCCTTAAACATTCACTCCCTCCACCACCGGCATACCGTGGCTACAGTGTGTACCATCTACAAGATGCACTGCAGCAACATGCCAAGGCTTCTTCGGCAGCACCTCCCAAACCTGCGACCTCTACCACCTAGAAGGACAAGGGCAGCAAGTGCATGGGAACACCACTGATGTGCCTCAATAAATCCGAGACTCAATGTTGGTGGAACAAAGCAAGGCTTTTATTAACTTAGAAGGTAACACAGTAGAGAAGTGTCTCCCCATCCAGATGTCTGCTGTACTGGATGCGAGACACGCTGGGCCTGCTTACATAGGGGCCAGGTATGGGCGGAGCCCTACACAATACAATACAAGTGAGGAAACGGAACTGAGGTGAGGGAAATGAAACTGAAACTAAACCACAGTCACAGGCACACAGAGAATACAGATGAGTGATGATGGCATATTTCATCACAACCACCACCTCCAAGTACCCCTCCTAGTCACACACCCTGACTTAGAAGTATCTCGCTGATCCTTCATCATCACTGGATCAAAATCCTGGCACTCCCTCCCTAACAGCACCGTGGGAGTACCTTCACCACACGGACTGCAGCGGTTCAAGAAGGTGGCTCACCAACACCTTCTCAAGGGCAATTAGGGATGGGCAATAAATGCTGGCCTTGCTACCGACGCCCACATCCCGAGAACTAATTTTCAAATATTATAGTGTTAAAAAGGAAAGAATAATGAGCTTTTATGGCAGAGGTACCACAGCATATCAGTTAACTTGAAGAGATTCCTAGCTCTATCCAAGTTCACCCCACAGTAAGGTCATCACTGCTGCAGTCAGCCCAGACCATGCCAGAATAAATAGCAACTCTCAGCAGCAGCCTGGGGTGGGAATAAGAACTACACTAAAACCAACTAGGAATTATATTCATCTCTGACCTCTCATCATCACTCAAACACAAACAGAAATAAGAGTCAGCCTGTGGCTGAAGCTTCGAAAGAATGATATCATACAAGCAGTGATCCACCCTCTAAAGGATAAGGTTACAATAAAATACCATGGCCAAAATATTCTCCTTAACTAGCTACAGTGCAAATCATACAGCACGGAAGGAGGCCATTCGGCCCATTGTGCCCAAGACGGCTCTTTGAACGAGCTCTCCAATTACTCCCACTCCTCCTGATCTTTCCCCAAAGCCCTGCGAATTTTTGCTTTTCAAGTATTTATCCCATTCCCTTTGGAAAGTTACTATAGAAAATCTGCTTTCATCGCCCTTCCAGGCAGCGCATTCCAGATCAACAACAACAACAACTTGCATTTATATAGCGCTTTTAACATAGTAAAATGTCTCAAGGAGCTTCACAGGAGCGTAATCAAACAAAATTTAACACAAGCCACATAAGAAAATATTAGCTTGGCCAAAGAGGTAGGTTTTTTAAGGAGAGATAAAACCTCACTGCATAAAAAAAAATTCTCTAGACAAAAAAAGACCAAGGTCCATCTAGTTTGCCTTCAACCATACGACGATAATGAGGTTGTTGACCAATCACAGCAATCAATCTCTATCAGTGAGTCTCCAACAGATCCAGACATGAGGCGAGGAAAACCCCCAGTGGTGGAGAGATTTGGCAAACCATAGGTCCAAAGTCACCTGTTCCTACCGCAAGCTACACTTACCACATAATTACTTCTCATATTACTCATATACTGTACCCTCAAAATATTATTTTCACATACCAGTGGTTACTCAATGACCAAAGCAAGCCTGAGAAATGGTAACAAAGGGCTTTGAATCTGATTCATTTCTATTCAACAGCCATGGCATTGGTTAGCATATATACCGATCAGGGTCATCGAACTTGCCCTTCAAACGAGACAAAAAATTGTTCCTTTCAAAAAGGCCAGATGTGCGTGAGAGGCAAGAGCAGGTCTGAAAGGAAAATCAAGGCCGACCAAGCCATCTATACATTAATAAGGCCATTCTCTTCTTTCCCACCTGATCGTCCAAAAATAGAAAGGAATGAGAAGTGGTAGAAGGGCACACATTAAGCTAGCCAGTGACAAGTATGGCACCCACTTTAGAAGAGCTAAACTTTTGAGATACGGAGCAGAACATTAGACACTTTGTTTTGGCAGCAAGTGCTCACAGATCTATTTCCAGAACAACAACGTTCAGAAAGACTTTTTCAGCCACCACTGGCATATTGCCACTCGAGGGCTGCTAGAGGCATGAATTAAACAATTATAAAAAGTACAGAATACATATGGAGACCTTGAACTCAATTATGAGTCCATTACCACTGATAAGTATTTTGGAACTTGGGTGGCCTGATAGCTTTAGCAATAGTGATAGGCTCCAAACTTAGAATATGAGTAGAGCTTATTTAAATTCACGTCTTCATTGAGTGAGTAACATTTTACAACTAGATGGAAAACTAAACTGCGGTTCTGCATCATCTCTCCAACCCCAACACTAAAGAAATCATGGTGTATTTTACATAGAAAAAACACACACATGCAATTTACCGATAATCTATTGGCCAAAAAAAAAAAAACCTTTGACTCCTCATCTTTTGACCATGACTTTTATAATCCTCTTCCGTCCTTCAATAAAAAAAACAAGCGGTCAGTCATGAAATATCCATCAGTATCCTGAGCAATATCCGACTACTTTGGGCCTCATGACAAAATTAAATAGTAAAAAGACTAATTCAGATACTTCAGAAGGAAGCAAAGGAGTGAGTCCAAATTGGATTCCCAGCTTATACTAAAACTGTCGCTACCCACGGGCACTATCTGGGGGGTGGGGGGAGGGAGATAAAATGGATGAGCGCTCCTTCAAAGTCAACCCCGGGGGTCAGATGGATTACAATGTCCAATTGGAACCAACACAAAGCCAAGGGTCAGATGCGCACTGGAATGGCTAAGGGCCACAACCTAATCCTCCAGAACAAACCTCCCACCAACTGCCCTGGAAGAAAAACTGTCGCCACCCACTTGGCTTCCATACACATGGTACGTTGGGCAATAAAAACACCCTCACCACTCATTTAAAAATAGCTGCTCAACGGAGCAGGTTTTACTTGTATTCTTAGACAGTCCAAAAATCAGACCTTGTTTGATTCAGTCTCCCATGATTCTGCAGAGGGTACACATACACACAAAGCTAGATGACTTCTCAAGTGACTCTCAAACCTATCGCATGACGTTAGGAGTAGATTGAGGAAATTTTGGGGGGGAATAAATAACGATAATTATACATTTCTGTCAGGTATAAACGACATTTAATAAACACTTCAAATACTTCTAGTTTCAGGCTGTAGCACTCATCGATCTATCACACGGTGTTTACGACTCCCTCTTTTATTCATAGCTATCCCCACCACGCACTTTATGTATGGCTCCCAAAATGCCCTTATAGGGAACGTCTCACATAACGATAACAAAAAGGAATGTCAATTGAGGCTTTTATGTCATTTGTGCGCTCAGTTTCTTTGCGGCCTTTCAAACCCAGATTATTCCCTTCCTTTTTCTCCTCCTCCTCCGATTGTTTCCCCTAACCACACTCTCTCAAAGGCAGAAATGCACGATGGGATATAGCCACACAGGTAATGGAAGCTACCTGGTACCTCACACATTCCTCATCCATGAACCTGGACAGCGAGTATGTCATAGAATTGAGAGCTAAAAAAAATTAAATATATAAAATGTGAGAGTGCTCCATGCTATCTATAGAGTACGGTAGCATCGTGGTTAGTGTTAGACATAGTGTCAGCTGTGGCTCAGTGGGTAGCACTCTCTAGGTGGGAGGGGCTAGGAGTGAGCCAGGTGATACTGGTTGCCTAATTGCAGCTGGGTGTTGGAGGGAATTTTGTAAAAAGTTGGTGGAGGGTTTTGGGGTGTTGTTTTCAGGTTTTAGGGCCTTTTTGGCCCACAAAAAACAGCCAGATGGCTGCTGACGGGTCCAGAGTGCCGGGCCCCTCAGAGGACAATATTCCCGAGAGGAATTTTATTAGGGAAGAAACTGTGGTGGGAAGGGGGAAAAAAAGGCCCAAAGATTTGGGCCGGGACCTCAGGAGGTTTGGTAAAGAAAATACGGTGGTGGTGCAATGTGAAGATAAGAAGATTCGAGCCTGGGATATAATCCAGGCGGTTCATGAGGACTGTGGTGAGGGAAGCTGTTTTGCCTGCTGACCAAAACCAAATGTGGGATTTGAGGTGACGGTCAGTGGCCATGAGGAGGTGGAAAAACTGCTGCTCAGTCTGAAAGTTGGGGAGAAATTCCTGGAGGTGACTCTGCTATATTCAGAGGAGGTGATGGTTGTGGTAAACCACTGTCGTTCACTGTGTTCACTGTTGTTGTTGTTGTTGTTGTTGTTGTTGTCGTTCACTCTTGTTTCACTGTTATACCCGATTATGCCTCAGCTGACTTCGCCCTTGGCTACCTGGTATAAGGACGGCCGCACGGCAGCTCTCTGGCATTCGGTCGTCCACTAGAGGCATAGTCCTGATCTGTTTGAAGTGCAATTCAGTAGTTAATAAAAGCCTGTCGTTCTGAACTCTGCTCAGTCTTTTATTAGAATTGATAGCGCATCAATGGTTTCATTTTTGAACTTGCCTGTGTACATTGAGGACAAAGTGCTGAGCAAAAAGTTGGAGTCGTGGGACATTAAAATCTGTTCTGAAATAAAGAGGAGGTACTATCCGGGAACACGGGTAGCAGACGGAACCTGGTATGTAAAGGTGCGGTTCCCAGAGGGGGTGAGGTCTTTGCCGTACAGTATGAAGTTCAAGACACTGGAAGGAGTGCAGTACTTTCGCGTGCTGCACGATAACCAAGTAAAGGTGTGTTACTATTGTCTGGGACATGACCATCTCGTAAGAAACTGTCCTGATTTGTATTGTTACAATTGCGGTGAGTCGGGACATATCGCGCGGAGCTGCAAGGCGGAGAGCTGTGGGGTGTGTCGTAAAGGCCCCACCCGCTGTGAGTGTGTGGCAGAAGGGAGCGAAATGAGTGATGAGGAGGTGGGAGAAGGAGCAGGAGAGGAGTGTGGAATGGCCGGAGGTGCGGTGCAGTCGGAGGACACAGCCGGTAAAATGAAGGAAAAAGGAGCACAGGAAGAGGCAGAGGATGGCGGAGCGGAGATCGAGATGGAGATGGCGGAAAGCATGGCGAGTGCTATGGAGGGGAACAACGACAGCAGCGGGCAGCGAGGGTTGAGTGCAGACTCGAGCCTTAGTGCAGTTCAGCTCCCCCTGGGGAGTCTGGTGTCTGCGGGGGGAGAGGAGGCAGGAGCAGGGTGTGTGGTGGATGTGAGTGCTCCGGGGAGAGGCGGGGAGTCGGATATTTTGGTGAGCGGGAGGGGGCAGGGCGGGGCGAGGGTGCAAGAGGCAGGAGCCTTAAAGGGACAGTAGGATGGGATCGGCGAGATAGAGACGTCAGAAGGGAACAATTTAGGTGCGCTATTGTCCCATGGAGTGAGGGAACAAGGTGCAAGGGTCAGAGGTGGAGACGTGGTCGAAGGGACCGGCACAGTGGGAGAAACTGCGATAGCAGGAAGACTCTCTATGGGAGATGAAGTATCTGACGAGGAGCATGATGATGTACCTGACGGGGAGCAGGCAAAGGGGGTTGCAGAAGAGCTTGAGTGTGAGGAAGTAGAGGGGAACAGAGACATGGAAATCGGGGATGGGGTGGTATCATGTGAAAAGGGAGAGGTTAGTGAGGGGCAGAAGGAGGGAGGAAGGGCAGCTCCTGGGCCCAAACTTAAAGCAAGGAAGAGGCTGAAACAGCAGGGAAATGTTAAACAGGAGGGGAAAAAGAGCCGGAGGCTGCAGGAAAAAGCAACAGCTGCCCGAGAAGTTGGGAAGGAGCATGTGAGGAGGGAAGGGCCAGAGATTAAATGATGGGGAGATTATTAGGCATACTTCCCTTCTTTGGAGCCACGATTACATTGGTCTCGATTAATGTGAATGGACTGAGGGGTGAGAAGAAATTGCAGCAGTTGTTGCAGGGTTTTAAAGGTACGGACTTGTGTCTGCAAGAAACCTTTTGTGATGAGGATATCCTAGAAAGAGTTCAGAAGGTTTGGAAGGGAGAGGTGTTTGCGAGTTGTGCAAACAATAACCGTAGAGGGGTGGCTGTTTTGGTGAGTCCGTCCATAAAAGAGAACGTTGCCTTGATGGACAAGGACGCTGAGGGATGATTTTTACGGCTAAGGGTAAAAATGGAGGGATTTAATTACGATCTCTTTAATATCTATGCACCGAACGACCATTGCAAGCGTCGCGAGTTTTTTCGGGGGTTATTCACTGAAGCGGCAGAGGTGGAAAATCCTTGTATAGTGGGGGATTTTAATGTCTTTTTATCTCGGATGGACATTTCAGCCCAGATGACCTTTAAGGATGATAACTCCAGAGGGATGATTGTAAAAATGATGGCAAATTTAAATTTGAGAGACTTATGGAGGGACCGGAACCCCATAAAAAGGGAGTTCTCCAGATCAGGTTGGGTGGGTGATGTTTTAAAACAGAGCCAAATAGATTTAGTGTTAATGCAGGAAGGGTTAAGTTCTGAGGTGATGGAGATTTATTATAAAAAAGTATTTTTTAGTGATCACTCGGCTTTGGCTCTTAGAATTAGGAACAGCAGAGCTAAGATCGGTTCAGGGGTATGGATTTTAAACAATCAATACCTGAAAGAAATTGCTTATAAAAAAGGGATTATAAATACAATAAAGAATGCTCAGAAGGAACCTTTGTTCTTGAAAGAAAGAAGAGTTTGGTGGGATAATTTCAAATATGAGGTAAAAGTTTTTTCGGTACGTTATGGGAAAAAGAGGGCGGCAGCTAACCAGCGTCGAGAAGAGAATATAAATAAAAGGTTTACGGATGTCTGTAAAGCTGTTGACGGAGGGGATAAGGGAGCGGAGACTAAGTTCCGGGTGCTAAAGGAAGAGTGGGAATTATTGCAAGCTGAAAAATGCAAGG
The DNA here is from genome assembly GCF_052327205.1 of Somniosus microcephalus. NCBI lineage: Eukaryota > Metazoa > Chordata > Chondrichthyes > Squaliformes > Somniosidae > Somniosus > Somniosus microcephalus. The sequence goes on from NC_140997.1 coordinate 102,445,055, forward strand.
GGGCCATTCTCCGTGCAAAGGCTAGAGATGCATTGGAGGGCGAAAGATGCACTAGATATTTTCTAGAGCAAGAAAAGCTGCGACAGAGATTATCGTTAATTGAAGAGTTGAAGGTAGGGGAGAAGATCATTCATGAAAGTGGGGAGATTTTAGAGGCGGCTAGCAGCTTTTATCAAGAGTTATATACTAAAGAAGACATTTCCAATTTGGCGATGGAGAAGGTTACTGCTTTTATTGAAGAGGGTTTAAAGGAGGATGAGAGAAGCATGTGTGACAAAGAAGTAGGATTAGCGGAAATAAAAGTAGCAATAAGTGGAATGAAGGGGGGTAAAAGCCCAGGGTCCGATGGACTAAGTGCAGAATTTTATAAAGAATTTTGTGAGATTTTAAGTCCATTGCTCTTAGAAGTTTTTAAGGAAATTAAAATTGAGGGAAGCCTGGCCCCATCTATGAGGAGAGGGATCATAAGCTTAGCTTATATAAAAATAAAGGGGATAGACGGGATCTGAAGAATTGGAGGCCCATCACATTATTAAATGTGGATTATAAGATCTTGGCGAGGGTTATGGCAAATCGTTTGAAGGAGGTGTTACCGCAGATAGTTTGGCCCTCTCAGTCCTGTGGAGTCATAGGCCGGGACATCGCAGACTCTGTGGTCTCAATCCGAGATGCGATAGAGCTCATGGAAGAGAGTGGGAGGGAGGCTTATGTATTAAAGATAGATCAAGAGAAAGCCTTTGATAGGGTCTCTCATGAGTTTTTATTGAAGGTTTTGGAAGCATTTGGTTTCAAGGAAAATTTAATTCAGTGGATAAGGATTTTTTATTCAAACATATTTAGCTGTGTTAAATGTAATGGTTTTTTATCCAAGTATTTTCCGATAGAGAGATCAGGGAGACAGGGTTGTCCCCTGTCCCCATTGTTGTACACATTGGTAGCAGAACCATTAGGTTACATGATGCGAAAGAAACAAGGTGTAGTTGGGATTGTGGTCCCCAGTTCTGGGCTGGTGTCGGTGATACACCAATATGCAGATGACACAACCTTATCATTGAGAAATGGGGAGTCAGTGAGGAAAGCTATGGATGTAGTGGAGGAATATTGTAGAGCTTCAGGAGCCAGAGTGAATTATAGTAAGTCCCAATGCCTGGTTGCAGGGAGGGGTAGGGGGGAATGGTTGGGGGAATGTCCCTTTAAGGTGGTGGAGGTTTTGGAAGTTCTGGGGGTGCATATGGGGTGCAGGAAAGATAGGGATGAAGTGGATCGATTAAATTGGGAACCGAAGGTTATGAAAATTAAAAAGATTTTGGGAAGATGGGAAAGAAGGTGGTTGAAAGTGCAAGGAAGAGCAACAGTGGTGTCTGCTCTCCTGCTATCTAAGCTATGGTATTTATTGACGGTGGAGGATATTCCTGAGTGGGCTGAAAAGTCCATCCGAGAGGCTTGTGTGAGGTTTTTATGGGAAGGGAAACCAGCCTTGGTGGCATATAATACCATCATTGGACGGAGAAATCAGGGAGGACTCAATTTCCCAGATATTGATTTGAAGAAAAAATCCTTTAGAATCAAATGGGTGAAGAGATTTCTTCAGAAGTCAAATACAAGTTTTTGGAAGAGTTGTTTTGAGCATTTTTTTAAACTAAGTGGGATAGGAGGGCAGGGGATATTGTATATGGAATACAATAATATGTTTTTGAAATCGATTAAACTTCTCCCCAGGTTTTATAAGGGGGTTGTAGAGACTTGGGCCCAATTTTTAAAAAGTATGCAGTTTATGCCCAAGGGGGCTGAGGAATTTTTAGAACAGCTCTTATTTTTGAACAGGTGGGTCAACATCGAAGGAGAGGTTTTATTTAATCAAGCTTTTATAAAAGCTGGGATTATATCTGTTGTGTATGTAAACTGTTCCACCTTAAGAGAGCTTAAGCCTGTTCCACCTTAAGAGATGTACTACTTTCTCAGGCTGCTGTAGACGTAATACCGGGGGTGAACACACCGGTATATAAGCACTGTGCAGTAATCTTGTATTCAGAATAGTCCCTACCTCCAACCAGTAAAGACCTGTTTTATTGTTACTGATTAAGTCTGAGTATTAATTACTTGAACAACTCACAGACTTAACACTGGCGACGAGTCTGATTCGGACCCTGCGGCAGTCACTCCACGGCAGCTTCGTCCACAGCCAGGACGTTGCAGAGAGGTTTCCACCCTCTCCACCCCACTGGAAGACATCCTGACCTCAGAGCCTCCATCGGCGACCGTCAGCTTCTTCTCCAGCTTGGTGGTGGGTAAGCCGTTGTCTGAGCCGGGCAGCGACGCGACAGGCAGTCGACCGCGTTGGCCGCACGAACGGGGCTGGGGGAGCCGGAGAAATAGGGCGCGAGAGCCGCTTCGAGCGGGAGGCGTTTCAACAGAGCGATCGCATCTCCTGATAAGGGCCGCACTCAGGCGATCGCGGCGAAGATAAGGGCCGCACTCGGGGGCTGAAGGGAGACGGCGTCGGGGGACGGGTGATGACCGCCAAGCGTGGGAAAACCGCCACTTTGTGGGCGGAGGACGACGGCAAGAGCGGGAAGCCGCCATCTTGGATAGCAGTAAAAAAAAAAAAATCTGAGAAATTGCAAATCTGATAAAGTACTACAATGCCTATACACGGGAATATTAGCAACTTTGATAGTGACATCGAAGATTGGGCCATATATGTTGAACGAGTTAAAAATTATTGTAAGGCCAATAAAATTCGTGAGGCTGATAAAGCACTAACATTATTAAATTTAATGGGTGCGAAGACATACGGGCAATTGAAACACCTGTTATCACCAGATGAACCGGCGGATAAGACGTTCGATGAGATTGTTACTGTCCTGAAAGATCATCTAAACCCCACGCCGCTGATGCTAGCGGAACGATTTAAATTTTATGACAGAAGGCAGCTACAGCATGAAAGCAATGCTGAATATTTGCTGGAATTGCGTAAATTAGCGAAATATTGCCAGTTTGGAACGGGACTGACAGATGCACTACGAGACAAATTTGTGTGTGGTTTATTTAAACAGGATACACAAAAGCGACTGCTCGAGGAGAATGAGCTGACGCTTGAGAAGGCGGTCACTATGGCAGCAGCACACGAAGCCGCAGCGAGAGGCACGGCAGTAATGCAGCTACGGTCACCGGAGCTCAGTGCACACAAATTGGGTGTGAGTTCTGTTAAATGTTATCGTTGTGGAAAGACAACGCATGATCAGAACCAGTGTTGGTTTAAAAACCAAGAATGTAGAACTTGTGGTAGGCTTGGACATATAGCTAGAGTATGCAGGTCAGCGAAGAAGACCAGCAACAAGAAGTCACCGCAAGGGAAATACGCAAAGGTACACAAGGTGGCCGAACAGGAGTCCGATTCAGATGCAAGCAGTATTGAACTGGCTAGCTTAAGGGTACTCAACGTTGGTAAGGGTGCAGACCTCCAGACAATTTGGGTTACTCTTCAGATAGAAGGAGTCCAAGTAAAAATGGAATTGGACACTGGATCGGCATTGTCGGTCATGAATAAGAAAGATTACAGAAGGTTATTCCAACATATTCCCCTACAGGATACGGAGATTATATTGACAACCTACACGGGGCAGAGAGTGTACCCCATCGGGACAATAAAGGTTGCAGTGGCCAACAAGGGCGAAGGAAGTCAAATAATGGACTTATATGTGCTACCGGAGGGAGGTCCACCACTACTAGGCCGGGAGTGGTTTAGAAACATAAATATGGACTGGCATTCGCTAAAAGCCATAAAGAGTGAGAACTCGGTGCAGATAATCAGCCCAGACTCTAGAACTGATGATGGTAAGACCAACCCATGTGCAAAAGACAAAGTTTCAGCACAGAATTCCACTGAGCAACAACAACATAGTTTAACAGAGAATTCTGAGTCTGTCAAGTCTACTGATATGCACATTTTTGAGGGACACTGGGCTCGAACTCAACTCCATTTCAAACTACAACAGCAACTAGAACAAATGATTTGCCGTTTTGAGCAAGAGATGAATGAAATAAAAAAGTTCTTTGTGACAGAGTGGGAGAATCTGGAAAGGCAACAGAAGCAACTGATGGAGAAAATGGAGCAGGAGCACACCAACAATCTGCGCGAGGAGGCCGAACGAATCAAAGCTGATTCAGATTCTGAAGGTGCGTGCCATAATCTGGTGTCAGAAGAGTTAACCGTCAGCCAACTCCTTCATATGCTGAGGGACAAGACTCTGAAATGGGAAAAACTTGAACACGAGCTGCGATCTTCAAAGGAAAAGGGTTCGGAGCTCTCAAAAGTCATTGAGATGGCTGATGTGACGACACAGACTGAAACGACTGCAACAGAGCAGCCATTGGATGCCAAAAGTACGCTGACTCACGTCAATGTAGAACAACAGACCGCTGAAACAGCTGCTCCGGTAGAGGGATTGCATAGTCCGATCAATCAATCTCCAAAGGAAGTTGAAGTATTAAAATCACAAATGAGGTCACTAGTAAACGACTTGCTGAAAGCCCAGAAAAAGCTGGATGCAGAGGTACACATGAAGAAGTCTCTTCAGGAAAGATGTCTGGATTTGGAACAAGAGCTGGCTAACGTCCAGCTGGGTATGGAGGAAATAGACGACCCTCTCACTGGTCTAGCTCAGGACGACACCGAATATTACCATGACCTGGTGGACGACACCGAATATTACGATGTCCTGTCCTGCCCAGCTTGTAACTTCGACTCCCAAAGTGCAGAAATCATGGAGGAGCACCAAAAGTCTACGGAACATCGGGAGAAGCTGGCTCTACGATGGAAACAGGAGGAAGAGAAGGAGGAACTGCGCATGCAGCTGGCAGCTGTGGCAGCTGACAATGGAGCCCAGAGAGTCTCCAAGAAGCAGAAAAGGAAAAGTAAAAACAGAAGATGACCCATCTGAACCATTATCACCTCTACCAGATCACACACGTGGTCCCTCCGAACGGAGCCAAATCAGTTCGGAAGTTCAAGCTGTTAAATCCATGAAAGGACTATTGAATGAGTAACGTGAACCAACTACACCACAGAGATTGAATCTGTGAACTGTTTTCCGCAGAGACTGAATCTGTGATATGTTACGTTAAACATGAAGTTATATATGTATATATGTTATTACGTTATGTTAAATGGGGGGGATGACTATAAAGCTAAGAAGGGAGGAGTGTTGTGTATGTAACCTGTTCCACCTTAAGAGAGCTTAAGCCTGTTCCACCTTAAGAGATGTACTACTTTCTCAGGCTGCTGTAGACGTAATACCGGGGGTGAACACACCGGTATATAAGCACTGTGCAGTAATCTTGTATTCAGAATAGTCCCTACCTCCAACCAGTAAAGACCTGTTTTATTGTTACTGATTAAGTCTGAGTATTAATTACTTGAACAACTCACAGACTTAACAATATCGGTGAAAGATGTATTATACGAGGTGATTCCAGGTTGGTTGCCGGAAGCGATAGTGAGGGACATGGTGTGGGAGGAGGATCAGGAGGTAGAGGAAAAAGCAATAGGAATTATGTATGAGAAGATTGTGAGGGCAATGCCACAGGATTGGATGGAAGAAATAAATGCGGAAATCTCCAAAGGAAGTAAAATGCGTCCTGCTTTTCCAAGCTTTGTACTGGAGAAAGGGGGAGAGTTCGTCCAATTTGACAACTGTAATACTCGAGATTTCCATGAGGTATTTAGAGAATGGAGATTCAAGACACCTGCTGGTCAGGAGTTTTGGCAGAGTATATACCCACAGCTGGACTTCAACAGGATTTGGAAGGGAGTGTGGGCGAATTTTAAATGTCCAGAGTGGATTGAACTGGATTTCAAATTGGCTCATAACCGGATTTTTACCATGAAGGTCTTGTGCAGGATTGGGCGAGTGGAGGCGGCAACTTGCCCAGTGTGTGGGACACGGGATGAGACTCTGTCCCATTTACTGGTGTTATGTCCGCAGTTAAATGACTTTAAGTACTATGTTCGACAGTTGTGTGAAGCTTTTTTGCTAGGTGGAGACCGATGAGTGAGAATGGGAATCCCGTGGGACTCAATTTTGAGATGGGGATTGCAGGAGAGTCTGCCCGAGTCTAGCGGAGCAGCAATTAATTTAATGTTCAGTTTGGCTAGATTTGTGGTTGTGCAAAGAAGGAATGCTCTGTTTTTTAAGGGGAGGAGAATCAATCTAAAAGAGTATTTTAAATATAAGCTGAAAGATCATTATAAGGTGCTGTGGATGTTTTATTCAGAAAGGAATTTAAGGATAGTATTTTACAACCAATTTTTAAAGTACAATCGATTAATATATGTTACAGGAGACAAATTAAACTTCAGGTTTTGATTTTAAAGTATGGTGGCGGAATGGCTGTGCAGAGCGGCGGAATTGATTTGTATCATACAGTGAAATGATCAAGATGTTGTAAATATTCTTAATGTTCAATAAAGTATATATATTAAAAAAAAGTGGGTAGCACACTCACCTCTGAATCATAAGGTTGTGGGTTCAAGTCCCTCTCCAGGAACTTGAGCACATAAAGCTAGGCTGACACTCCAGTGCAGTACTGATGGAGTGCTATACTGTCGGAGGTGCTGTCTTTCAGATGAGATGTTAAACAGAGGCCCCCGTCTGCTCTCTCAAGTGGATGCAAAAGATCCCGTGGCACTATTTTGAAAAAGATTAGGGGAGTTATCCCCATTATCCTGTCCAATATTTATTCCTCAACCAACATAAGGAAAAACAGATTATCTGGTCGTTATCACATTGCTGTTTGTGGGAGCTTGCTGTACACAAATTGGCTGCCACATTTCCTACATTACAACAGTGAATGCACCTCAAAAGTATTTCATTGGCTGCAAAGCGCTTTGAGACGCCCGGTGGTCGTGAAAGGTGCTATATAAATACAAGTCTTTCTTTCTTTTATGTTACTGGACTAGGAATCCAGAGGCCCCGACTAATAATCCAGAGACATGAGTTCAAATCCTACCACGGCAATTTATGAATTTGAATTCAGTTAATGAAGTGGTAGTATCAGTAATGGTGACCTACTGACCTTTCTTAAAAACCCAACTGATCCATTACTGTCCTTTAGGGAAGGAAACCTGCCGTCCTTACCCGCTCCAGCCTATATGTGACTACAGACTCTTAACTAGCCTAGCAAGCCACTCAGTTGTCATCACCACCGGCAATTAGGGAAGGGCAATAATTGCCGGCCTTGCCAGCGACGCCCACATCCTGTGAATGAATTTAAAAAATGATATGTGCTTTGTGACGTCCTGAGGTCTTTCTTTCTGTCTAGCTGGTCCATGATGCCCACTTTCTACAGGGGCCATGGGCTACTGATCTGTATATTATTTAATTTTGTGTCCTGAGTCCAACGATGTTGGTGCAACTGCTCGAGCCATCTATTCTGTGTGCTTCACCGCCCTTTTGGATTTTCTTTTTTCTCTCCTGTAAGGGGTTTTCCTCGAGAGGTTTCCCTGAGGTTTCTCTCTCTGGAGGCCTCTCTCTCTTGCACAGTAAACCTTGAGTGGTTCGACCCACTCGCCCCTTAGATTCTATACTCTGGACTTAGGCGCAGGAACTACAATGTAGAGAAAACTCTTGTAGACCAAGTTTGATGAAACAAAATGAAATGTTATTGCATAAGGAAAAATATTAAATCAAATGCAAGCAGATAAGGGAGTACATGGGAGGGAAAAACACACAAACAAATCATAACGACACAGTACTAACTAAGGCAAATACAGGCATCTTACACTCTACAAAGATCATCATGAAATAAGGAAACACACGGAACATCGAGGGACAACAACTCATGTTAATAGTACCCTTAAATCCACCCCCTTATTAAACCTGTCTAGATCTGATTGTGAAGGGCCAGAAACATGCTCACCAATCCCACTAGGAAGTGCAAGGTTTTGAAATCGAGCCTGTGTTTGGTCCATTCAGGTGTTTTGTCTCCACGTGGATCGTGGAGCCCCTGCGAGCTGCGCCACACCTCTCTCCTGAGGTGGGGGTCGGGGGCGGCTGGACACCAGTGGGCCTGGATGTCAGCAGGGTCGAGGATCGTCGGCTCGACCCTGGTTAGAGGAGCCTTGGGCTGGCTCCCATCACTTCTTCAGGTTCCTTTTCTCTCTTCTCCCGAGCCGGGGTGGCTGGCAGGTTTCTTCTCCTGGGACCTTTATTTTTTTGTTTCTTCTCCCAAGTTGGGTTGATGGCCTCTCGTTCCGGCAACAGCCCGGGGACAGTCGATGATCTCCCGATGTGCTTCCCCGGGGCGGAATGCCGGCTTCGAGATGGCCTTCTCGATGTTAGCTTTCTTCTTCCTCCTGCGATTGCCTGCTTCTTCTTCTGGCTGTCCAGATTCAAACTCGACACAAGCTGCAACGGTCTCCAAGCTTGCAACTGTGTTCCAGCTCGACTCCGTTCTGCTTCCGTAACCCCCTCCAACTGTGACTCCAGTTATACCCTTTCTTCAGCGGCTTCACTTCCCGCCCAAAATCAGGTTAGTCTTTGTTTTATTTTTGGCGGGCTGGGAGCACAGTGGGGTAGTCATTATATTTTTTAATGTTTTAAACGGCTGGTAAGAGGCCCATCTCTGGTCTGGAATTACCTTCATTGTTTTGAATGTCCTGCTGATCTCGTTATCTAGTCCTGGGTGCTGTTCTCATGAATATGAAATTGTCCCCTTTTGTCTGGGTCAACATTTTGCTGGCCTCTGTCTCCAGGCCAATCTTGACTAGATCTGCATCTAATCCATATGCATACGTGTGGGTCTGGTTTCGTTCTCTCAGAAACGGCTTCCAGAACTTGCTGTAGGTTGAATCCACAAAGCTGTCTGAGGTTGCGCAGGAACCATTTTAAAGTGTCCCAATAAGCTGGTCACATGGTATGGTGGCCATTTTGTATGCCCCTTTTTCTGGGCTTCTTTTAAAACAGTCTTTAAAATCATGGCCTCTGCTGCCATTTGACACTTATTAATGTAAAGTCCAATTTTGCGAATCCTACACTCCCCCCTGATACTGTAACTTGCTTGAAGTATTATAATTCTGGGTGAGCAAAATTTTCTGACTTTCCACAATCTAACCATCCCCAGTATTTACCTATCTATGACCCCACGACACATGCATTTCCCATTTCAGAAAATCTAGTGTACATTGAGCATCTATAAATGGCAATACCTTGGAGTTAAAAATCTAACAACTTACTTCCAGGCGTGGAGGGGGTCCTTATACCCCTACATCACCTAGTGTATACACATTACTTTCTAATAATAACATCACATCTAATTCAAATGCAATAATAAAATAAAATACATACACGAAAATTCAAAATGCACATGAATACATGTCAAAAATAATACAGAGGAGGGAGGGAAAACTTTAACTTTATACAAAGCAGCAAAATCTAAATGGGTGTCTCTTCTTCTACCCGCACATAATGCTCCCTCCATTCCCCTCTATTCTCATTCTTTTGCGAATGTTTGACCTTTTTACAGTGTACAAACAGTAAATAAACTACAATGACAACCTGGCACACTACAGGAATGTGGGAGGTTATTCTAATCCAGGAAGGGATTTCTATATTGGTGAACAGGTCCCACCATGGTGGGGTCACTATATCCAATATGTCTGCCCCTATCTCTAGAGTTCTCTGCTCCAGTGTGTAGAAGTGTTTTTCTGAAACAACAACGGCTTTTAATATCTTGGTGAGGTGTTCAGGGAGAGGGGGAATGATATATCCAAAATGTGCAATGAATCGCTGCAAATCGGTGAAATTCTCTTTCACAGTGATGTGAACAGTGGAAGGTTCAGGAATGGGGACAATTCGCTCTTGGGCCACTTGAACTTCTGCCCTGGGCTTGAAACAGAAGCTGCTGTCACTAACCGGACACCAACCATGCTGTCCATGTTGGTAGTGGGGCACTGCATTGGTGACAGAATATGTCCCACCTCCTATATATGCCACCTGCGGGGGCACATGGCCTTGTGCCATTGCCTCCATGGTGCAATTTATAGGCTTCACACCAACAGTTCTGAACCCACACTGTGGTTTTGAATGGGCATTCAAGTGCTGGGGACACAGGATGATGTGTGCTCCCCGGCTCCGGCACCCCGAGAGGTCGGTACCCGTCATTGCATGCTCCCATCGAATGACGTAAGGTGGGACCCCTGTGTAGCGAATGTGCGCACCCCGCTGAATGACTCCAATGTTCTCCACCCTGTATACCGGGGCGGGTTTTGCTGACTTTCCCATCACCGGCATTCTTACCACTATACCCATAATGGTGTGATTAGACCGTCCACAGTCCACTGGGACTGGGTAGGCCTCTGAAGCTAGTCTGAGCTGGCACGGACTCAATGTATTCTCAAAAGGGTGGAGGGCTGCGAGGTGCTTGTTGCTAATCCAGGAGGGGACTAAGCCTTGCTTCAAATCCTCCAGATTACTGCGGCCCTCGCCCAGTAACCACGCCCCATATAGCACACAAGCTTCGTTCTGCGCAGCCTGATCGGACGCATTCCGATCCTCCCTGATGAGAGCATTTACCGTTCTGGCATATTTCTCCAGCTCAGCTATAATCTCTTTTAAGTGTAGTGTCATGGCCTGGTGCTCATGTAACTCAGAACCCACTACCTTATTCTCATCAGTCAGTATCTTTCTTAACTGTGTTTTCAAACCATTAATTTGGGTTTGCAGCTCCACGTCATCCAGTGTGTTGATGACGGAAGTTCCTGTATTAAAAGCTGTGAAAATATCATTTACTGCACCCCTTCTTTGTCTCCCTACTCTGTCCAAGACCTCATGTGGTGTGGTGTACAATTCGGCTCTGTCGACATCGGCAAAGTCGAATTCGTAAAACTGTTTAAACATGTTTGTTAACAGGACCTGGTATAATTGATCTGTTTCCTTGGGGCACCACGCTGGCAATCGTACCTCGGTGAGGTTTAAAATCACCGAAGCCACCGCGTAGTGGACCCCTTGGTACAGTACCTGACCTGTGGGTACCAATACCAATCCATTCCCGGGTCCCTTTGTCATGGTGGGGCACCCTTCCTTGAGGGCTTTAGCTACTGGAACTGTGGGCAGGGGCTTGCGGGGTCAGGTGATGAGCTCAGTGGCGTTTACTGGGATCTGAGAGTATGGGACTCCATGCGCCCGTGTGCTGACATCCCACCTCATTCCTTGTCCAGCATCCTGCCACTGTCTTTGGAAAAAGATGGAGACGCCTGTGGGGCAAGCGTGTTCTGAACCCCACATACAGATGTAGATCCCCTCATCTGGTTCCCACCATTAGTCCCAACAGACACTCAACCCCCCGTGAGTTCCCGTTATTGTCCGATGGGTTTTATTACCCAATCTTTCCCATTCCACCGTCGAATTCTTCATGGCGCTGCTCAACTTGCGCAGCCACCACCAGCGTTCCAAACAAACAAGGCAAATCTTCTTGCCCACGGTGACGCTCATTCTGGGCGCAATGATCCGCACCCTGGGGCACATCAGAGACGTTTCTCTGTATGCAAATCCCGTCTGGCTGGAGTATTCAGTAGAGTTCGACCCCAGCCAGCCTGGCCATCTCCCTTCATGGAAGTAGGCAGCAGTCCCTTCAGCGTCCCGTGAGCCGGTTCCGTCAGTCGCGATGGGGCCTCTGTTTCCAGAGCACCCGTATATGGTGGAGTCCTTGGTGCGGCCCCGATAGGCCCAGCTTCATCCGATTACCACGAACGCGATGAGGATCCCTCTCAACTTTCTCCTGGTTCCTGCAATAAATCAAACAATATAGCCAGGCTCCCGAGAGATTCTAGCTTAGGTGACGGCATGATCGGATCTTTCGACCTCGATCCAAAAACACACACATATACTGGGCAGATTTAAAACTACTTAAACTCTAATTATTTTAATATTTACACACCTTAAACTTAAATCTAAACTTATGTACAGCGCCGCCCGTCCCCGGGCGGCTTGCCTAATCCCTGATTCGACTGCAGCTTGCTGCTCCCTGTGGCGGGGCTGCAGTGACCTGTGGCTCTGGACTGCAGCTCGCCGCTCCCTGTGGCGGGGCTGCAGTGACCTGTGGTTCTGGTTCCCCGCAGCCTTTTGCTGCTAAACGGGGACTGTGTTTTTTCATGGATTTTTGAAGTCGGCGTTTGCTTGGAGTGGGGGACTCGGGCCAAGCTTTTACAGGCTGAGGCGTTCGAGTCGACCTGCGAAAAGGTACTTTGGGCGTGGCTCCCTTAGCGAGTGGATCTTCGGGTGGGACCTTAGCTCTCACAGCCCGTGGCTCTTCCACGACTGTAGGCTTCAGCTCCCTTCCCTCAAGCTCCGCCCCTTTGGGATTTGGGCAGGCTCCCTTGGCGAGTGGACCTTCGGGTGGGACTTCAGCTCTCACAGCCCGTGGCTCTTCCACGACTGTGGGCTTCGGCTCCCTCCCCTCAGGCTCCGCTCCTTCGGGAATTGGGCCTGTGGCAGATGGCTCCTCCTCACCTGTCCCTGCAGGTGGAGAATCTCTGCCCCCAATTTCTACCTCCCCCACGCTCGAGTCGAGGGCGGGATCTCCGTCCTCCGACTCCACCTCCTCCAGAATCGTGTCGAGGGCGGGACCTTGTTGTTCAGGCCCCTCCTCGTCCGAGTCCCAGGCCATCGGAGAAGGCTCCCCCAAGGTGGGCGGGACAGCTTCTCCTTCCAAGCAGGCTACAACGCCAGCTTGTGTGGTCTGTGACTCATCGCGCGCCTCAGGCTGAGGATCTTTACCCTCAGACCTGGCTTCGGTTTCTGATGTTCTTGCACCCGGCTTAAACAGTTTGCACTGATTGATGTGAAACCATTTACAAGCCCTTAGCTGACCCTCTAAACTGCCAGCCCTCGCTGTTAACCTAGCGTTCTCCTCCCTTAAAGCCTGCTCAAATAACTTAGCCTCCGCAACCTGACCCCGCAGGTATTCCTCCATTTTACAGGAGGTCTCTTCCTGTGCATGTCTTTCTGGAGGACACAGGTCGACAGGCTGCGCTGGCTCTAGTCATTTGGGCACAGCGGTCGGGGTTTCGGGAGCGACAAGACCAGTGGTGATGGCTATCTTCCCCTGCGCGATCATCAGAGACCGCATTGTCTCTGTGATTGATTCAATTGCAGCGGGATCCATAACTGCACCAGCTCCTTGTGCTGGGGCAGGAGCTACGGCTTGGGTTTGGGCTGGTGCTGAGGTGGCGGTCTGGGCTTGGGCTTGGGCTGCGGGAAATCTCCCTTTATTATCCTTCCACGGATTTCTACAGTCCTTGCGCCAATGTCCATCCTTTCCACACCCGTAGCAATTGAGCTTGGCTTGGACAGGGCGATTCCCCTCCTGACACCACTCCTTCTTGCTTGGGGCTGCGGGTTTTGCCTCATGCACCTTTCCTTTCTGGGGAGGTGTTTCCTGACCTCTGCAATTCTTGTATGCCACATTTAACTGACGGAGTACCGTCTCCTCCGTGACACCGGGACCTTGGGGATCAAACCAAGTTCTGGCTAGGGCCCGTATCTCTGGCAAGCTGTTGGTAACCAAGCAACGGAGCCAATGAACCCGCTGTTCGTTGCTCATTAAAGCCCGTTCAGGCATATCCGGACAGCTGCGTCGATATACTGGCCACAGCCTTTCTGCGAAAACCCGTGGGGGTTCTCCAGATAGCTGCACAGTCCCTTCTACATGGTCAAACGGACTACCGTCGTCCACTCCCATTACTTCTAAAACTTCCTCCCTGAGATCCACATACCCTTTCCATCCCCTCTTACCATCCTCCGAGAGGCACTGAAGGATTGTGGAATCTAGGGAGAAAAGCAACAGTTTCACCTGTTCCTGATCATCACAGTCATTGATGGCTGCTGTTTCCTCTATCTCCCTGAAATGAATCGAGGGATCTCCCTTTACTGTGAGTCGTGTGAGGTGGCTCACCGTGGACCTTAATTGCGGGCCAGCGTAGGGCACCACGAGCTGGTTCTGGTGGGGTCCGACAATGCCATCGGCAGCATTGGGACCGAACCTCTGGTGCTGAGCGGGACACATCGGTGCCGGTCCCGGCTTTGCTACCAGCGGTTCTTCCTCACACTCCACCTCAGCTACCTCCTCTTTCGCTACCCCCTCCTTTTCCGACCAAGTCTCACTATGGCTCGGTGGTGCTGAGGGCTCGGTGGCTGGTACCACAATTACCTCAGCTGGAATCGGCTGTTTCGATTCCTTTAAAAAGTCCATGTGACTGGCTTTCGGGCTGACGAGACACACCATGCCTTAACCAGGGCCATTCTCAGGTCCTCTATGGTCTTTTGGCAGGGGCCGTGGTCTGTGCTCTCAAACCCATGCTCGAGGGCCAGCTTGTAAGCTGCCTTAACCTTCACTACACTCTCCTCCTGCGCTCTTAGCTGTTGTGCGAGGCGGGCGCTTTTCTCCCGTATCCTCATTTCATTAATCTTTGCCTCAGTAACCTGGCACTCCAGGCACTCTATCCTGGCCTGATGTTGACCAGCTACCACTTAGCGTTCCTGATTCTGCACGTGAAGCGCTGTGATTAGTTTTTCCCCACCCATGGCCTTTTCCTCTATCTCTGCTGCCTGGGCTGTGATCTTGGCTGCCTGTGCTGCAACGACCCGGTCCAACATCTGGACCTGCTTCTTGTAACACATCAGCCACACTGCCTTTTCCACTGACTTCTTATGCTCTTTGCTCTCTGTCCACCTGATGGCTGCGTCCACCGGCCGCCCATCCAGCAAGAGATCGGAAATCCACTGTTTAGTGAGATATACCTTGCCAAAGACATAATCCGCTATCCTCTCATCCATTGCATTTCGACCATTCAAACTTGGATCTACTACATTGCAATCCTGCTGCCATAGTCCTGCCGCGGTCGCCATTTTCTGTAAGGGGTTTTCCTCGAGAGGTTTCCCTGAGGTTTCTGTCTCTAGAGGCCTCTCTCTCTTGCACAGTAAACCTTGAGTGGTTCGACCCACTCGCCCCTTAGATTCTATACTCTGGACTTAGGCGCAGGAACTACAATGTAGAGGAAACTCTTGTAGACCAAGTTTGAAGAAACAAAATGAAATATTATTGCATAAGGAAAAATATTAAATCAAATGCAAGCAGATAAGGGAGTACATGGGAGGGAAAAACACACAAACAAATCATAACGACACAGTACTAACTAAGGCAAATACAGGCATCTTATACTCTACAAAGATCATCATGAAATAAGGAAACACACGGAACATCGAGGGACAACAACTCATGTTAATAGTACCCTTAAATCCACCCCCTTATTAAACCTGTCTAGATCTGATTGTGAAGGGCCAGAAACATGCTCACCAATCCCACTAGGAAGTGCAAGGTTTTGAAATCGAGTCTGTGTTTGGTCCTTTCAGGCATTTCATCTCCACGTGGATTGTGGAGCCCCTGCGAGCTGTGCCACACCTCTCTCCTGAGGTGGGGGTCGGGGGCGGCTGGACACCGGTGGGCCTGGATGTCGGCGGGGTCGAGGATCATCAGCTCGACCCTGGTTAGAGGAGCCTTGGGCTGGCTCCCATCACTTCTTCAGGTTCCTTTTCTCTCTTCTCCCGAGCCGGGGTGGCTGGAAGGTTTCTTCTCCTGGGACCTTTATATTTTTGTTTCTTCTCCCAAGTTGGGTTGATGGCCTCTCGTTCCGGCAACAGCCCGGGGACGGTCGATGATCTCCCGATGTACTTCCCTGGGGTGGAACGCCGGCTTCGAGATGGCCTTCTCGATGTTGGCTTTCTTCTTCCTCCTGCGATTGCCTGCTTCTTCTTCTGGCCGTCCGGATTCAAACTCGACACAAGCTGCAACGGTCTCCAAGCTTGCAACTGTGTTCCAGCTCGACTCCGTTCTGCTTCCGTAACCCTCTCCAACTTTGACTCCAGTTATACTCTTTCTTCAGAGGCTTCACTTCCCGCCCAAAATCAGGTTAGTCTTTGTTTTATTTTTGGCGGGCTGGGAGCACAGTGGGGTAGTCATTATATTTTAAAATGTTTTAAACGGCTGGTAAGAGGCACATCTCTGGTCTGGAATTGCCTTCATTGTTTTGAATGTCCTGCTGATCTCGTTATCTAGTCCTGGGTGGTGTTCTCATGAATATGAAATTGTCCCCTTTTGTCTGGGTCATCATTTTGATGGCCTCTGTCTCCAGGCTGATCTTGACTGGATCTGCATCTAATCCATATGTATATGTGTGGGTCTGGTTTCGTTCTCTCAGAAACGGCTTCCAGAACTTGCTGTAGGTTGAATCCACAAAGCTGTCTGAGGTTGCGCAGGAACCATTTTAAAGTGTCCCAATAAGCTGGTCACATGGTATGGTGGTCATTTTGTATGCCCCTTTTTCTGGGCTTCTTTTAAAACAGTCTTTAAAGTCATGGCCTCTTCTGCCATTTGACACTTATTAATATAAAGTCCAATTTTGCGAATCCTACACTCCTTATAATGTAAAGAGCGGACCTGTGTGTGGAACAGTGAGCGCGGCAGGTTTAAAAGGAGCAGAGAGGCAAGGCCCGACCAGAGCGGACCTGTGTGTGGAACAGCGAGCGCAGCGGGTTTAAAAGGAGCAGCGAGGCGACGCCCGACCAGAGCGGACCTGTGTGTGGAACAGTGAGCATGGTAGGTTTAAAAGGAGCAGAGAGGCGAGGCCCGACCAGAGCGGACCTGTGTGTGGAACAGCGAGTGCGGCGGGTTTAAAAGGAGCAGAGAGGCGAGGCCCGACCAGAGTGGGCCTGTGTGTGGAACAGCGAGCACAGCGGGTTTAAAAGGAGCAGAGAGGCAAGGCCCAACCAGAGCGGACCTGTGTGTGGAACAGCGAGCGCAGCGGGTTTAAAAGGAGCAGCGAGGCGACGCCCGACCAGAGCGGACCTGTGTGTGGCACAGCGAGCACGGCAGGTTTAAAAGGAGCAGAGAGGCGAGGCCCGACCAGAGCGGACCTGTGTGTGGATCAGCGAGTGCGGCGGGTTTAAAAGGAGCAGAGAGGCGAGACCTGACCAGAGCGGACCTGTGTGTGGAACAGCGAGCGCGGCGGGTTTAAAAGGAGCAGAGAGGCGAGGCCCAACCAGAGCGGACCTGTGTGTGGAACAGCGAGCGCGGTGGGTTTAAAAGGAGCAGCAAGGCGACACCTGGCCAGAGCAGACCTGTGTGTGGAACAGCGATCACGGCGGGTTTTAAAGGAGCAGAGAGGCGACGCCCGACCAGAGCCGTCCTGTGTGTGGAACAGCGAGCGCGGCGGGTTTAAAAGGAGCAGAGAGGCGAGGCCCGACCAGAGCGGACCTGTGTGTGGAACAGCGAGCGCAGTGGGTTTAAAAGGAGCAGAGAGGCAAGACCCGAGCAGAGAGGCAAGACCCGACCAGAGCGGACCTGTGTGTGGAACAGCGAGCGCGGCGGGTTTAAAAGGAGCAGAGAGGCGAGGCCCGACCAGAGCGGACCTGTGTGTGGAACAACGAGCATGGTGGGTTTAAAAGGAGCAGAGAGGCAAGGCTCGACCAGAGCGGACCTGTGTGTGGAACAGCGAGCGCGGCGGGTTTAGAAGGAGCAGAGAGGCGAGGCCTGACCAGAGCGGACCTGTGTGTGGAACAGCGAGCGCGGCGGGTTTAAAAGGAGCAGAGAGGTGAGGCGTACCAATTCAACAGCGGGGGAGAGAGGCAAAAAGTAATCAAAGTGTGACGTCACCAGGAAGCAGGTAACTGATTGGTTGGTGAGTATTTCTCTCTTTTTTAAACTTTAACTCTGTGGGTTGTAATTACTAAGGTCTCTCTGGTGTAGTGGGGACTGTTGCTAAACTATTTAACTGTAGTGTAATTAGTGGGATTGATTGATTTAATTTAAATTCAATTAATTAAAGGGTAAGTCATGGCAGGATAGCCCGGCCACGTGACATGCTCCTCCTGCGATATGTGGGAACTCAGGGTCCCTTCCTGTGTCCCTGAAAATGACATGTGCAGGAAGTGTATCCAGCTGCAGCTACTGACAGACCGCATTGCGGCACTGGAGCTGTGATTGGATGCATACAGGAGCATTCGCGATGCTCAGGACATCATGAATAGCACATTTACAGAGTTGGACACACCGCAGGTACAGGTTGCACAGGAAGAAAGGGAATGGGTGACCAACAGGTGAAGTACTAGGCGCAGGCAGGTAGTGCAGGGGTCCCCTGCGGACATCCCCCTCTCAAACAGATACACCACTTTGAGTGCTGTTGGGGGGGGATGGCTTATCAGAGGAAAGCAGCAGCAGCCAACTTCCTGGCACCAGGGGTGGCTCTGCTGCACAGCATGGGAGGAAAAAGAGTGGAAGAGCTATAGTAATAGGGGAGTCTATTGTAAGGGGAATAGATAGGCGTTTCTGCGGCTGCAAACGAGACTCCAGGATGGTGTGTTACCTCCCTGGTACAAGGGTCAAGGATGTCTCAGAGCAGCTGCAGAACATCTTGGAAGGGGAGGGTGAACAGTCAGCTGGCGTGGTGCATATAGGCACCAACAATATAGGTAAAAAGCGGGATGAGGTCCTAAAAGCGGATTATAGGGAGTTAGGAGGTAAATTTAAAAATAGGACCTCAAAGGTAGTAATCTCAGGATTGCTACCAGTGCCACGTGCTAGTCAGAGTAGGAATAGAAGGATATTTCAGATGAATACGTGGCTAGAGGAATGGTGCAAGGGGGAGGGATTCAAGTTCCTGGGACATTGGAACCGGTTCTGGGGGAGGTGGGACCAGTTCAAACCGGACGGTCTGCACCTGGGCAGGGCTGGAACCGATGTCCTAGGGGGAGTGTTTGCTAGTGCTCTGGGGGAGGGTTTAAACTAAAATGGCAGGGGATTGGGAACCTGAGCAGGGAGAGAGAGGAAAGGGAAACAAGGATAAAAGCCAAAATAGGAAGGAGAAAAACAAAAGTGGCAGTCAGAGAAATCAGCAGTTTAAATCAAAAGTGGCCACAGTAAATAATAATTCTAATAGGTCTAAGAGTGTTAAAAAAACAAGCCTGAAGACTTTGTGTCTTAATGCAAGGAGCATTCGTAATAAGGTGGATGAATTGGCTGCGCAAATGGAGGTAAACGAACATGATTTGGTTGGGATTACGGAAACGTGGCTCAAGGACGGCCAAGGCTGGGAACTCAACATCCAGGGGTATTCGATATTCAGAAAAGATAGGCAAAAAGGAAAGGGAGGTGGGGTAGCATTACTGGTTAAAGAAGGGATTAACACAATTGTAATGAAGGATATTAGCTCTGATGATGTGAATCTGTATGGGTAGAATTGAGAAATACTAAGGGGAAGAAAACATTAGTGGGAGTGGTATATAGACCTCCAAACCTTAAGGCGGAGGTTGGGGATGACATTAAAAGGGAAAGTAAAGAAGCGTGCAATAAGGGCACAGCAGTCATCATGGGTGACTTTAATCTACATATAGATTGGGCTAACCAAATTAGTAACAATACTGTGGAGGAGGAATTCCTGGAGTGTTTACGGGATGGTTTCCTGGACCAATATGTCGAGGAACCAACCAGAGATCAGGCCATCTTAGACTGGGTATTATGTAACAAGAAAGGATTAATTAGCAATCTTGTTTTACGATGCCCCTTGGGTCAGAGCGATCATAATATGATCGAATTCTTCATTAAGTTGGAGAATGAAGGAGTTGACTCAGAGACTAGGGTCCTCAATTTAAATAAAGGAGACTACGATGGTCTGAGGAGCGAGTTGGGTAGGATTGATTGGGGAATGTCACTCAAAGGGTTGGCGGTGGATAGGCAATGGCAAACATTCAAAGACCGAATGGATGAACTACAGAATTTGTTCATCCCAGTTTGGCATAAAAATAAAACAAAAAAGGAGACTTAACCATGGCTAACAAGGGAAATTAGGGATAGCATACCATCCAAGGAGAGGACATATAAATTGGCCAGAAAAAGCAATAATCCTGAGGATTGGGAGCAGTTTAGGATTTAACAAAGGAGGACAAAGGGATTAATTAAGAAAGGGAAAATAGATTATGAGAGTAAGCTTGCAGGGAACATAAAAACTGACTGTAAAAGCTTTTATAGATATGTGAAGAGAAAAAGATTGGTGAAGTCAAGCGTAGGTCCCTTGCAGTCAGAATCAGTGGAATTTATAATGGGGAACAAAGAAATGGCAGGCCAACTAAATACATATTTTGATTCTGTCTTCACAAAGGAGGACACAGATAACCTCCCAGAGATGCTGGGGAACATAGGGTCTGATGAAAGGGTGGAACTGAAAGAAATCAGTATTTGTAGGGAAATGGTGTTAGGAAAATTGATGGGACTGAAGGCCGATAAACCCCCAGGGCCTGACAATCTACATCCTAGTGTACTTAAGGAAGTGGCCCTAGAAAGAGTAGATGCATTGCTGGTCATCTTCCAGAACTCGATAGACTCTGGAACAGTACCCATGGATTGGAGAGTAGCTAATGTTTCCCAACTATTCAAAAAAGGTGGTGGTGAAAAAGCAGGGAATTATAGACTGGTAAGCCTGACATCGGTAGTGGGGAAAATGCTGGTGTCCATTATAAAAGAAGTAATAGCAGAGCACTTGGAAAGCAGTGACAGGATCGGACAAAGTCAACATGGATTTACAAAAGGTAAATCATGCTTGAATAATCTACTGGAATTTTTTGAGGATGTAACTGGTAAAATAGATAAGGGAGAACCAGTGGATGTGGTGTATTTGGACCTTCAGAAGGCTTTCGATAAGGTCCCACACAAGAGATTAGCGTGCAAAATTAAGGCACATGGGATTGGGGGCAAGGTATTGACTTGGATAGAGAACTGGTTGGCGGACAGAAAGCAAAGAGTTGGAATAAACGGGTCATTTTCCAAGTGGCAGGCAGTGACTAGTGGGGTACCGCAATGATCGGTCCTAGGACCCCAACTGTTCACAATATATATTAATGATCTGGACGAGGGAATTGGATGTAATATCTCCAAATTTGCAGATGACACAAAGCTGGGTGGGAGGGTATGCTGTGAGAAGGATGTCGTGAAACTCCAGTACGATTTGGACAGGTTGGGTGATTGGGCAGAAACACGGCAAATGCACTATAATGTGGATAAATGTGAGGTTATCCACTTTGGTGGCAAAAACAGGAAGGCAGATTATTTTTTGAATGGCAAGTGCAAAGAGACCTGGGTGTTCTTGTGCACCAGTCGCTGTAGGCAAGCATGCAGGTGCAGCAGGCGGTTAAGAAGGCAAATGGTAGCAAGAGGGTTCGAGTACAGGAACAAGGATGTCTTGCTGCAGTTGTACAGGGCCTTGGTGAGACCGCACCTTGAGTATTGTGTGCAGTTTTGGTCGCCTTATCTGAGGAAGGACGTTCTTGCCATGGAAGGAGTGCAGTGAAGATTCACCAGGCTGATACCTGGGATGGAAGGAATGACGTATGAGGAGAGATTGTGTCAATTGGGCTTATACTCACTGGAGTTTAGAAGATTGAGAGGGGATCTCATCGAAACCTATAAAATTCTGTCAGGCCTGGACAGACTAGATGCAGGAAGGATGTTTCCGATGGCTGGGGAGTCCAGAAGCAGGGGTCATAGTCTAAGGATAAGGGGTAAGCCATTTAGGACTGAAATGAGGAGGAATTTCTTCACCCAGAGAGTGGTGAACCTGTGGAATTCTCTACCACAGAAGGCAGTAGAGGCCAATTCATTAAATATATTCAAGAAGGAGTTGGATATATTTCTTAAGGCTAAAGGGATCAAGGAATATGGGGAGAAGGCAGGGACAGGGTACTGAATTTGGATGATCAGCCATGATCTCATTGAATGGTGGAGCAGGCTCGAAGGGCCGAATGGCCTACTCCTGCTCCTAACTTCTATGTTTCTATGTTGTTAGAGCTCCTCATAATCGGGTGTTCAATGATTAAGAACATCTAGGTTTATCGCAATTGAAATAAATGAACAGTCTGCAGCTCATTGTCATCCTTACGTACTCGGTCAGGCAGACTGATTCATTTCGCCAGTCTCAACCTAGCTCTTTGCTTAATTGCAACATTGAAACAGCACTCGCTGGTATTAAAGGAATGTCTCTTAAACGCTCATTCTCAACTGGAAAGTGCCACGCCACACAATATATTTACCCCATCGAGTCAGCAGAGGTGGGAAAGAGCATGGGACAGTAGTTTCATATGGTTTAGAAATAGCGTGCTTTGCCACAGCAAGGATGCAGGGCAACAGTATTTAATGCGTCAAAATATTTCTATTCTCGGGGAAAACCAACGCATTGCGAAATATAAATCAGCAGAAAGTCCCAAAAAAGAAAGTGCAAATATAATATCTCACAAGAACTTTGGAAGACAGAACCCAGAGCTGCCCAACCACGCAACGAATCTTTCTCATCACTGAGTGATCACAATGAAACTAAAGCGATTGCCTGGGAACACCCATAACGACCCTTGAGCCAGCACCAAGAGCTGCAGTGCTCAAGAGAGTCTGACACGAGGCAGACAGAACAAGTTCGCCAAATACCTGATAAACAGTGTCACCGCACAGCAGACTAATGCAGATCCCACCATTAACAGCTATCTATTTAGAATTATAATAATGCACTGCCTGCAAGGGTGATGGAAGCAAATGCAGTAGTAACTTTGAAGGGGATTACATTGCAGGGCTATGGGCAAAGGGCAGGGGAGTGGGACTGCTTGGACAGCTCTCTCACACACACGATGGGCTGAATGGCCCGCTTCCGTGCTGTCAGATTCTATGGCTTAGACATGTGGCCGCCTTACCTGCACGGTGTTTACAGCCCGCGCTCAAATGGAGAGGGCCGAGGAGCCCTGGATTTTGGGCCTCGGACCTCATCACAATGTAGGTGTTGCGGAAGCAGCCTGCACAGGCTAGTGCTCCAAGTTCCAGGTCGGGGGTCTGGAGTCTGGTGGAGGAATGGGTGGGCCTCGTAGTCCATGGTGGGGGGTCGGGCACGCCTCAGGAGTACGGTTTTGGTTGGTTGTTGGGGCGGTGCTAGGAGGTCGAAGTCAGGGGGAGATCGAGCGAGCCTGGAGGTCAGGGTCGGGAGCAGCGGTGATTATGATGAGTACTTACCCTTATTTTTTTAATTTACGTAGTGTTTGTAATGATCAGTAACATGTCATTCTAGAATGGTACACTAGGTGGAGCTGTAGAGCTGTATGTATATAACACTAGGCTACCCACAAGGCAGTAGTCAAGATGGAGGCTGTACAAGTCCACATGTAATGAATAAAGTGACTAGCTGTTCATAATGAAAACGACTAGTTATTAATGAACATAACATGGTACCAGAAGTGGTAAAATCTGCTGAATATTGTGAAATGCGACATGGAGACTTTGAAGCCACCGGAGGGTTTGAAACTCACGGGGAATGTCAACTGCAATTGGTGGACTTTCAAACTACAATTCGAACTCTACATTGCTGCCATCGGATTCGGTACGAAGCCAGATGCAAGGAAAATAGCATTGCTGCTTACGGTTGCAGGCCCACAGGCGATAGAGGTATTTAATACATTTGTATTTGATCAAGCGGAGGACAGAGAAAAACTGGACGATGTGCGAAAGAAATTTGATACAAGAAATTTGATAAACATTGTTCTCCCAAAAAGAATGAGACCTATGAGAGACACGTGTTCTGTTCACGGACACAGCAGCAAAATGAGACTTTTGATAGCTTTATGACCGATCTGAAACTGAAAGCACAGACATGTAATTTCTCTGAACTGAAATCATCCATCATTCGTGACCAGATTGTGTTTGGTATTCATGATAAAAAGGGCAGAGAACGTCTGTTGAGAGAAACCGAACTAACATTGGAAAATGCTGTGAAAATATGCCAAGCCAGTGAGCTTGCTTGGCAGCACGCAAAGACTTTCAGTGAAATTAATAATGATGCAACTGTAATAAGTAACTGTGCTGCTGTCGGTGCTGTGTCCTACAAGGGGAAGAAACGTGAACAGAAAAGAAATGCAAAGCAATCGGAGGAAGGAATTTTTAATTGTAAACGCTGTGTTTACAAACACCAGTCACGACAATGCCCAGCGTTTGGAAAAATATGCACAAAATGTTATGGAAAGAATCACTTTCCAAGCAATGCTTTTCAAAAGTAAAAACAAAGAAAGGGCAACTAGTCAAAATGATTGAGGACACTGATTTCAGTGAGACATTTTTTATACGAATGGTGTCATGTGACAATATCAAAAAGGATACAGAAAATGTGCAGCCCTCAGGAATAAACAATGCTGAACATAAAGTTAATGCAGCAAAAGAGGACAAATGGATGATCCCACCGCAGTTAAATGGAGCATTAGTTACATTGAAACTAGACACTGGGGCAAAAGCAAACTTAATCAGCATGAGTGACATTAAAAACATGAAAGAAAAGCCCAAAATACAGAAAAAGTCAGTACTACTGAAGAACTATAATGGACAGAAAATAGATAGCTTAGGTGTATGCAGACTTAAAGTGACAGTCAAAGAAAAAGTGCATCATCTCATGTTTTCTGTTGTGGCTGAAGGACTTGATTCACTACTAGGTGACAAAACTTGTGAGGACTTAGAACTGGTCAAGAGAGTCTACCGTATAAACTGTGCCAAAAGCACACCAGATGACTCAGTGGATTATGTAGTGAGTAATTTCCAGGATGTGTTCAAAGGATTTGGAGTTCTACCATTCACTTACAAGATCCAGCTAAAGGAGGATGCTCAGCCAGTGGTACATGCTCCACGGAGAGTTCCAGCACCCCTGCGTGACCGGCTCAAGAAAGAACTGGACAGAATGACCACACTAGGAGTCATCAGGAAAGTCGAAGAGCCAACAGACTGGGTTAACTCCATGGTATGTGTAAAGAAAAAGAACAATGATCTAAAAATATGCATGGATCCAAAGGACTTAAATTCAAACATAAAACGTGAACAATACCAGATTCCCAAGCGAGAAGAAATCACCAGTGAAATGTCAGGTGCCAGATACTTCACAAAGCTCGATGCCTCACAAGGATTTTGGCAACTAAAGCTGGATGAAGAAAGCACCAAATACTGTACCTTCAACACACCATTTGGCAGGTATTGTTTCCTCAGAATGCCTTTCAGGATAATATCCGCATCTGAAATCTTTCATAGAGCGATGGAACGCATAATTGAAGGTCTGGAAGGAGTTCGGGTCTATGTTGATGACATCATCATCTGGGGCTCCACACTGAAAGAACACAATGAGAGACTGACTAAAGTGCTACAGAGCATACGCCGGAATGGACTGAAGCTCAACAAAGCCAAGTGTCAGTTTGGCGTCCAGGAAGTCACTTTCCTAGGAGATAATCTATCTGGTAAAGGAATAGAGCCAGATATGGAAAAAGTAAACGCCATACTCAACATGCCCCGACCCACTGACAAAAAAGGAGTGCTACACATCATGGGGTTGATAAACTTCATTGGAAAGTTCATTCCTAACTTGTCAGCCAAGACAGACTGTCTGCGAGACCTGCTACGTAAAACAAATGAGTTCGCTTGGACAGAAAGACATGAACAAGAGTGGATGAACCTCAAAACAGTGCTGACAACCACACCTGTAATCACCTTCTTTGACCCAACAAAGAGAATCAAAGTGTCAACGGATGCATCAAAAGATGGCCTAGGCGCGGTCTTGCTGCAAGCAGAGGGTGAAGATTGGAAGCCTGTTGCCTATGCCTCCAGGTCATAGAGCCATAGAGTCATAGAGTCATAGAGTTATACAGCACGGATAGAGGCCCTTCGGCCCATCGTGTCCGCACCGGCCATCACGCCCTGTCTAATCTAATCCCATATTCCAGCATTTGGTCCGTAGCCTTGTATGCTATGGCATTTCAAGTGCTCATCCAAATGCTTCTTGAATGTTGTGAGGGTTCCAGCCTCCACAACCCTTTCGGGCAGTGAGTTCCAGACTCCAACCACCCTCTGGGTGAAAAAGTTCTTTCTCAAATCCCCTCTAAACCTCCCGCCCTTTACCTTGAATCTATGCCCCCTAGTTATTGACCCTTCTACTAAGGGAAAAAGCTCCTTAGTATCCATCCTATCTATGCCCCTCATAATTTTGTACACCTCAATCATGTCCCCCCTCAGCCTCCTCTGCTCCAAGGAAAACAAACCCAATCTGCCCAGTCTCTCTTCATAGCTGAAGCGTTCCAGCCCTGGTAGCATCCTGGCGAATCTCCTCTGCACCCTCTCCAAAGCTATCACATCCTTCCTGTAGTGTGGTGACCAGAACTGCACACAGTATTCCAGCTGTGGCCTAACCAGTGTTTTATACAGCTCCATCATAACCTCCTTGCTCTTATATTCTATGCCTCAGCTAATGAAGGCAAGTATCCCATATGCCTTTTTTACCACCTTATCCACCTGTTCCGCCGCCTTCAGGGATCTGTGTACTTGCACACCCAGATCCCTCTGACCCTTCGTCTTGCCTAGGGTCTTACCATTCATTGTGTATTCCCTTGCCTTGTTAGTCCCCCCAAAGTGCATCACCTCACACTTTTCCGGGTTAAATTCCATTTGCCACTGTTCCGCCCATCTGACCAACCCATCGATATCGTCCTGCAGACTGAGACTACCCTCCTCACTATTTACCACCCTACCAATTTTTGTATCATCCGCGAACTTACTGATCATACCTTTTACATTCATATCCAAGTCATTAATATAGACCACAAACAGCAAGGGACCCAGCACCGATCCCTGTGGTACCCCACTGGCCACAGGCTTCCAGTCACAAAAACAACCTTCGACCATCACCCTCTGCCTTCTGCCACTAAGCCAGTTTTGTATCCAACGTGCCAAGGCACCCTGGATTCCATGGGCTCTTACCTTCTTGACCAGTCTCCTGTGTGGGACTTTATCCACTGCGTTACCCTCATCCACCCCCTCAAAAAATTCAATCAAATTAGTCAGACATGATCTTCCCTTGACAAAGCCATGTTGACTATCCCTGATTAATCCTTGCCTCTCCAAGTGGAGACTGATTTTGTCCCTCAGAATTTTTTCCAATAATTTTCCCACCACTGATGTTAGGCTCACTGGCCTGTAGTTCCCTGGTTTTTCCCTACTCCCCTTCTTGAATAATGGAACTATATTAGCAGTTCTCCAGTCCTCTGGCACATCCCCTGTGGCCAGAGAGGTTCTGAATATGTGTGTTAGAGCCCCCGCAATCTCTTCCTTTGCCTCACACAGCAGCCTGGGATACATTTCGTCCGGGCCGGGGGATTTATCCATTTTGAGGCCTGCTAAAACCGCCAATACCTCCTCCCTCTCGATGTTAATGTGTTCGAGCATATCACAGTCACCCCGCCCTATTTCTATGTCTACATCGTCCCTCTCCATAGTGAAAACAGATGCAAAAAATTCATTTAGAACCCCTCCTACATCTTGCGGCTCCACACACAGATTGCCACTTTTGTCCCTAATGGGCCCTATTTTTTCCCTAGTTATCCTCTTACCCTTAATATACTTATAAAACAGTCTATGACTGATTCTGAGTGTCGATACGCCCAGATTGAAAAGGAATGTCTAGGCTTGGTAGTTGGGCTAGAAAAGTTCCATGGCTACATATATGGACTTCCTACCTTCACAGTTGAGACAGACCACTGCCCACT
Organism: Somniosus microcephalus; assembly: GCF_052327205.1. Classification (NCBI taxonomy): domain Eukaryota; kingdom Metazoa; phylum Chordata; class Chondrichthyes; order Squaliformes; family Somniosidae; genus Somniosus; species Somniosus microcephalus. Next base: position 102,472,699 of record NC_140997.1, read on the forward strand.
AGTTGCCATCATAAAAAAAACCTGAATGAGATGTCTCCAAGGATTCAACGACTCATGATGAAGCTGCAAAGATATGACTTTGAACTGATCTACACACCAGGCAAATACATAGTGTTAGCAGATGCACTATCCCGAGCACCCACAATGAGTCATGTGAGCTCTACTGAAGAAGACGTAGATGTTCATGTGAGTATGGTCACTGCTGCGCTGCCCATGTCAGACACAAAATCAAAGCAAATAGCAGAAGAAAGAGTAAAAGATACAGTATTACAAACAGTAATAGAGAACATTCATCATGGTTGGCCAAAAGGTTCCTGTCCAAAATACTTTCACATAAGGTCAGAGTTGAGTGTCGCAAGTGGGCTATTACTAAAACAGAACAGAATAGTCATTCCACAGGCTCTACGTCAAGACATGCTCAAAAGGATTCATGAGGGACACCTCGGAATTGAAAAATGCAAAAGGAGAGCAAGAGACACTGTTTATTGGCCTGGCATAAATAAGGACATTGAGAACATGATAGGCAAATGTGAGACATGTCAGAAACACCAAAACAAACAAGCAAAGGAACCCATGATAGTAGCTGACTTACCAACAGCACCATGACAAAAGGTTGGTATGGACCTTTTTCATTTGAATGGTAAAGAATATCTAATAGTGATTGACTACTATTATAACTATCCTGAGATGGCGCTGCTCTCAAGCACCACAACAAGCAGTGTCATAATGCATGCTAAATCCATCTTCGCCAGACATGGAATTCCCAGGATTGCCATTAGCGACAATGGTCCGCGCTTCAACTGTAAGGAGTGGCAACAGTTTGCAGCACAGTATGACTTTCAGCACATCACATCCAGTCCTTTGTATGCTCAGTCAAATGGTAAGGCAGAGAAAGGTGTTCAAGTTCTCAAACAGCTACTGAAGAAAGCAATTGAAGCTTGTCAATCACCACCAGAACAATCTAACACAAACACACATACAGGCTCTCATGAAAACACATCAGACTTACCTGTGTTGAGAAGATCCACACATGAAGTAAAAAAGCCTGATAGACTTAATCTTTGAGTATAAAGTAAAGCTTTGAAAATGTGTTGACTGTTGTGAAAATGTTTATGTTTATAGAGCACTAACAAAAGTGTTACTGATATCATCGTTATCATTTTTCTTGAAAGTTGATTGATATTGATTTTGTTTAACCTCAAAGAAAGGGGGATGTAATGATCAGTAACATGTCATTCTAGAATGGTACACTAGGTGGAGCTGTAGAGATGTATGTATATAACACTAGGCTACCCACAAGGCAGTAGTCACGATGGAGGCTGTACAAGTCCACATGTAATGAATAAAGTGACTAGCTAGAAGCTAGCTGTTCATAATGAAAACGACTAGTTATTAAAGAACATAACAGTGTTTAGTATTGGTTTTCCCAGAGGCAATCGACACTGTGCCTCACAGCGCCAGGGACCCGGGTTCGAATCCGGCCTTGGGCGACTGTCTGTGTGGAGTTTGCACATTCTCCCCGTGTTTGCGTGGGTTTCCTCCGGGTGCTCCGGTTTCCTCCCACAGTCCAAAGATGTGCGGGTTAGGTTGATTGGCTATGATAAATTGACCCTTAGTGTTAGGGGGATTAAATACATGGGGCTACGGGGATAGGGTGGGATATGTGTTGGTGCAGGGGTTACGGGGATCGGGTGGGATATGCGTCGGTGCAGGCTCGATGGGCCGAAATGGCCTCTATCTGCACTGTGGGGTTTCTGTGATTCTGTGATTCTGTGGAGCTGGCTGCCTCAGGCGCGGACCAGAAGCAGGTGTTGGGATTTTCTTTGCATATGCTTCAGATGAGGTTAGAGCACGCTGCTGGTATGTCCTTTACCAAGATGGCATCCGACGCGACTCGCGGCAGAAATACGCGCGCGCACATCGGACGCTATTTTGGTCCCCAAACGGGCACCCGCAGCGCCCAAGCAACGGGTGCTACCAATTCCAATTTCACACCCAATGATTCTCTGGTATGCCCGGGGAACTGTAACCACGATCAATGACTGCTAAAGTATATGTAAAATCTACTCTCAAGACAAACTGTGTTTGCATTTACAGATTGGTTCTAATGTTATAGAAATTAATCAATAAAGAAATACCTATGTGTAACATAGGTCAAGGCTTCCCAATGTGAAATGTGGATTTGTAACAGATAGTGCTGCTGGAAAGTGGCAGAAACAGCACTCAGTTGAAAAGCAAGAGTATCTCGTCTGTTGTCAGCTCACTGTATTACTCGCTGATTAGCTGGAAGGAATGTGTGCACCAGACACCAGTCCTCAGTTAATGAGAAATCAAGCGGTACTCAGTGCAGGTTGTAAATCCTTTCCCAGTTCATCAAAAGAACATAAACTGGAAACCACCCAAAAAGGAGAGTCCCAGACACATGGCAATTATTTCAAAGAGGTCACACAATTAAACTTTCTTGTAGCCTCAGTTGAGGTTATAATTTGAAAACTCTGGCTTAGATCTAATGAACACAAATGTGCAAAGATTGAAGAGTATCTGGATGAAAGTATGGATTTTGAACAAATATGATTTTCAAATTATTTAATGCGATTTTCTTTATATTTTTACAAAAAAGATGCACACATAAAGCATTGAATTATGCTTTCTAAAAAAAATATAATGGAATAAAGATAAATGTTGAATAATGAACATTTTATGCTTTGGGCAGCATTTCAATAAATACAATGTGGATGGCAATAGCTTATTACAAAAGTATTTAAATAGCTCGTGACATTGTGGAGTACAGAACCTGATAGAGCGAGAGCCTCGCTCACCAATCAACACTTAAAGAGCTCATGGAAAGATGTCTACCTCTTACTCCTGCCGGGTGCACGTATCGGGACGTATGTTCCTTCTCCACTGTTGCACAGAATCTTCTCCTTGGCTGCCTTCTTGATATAATTAAACCACTTGCCAACATTTTTCTCATTTGCTCTAGTGCAAGTTGTCGCATCAACCACTCAGCCACCTCTTCCAGGCCTCTCGGAGCGCTCTTCCAGAAGCCTGGCACATCAGCATCTCCTCAAAAGTAATTCAGCCTCTTGGTCCTCATAGTTAAAGATGGCATTTTATGACGCTATTGTTGGACAGCAATAATAGAAACATACAGCACTAGAAGGGGGCCATTCGGCCCATCATGCCTGTGCCGGCTCTTTGAAAGAGCTATTCAATTAGTCCCACTTCCCCTGCTCTTTCCCCATAGCCCTGCAATTTTTTCCTTTTCAAGTATTTATCCAAATCCCTTTTGAAAGTTACTTTTCAGGCAGTGCATTCCAGATCACAACTGCGTAAAAATAATTCTTCTCATCTCGCCTCTGGCTCTTTTGCCTATTATCCTAAATCTGTGTCCTCTGGTTACTGACCCTCCCTACAGTTTCTCCCTATCTACCCTATCAAAGCCCTTCATAATTTTGAACACCTCTATTAAATCTTCCTTTAAAGTTCTCTGCTCTAAGGAGAGCAATCCCAGAGCCTTTAGTTTAAGCATATCCCTCACGCTACCATTACCATCGAGCCAGGGGACCAACCCTGGTTCAATAAGGAGTGTAGAAGAGCATGCCAGGAGCAGCACCAGGCGTATCTAAAAATGAGGTGCCAACCTGGGGAAGCTGCAACACAGGACTACATGCATGCTAAAAAGTAGAAGCAGCATGCTATAGACAGGGCTAAGCGATCCCATAATCAACAGATCAGATCAAAGCTCTGCAGTCCAGTCATGAATGGTGGTGGACCATTAAACAGCTAAAGGGAGGAGGAGGCTCCATGAATATCCACATCCTCAATGATGGTGGAGCACAGCATGTGAGTGCAAAAGACAAGGCTGAAGCATTTGCAACCATCTTCAGCCAGAAGTGTCAAGTGGATGATCCATATCGGCCTACTCCTGAGGTCCCCACCATCACAGAAGCCAGGCTTCAGCCAATTTGATTCACTCCACGTGATATCAAGAAACAGCTCAGCGCACTGGATAGAGCAAAGGCTATGGGCCCCGACAACATCCCGGCTATCGTGCTGAAGACTTGTGCTCCAGAACTAGCCACGCCTCTAGCCAAGTTGTTCCAGTACAGCTACAACAGATATGTCCTGTCCACAAAAAGCAGGACAAATCCAAACCAGCCAATTACCACCCCATCAGTCCACTCTCAATCATCAGCAAAGTGATGGAAGGTGTTATCGACAGTGCTATCAAGCAGCACTTACTCACCAATAACCTGCTAATTGATGCCCAGTTTGGGTTCCGCCAAGACCACTCTGCTCCCGACCTCATTACAGCCTTGGTCCAAACATGGACAAAGGAGCTGAATTCCAGTGGTGATGTGAGAGTGACTGCCCTTGAGATCAAGGCATCATTTGACTGAGTGTGGCATGAAGGAGCCCTAGTAAAACTGAAGTCAATGGGAATCGGGGGGAAAACTCTCCACTGGCTGGAGTCATACCTAGCACAAAGGAATGTTGTGGTGATTGAAGGAAGGAAGGCTGTAAAGGTAAGAAAAGGTCATTTAAACTTCTTTAAACACTTTAGACACACTAAACACACTTACCTTTGCACTCATGCACACATCACTCACCTGAACACTGACATCTCGACCCCTCCAAGTACTTCAACCCGACGGCCCACCTCCTCTAACTTGGCGTGGTTTGGAGCCGTCGGGAATCCCACACTTCAAACTTAAAAATAGGGATTAGGCTAAAAACTGCCTGTTAACTGCCTGTTAACAGGCAGTTAACTGGCACTAATCCCCTTCCCGCCTCGGGGACACAGGTCCCAGTGCGGGGCGGGTACCCACCTCCTTTGAAACTGGCATGGAGGCGGGTTGGGGGCAGGATGGTGTCGGGACCCCCGATTTTGGGATTTTAACCCCCCCCCCCCACGCCTCCAATCCCACCTCCACGACCCAATGAAAATCCTGCCCATAGAGTTTTACAGCACAGAAAGAGGCTCTTCGGCACATCGTGTCCGCGCCGGCCATCAAGCCCTGTCTATTCTAATCCCAGGGAATACACAATGAATGGTAGGACCCTAGGAAGGACAGAGGATCAGAGGGACCTTGGTGTGCATGTACATAGGCCCCTGAAGGCAGCAGGACAGGTAGATAAGGTGGTTAAAAAGGCATATGGGATACTTGCCTTCATTAGCCGAGACATAGAATATAAGAGCAGGGAGGTTATGATGGAGCTGTACAAATCTCTAGTTAGGCCACAGCTGGAATGCTGTGTGCAATTCTGGTCGCCACACTATAGGAAGGATGTGATTGGAGAGGGTGCAGAGGAGATTCACCAGGATGTTACCTGGGCTGGAGCGCTTCAGCTATGAAGAGAGACTGGACAGGCTGGGGTTGTTTTCCTTGGAGCAGAGAAGGCTGAGGGGGGACCTGATTGAGGTGTACAAAATTATGAAGGGCATAGATAGGGTAGATAGAAAGGAACTTTTCCCCTTAGTAGAGGGGTCAATAACCAGGGGGCATAGTTTAGAGGGGATTTGAGGAAAAACGTTTTCACCCAGAGGGTGGTTGAAATCTGGAGCTCACTGCTTGAAAGAGTGGTAGAGGCAGGAACCCTCACAACATTCAAGAAGCATTTAGATGAGCACTTGTAATGCCATAGCATACAAGGCTACGGGTTTTTATTAAAGGCGAGGTTCATGTTCAAACTTTTGTTTAGTGTTTTGGACATTGATGTAAAAAAACTACTAAGCACTTGGTTTGAGTATAAAACAAGGCTTTAATCAACTGTTTCACAACCATGAGTTCTAGTTACATCACTAGTTCCTGGTTACAAAAACATCCTGAGCAAGCTGGGCCCACGCCCGAGTATTTATACTTTACTTGGACGGCGCCACCAGCTGGCCGCCCAGTGTTATCTCATGAGTCATTTCTACATGAATGGTAAGATTCATGACAGACATTACCTCCAGGTTGTGAGAACCAGTTATATTAATTAATGATTTTTTGTGTTTGTTTCTATTAGTTTGTCATGAAGAAATGACACACACAGAGTTTGTGAAATAAAAAAAAATTTGTACTCAAATGTACAGGTTTGGCCTTTGGAATCATTGCTGCCTTGGCCGGCTTTGGGGTTGCGGGTCGCTTTCATTCATGTTGTTCTCCATGCCAGAAGCCATTTCCTCAGTAAGGGCCTAGAAGTGGCTTGTTATCAGTCATTTAGGGAGGACTTCGACACACAAAGGGTGGTAGAGTTTGGAACGCTCTTCCGCAAATGGCAATTGATGCTAGATCAATTGTTAATTTTAAATCGGAGATTGATAGCTTTTTGTTAACCAAAGGTATTAAGGGATATGGAGTTAGATCGCAGATCAGCCATGATCTCATTGAATGGCGGAACAGGCTCGAGGGGCTGAATGGCCTACTCCTGTTCCTGTGTTCCTAGGAGTGGGCCATAAGTCCCCACTAGCTTGCTCCACATAACTGAAGTCCCTCATCCCTGGTACCATTCGAGTAAATCTCCATTGCACCCTCTCCAAGGTCTTGACATCTTTCCTAAAGTGTGGTGCCCAGAATTGGACACAATACTCAAGCTGAGGCCCAACCAGTGATTTATAAAAGGTTTACATAACTTCCTGGCTTTTGTACTCTCTGCCTCTATTTATAAAGCCCAGGATTCTTCTCTGCTCTAAAGTAATACAATCCCAGCTTCAGTGTATTCATTTCAAGCAAGTTAAACCACTAAAGACAGTGACTGGAAACACGGCTACAATTGTTGGCATACTTTGGCAAAAGGAAAAGTCTGAGTATGGGTTAATACTACGCCAGGGCTTCAGAACTTAAACCATTACTTTAACAGGCAAGCAGTAACAACGCATAATCACCACCTAAATTACCTCAATAGCCTCAGACTGGAGGATTATGGTGATTATTGTTTAAATTTAACTTTGTGCGTACACACAATGGAAAAATGCAGCAAATTTTATTCCATTTCATTTTTTCCACAAAGGCTTCGCCTGATGTGCTCCTGCTTGAAAACCAGGATAATAGAAGAGGGGAAAAGAACTTCAGATACGGGAAGAGTGGGTTTCCTGGTTTGGGGGGCCATCGAAGATTGTGCTCATGCTGGTTGCCCCAATAGTGCAGGTCGCATAATGCTGAGGTCTAGTCATGCGCAAGTCTACGAGGGAATATGTCTGAGATTACAACAACAACTTGCATTTATATAGCACCTTTAACATAGTAAAACATCCCAAGGCACTTCACAGGAGTGTTATCAGATAAAATTAGACACTGAGCCACATCAGGAGATATTACTGTTTCTCTCTCCACAGATGCTGCCTGACCTGCTGAATATTTCCAGCATTCTCTGTTTATATTTCAGGAGATATTAGGACAGGTGACCAAAAGCTTGGTCAAAGAATTAGGTTTTAAGGAGTGTCTTAAAAGGAGAGAGAGACAGAGAGGTTTAGGGAGGGAATTCCAGAGTTTAGGGCCCAGGCAGCTGAAGGCACGGCCACCAGTGGTGGAGTGATGAAAATCGGGGATGCGCTAAAGGCCAGAATTGGAGGAGTGCAGAGATCGCGGAGGGTTGTAGGGCTGGAGGAGGTTACAGAGATGGGAAGGGGCGATTTGAAAACAAGGAGGAGAATTTTAAAATTGAAACGTTGCTGAACCAGGAGCACAGGTGAGCATGACTTGGTGCGAGTTAGGATACAGGCAGCAGAGCTTTGGAATGTGTTTGAGATTACAACAACGTCTTCTATGTATATGTTACCAAGTTCCTTAAATACAATACAGCTCTGAGCCAACAATAGAAGCTTAGCAGAAATTATTGATGTTTCCTTCTGTCTGTGGCTGTGTGAATTAAACCAAATGTAAAAGTAAATGGAAAGAGAGTGACGTCGAAGAGACCTCTTCACCGTTGTTATTTATTCACTTGTCATGCAGAACCTATTTTGCTTGATCTCAAGCCGGCTTTGCTATCTCGACAATAGTTCTAGTCATGTAGTCCACACTGATGTTGCTGGACTGTCACATCTCATGATTTTATTTTGACCATTCCTCCACAAAAAGGATCTGCAAAAGAGTCACATTTAAATGTTGGGTTTTTAAATCAAGAAGTGTAAAATAGTTTTAAAAAGAGCACGGAGACGAAAAGGTCTGTCTCTAACCTCATCCCCACCACCCCCCTCGCCCGGCCCCCTCCAAATGGTCTATGCAATAATGCACTAAGGTTTCAGGACTTGTCTGCAGCATTGGCCATAGATATTCCGTGATCGGTTGTCACTCAGTAATTCCAGGCCTTTTTATCAATATTGAGGAGCACAGGCAGCAAATTGTGCTACACGTGGTTGGAGTGGGATTTGGCACAGGGTGTTAATGCCAAATCACTTGCCCTAACTCATGCGAATATCTTCAAAGGACGATGGCCCAGAATTTACTGTCAAAATAACGGTGAGGCTAACGACGCTCACCGTTATTTATGCGCACAGCAACTTCAGGTGATGGCTGATGCTCGTTTAAACGCAAAGATCCAGAAGCTGCTGTCCAAGATTAGCCACTGTGCCGTTAGCTTCACAAAAATGGCATCTCGCTGTCTGGCCCTTCATTGAAATGCATTGAGCAGCGTGATGTTCCTGTACTTGCGCGGTGGATACGACGTAAACTCGCCACAGGAAGCCAAGTCAAGTCATTTCAAGTCTAAGCACCATTTTAACGACATGATAAGTCTTAACTACTGCCAAACAACCTCTCTGGCCCTGAACATTAACTTTTACAAGTGTGGAGGCTCATTCCTTCAGCTTTGAATTGTTGGAGGTTTTTCAAAAAAACATTTAAATTAATTTCTTTTTACTTTTTCTTTCTTACTGTCTCTTTTTTCTTTCCCTCTTAATCCAGTCTTTCTTTCTCTCTCTTTATTTTGCTTTCTGTTACTGATTTGACATCGAATTAACTATTCTAACCAATAATTTCTGGTTCAGACTCTGCGCTGCTCATTAATGATTCTTCAACCTGATTGGTTAAGGAGACACACAGTTGCTTGCCCTATTCACACAGGTCCCACATGCCCTATAGAGGGCGCTGTGCCATTTCCACCACCCACTTCCAGCAACTTCCAGTGCACAAGCTCATGGGAATTAAGTGGGCAAGGGCAAGTTTAACGATAGGACGGGCGTTGTTCGTTCACCACCTGCATTAAATTCTGGCCCATTGACAGCTACACAAAATTAGTTTTTGCTTTAAAAACGTGACTCAAAAAATTTTAAACCAACAGTCTCGGATCGAAAAATCAGAAAAAGTGCTCATGAAATGGTCTCTCATGAAAAGGATGCAGTGGATTAGAGCAACCAGGACACAGGGTGGAAAATGGCAGCTGATCTATCAAGCAGGGGAGTGGAAATCGAGTCCAAAATGCCAAGATCCTCCAAACATGAGCTTTTCTTTTCGGTAAAATAGCCTTGTGGGTTCAGGCAGTGGTCAACTCAAGCTCAGGTGGAATGGAGCCAATTCCTTTCACAAACTGGAAGTGGGAATAACTATTTTAGTGGTTCACATTTGGCTCCAAATTGGCCAGAGTTCAATGGGAAGCCGCTCAGTTACTGACAGAAATGACAGGACGGGACCTCTGCACCGAGCAACAAAATGCTCTGTCGGCTAAGTGCCGGCAAGAAAACAGATTGGAGCCGGACAAGTCTCTTACTGATTCCTGAAGAAAACGCCGAATTGGAACCATTGGATTTTTTTTTACTCTCCAAACTTCATCGATGAGAGAGGCAGGTTTGTTACTTCATTTAAAAAAAATAAGGTTAGGTGTCATGGAAACAGTTGCTATACTGAGAGTGAAATAGCCCCTTTGGTTCAAGGCTTGGTGGTGATGATACATTTCTTCTGGTAGAAATAGCAAGTGGAGCCAAGACAATTTTCCCACAGGAAGGGAGCTGAATCACCAGAAGCATTTCCCAATCGCTGGTCACAGGGGAGCGAGGCCAGTACTGGGCGCCAACTCTCCCACTGTATCCAGGTGAGGGAATCTAAAGAGGGGGAGACATAGCGAATAGCTCCTTTAGCCCTCAAAGAATTCATGTAATTTAACTGTCGCTTTTCATAAATTTTGTATTTGAAACTGCAACAAAACTGTGCACAATTCCCCATAGTTTCACTGGAGCCGTTCAAAGTCCATGTTTATCTAAGCTGGTACAGTTTGCAGTCTCTGAACTCAATGTAGTTCAAGCAGCTGAATATTTTCCCATCAGTTTTCATAATTTTTTAATATTTTCTGACATCCAACCAGCATCTTCTGCTTTTAAATACATTCAGAAAAGATTGGATTTCCAAGCAGGAAGCTGATGGAAAGACAAATAAAAACTGTGGTCCACCAGTTTTATTTTTCTGGGAGCTGTCTGGCCTGTTTTTGGAGGGCGACTTGTGTTCATCCCTTCCTGGCTGAGTCAAAGGCATTTAAAGTTGATGTTGAAGTCTCTAATTTACACGTACAGGAGTGAGGGGGGAGCTAGTCTTATGGAGTTCCCCAAGCGAAGGATACATACAGGAGCGTTATTCAGAAGTTCCCACTTCAATCTTCTTACTGGTTCGCTTGTACTGTTCCTCCCCCCCCCGCACTGCCCACCCCCCAAAAAATACATAGCTTACATCCAATTGTCACAATAGCACCCATAGCTAAGGAGCCTACCTATGAAGTCCTTGAGATATCAGTAAGGTCACAAAGCTGGAAGCTACGAGGTAAAGAACTAAAGCTCCCTTAGGCCCTGGCTTCACGGATTATTTACCAAAGTGGCCACTTTTATTTGACATGTTATTTTATTCTTTTTAAAGTACTAGGATCCCCCCTTCTTTTAAAAAAAAGAACCTAGAGGCTATCTCTGCCAGAGGTCAAATGGTTTATTAGTTAAACAACTAGCCACAAGGCTAAAAGGAAAAAACACACCGCTCTGTTTGGTTTGCAGTAATCAGGTTTCACGCGGTTTATTTTAAATGTTCGGAAAGATGCAAATAACCTAAAGGAAACTGCTATTTACTGCTTTTCTGGGTGTCAAATGGTCGGTAAGAATGAGGCTATTTGTTCCTTAGGCTCTGATGGCTTGGATCCACTCCAACTTTTATTAAATAGGTTGCCACACTGCCCCAGGCTTCCCACTATCCACACTGGTGTTTGTCTTGGCTCTTAAACAATTGCTTTCGAAGCCTATCAGGTGTCCAAGGAATCACTTAGTAAGGGCAGTTCACATTTACTATTGATCTGGGTTCATATAAAAGAAAGACTTGAAAGAAAGAACTTGCATTTATATAGGGCCTTTCACGTCCCAAAGTGCTTTACAGCCAATGAAGTACTTTTATCCTGACTCGCACCAAGTCCCGTTCACCCATCACCTCCTGTGCTCGCTGACCGACATTGGCTCCCACTCCAGCAATGCCTTGATTTTAAAATTCTCATCCTTGTGTTTAAATCACTCCATGGCCCTCACCCTCTCCCTATCTCTGTAACCTCCTCCAGCCCTAAAACCCTCCAATGACCTCTGCGCTCCTCTAATTCTGGCCTCTTGTGCATCCCCGATTTTCATCGCTCCACCATTGGCGGCCGTGCCTGGGCCCTAAGCTCTGGAATTCCCTGCCTAAACCTCTCTGCCTCTCTACCTCTTTCTCCTCCTTCAAGGCACTCCTTAAAAGCTACCTCTTTGACAAAGCCTGTCCTAATATCTCCTTATGTTGCTCGGTGTTAAATTTTGTGTGGTAACGCTCCTGTGAAGCACCTTGGGACATTTTACAGCATAAATTGTTGTTAAAGTGCAGTCTCCGTTGCAATGTAGGAAATACTTCAGTTAGTTTGAATAATCTCAGACTTTATCCATTGAAGTTTGTGCAATATATTTACTGATAAGGTAGTGGAGGCAAAAGAAGGGAGAGGGAATTGTTGGATTTTTCTGGATGGGCTAACTAGGAAGAGCCGAATGGCCTTCCTTGTCGCTATTGACCTTGTAATATTGTAGAAGCCACACCAAAGCCAGCAGGAGTATGATGAAAATATTGGAACGCGGCTGGGGTAACTAAGCTTTGAAGACCATGAGATTGTTGATGACATTATCGTGGTTAGAACTGCTTTAGGTTGCGGCAGAGGTAAGAGGTAGTCTTGGTGGTGGAAGTGGTTAATAAAGAGAAACAGCAAAAGATAATCAACGCATACTGATGATTAATGGTGAAATTACTAAATAGCAATGCTGCAACTTGCAGTTAATCAGTTTAATTTGTACTTCAGGGATTGCCCTTAGACTCAGTTTAATAGTTCATTCTAAATTTAAGCTATTGACCTCAGGCAAATCTCAGAGAAGTGTAGAAATAATAGGGTAATAATAGTAGGGGATTTCAACTTCCCCAATTTTAACTGGGATAGTCAGAGTGTGAAAGGCTTAGAGGGTGTGGAATTCATAAAGTGCATCCAGGAGAGCTTTTTGAGCCAGCATGTAGAAAGTCCTACAAGAGAGGGGGCAGTACTGGATCTATTTCTAGGGAATGTAGCCGGGCAAGTGGCAGAAGTGTCAGTAGGAGAGCATTTTGGTGACAGTGACCATAATTCGGTGAGATTTAAGGTAGTCATAGAAAAGGACAAAGATGGACCGGAAATAAAGGTTCTAAATTGGGGGAAGGCCGATTTTAATATGATAAGGCAGGATCTGGCTAAAGTGGACTGGGATCAGCTACTTGTAGGAAAATCCACATCAGAGCAGTGGGAGTCATTCAGAAAGGAAATAGAGAGAGTACAGCACCAACATGTTCCTGTAAAGGTCAATCAATCAATCAATCAATCAATCAACTTTATTGTCATTGTTAGTGCACAAGTGCAGTACAACGAAATGTAGGCTTGCGGCTCCCGAGAGTGTACATTTAGATTAAGACATTTAAACATTCAACATTCATTTGGCTTCTAATACATTAACATAAACATAATAAAGTGCATTGGCAGATGTGCAGGCTTTAGAGTTTATTTGTGGAGTTCAGTAGGATGACAGCCCTGGGAAAGAAGCTGTTCCTAAATCTGGTCGTTCGGGTGCGAATGCATCTGTAGCATCTCCCAGATGGCAGGAGGGCGAACAGACTGTGGCTGGGGTGGGTAGGGTCTTTGATGATGGTCCGTGACCTCCGTAAACAGCGTTTCTGGTATATGTGCTCTATGGTCGGTAACTGGGTGCCGGTAATGCGTTGGGCAGTTTTGACTACCCGCTGCAGGGCTTTCCGGTCATAGTAGCTACAGCTGCCATACCATACTGTGATACAGTTCGTCAGGATGCTCTCTATTGTGCAGCGGTAAAAGTTAGAGAGGATCAGGGGTGACAGGTTACATCCCTTCAGCCTCCTTAGGAAATATAGGCGCTGCTGGTCCTTCTTCACCAGAGAGGAGGTATTGAGGGACCAGGAGAGGTCTTCCATGATGTGGACTCCGAGGAACTTAAAGCTGTCCACCCTTTCCACCGCAGCCCCATGGATGTGGATGGGGGTGTGACTTCCGCCTTTAGACTTCCTGAAGTCCACAATGATTTCTTTGGTTTTCTTGATGTTGAGGGCCAGGTTGTTATCAGTGCACCACTTCACGAGATGCTGGACCTCCTCCCTGTAGGCTGACTCATCGTTGTTGGTGATCTGGCCTACCACCGTGGTATCATCTGCAAACTTGATGATGGTGTTGGAACCATGAACAGCCACACAGTTGTGGGTGAAGAGGGAGTAGAGGAGGGGGCTCAACACACATCCTTGTGGGGCCCCCGTGTTCAGGGTCGGGGGGGGAGGTGTGGTTACCTAATTTGACAGACTGGGGTCTGATTGTTAGGAAGTCCAGGGTCCAGTTGCAGAGGGAAGTTTTCAGGCCAAGAGTGTGGAGTTTGGTGGCCAGCTTGTTGGGGACGATAGTGTTGAATGCTGAGCTGTAGTCTATGAACAGCATTCTGATGTAGGTCTCTTTACCGTCTAAGTGATTCAGTGCAGAGTGTAGAGCAGTTGTGATTGCATCCTCCGTTGATCTGTTTGCACGATAGGCAAACTGGTGTTGGTCAAGAGAGGCGGGAACACTGGCTTTGATGTGAGCCAGGACCAGTCTCTCGAAACACTTCATTATGATGGGTGTGAGTGCGACAGGTCGATAGTCGTTCAGACACGTCACAGCCGTTTGCTTTGGCACAGGAATAATGGTAGCGGTCTTGAAGCATGTAGGGACTACTGCCTGGGCCAATGACAGATTGAAGATGGCGGTGAAGACATCAGCCAGCTGATCAGCACATTCCTTGAGTACCCGCCCAGGGATGCTATCAGGTCCAGCAGCCTTACGTGTGTTCACTCCGCGTAGAACACCCCTTACGTCGGAGGTCGACAGAGTGAGCACCTGGTCTTCCGGGGGTGGCAAGGCTTTGGTAGCCGGCTCCCTGTTGTCCCTGTCAAAGAGTGCGTAGAAGTTGTTAAGCTCCTCTGGAAGGGAGGCATCGCTGACCGGGGAGCTGGGGTTTTCACTCTTGTAGTCAGTGATTGACTGGATGCCTTGCCACATGCGCCGGGGGTCCGAGTTGTTGTGGAAATTATCCTCTATCCACAGTGTCTGTTTCCTTTTTGCAGTCCTGATACCCTTTTTTAGGTTGGTCCTAACTGCACAGTAAGCCCAGGGAACCCTGGATGTCAACGGATATACAAGAATGGATTAGAAAGAAAAGGAGGCTTTTGGCAGATACAAAGGACCAAAAACAGTGGAAGCCCTAGAGGAGTATAGAAAGTGCAGAGGGGTACTTAAAAAAGAAGTTAGGAGAGCGAAGAGGGGGTATGAAAAAACACTGGCGGGCAAAATAAAGGAAAATCCCAAGGTGTTTTATAAGTATACTAGCTGGGGGGGCCCGGCGTTGCCAGGGTAATTTAGAGGGCCGCGCGGTTGACGGCCGGCCGCTGCCGCTCCCCCGCTCTGTGTCTTGGGCCGCGCGGTTGATGGCCGGCCGCTGCCGCTCCCCCACTCTGTGTCTCGGGCCGAGCGGTTGTCAGGCCCGGCCCAAGTGACCCCATGGGCCCGAGTGACCCCAACTCACCTCCCGCTCTGGCGGGCCGCCGCAGCTGGTAAAAGCAGGGGAAAAAATGGCGGCAACGTTTCGGGAGGCTGCAGGATTAGGTCCCGCCTGTGATGCACCAATTGGTCAACCATCAGGTCACTGAACTGTAGGATTGGTCAACCATCATGTCACTCAACGCTAATGAGTGGTAAGATTGGTCAACCGCTAATGAGCGGATTTTTGAACGTTTTTTGTATGCTGCCCGAACAATTTTTGTCTGACCAAAAAGTAAATATGCCTATGACACTCCCCTAATCATAACCTTTCTTTTTGATATAACATATGTGTAGGTACGCTCTATAACTTTTGAGTGTATAGTGGACAGACAGACATACAGACAGACATACAGACAGACATACAGACAGATATACAGTCGGACGGATCCTTCTATATATATAGATTAAGGGCAAAAGGATAACCAGGGAAAGAGTAGGGCCCATTAGGGACCAAAGTGGCAATCTGTGTGTAGAGCCAGAAGATGTAGGTGAGGTTTTAAATGAATATTTTGCATCTGCGTTCACTATGGAGAAGGACGATGTAGGCATAGAAATCAAGCAGGGGGATTGTGATATACTTGAACAAATTAGTATTAAGAGGGAGGAGGTACTAGTGGTTATAGCAGTCTTAAAAGTGGATAAATCCCCAGGCCTAGTCGAGATGTATCCCAGGCTGCTGTGTGAGGCAAGGGAGGAGGTTGCAGGGGCTCTGACACAAATTTTCAGAACCTCTCCGGCCACAGGGGAGGTGCCAGAGGACTGGAGGACAGCTAATGTAGTACCATTATTCAAGAAGGGTAGTAGGGATAAACCAGGGAATTACAGGCCAGTGAGCCTAACATCAGTGGAAGGGAAATTATTGGAAAAAGTTCTGAGGGACAGAATTAGTCTCCACTTGGAGAGGCAAGGATTAATCAAGGGTAGTCAGCATGGCTTTGTCAGGGGGAGATCATGTCTAACCAATTTGATTGAATTTTTCGAGGGGGTGACTAGCTGTGTGGATGAGGGTAGTGCAGTTGATGTAGTCTACATGGACTTCAGTAAGACTTTTGACAAAATCCTGCATGGGAGACTGGTCAAGAAAGTAAGAGCCCATGGGATTCAGGGCAATTTGGCACATTGGATCCAAAATTGGCTTAGTGGTAGGAGGCAGAGGGTGATGGTTGAAGGTTGTTTCAGTGGCCGGAAGCCTGTGTCCAGTGGTGCACTGCAGGGATTGGTGCTGGGTCCCTAGCTGTTTGTCGAGTACATTAATGATTTAGATATGAATGTAGGAGGTATAATCAGTAAGTTCGCAGATGACACGAAAATTGGTGGAGTGATAAATAGTGAGAAGAGAAGCCTCAGGCTACAGGACGATATAGACGGGTTGGTCAGATGGGCAGATAAGGGCAAATGGAATTTAACCCTGAAAAGTGTGAGGTGATGCATTTTGGGAGGACTAACAAGGCAAGGGAATACACAATGGGGGAGAAATTCGGTTGATAGTGCCACCGATTAATGCCTAAAAAGGCCGAGAAGTGGGGGGCTAGCCAATTTCCGGGCGGGCGCAAGGCGCCTAGCGCCTCGCCCCATATTGAGCATGCATTTAGCGCCGGCACTAAATCTTAACGCCCGCTCATGGGCGCAGGCTGATTATGACGTCATTTGAGTGTGCAACGCCTTTTGGGTGCCCCGGACCGGAAATTCAGTGGCGCCCCCCTCCGTAGCGCCTGGCCCTAATAGTGACAGCTTACCTGGGCCTTACCAAGTTGCTCTCGGGCTGGAGGAGCGTTATTTAAAGGGGACTGGTGTGGTTTAAAAGTGGCAGCCATTTTTGGATCACAACTTCCTCGAGAGCTACAAAGAGTTGCTGAGCTGCACACTGAGAGCCATTTGACCACTGAGCCAGCGCAGGCAAACGATCTTCAGCCTTCTGACCATCACCTTGCTGTTGGTGAGCCTTGACAACGGGGAACCTTCCTGTGGGCACTTATTATGGGGGCTGCATTGGAGGGGAACGTCCTGCTGCTGAATCATCTGGAAAGGGCACTGAGACGCATGGGAGAGGGGGGCGGGCATGGCCAGATGGAGGAGGGCCAACAGACATCGCCACAGCAGACCTTACGCTGGCAGGGTTATCTGACAGCAGTTTTCCTACACGAACATGCCAGAGGAGCAATGTGTCAGAAGGCTGCGATTTAGAAAGGAGGTGGTGACTGAGCTGTGCCAGCTGCTTCAGCCAGATCTGCAGCTTCAGATAAGGTGCAGGACATCTCTGTCGGCGGCTGAGAAGATGGCTGCTGACCTGAACTTCTACGCGAGCGGCTCTTCTCAGGCTGCGCATCAGAGGCTGATCAGAAGTAGCTTCTAGGCCCCTCTCACGGAATGCTTGCTGCCATTCCAAGAACAGGAATGGAACCGGTCTGATACCCTCAAGCCTGTGAAGGGCAAGATGCATGTAAATAGCAGGCATGGTCATTGTAAATGAAGAAAGTGTTTCATTACACAAAATGTGGTTCCTTCAAACATGAGAAAACTATGGCAACAGGAAGCAAAACTAATACACTGACACATAACTGGCTCTCACACCCGGGAGACTGTCCAAAACATAAATCATATTCCGACCATCTTCCTTGGCCTTGATTCCACTGCGCCAACCAAAGCATCCAATGCCCCATCAGTGAGGCGTTCCGCCCTCTGCCTCACCCTTTCCATGTCTTGCTAGGCTGGTGCGCCACAGGTAGGCTCCCACCGCTTTGAAGGCCTACAAGGCAGATAGAAATCGGGCAAGGGGACTGTGACATACTTGAACATATTAGCATCGAGAGGGAGGAGGTGCTAGCGGTTTTAGCAGGCCAAAAAGTGGATAAATCCCCAGGCCCGGACGAGATGTATCCCAGGCTGCTGTGGGAGGCAAAGGAGGAGATTGCAGGGGCTCTGACACAAATTTTCAGAACCTCTCTGGCCACAGGGGATGTACCAGAGGACTGGAGAACAGCTAATGTAGTACCATTATACAAGAAGGGTAGCAGGGATAAACCAGGGAATTACAGGCCAGTGAGCCTAACATCTGTGGTAGGGAAATTATTGGAAAAAATTCTGAGGGACAAAATTAGTCTCCACTTGGAGAGGCAAGGATTAATCGGGGATAGTCAGCATGGCTTTGTCAAGGGTAAATCATGTCTGACAAATCTGATTGAATTTTTCGAGGGGGTGACTAGGGAGGTGGATGAGGGAAATGCTGTGGATGTGGTTTACATGGACTTCAGTAAAGCTTTTGACAAAGTCCCGCATAGGAGACTGGTCAAGAAGGTAAGAGCCCATGGGATCCAGGGTGCCTTGGCGCGTTGGATCCTAAACTGGCTGAGTGGCAGGAGGCAGAGGGTGATGGTCGAAGGTTGCTTTTGTGACTGGAAGCCTGTGTCCAGTGGGGTACCTCAGGGATCGGTGCTGGGTCCCTTGTTGTTTGTGATCTACATAAATGATTTGGATGAGAATGTAAAAGGGATGATCAATAAGTTTGCAGATGACACGAAAATTGTTGGGGTGGTAAATTGCAAGGAGGAAAGCCTCAGGCTACAGGACGATATAGATGGGTTGGTCAGTTGGGCGCAAAAGTGGCAAATGGAATTTAACCCTGAAAAGTGCGAGGTGATGCATTTTGGACGGACAAATAAGGCAAGGGAATACACAATGAGTGGTAGGACCCTAGGAAGTACAGAGGGTCAGAGGGACCTTGGTGTACATGTACATAGATCTCTGAAGGCAGCGGAACAGGTAGATAAGGTGGTTAAAAAGGCATATGGGATACTTGCCTTCATTAGCCGAGGCATAGAATATAAGAGCAGGGAGGTTATGATGGAGCTGTACAAAACGCTGGTGAGGCCACAGCTGGAGTACTGTGTGCAGTTCTGGTCGCCTCACTATAGGAAGGATGTGATTGCTTTGGAGAGGGTGCAGAGAAGATTCACCAGGATGTTACCTGGGATGGAGCGCCTCAGCTATGAAGAAAGACTAAACAGGCTGGGGTTGTTTTCCTTGGAGCAAAGAAGGCTGAGGGGGGACCTGATTGAGGTGTACAAAATGATGAGGGGCATAGATAGGGTAGACAAAGAGGAACTTTTCCCCTTAGTAGGGGGGTCAATAACAAGGGGGCATAGATTCAGGGTAAGGGGCAGGAGATTTAGAGGGGATTTGAGGAGGAACTTTTTCACCCAGAGGGTGGTTGGAATGTGGAACTCAATGCCTAAAAGGGTGGTAGAGGCAGGAACCCTCACAACATTCAAGAAGCATTTGGATGAGCACTTGAAATGCCATTGCATACAGGGCTATGGACCAAATGCTGGAAAATGGGATTAGACTGGACAGGGATGGATGGGCGGCGCAGACACGATGGGCCGAAGGGCCTCTTTCTGTGCTGTAAAACTCTATGACTCTATGACTATGACTGAAGACAGTGAGTGTGTCGTGTGATGCCAATTGACCTGCCCCTTAAAGAGCTGGCCGGCACCACTGTGTCTCAGGGAAAGTGATTATTGACAGCACCCTCGCTGCGCCCCGCCGCCGCGAAATTGGGTTGCGCTGCCGGGTTAGCGCCTTAAGAGTAGCATGCAGCGCCTGATTTAGCGCCGCAATCACCTTTAGGGGCGCTGCAACCCAATATCGCGCTAGGTGGCACTAAATTGCGCCTGGCGCTAAACTTTGCACATCGCCAGGACTAGCGCCCCAAACGCGGCTATACCAAATTTCTAGGCCAATGAATGGTAGGACCCTAGGAAGGACAGAGGATCAGAGGGATCTTGGTGTGCATGTACATAGGTCCCTGAAGGCAGCAGGACAAGTTGATAAGGTGGTTAAAAAGGCATATGGGATACTTGCCTTCATTAGCCGAGGCATAGAATATAAGAGCAGGGAGGTTATGATGGAGCTGTACAAAATGTTAGTTAGGCCACAGCTGGAATACTGTGTGCAGTTCTGGTTGCCACACTATAGGAAGGGTGCAGAGGAGATTCACCAGGATGTTAACTGGGCTGGAGTACTTCAGCTATGAGGAGAGACTGGACAGGCTGGGTTGTTTTCCTTGGAGCAGAGAAGGCTTAGGGGGTACCTGATTGAGATGTACAAAATTATGAGGGGCATAGATAGGATAGATAGAAAGGAACTTTTCCCCTTTGTAGAGGGGTCAATTACCAGGGGGCCTAGTTTCAAGGTAAGGGGCAGGAGGTTTAGAGGGGATTTGAGGAAAAACTATTTCACCCAGAGGGTGGTTGGAATCTGGAACTCACTGCCTGAAAGGCTGGTAGAGGTAGGAACGCTCACAACATCCAAGAAGCATGTAGTTGAGCACTTGAAACGCCATAGCATACAAGGCTATGGACCAAGTGCTGGAAAATGAGATTAGAATAGACAGGGCTTGACAGCCAGCGCAGACACGTTGGGCCGAAGGGCCTCTTTCTGTGTTGTATAACTCTATGGGCTGGATTTTGCCAGGCCCGAGGAGGCGGGAATGGAGGCATGTGGGGCGTTAAAATTGCAAAAGGTGGCGGGCGGGCCAGACCCCGCCTCCATCCTGCCTCCAAGCAATTTTCCCAAATGCAAGGTTTCTGATCCCATCTCTGTCCCGCCTC
Organism: Somniosus microcephalus; assembly: GCF_052327205.1. NCBI lineage: Eukaryota > Metazoa > Chordata > Chondrichthyes > Squaliformes > Somniosidae > Somniosus > Somniosus microcephalus. The sequence goes on from NC_140997.1 coordinate 102,493,386, forward strand.
CAAGAGGCGGGATAGGCCCTTAACGCCATTAACAACCAATAAATTGCCTCTATAATCCCATTTTGAGAGGCCTTTCCAATTTTAACACGTTTCCCACGTGATTCACAGCTCCTCTGAAACACGAGGGTGAAACCTGGCGGGAACACAATTGGATTGCTGACTATCAGCTGCAGCTCCACCATTAAATAGGAGATTTGATCAGTCATCATTTGCAGGTGGCAGGACTTTGTTGTCTCAGGCCTGGGGGAACTTTTAGCAGGCATAACCATAGCTGTGGAAGTTTGGATCCTGACACCCATCTCCAGTGTGACCTCCTGGGAAACCCCTCTCGCCACCTTGACTGAGCGCTTCCTCAACTGAGGCATATACCAGAAGCATGGGAACCATTTGTTTACTTTTCCCCTGGACATCAGATTTGGACGAAGACCAGCCGCGGCAGCAGCAGAACCATGAACAACAGCAGCACCAACAGCAGCGGCAACAACAGGAGCACCAAGCTGCTGCTCACCCACCTGAAGCTGCACAGGCCAGAAGGCGCCAGCCCATGGAAGCCCATCGGTGCAGGAGATGACCCCCAAGCAGGGTCTACAGACAGAGGATCAGCTACCTCAACATGAGTGAGCAGCAGTGCCAAAGGCGGCTCCGACTTTCACGAGAGGTAGTGGGTGACATCTGCGCAATGGTGCAGCAAGACCTGGAGCCCAGAGGAGCTGATGGACACCCCCAGTGGCCGCCAAAGTCACCACCGCACTCAACTTTTTTGCCTCAGGCTCATTCCAGGGATCAGCAACAGACATCAGCGGCATCTCCCAGGCGGCCGCGCACACTTGCATCACGCAGGTAACTGATGCCCTCTTTGCCATCGCGCACAATCACATCCATTTCTCCAAGGATCAAGCAAGTGTCACGGCGCATGCGTTTGGATTAGTTAATCTGGCAGGCTTTCCAAGGGTGCAGGGCGTCGTTGACTGCACACATGTGGCCCTTAAGGCACCCCATCGTAATCCAGGTATTTTTGTCAACTGGTGTGTGGCCACAAGAAGGAAATTTTGCATGTTTGTGCCAAGTACCATAGCAGTTGCCATGACTCCTTCATACTGCGCCAGTCTAGTGTGCCTCCGCTCTTCAGTCCGCCAGACCAACTTAACGGATGGCTACTTGGAGACAAGGGCTATCCCCCGAAGACGTGGCTAATGACGCCGTTGAGGAGCCCATCCAACGAAGTTGAGGAGAGCTACAACTACAGCCACATTTCCACCAGATCCATAATCGAGCAAACCATTGACATGCTGAAGATGCGCTTCAGATGCCTGGATAGATCAGGTGGAGCCCTGCAGTACTCAGCAGCCAGGGTCTCCAGAATCGTCGTGGTTTGCTGTGCACTTCACAGCATGGCACAGCGTCGTGGCTTGCAGATTTCTGAGGACCAAGTGGCTCCTCACATATCCTCCTCAGATGAGGAGGAGGAGGAAGAGGAGGAGGAGAGCAAAAACGAACATCTTGCAGAGGCCCATCAACCAGCGGCAGCAGTACACGAGAACATTGCTGCCCGGGATGCAAGGAATGCACTCATCTTGACCAGATTTGCTTAGCCTAGCCAATCAAGCACTTTTGCCTCACAGCTTCTTACCAGAACATCGACAATGGCCAAGAACCAGCGGATTCCTAGCACTCTGACCACCATATTGACAATTGCAAGTAATCCTAAGCCCTCAATGTGGAAGTCCCATTTGTGAAATGACACACGCCACAACTGCAACAATTGCCATCAGAATTTTTATTTCCAATAACCAACTGATGGCATTTTAAAAATAAACACCACATTGCACCCAAGTGACTACCCTTGTGACTATTTGTGCAGTATCTTTCTCTTACACGTGCTCCTACGTGGTGCTTCTCCTGCGGCTTCAGCAGATGTGGAGGCCCCTTGCTCACTTTCTTTCTGCTCCTGTCGCGACACCTTTGGCAGGCGTCCTCTGGGTTTGCGCACCTGTGAGGGCTCGGCAACAGTCTGCTGCTCCTGCGGCTGTGCAGAGGTTGAGATGCCAATTTCAGTTGGGTGGGGACTCTGACCGAGGACTTGGCAGTGGCATGGAAGTGTGAGCGCTTGGAGAGGAGCCCCCACTTCCTTGTTCTCTGCCACCAACATCCCTCTCATGGGTCAGATCCACCTCAGCGCTTGCAAGTGGCTTGAAAGCACCTTGCTGCACATCACGGGGCCCATGGGGACCCGTATCTGCACTGGCAGTCCTACTCAGAAGGACATCCATGAAGGTCTGGTTTCTCTGTTCAATAGCTGACCATTGCTCCTCCAGAGATGTCAGTCTATTCTGAACACTCATTAAGTTTTCTACACTCTGGCGACTTAGCTCCTCCATGGCCATAGCCACCCTCTTGTCTACTGTAGCCATCCTTTCCACGGAGGTTGCCATCCTTTCCGCGATGCTGCGTTCATGCGCCAATGACTCCACAAAGGCTCTGCTCATGTTCACGATGGATTCCTCCATTCGCTCCGCACTCGCAGCGACCCTGGATACAAAACCTGCCAGAGACTCCTGCATCTGTTCCTGGAGTTCCAGCACCGCTGTTCTTCTGGATGGACCCAGAGGCAGAGGGTCGACATGCAGCTGAGCCGATCTGGGAGAGTCCTGTGCCCTCCGACTAGGACTCTCCACTGCTGTTCCTGTCTCCACAATCTGCTGATGCTCACTTGTGAGCTGTGATACACCAGGTGACAACGTTACTCTATCTCGCTATGGTCCTACCGAGGTGTGAGTGTCTGTGCTGGTGCTGGGTTGGCTGAATTCTGCTGACGCTGTGCCCTCAGAGGTTCAAGCTTCCTCTGAGGAGTCTTGAGGCTCATGCTTATCCTCCTGGATAGTGGGGACGGGTGCTTACAATGGTCCTGTGGGGGAGTAAAGGAAAGAGTCAGAGATGTGATGCCAAGTTTACATGCAAATTGTATATTGCAGATGATCATAAGTCTATCTGTTAGAGCTTCAGAATCATTATCAGCGACTCATGCAATGTCATTGAGAGAGATGGAAAACTATTCTGTCACCAGCTTGCTGTGATGCGCCCGTCTGTCCGTCCCCCACTTGGGAATCTTCCTCCACTCCCACAATCTCCAGGACCACCTCCTTCCAGGTGGTGAGCTGGGCTACTGAGGTTGGCCCTCCTCCTGTCCTCGCGCTTTCCCTCTTATTGTGAGCTCTCTTTTCCTGCAATGAGGGAGAAAAGTGGCGTTTGAGTGAGAATGAAGGAGTGAGTGTAGAGAATCCATATCATTGATGGTTAGAAGGAGACAAAGATGGAGTGAGTTGGCAAGACCAAGGGCCCTCCCTGTGTTTTGTAAGTTGTTTTCATAGCATCACAGTGATAGGGAGTGTGAGGGCTGCATAGTTGAATATTTTGGTGAATGTGACCATAGAGAGAGAGGGAATGGGTAAGGGTGCAGGGATGTCAGTGTCAAGTGGGATGTGGAGGAAGAGGTTGCTAAAGCTGAGTGCTGGTGAGGAGAGGCAATGGGGATCAGATTGAGGGTGATGGCAAAGTCATACTCACTTTTCCAGTGCGCAGAAGGTCATGAAACTTCTTCCTGCACTGAAGCCAGGTTCTGCGGATCATCAACAACGAGTTGACCTTCTGGGCCACCTGGATCCACACAGCCTTCGTCTGCTGGGGAGGTTTCTTCCTCCCTGAAGAAGGGAAGAGCACCTCCTTACTAGCTCTTCCTCCCTCCACCAAAGCTTGCAGGGCGACGTCATCAAATCTGGGAGCAGACTTAGGTCTCCCGCTGCTCATTCTGCCTCCAGGTCCCTCTCACTGCAAAGGCCAAAAGGTTGGCACTCTGCAGAAGAAGCAAGGCTTCTTGCAGACCTTAAATGCAGCAGCAATGACGACATCGTCGGAGGCAAGTTTCAGACTGAAAAAACTAATTGGGCCATGGGTTCCCACACGCTGGAACTCAATTGCCCAATTACGTGAAAATCGCATCAATCTCCCACATCGATTTGGAATCGGGTGGATAACACGAAAAGCGGATGACACGACTCCAGCCCGCCCCATGACAAAATCCAGCCCAATGACTCTGTGACCTGTGAACTGTACGGAGACCAAACGTCGCACTCACGCAAAGACAAGAAACCCCCAAATCCCTGGCCACAGCAGCAAGCACCATTAAGCTGCCGACATGGAACAAGGAGATGGGGGTTTCTTGCGGTCAGCGGCGAAGCAAAGGCATTTGCCACTGGCCCCGAAGTAAGCCTCCCACAAAGATCTCACGATCTCTGTGGCGAGAAATTCGGCTTTTCTGACATGCAATTGAAATCAGCGCAAGTTAATGGGGAATCCCTAACGCAAGCTTCTGTGGACATCAACAAGCTGTTTAAGCAGCCAATCACAATGCAGAATTCTCACAGACCAAGAACCAGGAAGTGAGTAAGCTCCTTTGATTCTAAATGTTTTAAAATGTTATAGAGAGCAAAAGAAAGATTGGGGCTCTCGTATGGGGAAAAGGTAAACTTGAAATAATGATTAACAAACTTATTTAAAAAAATATAAAAACATTTTATTTAAGTTTCTTAACAATGTTTGTTTTTTTTAAAATGGAGAAATTTGACACACCACAAAATGAAAATGAGTCTTTCAGGGCCATAACATTTGTTTAGCATCAATACGCTGTTATAACTCCAGTTACACCTAATCCAACAAGGTCTAACGTTAATGAGGTATTTAACAGCGATATTACCGCGGAAAAGCCTAGGATTTCGTCAGTTTCTGATTACACTGATTGCTGGCTATGGGGGGTGGGCCACAACACAGCCAGTGTCGGAGTAGTGAATGACTGACCGCAACTTCAGGATTTCCACGTTTAGGTGCGCATGCGCTACATCCTGAAGTTGCGGTCAGTTTCAAAGGGGTAATAACGGTGAGCGCTGACAGTTCGCCATCATTACCCACCACAAATGTCTGGCCATTATCACATTGTTGCTTGTGGGAGCTTGCTGTGTGCAAATTGGCTGCCACATTTCCTACATTACAACAGTGACTACACTTCAAAAAGTACTTCATTGGCTGTAAAGTGCTTTGGGACGTCTTGAGGTTGTGAAGGGCGATATAGAAAGGCAAGTCTTTCTTTCTGGTTACACATGCACACAAGTCCAAAAATAATATGTTGTGTACATTGTCATAAATCTCATCATCGAGAAACTACCTATGAAATAACACTGGATGGCCAGCTGGTGGCGCCGTCCAAGGAGTATAAATTCTCGGGCGTTGGCCCCAGCTTGCCAGGGACATTTTGTAAAGACAAGTGGATACAACTAGATTTCCATGTTCTGAAATAAGTTGATTAAAGCCTTGCTTTATGCTCAAACCAAGTGCATAGTGAGTTTTATTATGTCAATTTAATCAACTTAATATCGACTCCACGCTTTGGGTGATTTCGGGAACAGCCAGCTACGATTCGAACCGTAGAAGGGAACTCAGACAAGTAATCGATCCATCATGGAGAAACTACTCAGCCCCGCCCGTCTTGACCTGGACCCGAATTCACTTACAGCTGCTAAGGTATGGAAACACTGGTATCGTACTTTTAGCAACTTCCTCAGGGTGTGTGGTGAAAATGTTCCTGATAAATTAGAAATACTTGCTAATTACGTATCCCCTCATGTGTTTGATTATATCAAAGACTGTGTAGACTATGACGCCGCTATCCAAATACCACAGCAGCTATATGTCAAGTCCCCAAATGAAATTTTTTCTCGGCATCTACTGGCCACAACTCGACAACAACCCAGGGAATCACTTGACGAATTCCTTCAGAAACTTCGCAGGCTCAGCAAGGATTGTAATCTTAAAGCTGTTACAGCTGAGCAGTACCAGGAGGAGTTAATTTGTGATTCCTTTAGTAACGGGATTGCGTCTCCCTTCATACGTCAGCGTCTGTTGGGGAATAAAACCCTCCAGTTACAGACTGCCTATGACCAGGCATGTTCTCTGGACTTAGCAAAGCAGAATGCAGACACCTATCTTTAACCATGTGCACGGGCTGCTGCTCTCTCTTTTAGTGACTCTTTCAATAGGCCTCGGGCGGAAGCCCTCACGGATGACGACTCTAACCCGGCTGATGACAACCCTACCCTAGAAACCTACACTGATGATGACCCCGCCCTAGCATCTTGGCAATCTGGAAGGAAGTGTTCCTTCTGTGGAGGAGCGTTCCATTATAGGAAATTTTGTCCTGCTCGTAACGCGACCTGCAATCATTGCAGCAAGAAAGGTCACTTTTCTAAGGTATGCCAGTCAAGAGCCACTGTTAGTAAGAAAGGCCACTTTTCTAAGGTATACCGGTCGAGAGCTCCTGTTAGTTTTGCAGCTACTATCTATAAAGCTGCTCCTCCCCCAAGAACCACTACTAAGGTTACAGCTGCAATCTATAAAACTGCTCCTCCCCCAAGAACCACTACTAAGGTTACAGCTGTCAAGGGTAAAACTGCCCCTCCTCCCAACACAGCTGTTTTTCCCCAAAGTTTGTCCCATGCAGCCACGAAGGTTTCAATAAATGGACACATTTTGAGTGCACTAATCGACTCATGCAGCTCTGACAGCTTCATTAGTGAGCGGGCTGTCAGTAAGTTAAAACTGCGTATTTACCCCTCGGACAGGGAAATTGCAATGGCTCTGACAACACTGACTACCAAATCTTCTGGCTTTTGTCTTGTCGACCTTATTCTCAATGGCCGCATTTATTTCTCCACCCGGCTCGGGGTGCTCAAGAACCTATGCAGTGATGTGCTCCTGGGACAGGATTTCCAGAAACAACAGAAAAGACTCACATTCGAGTTTGGAGGGTCAAAGCCGGAGCTTACTATTTCCAAATTACCGTTTTGTGCGCTTTTGGCGGCTTTGCTCGACGAGCCCCCCTTGTTTGCCAATCTTTCCCCCCCGATGTAAGCCCATAGTCACTAAATCACGACATTTCAGCAGAGATGATCGAGCCTTTATCGAGGCAGAAATCTCTCGCCTTCTAGCTGACAGTATCATTGAGCCATGTTCATCTTCCTGGCGGGCTCAAGTCGTCATTGTTAAAAATCCTCTGAAGCAACACAAGAAACGTCTTTGCATCGATTACTCACAAACTATTAACCAGTATACCGACCTGGATGCCTACCCACTACCATGCATCGATGACATGGACAATAACCTTGCCAACTATAAGGTATTTTCAACTTTTGATTTAAAGAGCGCATATCATCAAGTACCGTTAAAGGACTCTGACAAAAAGTATACGGCCTTTGAGGCCAATGGTCGGCTTTATCAGTTTTGTCGCCTTCCATTTGGGGTCACCAATGGGGTGGCCGTCTTTCAATGGGCAATGGATAGCCTAGTCAAACAGGAGGATCCACGCTCAACGCCATGCGGCGCCGCATGAACACTCTCGACTTCGCTTTTCAGCAACACCGGCGCACTCTATCTCAAAGCTGTCCGGGTCCACAGTTCCATTTCATCCTTCGACTCATCCGACGCTTCAACAAAAAACTATTCTTCTTCCTTTCCGATGTCAAGGATCGCAAGCTTCATCAACTCTTGGACACCAACGCCCCTCCAGAATCTTCTTCCCCTTCACTTTCCTCTGACCCCACTTCTCCCAATCTCACCCCCTGCCGCGTTTTCACTATCCCCTCTGACCTTCCACTCTCTGACCCTGAACGATCAGTCCTCAGCAAAGGCCTGAGCTTCATCCCCTTACGCCCCCAACTCACTGAATTTCGAGCTCGGCACGATGTTGAGCTCTTTTTCCGCCGCCTTCGTTTCCGTGCCCACTTCTCTGGCCAGGAGTCTTCCCCCCGCACAACTGACCCTTTCTCCCGCTTGCAGAATTCCCGTTCTACCTGGACCCCTCCCCCTGGCCTCTTACCCTCTCTAGATCTTTTCATCGCTAACTGCCGCCGTGACATCGGCCGTCTCCTTTTCTCTGCTCCCCTCACTCACTCCAACCTACCTCCCTCTGAACTTGCAGCACTCCATTCTCTTAGATCCAACCCTGACATTGTCATTAAACCCGCTGACAAGGGTGGTGCTGTTGTTATTTGGCGCACTGACCTCTACCTAGCGGAAGCTGAACGCCAACTCTCCGACACCTCCTCCTACCTCCACCTGGACCATGATCCCACTACCAAACATCAAACCACCGTTTCCAAGACTGTCACTGACCTCATCTCCTCTGGAGATCTTCCCCCCGCTGCCACCAACCTCATAGTTCCCCAAACCCGCACAGCCCGCTTCTACCTCCTTCCCAAGATCCACAAACAGGACTGCCCTGGTAGACCCATCGTTTCAGCCTGTTCTTGCCCCACGGAACTTATCTCTTCCTATCTTGACTCTATCTTTTCTCCCCTTGTCCAGTCTCTTCCCACCTACATCCGCGACTCTTCGGATACCCTCCGCCACTTTAACAGTTTCCAGTTTCCTGGCCGCAACCGCTTCCTTTTCACCATGGACGTACAATCCCTCTACACCTCCATCCCCCACTCGGATGGCCTGAGGGCGCTCCGCTTCTTCCTTGAACAGAGGCCCGACCAGTCCCCATCCACCACCACCCTCCTCTGCCTGGTTGAACTTGTTCTCACATTGAACAACTTCTCCTTTAACTCCACTCATTTCCTCCAAATCAAAGGTGTTGCCATGGGTACCCGCATGGGTCCTAGCTATGCCTGCCTTTTCGTGGGCTATGTGGAACAATTTTTGTTCCAGTCCTACTCGGGTCCGCTCCCTCACCTCTTTTTCTGATACATTGATGACTGTATCGGTGCCGTTTCCTGCTCTCGTCCCGAACTTGACAATTTCATTCACTTTGCCTCCAATTTCCACCCTTCCCTCACCTTCACATGGTCCATCTCTGACTCTTCCCTTCCCTTCCTCGACTTCTCCGTCTCCATCTCTGGGGATAGGTTATCGACCAATATTCACTACAAGCCCACTGAATCCCACAGCTACCTGGACTACACTTCCTCCCACCCCGCTTCCTGTAAGGACTCTATTCCATTCTCCCAGTTTCTCCGTCTCCGCCGTATCTGCTCCGACAATGCCACCTTCCACACCAGTGCTTCAGACATGTTTTCCTTTTTCCGCAACCGAGGATTCCCCTCTACCGTGATTGACACTGCCCTCGACCGTGTCAGTTCTATCTCCCGCACTTCTGCCCTCACCCCTGCCCCTCCCTCCCGGAACCACGATAGGGTTCCCCTTGTCCTCACCTTTCACCCCACCAGCCTCCACATTCAACGGATCATCCTCCGGCATTTCCGCTACCTCCAAAGCGATCCCACCACCAAACGTATCTTCCCCTCCCCTCCCCTTTCAGCATTCCGCAGGGAGCGCTCCCTCCGAGACACCCTAGTCCACTCCTCTATCACCCCAAACAGCCCTTCCCCTTCGCCTGGCACCTTCCCGTGCAAGCGGAGGAGATGTAACACCTGCCCCTATACCTCCCCCCTTTCCACTGTCCAGGGCCCCAAACACCCCTTCCAGGTGAAACAGCGATTTACTTGTACTTCTCGCAATCTAGTATACTGTATTCGCTGCTCACGATGCGGTCTCCTCTACATTGGGGAGGCCAAACGCAGATTGGGTGACCGCTTTGCGGAACACCTCCGTTCAGTCCGTAAGGGTGACCCCGAGCTTCCGGTCGCCTGTCATTTTAATTCACCACTCCATTCCCACTCGGACCTCACCATCCTTGGCCTCTTGTATTGTTCCATGGAAGCTCATCGTAAACTCAAGGAACAGCACCTCATCTTCCGATTAGGCACTCTGCAGCCTTCCGGACTCAATATCGAGTTCAACAATTTCAGATCATAACCTCGGCCCCTATTTCATTTTTTCTTGTAATTTTTCCACTCCTTCCCCCCCGCCCCGCTTTCCTTTTGTTTCTCTCTCACACCTGGCAGCTATCTCTTGCCCTGCCAGTACACTTTACACCTAATCTCAGCCTATTACCATCTCATCTAGCTTCGTATACCTTTTATTGTCTCTTTTTTACTTCTTTTGTTTCTTTTATTCTTTTGTCCGATCGCAGCCCTGCCTCCGATCTATCTTTTCTTTCCAGTTTTGAAGAAGGGTTCGACCCAAAACGTCAACTCAAATTTCTGTCCACGGATGTTGCCTGACCTGCTGAGTTTTTCCAGCATTTTCTGTTGTTATTTCGAACTTAACGGACTCTTTTCCATATCTAGATAATATCACCATTGCTGGTCATAAACAGAAGGAGAATGGTGCCAATCTCCAGAAATTTTTTGACGTTCTCCGTTGTCGCAACTTAACGTTAAATGAGTCCAAATCTGCGAAATCAGTACCATCAGTCAACATCCTTGGCTACTGGGTGGGCAACGGTGTCATCAAACCGGATCCGGAGCATCTTCATCCGCTTCAGGAGCTCTCTCCCCCTACGAATCTCGGCTCTCTTCGTCGGGCACTTGGCATGTTTACCTATCATGCGAAATGGATACCCCACTTCTCCGACAAGATCCAGCCTCTGCTTCACGCAAAGTCATTTCCATTGGAGGCAACGGCTATTTCAGCTTTCAACCTCCTCAAGCGACAACTGGAAAAAGCCACGCTTCGTTCCATTGATGAAAATCTTCCTTTCGTGGTCCAGTGCGATGCATCGGATGTGGCGATCTCTGCTACTTTGAATCAAGGTGGTCAACCCGTTGCATTTCTGTCCAGAACTTTGCAGGGTAGCGAGCTCCATTATCCTCCTGTTGAGAAGGAGGCTACGGCCATCATTGAAGCGGTACATAAATGGAGTCATTTTCTCGCTCGTCGCCATTTCACACTTGTAACCGATCAGCGCTCCATGGCCTTTATGATGGATAACCGGAAACGCACTAAGATCAAGAATAACAAAATACAACTCTGGAGGATGGAATTGGCTGCCTTTGGATACACCATACATTATCAACCCGGCAACGAGAATGTGGCCCCGGATACCCTCACGCGGGCATTCTGCTCTTCTATGTCAACTTCGACTCTGGCGGATCTTCATACTGACTTATGCCATCCTGGCGTTACCCATATGTTGCACTTTGTGCTATCTAAAAATCTCCCATTTTCTACGGAAGATGTGAAAAGAACGTGCTCCTCCTGTAAAATTTGTGCGGAGTTAAAACCGTAATTCTTCCATCCATCAGATGGCTCGCTCATACACACTCTGCAGCCTATGCAGCGACTCAGCATTGATTTTAAAGGGCCATTGCCGTCCTCAATGCGGAACACCTACTTACTGACTATGGTGGACAAATATTCAAGCTTTCCCTTTGCTTTCCCCTGTCCCAATATGCTTACTTCCACAGTGATCAAATGCCTTGATCAAGTCTTTTCCCCTTGCGGTATGGCCAATTTCATCCACTCTGATCGGGGTCCCTCCTTCATGTCAAGCGAACTCAAAAGTTATCTCTCCCAACGGGGAATCGCCACAAGTAAAACACCATACCATACCATCGGTAACGGACAGGTTGAGAGATACAACGCTATCATTTGGAACGCTGTTCGTCTTGCGCTGAGGTCACACAATCTACCAGACCAGCAGTGGGAAACTATGCTCCCTGACGAGTTGTATTCCATCAGGTCTCTCCTTCCTACTTCTTCCAATTTCACACCTAATGAGCGATTCTTCAGCTTCCAGCGTCGCTCCACCCATGGGATGTCTCTACCATCACGGTTGGCATCTCCTGGCCCCATGCTGCTCCGAAGATTCGTCCGATCATCAAAAACCGATCCTCTAGTCGATGAGGTAGAACATACAGACGTCAACCCCACGTACGCCCACGTGCGGTACCCGGATGGCTGGGAGTCCACTGTCCCGCTCCGGGACCTGGCTCCCTGTCCGGCCGGTTCCACGGACCCGACTGATGGAGGGACCCGCGGGGATGAGGCCGACTCTCTGCGCCCCCCCCAAGGATGATGCCCTACCTGGGACATCGAGGGATCTGCCGGCTGCCCCGCCGGATCCGCTCGGGGAGCCGAGCGCTCCCCGTGGGATGGCCACCCCGGGTCAGGACGCCAGTCAATCTCCGGCTAACCAACGGGACGAAGCCAGTTCTGCGCCTGTGGGGACCCGCACCCGGAGTCACAATCTCTCCAGCCTCCCTTGGGTTGATCAGAGCAGCACGGGCCCTGTCGATCCACCGGCACGGATCAAGCGGCCCAGGGACCAAGACATGGTCCGGGGAGACGTGCCTTCTGGCCATAAACAAAAATCTAAAAGATTGCGGCTATTCGTGGTCCGCCTAATCCGTTAGAGGAAGTCGTCGGATTTCCAAATCTTTTAGGCAGGAAGAATGTCATAAATCTCATCATCGAGAAACTACCTATGAAATAACACTGGACGGCCAGCTGGTGGCGCCGTCCAAGGAGTATAAATACTTGGGTGTTGGCCCCAGCTTGCCAGGGACATTTTGTAAAGACAAGGGAGCTAATGGCTACAACTAGACGTCCATGTTCTGAAACAAGTTGATTAAAGGCTTGCTTAATGCTCAAACCAAGTGCATAGTGAGTTTTATTATGTCATACATTCAACCATGTAATCCACACTTTGTACAAATACAAACTTGAGCATTTTTTTGCTGCTGTTTACCAAGGTTTTATCTCAGTATGAATATACACGTACTGGATGATTCAAAAATACAACAGACTGAAGTGGAAACCATCAGAAAGTGAATTCCTTTTTAATATAATTCTCTTTCAACACAGTTGAACACACATTCAACTTGCCTGAGAAAGAATTAAGTGGCATAAACAACTCCTCTGAAATGTTTAGACATAGTCGTCATAAGCCCAGGACAGTTAATCCATATAATTAAGAGCTGTGTACTAGTACTGTGCAAAGTTTACCGGCCCACACATTCACAGTTCTGCTGACAACACAAACACCATCTTTATTTTAGTCATAATTGTAGGTTCTTATTAACAGACACCATTTGCATCTTCCGATCGCACAGCCCATTTCCCATTATAAACCCCCCCCCCGCCCCACTGACTATACCAACTGATGCCCCTCTACTTCTCAATTCAAAAAATACCGCCTGATAGAAATGGCATTTGCATCGACAACATAGGAACAGGAGTAGGTCATTCTGCCTGTTCCATCACTCAATTAGATCATGGCTGATCTGTGTCTTAACTCCATCTACCCGCCTTGGTTCCGTAACCCTTAATACCCTTGCCGCACAAAAATCTATCAATCTCAGTTTTGAAATTTCCAATAGACCCGCCCCCCCCACCCCCTACATGTTTCTAGAGTGCATCCAGGATGTTACTAAGCCTTGATGAAAGGAGAACATGCATTACTTCTAGTCCAAAGTGACTAGATAATTGATGGTACCTTTGCATGTGGCTCAAGGAACAGAACCTCATCTTTCGATTAGGCACTTTACAGCCTTCCGGACTCAACATCGAGTTCAACAATTTCAAATCATAACCACTGCTCCCATTTTTTTGGACAGCAGCTGTCACCTTTTGTTTCTTAACTTGTCCCATTACCATCTCCTTTTGCCTTGCACCATCATCCCTTTTATCTTTTAATCCTTCCTGCCTTCCACCCTATCACAGACCGTTCCTTCTGTTCTTTCCTCCCCTCCCGCCTTTCCCTGCCTCTACTTGCGTAAAACCTGTTACATCTCTAACTTTTACCAATTCTGATGAAAGGCCACCAACCTGAAACATTGGCTGGAATTTTTCAGGGGGACAGTGGGCGCGATTGTTGGCGGGTCGGGTGGGAAAGTGTTTTTTTCCCCCAACGGGTCGGGACCCCACTGTGAACACGCAGCCACGCGTCTTTCCCGATGTCGGGTCTGTCAGCGCTGAGCATATCTGACATGCAGCGGTGGGTTCACAGCGGCGGTGGACCCAATTCAGGTAATTGGTGGCTTGTTTACAGCCACTTCAGAATGATTTTCAGCTCACAATTTGCATTTAACAGCTCACCCATGAGATCCACGCTGATCGTGGACCACGTCTGTCAAGCTGAGGTGGGAGTTCAGTGGCCATTGAATAAGCTGTTGAGTTGACAGCTTCAATGTACAGTAAAAGCTCCCACCTTACAGAGATATCTTCCCTCAGCCACAAGCTCTACCTCACTGCATTTCCATTACAGATTCAGAATGCTGCAAGTCTTTACACAAGCCTCCACCCAGTCTGACCTCATTACCTCTCCCACCATAGACAGATCGCTTCTGTCATCTCTACTTCACCTGCCATCTATTCAATCAGCGTGGGTGTCCTTTATACTCTCTCACCTTGGTCCTCCGAATCCCACCACGATCAGCCCCAACACCAGCAGCACCAGGCACACCAGCAGCACCAACAACAACACCAAACTTCTCTGCAATCACCTGATGCTGCACAGGACAGTGGGCATCAGCACCTGACCACATTGTTGCCTGGGAAGCCAGGGATGGCCTTGCCACGGACAGATTTACTTCACTTGATGCTGTACACCCTGGCTGCCACATGATACACCATGTAGGCACCACCCCACACCAACACCATAAAGCATCCCTACAATGCCCAAGCCATTCCTTTCACACTCTCCACCATTGCGGGGGTACTATTATGTCTCACCATTTACTGCAACTCACTAAGCCACTTCCAAAGGTGCACACAAATCTGTCCAAGAATGCAATGTTTGACACCACATTAACAGAAACTTTACATGAACAATGCATAAAACACTCAAGTGCCTACCCTTGTGTATTGTTAGTCGGTATGACTGCACTAGGATGAGGGTAAGTGTGATGGGTGGCTAGTGAGATGGGGATGTGATAATGTAGATAGAGAGGGATGGGTGGAGGTCCAAGGTAAATTGGTGTCAGTAAGGATGTGCAGGAGAAGGGTAGGGAAGGCAGAGTGATGGGGATGTGATGACAGGCACAGCAGGATGTGGTTGAGTGTGGCTTTGTACTACCATTTCGTGATCTACTGAGATCATTGAGAGGTTTGTGCCACTGCACCCAGGTCCTCCTGACGATGTCCCTGCTTGTGCTTACCTGTGCAATGTGCAACCAGGCTGCGTTGGTCTCCTGGGGAGGTCCCTTCCGCCCATGGGAAGAGAAGAGAACCTCCCTGTGTGCTGTGAGTCCCTCCATAAGCATATGGAGGGAATCATGGGAGAACCTGGGTGCAGCCCTGTATCTCTGTGCAGTGATTGTCAGTGTTTGCAGCATTTCAATGCTGTAGAACACTGACAGCACAAATGTCAAAAGAAAGTTGGACATGGTCCTTTTAAGGAAACCGACTGATGATGCGTCATAAATGATGTCACCAGACCCGCTTCCTCTAATTGGCTGGGAAACACGCTGGGCGGGCTTAACAAGCCAAATCAACAGAAAGTCATTTCACAGGCTGGGATGGAGCCAGTAGTGAGGTCGGGACCCGCCCCATGTCACCCTCCACGGACCCGCTGAGGTTAATAAAATTGTGGCCTTTAACTCTGTTTCTCTCTCTACAGAGGCTACCTGACACGCTGAGTATTCCCAGCATTTTCTGTTTTATTTCAGATTTCCAGCTTCTGCAGTATTTTGCTGTAGTTTTGGTGCTTTTGCATGGGCTGGATTTTCATGGGGAAGGCGGGTGGAGGGTGTAATGATCAATAACATGTCATTCTGGAGTGGTACACTAGATGGAGCCATAGAGCTGTATACAGCTGTATATTTAGTTGTATGTGTTTAAGACTACACTACCCACAATGCACCAGGCTACCCACAAGGCAGTAGCCAAGATGGCTGTCTGCACACAGAAGTACACATGCTGAATCTCTACAGATGCTGTACCTAGAGAACGTGTACTGAATAAATAACTAGCTAGAAGCTAGCTGTTCATAATAAGAATGTCTATTTATTAATGAACATAACATGGTACCAGGATTGGTGAAGATCTGCTCAAAATTGTGAAAAGCGACATGGAGAATTTGAAGCCACCGGAGTTTTTGAATCTCACGGGAAATGTCGACTACAATTGGCGGACTTTCAAACAACAGTTCGAACTCTACATTACTGCCATCGGGTTCGGTACAAAGCCAGACGCAAGGAAAATAGCGTTGCTGCTCACGGTTGCAGGCCCACAGGCGATAGAGGTATTTAATACATTTGTATTTAATCCAGAGGAGAACAGAAAAAATTTAGACGATGTGCTAAAGAAATTCGATACACATTGTTCTCCCAAAAAGAATGAAACCTATGAAAGATACATGTTCCGTTCGAGGACACAGTGGCAAAATGAGACATTTGATAGCTTTGGGACTGATCTGAAACTGAAAGCACAGACATGTAATTACTCTGAGCTGAAAGCATCCATGATTCGTGACCAAATTGTGTATGGTATTCATGATAAAAAGGTCAGGGAACATCTGTTGAGAGAAACCAAACTGACATTGGAAAATGCTGTGAAAATATGCCAAGCCAGTGAGCTAGCTTGACAGAACGCGAAGACTTTCAGTGAAATCAATAATGATGCGATTGTAGTAAGTGCTGCTGTCGGTGCTGTGTCCTACAAGAGGAAGAAACGTGGGCAGAACAGAAATGAAAAGCAATCGGAGGAAGGAATTTTTAATTGTAAACGCTGTGGTTACAAACATCAGTTAAGACAATGCCCAGCGTTTGGAAAAATGTGCACAAAATGTCATGGAAAGAATCACTTTGCCAAACAATGCTTTTCAAAAGTAAAAACAAAGAAAGGGCAACAAGTCCAAGTCAATGTGATTGAGGACACTGATTTAAGTGAGACATTTTTTGTAGGAATGGTGTCATGTGACAATATAGAAAAGGATACAGAAAATGTGCAGCCCTCAGGAATAAACAATGCTGAACATAAAGTTAATGCAGTAAAAGAGGACAAATGGATGATCCCACTGCAGGTAAATGGAGCATTAGGTACATTGAAATGAGACACTGGGGCAAAAGCAAATTAATCATTATGAGTGACATTAAAAACATGAAAGAAAAGCCCAAAATACAGCAAAAGTCAGTACTACTGAAGAGCTATAATGGACAGAAAATAGATAGGTTAGGTGTATGCAGACTTAAAGTGACAGCCAAAGACAAAGTGCATCATCTCATGTTTTCTGTTGTGGCTGAAGGACTTGATTCACTACTGGGTGACAAAGCTTGTGAAGACTTAGAACTGGTCAAGAGAGTCTACCGTATAAACTATGCCATAAACAGACCAGATGACTCGGTGGATTCTGTAGTGAGTAATTTCCAGGATGTGTTCAAAGGATTTGGAGTTCTACCAATCACTTACAAGATCCAGCTAAAGGAGGTTGCTCAGCCAGTGGTACATGCTCCACGAAGAGTTCCAGCACCCCTGTGTGACCGGCTCAAGAAAGAACTGGACAGAATGACCACACTAGGAGTCATCAGGAAAGTCGAAGAACCAACAGACTGGGTTAACTCCATGGTATGTGTAAAGAAAAAGAACAATGATCTAAGAATATGCATGGATCCGAAGGACTTAAATGCAAATATAAAACGTGAACACTACCAGATTCCCAAGCGAGAATAAATCACCAGTGAAATGTCAGGTGCCAGATACTTTACAATGCTCGATGCCTCACAAGGCTCTTGGCAACTAAAACTGGATGAAGAGAGCACCAAATACGGTACCTTCAACACACCATTTGGCAGGTATTGTTTCCTCAGAATGCCTTTCAGGATAATATCTGCATCTGAAATCTTTCATAGAGCGATGGAACACATAATTGAAGGTCTGGAAGGAGTCCGGGTCTATGTTGATGACATCATCATCTGGGGCTCCACACTGAAAGAACACAATGAGCGACTGACTAAAGTGTTACAGAGCATACGCTGGAATGGACTGAAGCTCAACAAAGCCAAGTGTCAGTTTGGCATCCAGGAAGTCACTTTCCTAGAAGATATTCTATCTGGTAAAGGAATAGAGCCAGATATGGAAAAAGTAAATGCCATACTCAAAATACCCCGACCCACTGACAAAAAAGGAATACTACGCATCATGGGGATGATAAACTTCATTGGAAAGTTCATTCCTAACTTGTCAGCCAAGACAACCTGTCTGCGAGACCTGCTACATAAAAGAAATGAGTTCGCATGGACAGAAAGACATGAACAAGAGTGGATGAATCTCAAAACAGTGCTGATAACCACACCTGTACTCACTTTCTTTGACCCAACAAAGAGAATCAAAGTGTCAATGGATGCATCAAAAGATGGCCTAGGCGCGGTCTTGCTACAAGCAGAGGGTGAAGATTGGAAGCCTGTTGCCTATGCCTCCAGGTCTATGACTGATTCTGAGTGTCGATACGCCCAGATTGAAAAGGAATGTCTAGGCTTGGTAGTTGGACTAGAAAAGTTTCATGGCTACATATATGGACTTCTCACCTTCACAGTTGAGACAGACCACAGCCCACTGGTTGCCATCATTAAAAAAAATCTGAATGAGATGTCTCCAAGGATTCAATGACTCATGATGAAGCTGCAGAGATATGACTTTGAACTGATCTACACACCAGGCAAACACATAGTGTTAGCAGATACACTATCCCGAGCACCCACAATGAGTCATGTGAGCTCTACTTAAGAAGACGTGGATGTTCATGTGAGTATGGTCACTGCTGCACTGCCCGTGTCAGACACAAAATCAAAGCAAATAGCAGAAGAAACAGTAAAAGTTACAGTGTTACAAACAGTAATAGAGAACATTCATCATGGTTGGCCAAAAGGTTCCTGTCCAAAATATTTTCACATAAGGTCAGAATTGAGTGTCGCAAGTGGACTATTACTAAAACAGAACAGAATAGTCATTCCACAGGCTCTATGTCAAGACATGCTCAGAGGATTCATGAGGGACACCTCAGAATTGAAAAATGCAAAAGGAGAGCAAGAGACACTGTTTATTGGCCTGGCATAAATAAGGACATTGAGAACATGATAGGCAAATGTGAGACATGTCAGAAACACCAAAACAAACAAACAAAGGAACCAATGATAGCAGCTGACTTACCAACAGCACCATGGCAAAAGGTTGGTATGGACCTCTTTCATTTAAATGGTAAAGAATATCTAATAGTGATTGACTACTATTCTAACTATCCTGAGATGGCACTGTTCTCAAGCACATCAGCAAGCAGTGTCATAATGCATGTGAAATCCATCTTCGCCAGACATGGAATTCCCAGGATTGCCGTTAGTGACAATGGTCCGTGCTTCAACTGTAAGGAGTGGCAACAGTTTGCAGCACAGTATGACTTTCAGCACATCACATCCAGTCCTTTGTATGCTCAGTCAAATGGTAAGGCAGAAAAAGTTGTTCAAGTTCTCAAGCAGCTACTGAAGAAAGCGACAGAAAGCAAGTCTGATCCTTATCTCGCCCTGCTGAGTTACCGAGCCTCACCTTTAGACTGTGGTTCTTCACCTGCTGAACTCCTAATAGGTCACAAGTTGTGCACCACGATACCCTGCTGTGCAAAAGAAAAGCAAAGTAAGGAACTGAGACAGAGACTTCAACTGTTAAAGCTGAAACAGAAATCATACTATGACAAGTCATCCAAAACTCTAAAACCATTGAGAAGGGATGATGTTGTCAGGATTGAGGATCCAGATGCATGGAACAGGAAAGCTACAGTTCTTGAGGAAGTACGACCAAGGTCATACACTGTTAGAACTGAGGAAGGACAGATTCTCAGGAGGAACCGCCGTTCCCTCCTGAAAGCACAAGAAACTATCCAAGAGCAGATTGATGACAATGCCGCAACTTAATCTTGTCATTCACCACCAGAACAATCTCATGAAAACACATCAGACTTACCCGTGCTGAGAAGACCCACACGTGTAGTAAAAAAGCCTGATCGACTTAATCTTTGAGTACAAAGAAAAACTATATTGAAAATGTATTGACTGTTGTGAAAATGTTTATGTTTATAGAGCACTAACAAAAGTGTTACTGATATCATCTTTATTGTTTTTCTTGAAAGTTGATTGATATTGATTTTGTTAACCTCAAAGAAAGGG
Source organism: Somniosus microcephalus (assembly GCF_052327205.1). Lineage (NCBI taxonomy): Eukaryota > Metazoa > Chordata > Chondrichthyes > Squaliformes > Somniosidae > Somniosus > Somniosus microcephalus. The sequence goes on from NC_140997.1 coordinate 102,513,431, forward strand.
GGATGTAATGATCAATAACATGTCATTCTGGAGTGGTACACTAGATGGAGCCGTAGAGCTGTATAGAGCTGTATATTTAGTTGTATGTGTTTAAGACTACACTACCCACAATGCACCAGGCTACCCACAAGGCAGTAGTCAAGATGGCTGCTTGCACACAGAAGTACACATGCTGAATCTCTACAGATGCTGTACCTAGAGAACGTGTACTGAATAAATAACTAGCTAGAAGCTAGCTGTTCATAATAAGAATGTCTAGTTATTAATGAACATAACAGAGGGCGGGGGCCTCCAATGCGGGTGGGAAACCTGGGAGAATAGGATCCCCACAGGCCCTGCCGACTTTTAATGGCAGGGCCTGATTTGCATCTGAAGCCTCTGTTTCCCACCCGCAGCCAGCCAGATGGAGAGGCTGCGGCACTAGGCCGCACAGAGGAGTGAGGGAGGAATTGGGTGGTGTTGTATCTATGCTTTAACATGTTCAATCAAGCATGTAGATACGTCGAATTAAATCAGAGTCTGGCAGACAGGTTTCTAACTGTGATCTTTACTTTATTGGTAAAATGGCTGACTGCAGCTTTCCCGGGTAATTTCCATAATGCAATGCACATTACATTACCGTATTAACTGGTGTTAAACTCGCACATTACATTACCGTATTGGCTGGTGTCAAACTCGCAATCAATACACGATATCCGCCTTTTCCTTGGAAACAAACTTGCAGTTTACAAACAATTGCTTACAATAACTCTGCATAACTTATTTGGTTTATAAACTTTTTACAAACTTGTGTCTTACCACACAACTAAATAATTCTCAGGTTTAAACATTTAACATCACCCATGCCGTTCTCGCACAGTTTATGTTGTGACATAATCAGACAGTCTTTGGGGTTTTCTTTTAACCTTTTGAGGTCTGGCTGTATTGGGTATGTCTGACATGTTGGTGTCAGTGGGTATTGCCTGTGTCACAGTGGTATGTGTGTCAGGGTCTACTATACTGTCCTCAGTCCCTTGTGTTTCCTTCTGCTCATGGAGTGTCTGCTTTGGTCCATTGGTTCTGTATTTCTTCACAAACGTAGTGTTTCTCGAGTAGCGTGCTCCTTCTGGAGATTCTACTACTACTTGACTCCCTGTTTTACTCAAAACTTTGTGCGGTGTGGCATTAAAAGGAGTGGTGAACTTGTCCACTTTGTCCTGCCGTACCAGCACCGTGTCGCCAACTTTCACCTCTGAGTATTGTGTTCTCCGCTGTTCATCTGCGTACAGTTTGGACTTGCCTTTTTGTTCTGCGTCCTGGTCATGTCTGCGCGCGACTCTGTGATGTCTGGCAGCTTTCCTCTAATTTTCCGTTTAAAGAGCAGCTCTGCCGGGTTCTTTCCTGTTGTGGCATGGTCAATGCTCCTGTACACAGTCACATATTTTCTAAGTTCATGTTTCCAATCTAGTCCTTCTGACTTAGCAATTCTGATTCTCTTCATCAGCGATGCATTCTGGCGCTCGACTTCTCCATTAGCCTGAGCCCATTTTGCTGTCGTTTTCGGGTGTTTGATCCCGTTGTTTTCACAGTATTCTTTGAATAATTCAGATCTGAATTGGGGACCATTATCAGATTTGCAGGTGTTTGGCAAACCATGACGGCTGAAGATTGATTCTAAACTATCAATAACCTTCTCTGTTGTGGTGGTCATGATGTCGTATTCATAGTAGCGACGATAATAATCAACTACCACAAGAATGGAGTGGTTGGATGGCAAGGGTACCAGTAAGCCTATAGCTACATCCTGCCAGGGGCCCTCCGGTAATGGTGTTGGTCTCAATGGTTGAGGTGGGTTGGGTCTGCCTACTATCTGACAGCCGTGGCATGCTTTATAGTGTTTTTCAGCTGCCTTGTCCATGCCAGGCCACCAAACCTTGTTTCTGAGATGTTGCTTTGTTCCAACTATTCCCAAGTGTCCTTCATGTGCTAACACCAGGGCTCGTGTGCGTAACACTGTGGGTAGCACAATGCGTGTTCCCCGAAGAACTAGGTACCCCACTACGCACAGCTCATTTGCAATTGCTGCATAAGCTTTACAGTTCTCAAAATGTCCGTTTGTGATTACCTTCCGTGCCTCAATCAGATCTGGGTCGGTAGCAGAGGCTTCCTCCACCTCTCTAGTAGTGAGTGCTTTTGGTGTCGCACTCACAGCTACAAATCTCACATATTCATCTGAGCCATGAGAATGGGCCAGAAATTCCAGAACGGGGCTTGCAGCGCGTGCAAGCCCCGTATTTGTACTTACCCCGCGCTCCTGCCGATCAGCTTCTGGGACGCCTGAACTTGGAGAAATAGAAAGCACATTCCCGGGCAGCGTATGACGTCACGCCGCCCAGGAGTGCAGCCAGCGCGGACCTAGGAGCGTGCAGTGTAAGTGAGACACGCCCCTTGAGGTCTCAGTTTCACTGGACACGCCCCCAATGTTTCTGTCAAGCTGCTTTGCTTTTTTACATGCAAAGCAGCAGTTTAAATAGGTTTTTGGAAGTTTTTTGAAGATTTTGGTAACTTTTATAAACTTTTTAAAATGTTTCCATTATTTTGAGTAATCTGAAGTAGTTTTAAAGAGAATTAAAGCAATTTAAAGACTTTTAAAAGCCCTAAAAGAATTTTTTTAATTCCATTTATTTATTTAGCAATGTCGTCGTCATACGTGTCTTCACACTGTTCCCTTTGGGGAACTGTATGAAGTGGTGGAAGGATTTATGGCCGTGATTAACGCTCATTCCGTGACCGTAGCCATCTTTCAACCAGCCATTAGGGCGGTTAGTCCTATGGCGGGAGGGTTTTACGGGCTCCCACAAGCTATACAAGGAGGGGGTGCCACCCACACCCATGGACGCAAATATCCCACTGGATGTCAACCCAGAATTTAGAGCCGGAGCTCCGACTCCACTTGCCGGGACTGTCTGGAGCGGGGTTCGAAACCCTACCCTGATCTGGCCCAGCGGCGGGGATCCTACCGCTATGACAAAGGCCCAATCCGATTAGCAACGTGAAATGGCAGCATAGGGCTCCAGTCACGGGGAGGGAAAAGGCGCAGGAAACGTATGGGTGTCACCTTTTGTGCGGAGTGGGCCTTTTGCGTAGCAGTAAGCATCCCCGCCGCTGGGCCAGAAGGAGTAGGGTTTTGAACCCCACTCCAGACAGTCCCGGCAAGTGGAGTCGGAGTTCCAACTTTAAATTCTGGGTGGACATCCAGCGGGATACTTGCGTCCGTGGGTGTTGGTGGCCCCCCCCCCTCAGATGGGTTGTGGGAGCCCGTAAAACCCTCCCGCCATATGACTAACCACCCTAATGGCTGGTTCAAAGATGGTTACGGTCACGGAATGAGCGTTAATCACGGCCATAAATCCTTCCACCACTTCATACAGTTCCCCAAAGGGAACAGTGTGAGGATACGTACGATGATGACCTCTTGCGCAATGCACCTCCTTGGCCCCTCAGTCGCAGATGCGAGGGGGCAAGTCGTGCAAGTGTTAAATTTTTTATTTTATTGACATGTAAAATGTTGGCCCAATAATTCCCTTCCAAATGCGCTAGTACGGTTGGGGTACTTACGCATCTGGCCGGATGAAATGCCGGTTTTCAGCATGCACAGTGCATGTGGGGAAAACCGGCATTTCCTGTCCTCTGAACAAAGGGGTTCAGAGGCAGAACGCGTGCGACTGCACATGCAGCGCGTGCGCAGTATAATTCGGCGCTTTCATTAATGCTTTCAGTGAGGTCCAGTCATTACAACTTACACATGAAAAAAGCATGGGTACAGTTGCTACAGAGGCTGCGGAGGAAGATATTTCTTATCGTGGAGCTTCTGAAAGTATGTATGTCTGTATAGATTCCTTTGCGTGTTATGTATATATTCCTTTACTTATGTGTATGAATGTATTATTTAATTATGACTTTCAGAGAAAGTAACTTATTGGAAAATCATAATTAAAAACATACATTCATAGTAAAGGAATATAAAACATACATACATATACGTAAAGGAATATATGTGGACATACATACATAACCTATTCTCACATTCCATTCACACAGCCACAATTGCTCCTTCTACCTACCGTTCTGAAAACCCTTTAAAAAAAAAAAAAAAATTTTTACTTTAAAACTTACTTAAAATTTCTTAAAATAACTTCCCTCCCTTTCCCAAACAAAAATATTGCATTTCAAAAGCTCCACGATAAAATATATCTTCCTCCGCAGCCAATGAACCACTTTACACTTGCTTTTTTTCAGTGTAACTTCTAAGGACTTAACCTCACGGATTTCATGAGCGCTGCCTGTGCAGTCGCACGCGCTCGAGGTCTGGAAATGCCGGCGTTCCCCGCATGCGCTGTTCCTGCTGAACGCCGGCATTTCCAACGGCCAGAAGCGTGAGTAAGCCGACCGTACTCACGCTTCTGGCCGCGAATTTCTGGCCCAATGTCTCTCCTGTTTTGCTGTCTCCCCCAGCAATCGTGACAGTGGGTCTGCAATGTTTTGCTTGCCTGGAATGTGTACCACCTTAAAATCATACGGCTGCAATCTAAGTACCCATCTCTCTATACGGGCACAGGGTTTAGAGTGTGGGCCGTATATCACCTGTAATGGCTTATGGTCAGTTACCAAGTTAAATTTTTGGCCATGCACATATGGATGCAGCCTCTCACAAGCCCATACAAGAGCTAAAGCCTCTCTCTCTGTTTGAGAGTATTTCCTCTCACAGTCTGTTAAACTAGGACTTACATAGCATATTGGCACCACTTGTCCCTGTTGGTCCTGAACTAGTACTGCACCTAAACCTACAGGACTGGCATCTGCTATCATCTTGGTTGGTGTGTCCTTATCAAAATATGCTAAAGTGCCGGTCCTGGCCAACTCTTCCTTGAGTGCACTGAATGACTGTCTCTGTTGTGATCCAAATTTAAATTTAAATGGTGTGTCTTTTCTCGTCAGGCGTCACAGTGGCTCTGATAGCATTGCAAACTGCGGGATGAATCTGCTACTGTACCCAAAGAGTCCCAAGAAACTCTTCACCTCTGTAGCATTCTCTGGTTCCCAAGCTTCTGCCGCCGCTCGCACTCTCTCTGCTGTTGGTCCGATGCCCTTTTCCGACAACAGGATTCCCATGAAAATCAATCGGTCCATGTTGAATTGGCACTTCTCTGAGTTTAGTGTCAGTCCACTCTCCATTAGTCTGGTCATGACAGCGTGCAGGCATCTGTCGTGCGATTCCTGGTTGTGTGCATGCACGATAATGTCGTCTGAGATGTTTCCAACACCCTCTATTCCAGCTAAGGCATTAGCTATCTCGTGCTGATATTGTTCACTAGCTGAGGATATACCGAATATCAGCCTCTTGTACCTGTATACACCATTATGTACTGCAAACGTTGTGATTTCTTGTGACTCAGGTCAGTTCTAGCTGGTGATAACCCCATTTCAGGTCTAGCTTACTATACACCGTCGAGCCGTTCATACCTTGGAGTATCTCATCAATGGTGGGGATTGGATATTGTTCCCTCACTATTGCCTGGTTTGCTCGTCTCATGTCTAGGCATAACCTTACATCCTTATCCGCTTTTGGTACAATAACCATAGGGTTTACCCATGGGGTGGGACCAGTTACAGGTTCGATAATGTCCATGTCCCTCAATTGTTTTATTTTGGCCTCCACTGCCCCACTTAAGTTGAATGGTATACGCCTGAGTGGCTGGGCCACAGGCTTCACTTGTGGGTCGATATACAAACTGATCTGTTTTGTGTTCAGCCTTCCAACTCCCTGGAACACCTTTGGATACCGCTGTTCTAGTAGCTGTCTTACATTTACCACAGCTGAGACATCTGCGCCTATTTTTAAAACTCCCAGTTTCATGACTGTCTCCCTTCCTAGCAACGGTTCTCCATGGCCTTTAACCACAATGAACTTGCCTGCTCAGTTCTCTTACCTATTGTAATCCCACATGTGAATACACCTTTAACTGAGAGTGGTCGGCTAGAAGCATAAGAGAATAACTTTCTCTCTGTCTTAGGGACATGTGACTGACACTTAATGTGTTCTGACTTTAATCCTTCCCATGTATTCTCATCTATCACATTATTCGTTGCACCCGAATCAATTAACATTCTCAGGCTTCCTCCCCCCACACAAAAGGTAAGTCTCTCTGTCACGTTATTTCCAGTAACAGCAAATGCACAGTTATTTTGTTCCTCTACATTGTTCACACTGTGTTTCTTTGTACCCTTTGTGCGGCATACTTTGGAGAAATGATCCTTTCCCTTGCACTTATTACACGTTTGTCCGCGTGCTGGGCATTTCGGATCTCTGCCCATGTGGTCTGTGTGTCCACATCTGTAACATTTCCTTTCCTTCCTATCGCCATTTCCCTTTAGAGTCATAGAGTTATACAGCACAGAAAGAGGCCCTTCGGCCCATTGTGTCTGCGCTGACCATCAATCCCTGTCCAGTCTAATCCCATTTTCCAGCATTTGGTCCATAGCCTTGTATGCAATGGCATTTCCAGTGCTCATCCAAATGCTTCTTGAATGTTATGAGGGTTCCTGCCTCTACCACCCTTTCAGGCAGTGAGTTCCAGATTCCAACCACCCTCTGGGTGAAAAAGTTCCTCCTCAAATCCCCTCCAAACCTCCTGCCCCTTACCTTGAATCTATGCCCCCTTGTTATTGACCCCCCTACTAAGGGGAAAAGTTCCTCTTTATCTAATCTATCTATGCCCCTCATCATTTTGTACACCTCAATCAGGTCCCCCCTCAGCCTCCAAGGAAAACAACCCCAGCCTGTTTAGTCTTTCTTCATAGCTGAGGCGCTCCATCCCAGGTAACATCCTGGTGAATCTTCTCTGCACCCTCTCCAAAGCAATCACATCCTTCCTATAGTGAGGCGACCAGAACTGCACACAGTACTCCAGCTGTGGCCTCACCAGCGTTTTGTCCAGCTCCATCATAACCTCCCTGCTCTTATACTCTATGCCTCAGCTAATGAAGGCAAGTATCCCATATGCCTTTTTAACCACCTTATCTACCTGTTCCGCTGCCTTCAGGGATCTATGTACATGTACACCAAGGTCCCTCTGACCCTCTGTACTTCCTAGGGTCCTACCACTCATTGTGTATTCCCTTGCTTTATTTGTCCGTCCAAAATGCATCACCTCGCACTTTTCAGGGTTAAATTCCATTTGCCACTTTTCCGCTCATCTGACCAACCCGTTTATATCGTCCTGTAGCCTGAGGCTTTCCTCCTCGCAATTTACCACCCCACCAATTTTCGTGTCATCTGCAAACTTACTGATCATACCTTTTACATTCTCATCCAAATCATTTATGTAGATCACAAACAGCAAGGGTCCCAGCACCGATCCCTGAGGTACCCCACTGGACACAGGCTTCCAGTCACAAAAGCAACCTTCGACCATCACCCTCTGCCTCCTGCCACTCAGCCAGTTTAGGATCCAACGCGCCAAGGCACCCTGGATCCCATGGGCTCTTACCTTCTTGACCAGTCTCCTATGCGGGACTTTGTCAAAAGCTTTGCTGAAGTCCATGTAAACCACATCCACAGACATGATTTACCCTTGACAAAGCCATGCTGACTATCCCCGATTAATCCTTGCCTCTCCAAGTGGAGACTAATATCGTCCCTCAGAATTTTTTCCAATAATTTCCCTACCACAGATGTTAGGCTCACTGGCCTGTAATTCCATGGTTTATCCCTGCTACCCTTCTTGAATAATGGTACTACGTTAGCTGTTCTCCAGTCCTCTGGTACATTCCCTGTGGCCAGAGAGGTTCTGAAAATTTGTGTCAGAGCCCCTGCAAACTGCTCCTTTGCCTCACACAACAGCCTGGGAAACATCTCGTCCGGGCTTGGGGATTTATCCATTTTTGGCCTGCTAAAACCGCTAGTACCTCCTCCCTCTCGATGCTAATATGTTCAAGTATGTCACAGTCCCCTTGCCCGATTTCTATGTCTACATCGTCTTTCTCCATAGTGAACACAGATGCAAAAAATTCATTTAAAACCCCGCCTACATCATCTGGCTCTACACACAGATTGCCACTTTGGTCCCTAATGGGCCCTACCCTTTCCCTGGTTATCCTCTTGCCCTTAATATACTTATAAATCATCTTAGGATTTTCCTTTATTTTGCTCGCCAGTCTTATTTCATGGCCCCTCCTCGCCCTCCTAATTTCTTTTTTAAGTATGCCCCTGCACTTTTTATACTCCTCTAGGGCTTCCTCCGTCTTTAGTCTTTTGTAACTGCCAAAAGCCCCCCTTTTTTTCCTAATGCATTTTTGTATATCCCTTGTCATCCAAGGTTCCCTTTGCTTGTTGGTCCCACCCTTGACCTTTACAGGAACATGTTGGCGTTGTACTCTCTCTATTTCCCTTCTGAAAGTCTCCCACTGCTTTGATGTGGATTTTCCTATAAGTAGCTGCTCCCAGTCCACTTTGGCCAGATCCTGCCTTATCATATTAAAATCGGCCTTTCCCCAATTTAGAACCCTTATTTCCGGGCCGTCTTTGTCTTTTTCCATGACCACCTTAAATCTCACCGAATTATGGTCACTGTCGCCAAAATGCTCTCCTACTGACACTTCCACGACTTGCCCGGCTACATTCCCTAGAATTAGGTCCAGTACCGCCCCCTCTCTTGTAGGACTTTCTACATGTTGGCTCAAAAAGCTCTCCTGGATGCACTTTAAGAATTCTGCACCCTCTAAGCCTTTCACACTCTGACTATCCCAATTAATATTGGGGAAGTTGAAATCCCCCACTATTATTACCCTATTATTTTCGCACTTCTCTGAGATTTGCCTACATATCTGTTCCTCTATCTCCCCCTGACTGTGCGGGGGCCTACAGTACACTCCCAGCAAAGTGCTTGCCCCCTTTTTGTTTTTAAGTTCTACCCATATGGCCTCATTAGAGGAACCCGCTAATATATCATCCCTCCTTACAGCAGTAATTGATTCCTTAATTAATATTGCAACACCCCCTCCCCTTTTCCCCCCCCCCCTGTCTCGCCTGAAGATTCTATACCCCGGAATATTGAGCTGCCAGTCCTGACCCTCCCTCAACCATGTCTCCGTGATAGCAACAATATCGTACTCCCATGTGTTCAGCAACAACTTCAGTTCATCCACCTTATTTGCAAGACTCCTTGCATTAAAATAAATGCCTTCCAGCCTTGCCATATTCCCTTTTGCCTTCACATATTTGCTCTGCCTTCCCAGCTGACTTGTTTTTTCCTCCGTATTTGGCTGTAAATCACCCCCTACTATAGTTCCACTCTGTATCCCATCCCCCTGCCAAGTTAGTTTAAACCCCCCCCCAGCAGTGCTAGCAAACCTCCCTGCAAGGATATGGTCCCCCTCTGGTTCAGGTGTAAACCGTCCGACTTGTACAAGTCCCACCTTTCCCAGAAGCAAACCCAGTGATCCAGGAAACTAAAGCCCTCCCTCCTGCACCATCCCTTTAGCCATGCATTCATCTGTTCTATCTTCCTATTCCTATACTCACTAGCACGTGGCACCGGGAGTAATCCAGAGATTCACTGTCGAGCTTTTTGCATAATCCCCTCTTTTCTGTGTAACACGACGAACAGTATCTGTCTCCGCCTTCTCTGTACATGACATGGCTGGCATCTGCTCCTCGACGTTTTCACATTGTGAGGCCAATTGTAATGTGCGGGCGAGTGTTAGACCATGCCCTTCCTCTAGCAATTTCCTCCGCACATAGGCTGACGTGCACCTACTCAGGATAGCGTCTCTTATTTGATTATCCGCATCCCACCCAAAAGCACAGCCTGCCGCAAGCGAGTAGCAAATTGTTGCACAGTCTCACCTGCCTTCTGGGACAACTTATGAAAAGTCTGTCTAGCAAATGCTGCGTTGACCTGGGGCACGAAGTTGTGATTCAAAGCACTAACCACTGCTGTGTAGTCTGCTGGCTCTCCTGTGTCCGGTAGAGTCGAAAAGATATTCTGGACAACTGGTCCTGCTAGGTGTAGAAGTAGAGCTCTTCTCCTCTGCTTCATGGCAGCTGTAGAAGTACCGTCGATAATGAGTCCTTTGCCATCGGCATAAAGCTCAAAAGACGTTAACCACCTCGTCCATCTTGGACCCAATGTGGCTGGCTCGGTGATGTTGTATCTATGCTTTAACACATTCAATCAAGCATGTAGATACGTCGAATTAAATCAGAGTCAGGCAGACAGGCTTCTAACTGTGATCTTTACTTTATTGGTAAAATGGCTGACTGCAGCTTTCCCGGGTAATTCCCATAATACAATGCACAATTACATTACCATATTAACTGGTGTTAAACTCGCTCATTACATTACCGTATTGACTGGTGTCAAACTCGCAATCAATACACGACAGGTGGGGGTCAGTGCCGGTCTCTGGAGGATTGGCGGGGGGAGGCGAGAGATCGGGGGCAGGGGGCGGGGAGAGGCGAGAGATCGGGGCCGTCGAGGGACTGGGGGGTGGGGGAGGGATCGAGGCTGTCGAGGGACTAGGGGGCAGGGGAGGGATCGGGGCTGTCGAGAGATCAGGGGGGCAGGGGAGGGATTGGGGCTGTCGAGGAACTGCGGGGCGGGGGAGAGATAGGAGCTGTCGAGGAACTGGGGGGCAGGGGAGGGATCGGGGCTGTTGAGGGATCAGGGGGGCAGGGGAGGGATCGGGGCCATCGAGGGATCGGGAAGCGGGGGGATCAGGGCTGTCGAGGGATCAGGGGGGCAGGGGAGGGATCGGGGCTGTCGAGGGACTGGGGGGCGGGGGAGGGATTGGGGCTGTTGAGGGACTGGGGGGCAGGGGAGGGATCGGGGCTGTCGAGGGATCAGGGGGGCAGGGGAGGGATCGGGGCTGTCGAGGGACTGGAGGGTGGGGGAGGGATCGAGGGATCGGGGGGCAGGGGAGGGATCGGGGCTGTCGAAGGACTGGGGGGCGGGGAAGGGATCGGGGCTGTCGAGGGGGTGGGGGAGGGATCGAGGCCATCGAGGGACCGGGGGGCGGGGGAGGGATCGGGTCGTCGAGGGATCAGGGGGCGGGGGAGGGATTGGGGCTGTTGAGGGATCGGGGGCGGGGGGCTCGGGCCGGTCGAGGTATCGGGGTGGGGGAGGGATCGGGACTGTCAAGGGATCAGGGGGGATCGGGGTCGTCGAGGGATCGGGGGCAGGGGAGGGATCGGGGCTGTCGAGGGATTGGGGGCGGGGGCGGGATCGGGGCTGTCGAGGGATCAGGGGGCAGGGTGGATCAGGGCCGTCGAGGGATCAGGGCTGGGGGAGGGACCGGGGGGGTGCCGGGGGAGGGATCGGGGCCGGGGGAGGGATCAGGGGGCGGGGGAGGGATCGGGGCCATCGAGGGATCAGGGGGCGGGGAGGGATCAGGGCCATCGAGGGATCAGGGGGCGGGGAGGGATCAGGGCCGGAAGGGGGGCGGGGGAGGGATCGGGGCTGTCGAGGCACCGGGGGGGGCTGGGGGAGGGGGTGGGATCGGGGCCAGGGGAGGGATCAGGGGGCGGGGGAGGGATCGGGGCCGTCGAGTGACTGGGGGGGGAGGGATCGGGGCCGTCGAGGGACCGGGGGGCGTGGGAGGGATCGGGGCCGGGGGCGAAATCGGGGACGTCGAGGGACCGGGGGCCGGGGTTGGGATCGGGGCCATCGAGGGACCGGGTGGGGGGGCGGGGGAGGGATCGGGGCCGGGGGAGGGATCGGGGCCATCGAGGGGCGGGGGCGCAGGGGAGAGATCAGGGCCGTCGAGGGACATTGGGCGGGGGAGCGATCGGGGCTGGGGGGGGGAGGCGAGAGATCGGGGCTGTCGAGGAACGGCGGGGTAGCGGTGGAGGGATCGGGGCCGGGGGGGTAGGCAAGAGATCGGGGCTGTCGAGGAACCGGTGGGGGGGCGGTGGAGGGATCGGGGCCGGGGGGCGGGGGAGAGATCGGGACCATCGAGGGGCCGGGGGCAGGGGGAGGTGAAAGAACAGAGGCCATGTGAGGGGTCTCTGATTGCAGGGGTTGTGTTAGGCAGGGACCTTGGATTCAAGAGTTAAGTGTAAAGGCACTTGCTTCCGGCATGCAGCAGTCCTCACCTTGCTGTAACTGCCGGGTTTTAAAAAGTGTGTAAAACCCGACCAGATGCAGAGAAAAACAAAATTGAGGTTAAAGAAGATACTTCCAGCCTCACTATATTGAAATTGAATCCCGCTTCCTGGCAGCGGGTTGGCTGCCCCCTCCCCCGAACCACCTCCGCTAATTCCGGTAGTGGGCGGGTTGGAGGCAGGTTCAGTTCAGGAATCTGATTTTTAACAATTTAACTATTCCCATGCTCCTAACCCACCCATTCCTTTAGGTTAAAATTCCCCCGTGTCTGGGTGAAGTTGCATCTTTGAAGAGATTTCACCTGATTATTTGGACAGTCGTTCTTTTTTGTCTAAATTGCAATTTTCTTTAATTGCCAACCAGCTGATGAAGTTTTAAATTCTGCCAACCGTATTTTAGCAACCTTTCCCCCCCAACACGGAATTAAGAAAGAGAGAGATTACCTTATCCTCCATGCCCATTAAAGCTAAGAGTGCAGTACTGAGGGAACGCTGCACTGTCGGAGGGGCAGTACTGAGGGAGTGCTGCACTGTCGGAGGGGCAGTACTGAGGGAGTGCTGCACTGTCGGAGGGGCAGTACTGAGGGAGTGCTGCACTGTCGGAGGGGCAGTACTGAGGGAGTGCTGCACTGTCGGAGGGGCAGTACTGAGGGAGCGCTGCACTGTCGGAGGGGCAGTACTGAGGGAGCGCTGCACTATCGGAGGGGCAGTACTGAGGGAGCGCTGCACTGGCGAAGGGGCAGTACTGAGGGAGCGCCGCACTGTCAGAGGATCAGTACTGAGGGAGCGCCGCACTGTCGGAGGTGCCGTCATTTGGATGAAACGTTAAACCGAGGGCCCCGTCTGCCCTGTCAGGTGGATGTAAAAGATGACATGGCAATATTTTGAAGAGGAGCAGGGGAGTTCTCCCTGGTGTCCTGGACCAATATTTATCCCTCAACCAACATCACCAAAAAACGATTATCCAGTCATTATCACATTGCTGTTTGTGGGAGCTTGCAGTGTGCAAACTGGCTGCTGTGTTTCCTATAACAGTAATTGCACTTCAAAAATTACTTCATTGGCAGTGAAGCGCTTTGGGATGTCATGAGGTTGTGAAAGGTGCTATAGAAATGCAAGTTCTTTCTTTTTTGTTCTATCATAGTGGAGGACAGATGGCGGGGTAGGGTGTGCAATTAAAAAATAACTTACGAGGGAGGGATGAGGCCATCGAAAGATACATCGCATGAAGACACATTCCTCTATCAGCTGATCACTGGCCCATTGTTCAAATGGTCTTGGTCCAATGATTATTTCAAGCTCGGAGAAGAGGGAGTTGGAGTGAGGTTGTTTTCATAACTGCCTGGAGAGCCTTTCTGCATTCTAGCAATGTTATTGTGCCATTGTCAGGTGAAAGTTTACAGCTTCACTAACACCAGATCTTCTGAGTATACATCCTTGATTTGTGGCTTCCTCCTCTCTTTCTCTCTCCCACACTCACCCACCCCTCCCCATTTACTACAAAACAGGAGTCAATTCATTAATGTCTACGTGCAGCTGGATACAAAAGCACAGCTCCATCCTCTACTAAACAAATAGGAAGGAGCAGCGTGAGAAACTGCGAGAGGGATTTCAGGAATTGGCACATTCTGGGGAAATTCCAGACAGTGGGAATGACTTGACCGTCTTTTCAAAATATTATTGCTTCCAGTTTCTCCCCCCTCAATGGATGAGGATTTTGCAATTATCGGACATCTAAAATCTAATGCTTCCAGGCTTCAACCTTCAATTCTTGGATTTTGCAATTGCTAACAACTGATTTTAGTCTCGTTTTTTTTTTACTCTGGTGTAATTTTCAGTATCATATTCTGTGATATAAACCCAACTGAAGTCACCACCTCACTTGCATTATTCTGATTTCTCTTTAGTTACTGAGAAAATGTCTCGGATATTTCTCACCCTCTGGCCAACGCGTCCCATGAGTACTGATTTGTTTTACCTGAGCAGCAATGACGGAGCATTTCTTGGCAAGAATTGTCAGTAAACTGCCCTCGGCCAAAGGAAGAAAGACTTGCATTTCTATAGCACCTTTTACGGCCTCAGTAGGTCCCAAAGCGTTTTACAGTCAATGAAGTACTTTTGAAGTGTAGTCACTGTTGTAATGTGGGAAACGCGGCAGCCAATTTGCGCACAGCAAGCTCCCACAAACAGCAATGTGATAATGACCAGATAATCTGTTTTTAGTTATGTTGGTTGAGGGATAAATATTGGCCAGGACACTGGGGATAACTCCCCTGCTCTTCTTCAAAATAGTGCCGTGGGATCTTTTACATCCACCTGAGAGCAGACGGGGCCTCGGTTTAACATTTCATCCTAAAGATGGCACCTCCGACAGTGCAGTGCTCCCTCAGCACTGAACTGGAGTGTCAGCCTAGATTATGTGCTCAAGTCTCTGGCGTGGGACCTGAACCCACAACCTTCTGACTCAAAGGCACAGCTGGCACTCAAAATTCTAGCCCCTCCCTCTACCAACCAGCAAAGACACACTCATACTATCATGCACTTAGCTTATTACTAGAATATTACTTGAGATCAGGAAACAATTCCTGCAAAGCGGGTATGAGAATGATCACGCTGCACAACATGTGGTGAAAAATGCAACCGAAGCCAGTTTGGGGTAAGAATGCTTCTTGGAAACACGAGCGAGCCATCACGCACCATCCTAAAGATATTTTATAGCTGCACTGTTGAACCCTTTTACTAACTGTTACTAACTGATGCACCATGTCCAATGCAGCCATCAAAAAAAAAATCAGACTTCTACTACAGTAAACCGTCAGCTGTGGCTCAGTGGGCAATACTCTTGCATCCGAGTTAGAAGGTTGTGGGTTCAAGGCCCACTCCAGAGATTTGAGCACAAAATCCAGGCTGACACTCCCAGTGCAGTACTGAGGGGGTGCTGCACTGTCGGAAGTGCTGTCTTTTGGATGAGACGTTAAACTGAGCCCCGTTTGCTCTCCCAGTTGGCTGTAAAAGATCCCACAGCACTATTTCAAAGAAGAGCAGGTGAGTTCTCCCGGTGTCCTGGTCAATATTTATCCCTCAACCAACATCACTAAAACAGATTATCTGGTCATTATCACATTGCTTTTTGTGGGAGCTTGCTGTGTGCAAATTGGCTGCTGTGTTTCCCACATTACAACAGTGACTACACTTCAAAATTATTTAATTGTCTGTAAAGGGCTTTGGAACATCCTGAGGTCATGAAAGGCGCTATCGAAATGCAAGTCTTTCTTTAACCATTGGTGGCCGTGCCTTCTGTTGCCGAGGCCCTAAGCTCTGGAATTCCCTGCCTAAACCTCTCCACCTCGCTACCTCTCTTTCCTCCTTTAAGACACTCCTTAAACCCTACCTCTTTGACCAGACTTTTGGCCACCTGCCCTAATTTATGCTTGTGTGACTCGGTGTCAAATTTTTTGTCTTAAAATACTCCTGTGCAGCACCTTGGGACGTTTTACTATGTTAAAGGCACTATATAAATACAAGTTGTTGTTGTAAACAATGCGAGTGTTGCTAGTTTCGCTGCAGTAGCTGAATCACTCACCTCTCTCCCATTTTTAAATGGGTGAACCAGTTAAGCAGGAGTACGCCATATGGCCCTTCGAGCCTGCTCCACCATTCAATAAGATCATGGCTGATCCTCGACCTCAACTCCACTTACCCGCCCAATCCCCATATCCCTTGATTTCTCGAGTCCAAAAATCTATCGATCTCAGCCTTGAATATACTCAAAGCATTCACAGATCTTTGGGGCAGAGAATTCCAAAGATTCACAATCCTCTGAGTGAAGAAATTCCATCTCATCTCAGTCTTAAACTGTAATGATCAGTAACATGTCATTCTAGAATGGTACTCTAGGTGGAGCTGTATGTTTAGTAAGGGGCTACCCATAAGGCAGTAGTCAAGATGGATACCTGTACACTAGTCCACATGGCTGAATAAATGACTAGCTCAAGCTAGCTGTTCATAATGAAAACGTCTATTTATTTATGAACGTAACATGGTACCAGGATTGGTAATATCTGCTGAATATTGTGAAACGTGACATGGAGAATTTGAAGCCACTGGAGGGTTTGAAATGCACGGGGAATGTCGACTGCACTTGGCGGACTTTCAAACAACAATTCGAACTCTATATTGCTGCCATCGGGTTCGGTACGAAGCCAGATGCAAGGAAAATAGCATTACTGCTCATGGTTGCAGGCCCGCAGGCGATAGAGGTATTTAATACATTTGTATTTGATCAAGAGAAGGACAGAGAAAAAATGGACGATGTGCTAAAGAAGTTTGATACACATTGTTCTCCCAAAAAGAACGAGACCTATGAGAGGTACGTGTTCCGTTCACGGACACAGCAGCAAAATGAGACTTTTGATAGCTTTGTGACCGATCTGAAACTGAAAGCACAGACATGTAACTTCTCTGAACTGAAATCATCCATGATTCGTGACCAGATTGTGTTTGGTATTCATGATAAAAAGGTTAGGGAACGTTTGTTAAGAGAAACTGAACTAACATTGGAGGATGCTGTGAAAATATGCCATGCCAGTGAGCTAGCTCAACAGCACGCAAAGACTTTGTGAAATTAATAATAATGCGACTGTAGTGAATGAATGTGCTGCTGTCGGTGCTGTGACCTACAAAGGGAAGAAACGTGGGCAGAACAGAAATGCAAAGCAATCGGAGGATGGAATTGTTAATTGTAAATGCTGTGGTTACCAGCACCAGTCAAGATAATGCCCTGCGTTTGGGAAAATGTGCACAAAATGTAATGGAAAGAATCACTTTGCCAAACAATGCTTTTCAAAAGTAAAAACAACGAAAGGGCAACAAGTCAATGTGATTGAGGACACTGATTTAAGTGAGACATTTTTTGTAGGAATGCTGTCATGTGACAATATCGAAAAGGATACAGAAAATGTGCAGCCCTCAGGAATGGACAATGCTGAACATAAAGTTAATGCAGTAAAAGAGGACAAATGGATGATCCCACTGCAGGTAAATGGAGCATTAGTTACATTAAAATTAGACACTGGGGCAAAAGCAAACTTAATCAGTATGAGTGACATTAAAAATATGAAAGAACAGCCCAAAATACAGAAAAAGTCAGTACTACTGAAGGACTATAATGGACAGAAAATAGATAGATTAGGTGTATGCAGACTTAAAGTGACAGCCAAAGACAAAGTGCATCATCTCATGTTTTCTGTTGTGGCTGAAGAACTTGATTCACTACTAGGTGACAAAGCTTGTGAGGACCCGGGTTCGAATCCGGCCTCGGGCGACTGTCTGTGTGGAGTTTGCACATTCTCCCCGTGTTTGCGTGGGTTTACTCCGGGTGCTCCGGTTTCCTCCCACAGTCCAAAGATGTGCGGGTTAGGTTGATTGGCTATGATAAATTGACCCTTAGTGTTAGGGGGATTAAATACGTGGGGTTACGGGGATAGGGTGGGATATGTGTTGGTGTAGGGGTTACGGGGATCGGGTGGGATATGTGTCGGTGCAGGCTCGATGGGCCGAAATGGCCTCTATCTGCACTGTGTGGTTTCTGTGATTTCTGTGATTTCTGTGACTTAGAACTGGTCAAGAGAGTCTACCGTATAAATTGTGCCATAAGCAGACCAGATGACTCAGTGGATTCTGTAGTGAGCAATTTCCAGGATGTGTTCAAAGGATTTGGAGTTCTACCCTTCACTTACAAGATCCAGCTAAAGGAGGATGCTCAGCCAGTGGTACATGCTCCACAGAGAGTTCCAGCACCCCTGCATGACCGGCTCAAGAAAGAACTGGACAGAATGACCACACTAGGAGTCATCAGGAAAGTGGAAGAGCCAACAGACTGGGTTAACTCCATGGTATGTGTAAAGAAAAAGAACAATGATCTAAGAGTATGCATGGATCCAAAGGACTTAAATGCAAACATAAAACGTGAATACTACCAGATTCCCAAGCGAGAAGAAATCACCAGTGAAATGTCAAGTGCCAGATACTTCACAAAGCTCGATGCCTCACAAGGATTTTGGCAACTAAAACTGGATGAAGAGAGCACCAAATACTGTACCTTCAACACACCATTTGGCAGGTATTGTTTCCTCAGAATGCCTTTCGGGATAATATCTGCATCTGAAATCTTTCATAGATTGATGGAACACATAATTGAAGGTCTGGAAGGAGTTCAGGTCTATATTGATGACATCATCATCTGGGGCTCCACACTGAATGAACACAATGAGAGTCTGACTAAAGTGCTACAGAGCATACGCCGGAATGGACTGAAGCTCAACAAAGCCAAGTGTCAGTTTGGCATCCAGGAAGTCACTTTCCTAGCAGATAATCTATCTGGTAAAGGAATAGAGCCAGATATGGAAAAAGTAAATGCCATACTCAACATGCCCCGACCCACTGACAAAAAAGGAGTGCTATGCATCATGGGGATGATAAACTTCATTGGAATGTTCATTCCTAACTTCACAGAAATCAGAAATCACAGAAACCCCACAGTGCAGATAAAGGCCATTTCGGCCCATCGAGCCTGCACCGACACATATCCCACCCGATCCCCGTAACCCCTGCACCAACACATATCCCACCCTATCCCCGTAACCCCACGTATTTAATCCCCCTAACACTAAGGGTCAATTTATCATAGCCAATCAACCTAACCCGCACATCTTTGGACTGTGGGAGGAAACCGGAGCACCCGGAGGAAACCCACGCAAACACGGGGAGAATGTGCAAACTCCACACAGACAGTCGCCCGAGGCCGGATTCGAACCCGGGTCCCTGGTGCTGTGAGGCAACAGTGCTAACCACGATGCCACCATGCTGCCAAGACAGCCTGTCTGCGAGACCTGCTACATAAAACAAATGAGTTTGCATGGACAGAAAGACATGAACAAGAGTGGATGAACCTCAAAACAGTGCTGACAACCACACTTGTACTCACCTTCTTTGACCCAACAAAGAGAATCAAAGTGTCAACGGATGCATCAAAAGATGGCCTAGGCGCGGTCTTGCTACAAGCAGAGGGTGAAGATTGGAAGCCTGTTGCCTATGCCTCCAGGTCTATGACTGATTCTGAGTGTCGATACGCCCAGATTGAAAAGGAATGTCTAGGCTTGGTAGTTGGACTAGAAAAGTTCCATGGCTACATATATGGACTTCCCACCTTCACAGTTGAGACAGACCACTGCCCATTGGTTGCCATCATAAAAAAAAATCTGAATGAGATGTCTCCAAGGATTCAACGACTCATGATGAAGCTGCAAAGATATGACTTTGAACTGATCTACACACCAGGCAAACACATAGTGTTAGCTGATGCACTATCCCGAGCACCCACAATGAGTCATGTGAGCTCTACTAAGGAAGACATGGATGTTCATGTGAGTATGGTCACTGCTGCACTGTCCGTGTCAGACACAAAATCAAAGCAAATAGCAGAAGAAGCAGTAAAAGATACAGTGTTACAAACAGTAATAGAGAACATTCATCATGGTTGGCCAAAAGGTTCAAGTCCAAACTACTATCACATCAGGTCAGAGTTAAGTGTCGCAAGTGGACTATTACTAAAACAGAGCAGAATAGTCATTCCACAGGCTCTATGTAGAGACATGCTCAAATGGATTCATGAGGGACACCGCGGAATTGAAAAATGCAAAAGGAGAGCAAGAGACACTGTTTATTGGCCTGGCATAAATAAGGACATTGAGAACATGATAGGCATATGTGAGACATGTCAGAAACACCAAAACAAACAAGCAAAGGAACCAATGATAGTAGCTGACTTACCAACAGCACCATGGCAAAAGGTTGGTATGGACCTCTTTCATTTGAATGGTAAAGACTATCTATTAGTGACTGACTACTATTCTAACTATCGTGAGATGATGCTGCTCTCAAGCACTTCAGCAAGCAGTGTCATAATGCATGTTAAATCCATCGTCGCCAGACATGGAATTCCCAGGATTGCCATTAGCGACAATGGTCCGTGCTTCAACTGTAAGGAGTGGCAACAGTTTGCAGCACATTATGACTTTCAGCACATAACATCCAGTCCTCTGTATGCTCAGTCGAATGGTAAGGCAGAGAAAGGTGTTCAAGTTCTCAAACAGCTACTGAAGAAAGCAACAGAAAGCAAGTCTGATCCTTATCTCGCCCTGCTGAGCTACCGAGCCTCCCCTTTAGACTGTGGTTCTTCACCTGCTGAACTCCTAATGGGTCGCAAGTTGCACACCACGCTACCCTGCTGTGCAAAAGAAAAGCAGAGTAAGGAACTAAGACAACTGTTAAAGCTGAAACAGAAATCACACTATGACAAGTCATCCAAAACTCTGAAACCATTGACAAGGGATGATGTTTTCAGGATTGAGGATCCAAATGCATGGAACAGGAAAGCTACAGTTCTTGAGGAAGTAGGACCAAGGTCATACACCGTTAGAACTGAGGAAGGACAGATTCTCAGGAGGAACCGCCGTTCCCTCCTGAAAACACAAGAAACTATCCAAGAGCAAATCGATGAAAATGCTGCAACTGAATCTTGTCACTCACCACCAGAACAATCTAACACAAACACACATACAGGCTCTCATGAAAACACATCAGACTTACCTGTGCTGAGAAGATCCACACGTGAAGTAAAAAAGCCTGATAGACTTAATCTTTGAGTACAAAGAAAACTATAATAAAAGAATGAAAAGCTTAGAGTTCATAAAGTAAAGCTTTGAAAATGTGTTGACTGTTGTGAAGATGTTTATGTCGTTATGATTGATTGATATTGATTGATATTGATTTTGTTTAACCTCTAAGGAAGGGGGACGTAATGATCAGTAACATGTCATTCTAGAATGGTACACTAGGTGGAGCTGTATGTTTAGTAAGGGGCTACCCATAAGGCAGTAGTCAAGATGGATGCCTGTACACTAGTCCACATGGCTGAATAAATGACTAGCTCGAGCTAGCTGTTCATAATGAAAACATCTATTTATTTATGAACATAACAAAATGGCCTGCCCCTTATCCTGAGGCTATGCACCCTAGTTCTAGACTCCCCAGCCAGGGGAAACAACCTCTCAGCATTTACCGTCAATCACCCTCAGAATCTTATATGTTTCAATGAGATCACCTCTAATTCTTCTAAACTCCAGAGAGTATAGGACCAATCTACTCAACCTCTCCTCATAGGACAACCCTCTCATCCCAGGGATCAATCTAGTGAACCTTCGTTGCACCACCTCCAAGGCAAGTATGTCCTTTCTCAGATAAGGAGACCAAAACTGTGCACAGTACTCCAGGTGTGGTCTCAGCAAAGCCCTGTACAATTGTAAGTTTTCCTTACTCTTGTACTCCAACTCCCTTGCAATAAAGGCCAACATGCAATTTGCCTTCCTAATTGCTTGTTGTACCTGCAGGCTAACTTTCTTTGTTTCCTGTACGAGGACATCTAAATCTCTCTGAACACCAACATTTAATAGTTTCTCACCATTTAAAAAATATTCTCTTTTCCTATTCTTCCTACCAAAGTGAATAACCTCACATTTCCCTACATTATACTCCATCTGCTACCTTCTTGCCCTCTCACTTAACCTGTCTATATCCCTTTGCAGGCTCTTTGTGTCCTGCTCACTGCTTACTTTCTCACCTATCTTTGTGTCATCAGCAAACTTGGATACATTGCACTCGGCCCCTTCATCTAAGTCATTAATATAGATTGTAAATAGCTGAGGCCCAAGCACTGATCCTTGTGGTACCCCACTAGTTACAGCCCGCCAACATGAAAATGACCCATTTATCCCTACTCTCCATTAACCAATCCTCTATCCATGCTAATCTATTACCCCCAACCCCATGAGCCCTTATCTTGCATAGCAACCTTTTATGTGGCACCTTATTGAATGCCTTGTGGAAATCCAAACATGCTACGTCCACTAGTTCCCCATTATCTGCCCTGCTAGTTTCATCCTCAAAAACTCTAATAAATTTGTCAAACATGATTTCCCTTTCATAAAACCAAGTTCCACCTCCTCAATAATGGATTCAAGCAGTTTCCTGATGACTGATGTCAGGCTAACTAGCCTATAGCTCCCTGTTTTCTCTCTCCCTCCTTTCTTGAATAGCGGTGTTACATTTGTGACCTTCCAATCCGCTGGGACCGTTCTAGAATCTAGGGAATTATGTAAGATCAGGTGCCAGGGTTAAGGATGTCACTGAGCGGCTGCAGGACATTCTGAGGCGGGAGGGTGAACAGCCAGAGGTCGTGGTCCATATCGGTACCAACAACCTAGGTAGAAAGAGGGATGAGTTCCCGCAGGCAGAGTTTAGGGAGCTAGGAAAGAGATTAAAAATAAGGACCTCAAAGATAGTAATCTCTGGATTACTCCTGATGCCACGCGCGAGTGAGTTTAGAAATATGAGGATAGAGCAGATGAATGCGTGGCTGGAGAGATGGTGCAGGAGGGAGGGCTTCAGATTCCTGGGACATTGGGGCCGGTTCTGGGGGAGGTGTGACCTGTACAGGCCGGACAGGTTGCACCTCAACAGAGCTGGTACCAATATCTTCGTGGGGAGGTTTGCTAGTGCTGTTGGGGAGGGTTTAAACTAAGTTGGCAGGGGGATGGGCACCAGGATGTAGCATTAGATAGGAGAAACAAAGGGCACAAAGGATTGGGAGAGACAGTTAGCACTAAAGGAAGAAATAGTAAGGTATTAGGTGAGGTCAGACTAAGAGAGAACACAAGATGGTCTAAGATGGGTTTACAGTGTATGTATGTGAACGCACGAAGTATAGTAAACAAGGTTGGTGAGCTGAAGGCACAAATAGCCACATGGGAATATGATGTCGTGGCAATAACGGAGACCTGACTCAAAAAAGGGCAGGATTGGGTATTAAATATTCCTGAATATAAGGTGTTCAGGAAAGATAGGGAAGGAAAGATAGGAGGTGGTGAGATACTATTGGTTAAGGAGAATGTTACAGTGCAGGAGAGAGAGGATGTCCTGGAGGGGTCATAGAGTCATAGAGTCATAGAGTTTTACACCACAGATAGAGGCCCTTCGGCCCATCGTGTCCGCGCCGCCCACCCACCCCTGTCCTGTCTAATTCCATTTTCCAGCATTTGGCCCATAGCCTTGTATGCAATGGCATTTCAAGTGCTCATCCAAATGCTTCTTGAATGTTGTGAGGGTTCCTGCCTCTACCACCCTTTCAGGCAGTGAGTTCCAGATTCCAACCACCCTCTGGGTGAAAAAGTTCCTCCTCAAATCCCCTCTAAATCTCCTGCCCCTTACCCTGAATCTATGCCCCCTTGTTATTGATCCCCCTACTAAGGGGAAAAGTTCCTCTTTATCTACCCTATCTATGCCCCTCATCATTTTGTACACCTCAATCAGGTCCCCCCTCAGCCTTCTTTGCCCCAAGGAAAACAACCCCAGCCTGTTTAGTCTTTCTTCATAGCTGAGGCGCTCCATCCCAGGTAACATCCTGGTGAATCTTCTCTGCACCCTCTCCAAAGCAATCACATCCTTCCTATAGCAAGGCGACCAGAACTGCACACAGTACTCCAGCTGTGGCCTCACCAGCGTTTTGTACAGCTCCATCATAACCTCCCTGCTCTTATATTCTATGCCTCGGCTAATGAAGGCAAGTATCCCATATGCCTTTTTAACCACCTTATCTACCTGTTCCGCTGCCTTCAGAGATCTATGTACATGTACACCAAGGTCCCTCTGACCCTCTGTACTTCCTAGGGTCCTACCACTCATTGTGTATTCCCTTGCCTTATTTGTCCGTCCAAAATGCATCACCTCGCACTTTTCAGGGTTAAATTCCATTTGCCACATTTCCACCCATCTGACCAACCCGTTTATATCGTCCTGTAGCCTGAGGCTTTCCTCCTCGCAATTTACCACCCCACCAACTTACTGATCATACCTTTTACATTCTCATCCAAATCATTTATGTAGATCACAAACAACAAGGGACCCAGCACCGATCCCTGAGGTACCCCACTGGACACAGGCTTCTAGTCACAAAAGCATCCTTCGACCATCACCCTCTGCCTCCTGCCACTCAGCCAGTTTAGGATCCAACGCGCCAAGGCACCCTGGGTCCCATGGGCTCTTACCTTCTTGACCAGTCTCCTATGCGGGACTTTGTCAAAAGCTTTACTGAAGTCCATGTAAACCACATCCACAGCATTTCCTCATCCACCCCCCTAGTCACCCCCTCGAAAAATTCAATCAGATTTGTCAGACATGATTTACCCTTGACAAAGCCATGCTGACTATCCCCGATTAATCCTTGCCTCTCCAAGTGGAGACTAATTTTGTCCCTCAGAATTTTTTCCAATAATTTCCCTACCACAGATGTTAGGCTCACTGGCCTGTAATTCCCTGGTTTATCCCTGCTACCCTTCTTGTATAATGGTACTACATTAGCTGTTCTCCAGTCCTCTGGTACATCCCCTGTGGCAAGAGAGGTTCTGAAAGTTTGTGTCAGAGCCCCTGCAATCTCCTCCTTTGCCTCCCACAGCAGCCTGGGATACATCTCATCCGGGCCTGGGGATTTATCCACTTTTTGGCCTGCTAAAACCGCTAGCACCTCCTCCCTCTCGATGCTAATATGTTCAAGTATGTCACAGTCCCCTTGCCCGATTTCTATGTCTGCATCGTCTCTCTCCATAGTGAACACAGATGCAAAAAATTCATTTAAAACCCCGCCTACATCATCTGGCTCTACACACAGATTGCCACTTTGGTCCCTAATGGGCCCTACCCTTTCCCTGGTTATCCTCTTGCCCTTAATATACTTATAAACCATCTTAGGATTTTCCTTTATTTTGCTCGCCAGTGTTATTTCATGGCCCCTCCTCGCCCTCCTAATTTCTTTTTTAAGTATGCCCCTGCACTTTTTATACTCCTCTAGGGCTCAAGGACAGAATCTATATGGCTAGAGTTAAGAAATAATAGAGGTGGCATTACACTACTAGGTGTATTCTATAGGCCACCAAATACTGGGAAAGATATGGAGGGACAAATTTGCAGAGAAATTACAGGGAGATGCAAGAACTATAGAGTAGTGATAATGGGGGACTTCAACTATCCTAAAATAGACTGGGATAGTAATAGTGTAAAGGACAGAGAGGGGGAAGAATTTCTGAAGTGTGTTTAGGAGAACTTTCTTGATCATTATGTTTCCGGCCGAACGAGGAAGGAGGCATTGTTGGATCTGGTTCTGGGGAATGAAGTAGGTCAAGTGGAGCAAGTGTCAGTAGGGGAACATTTAGGGAACAGTGATCATAGTATCATAAGGTTTAGATTCGCTATGAAAAAGGAGAGGGAGTAATCTAGAGTAAAAATACTTAATTGGTGGAAGGTCAATTTCAGTGGGTTGAGAACGTATCTGCCTGGGTAAATTGGAATCAAAGATTGGCAGGCAAAACTGTAATGGAACAATGGGCTGCCTTTAAAGAGGAAACAGTTTGGGTACAGTTGAGGTACATTCCCACAAGGGGGAAAGGCAGGGCAACTAAAGTCAGAGCTCCCTGGATGATGAAAGACATAGAGAGTAAGAAGAAGCAGAAAAAGAGCATACATCTGAGAATCAGGCTAAATATAGAAAGTTCAGAGGAGAAGTGAAAAAGAAAGTAAAAGGGGCAAAGAGAAGGCATGAGAATAGAATTGCAGCTAACATAAAAGGTAATCCAAAGGTCTTCTATAGGCATGTAGATAGTAAACGGGTTGTAAGAGGAGGGGTGGGGCTGATTAGGGACCAAAAAAGAGACCTACGCATGGCGGCAGAGGGTATGGCTGAGGTGCTAAATGAGTACTTTGCATCTGTCTTCACCAAGGAAGAAGATGCTGCCATAGACATAGTGAAGGAGGAGGTAGTGGAGATACTGGATGGGGTAAAAATTGATAAAGAGGAGGTACTAGAAAGATTGGCTGTACTTAAAGTTGATAAGTCACCAGGACCAGATGGGATGCATCCTAGGACACTGAGGGAAGTGAAGGAAGAAATCACGGAGGTACTGACCATAAACTTCCAATCCTCCTTAGAAATGGGGGTGATGCCAGAGGACTGGAGAATTGAAAATGTTACATCCTTGTTCAAAAAAGGGTGTAAAGAAAAACACAGCAACTACAGGCCAGTCAGTTTAACCTTGGTAGTAGGGAAACATTTAGAAACAATAATAAGAGACACAATTAACAGTCACTTGGACAAGTGTGGAATAATTAAGGAAAGCCAGCTCGGATTTGTTAAAGGCAAATAGTGTTTAACCAATTTGATCGAGTTTTTTGATGAGGTAACAGAAAGGGTTGATGAGGGCAATGCGGTTGACGTGGTGTACATGGATTTCCAAAAGGTGTTTGACAAAGTGCCACATATTAGGCTTGCCAGCACTGTTGAAGCCCATGGAATAAAAGGAACAGTGGATACAAAATTGGTTAAGTGACAAGAAACAGAGAGTAGTGGTGAACGGTTGTTTTTCGGACTGGAGGAAGGTATACTGTGGTGTTCACCAGGGGTCGGTACTAGGACCACTGCTTTTCTTGATATATATTAATGACTTGGATGTGGGTGTACAGGGCACAATTTAAAAATTTGCAGATGACACAAAACTTGGAAGTATATTGAACAGTGAGGAGGATAGCGATAGGCTTCAAGAGGATGTAGACAGGCTGGTGTAATGGGCAGACACGTGGCAGATGAAATTTAATGCAGAAAAGTGCGAAGTGATACATTTTGGTAGAAAGAATGAAGAGAAGAAATATAAACTAAATGGTACAATCCTAAAGGGGGTGCATGAACAGAGAGACCTGGGGGTATATATGCACAAATTATTGAAGGTGGCAGGGCAGGTTGAGAAAGCAGACAAAAAAGCGTATGGGATCCTGGGCTTCATAAATAGAAGCATAGGGCTCGAATTTCCAAGCCCTGTGGAGGCGGGTTTGGATGCGGGAGTGGTGGGAAAATTGCAGAATCGAGGGGCACGAACCCATCCTGCCCCCAACCCACCTCCGTGCCAATGTCCCAGGAGGCAGGTATCCGACCTGTGCTGGGAGCCGCCTCCCCGAGGCGGGAAGGGGATTAATGCCAATTAACTGCCTGTTAACAGGTAGTTAACAGGCAGTTTTTTGCCTAATCCCTATTTTTAGCCATGAAGTGTGGGCTTCCTGACGGCTCCGAACCACGGCAAGTTAGTAAGGCGGACCATCGGTCTGAAGGGGTTGGTGGGGTCGAGATGTCCGTTGTGCAGGTGAGTGATGGGGGCATGTGTGCAGAGGTAAGTCTGTGAGGTAAGTGTAAAGTGTTTTAATAAGTTTTACTTACCTTTACTTTTTCCTGCAGGCTAAGGGAGAACCAGCAAAGAGTTGGAATGAACGGGTCATTTTCTGAGTGGCAGGCAGTGACTAGTGGGGTACCGCAAGGATCGGTCCTAGGACCCCAGCTGTTCACAATATATATTTATGATCTAGACGAGGGAATTGGATGTAATATCTCCAAATTTGCAGACAACACAAAGCTGGGTGGGAGGGTTTGCTGTGAGGAGGATGTCGTGAAACTCCAGTACGATTTGGACAGGTTGGGTGATTGGGCAGAAACATGGCAAATGCACTATAATGTGGATAAATGTGAGGTTATCCACTTTGGTGGCAAAAACAGGAAGGCAGATTATTATCTGAATGGCAATAGATTGGGAGAAGGGGAAGTGCAAAGAGACCTGGGTGTTATTGTGCACCAGTCGCTGAAGGTAAGCATGCAGGTGCAGCAGGCGGTTAAGAAGGCAAATGGTATGTTGGCCTTCGTAGCAAGAGGGTTCGAGTACAAGAACGAGGATGTCTTTCTGCAGTTGTACAGGGCCTTGGTGAGACCGCACCTTGAGTATTGTGTGCAGTTTTGGTCACCTTACCTGAGGAAGGGCGTTCTTGCCATGGAGGGAGTGCAGCGAAGATTCACCAGGCTGATACCTGGGATGGCAGGAATGACGTACGAGGAGAGATTGTGTCGATTGGGCTTATACTCACTGGAGTTTAGAAGATTGAGAGGGGATCTCATCGAAACCTATAAAATTCTGCCAGGTCTGGACAGACTAGATGCAGAAAGGAAGTTTCTGATGGCCGGGGAGTCCAGAACCAGGGGTCATAGTCTAAGGATAAGGGGTAAGCCATTTTGGACTGAAATGAGGAGGAATTTCTTCACCCAGAGAGTGGTGAACCTGTGGAATTCTCTGCCACAGAGGGCGGTGGAGGCCAGTTCATTAAATATATTCAAGAAAGAGTTGGATATATTCCTTGAGGCTAAAGGGATCAAGGGATATGGGGAGAAGGCAGGGACAGGGTACTGAATTTGGATGATCAGCCATGATCTCATTGAATGGCGGAGCAGGCTCGAAGGGCCGAATGGCCTACTCCTGCTCCTATCTTCTATGTTTCTATGTTTCTATGTTTCAGTTCTCGGGAGTCCTTCAGTTCACCGGCACAGAAGGCAAAATGGCCGCTGAAATGTCAAAAGCTGCAGCATTCTGCTTTCTGGTCTGGAGAGATCTCTAACTGAGTCTGAGTAGAAGGACTCAAGTTAGAAGGGAGATTGTCAGTGTTTGACAGCTTCACAGAGCTGTCAAACGCTGATTTTTCATCTGTCAAAAGCTCTTGACAGATGAAATGTCAATCACTGACGTCACCAGTAACCAGGTGTCCCTTAATTGGCCTGCTGAGCCCGCTGGGTTGACGTGGTTTGGCCACAAGTCGATGGAGGCAGGACTACAACCCAAAAAGTGGGAGTCCCGTCTCCATCACGTCCCCATTGACAAAATCCAGCCCATAGAGTACAAAAGCAAGGAAATTATGATGAACCTGTATAAAATACTGGTTCAGCCTCAACTGGAGTATTGTGTCCAATTCTAGGCACCACACTTTAGGAAGGATGTGAAGGCCTTAGAGAGGGTGCAGAAAAGATTTACAAGAATGATTCCAGGGATGAGGGACTTCAGTTACGTGGATAGACTGGAGAAGCTGGGGTTGTTCTCCTTAAAGCAGAGAAGATTGAGAGGAGATTTGATAGAGGTGTTCAAAATCATGAGGGGCCTAGACAGAGAAGATAGAGAGAGACTGTTCCCATTGGTAGAATGGTCGAAATCAGAGGACACAGATATATTTAAGGTGATTGGCTGAAAAACCAAAGGCGACATGAGGAAAAACTTTTTTACACTGCGAGTGGTTATGATCTGGAATACACTGCCTGAAAGGGTGGTGGAGGCAGACTCAATCATGGCTTTCAAAAGGGAATTGGATAAGTACCTGAAGGAAAAAAATTACAGGACTAGGGGGAAAGGGTGGGGGAGTGGGACTAGCTGAAGTGCTCTAGCAGAGAGCCGGCATGGGCTCGACGGATCGAATGGCCTTCTTCCGTGCTGTAACCATTCTATGATTCTATGAACCCAGCTGTCTAATCATTTGAACCCGAGTTTTTTGTAATATTTACTGAGGTATTCAGAGGATGGGAGACTGAGCCAATCTGAATTCATTTGACTTCCATGTAAACGTAAAGTTCAAAAATCTCACAGGACAGCAAACAAGATAGATAGTCACTTATCAATATTGCCATCAGTATATTTGATCTCCTTGTTTACCTGAATTCCAAGAGTACATTTCGATCTGTTCAATTACTTTACTGCACTTTGAATGCCATAAACAGTGCTTCACGATCTGAGCTATGTACAGACCTAGCACGTAGAAACCACAGAGTGTTAGAACACTACGATTGGAATCAGCCTTTGCGCATTTGTGTTATTCGCACAGTAGGGTCATAGGGGGGGAAATTTGGTTGGTTTGCGCCTTCCGTTAGCGCCTTAAGAGGGCGCTAATGGGGCACAAAGCAACTAGCGCCCGGGTGCGGCGATGTTTACGGTGCTCACGAAATTAACTAGACATTTTGCGCTGGCGCTAAACACTACCGCCACGATCTCCTGCGCCGGCAGATCGTGACGTCAGTCAAGTGTGCAACACCCCGGGAGCACCCCAGACCGGATATTGAGTGGCGCCCCCTGTCTTACCGCCTGCCGCTAGCACCGACAGGTTGAGGGGAACGTTTTGCAGTCAAGAAGGGACTGGGGGAGCGCTATTTAAAGGCAACCACTTCCTGTCTTTTTTTGTCGGCGAAATTTTTGAGAGAGAAAGACTGCAGGAGATATTCAAAGTTGTGTTGAGGTGTTTTGGGTACTGAGCAGCACTTTGCAGGTTATTTCTGATTTGATCTTCCATGCATCAATTTAGAAGAGAATATGGGGGCTCCACTCAGAGCTCTTTCCCTGGGCCTCTCTATTGTTCTTTCCAACAGATTTGACGTACAGGTCTCTCCAGGCTGAGATTCAAGGCTGCAATGAGCAGGGTGTGGATGGAGAGCAAGATCGACCCTCCCCTTTAAGAACTGGCCGGTGCCAGTGTGTCTGTGTTCCATTGCTGACTGACATCACATGAGCTTCGCCAGCGCTCTGAGTTAGCGCCTCGCTCCTCAACCTTTGCGCCTTAAGACAGGTGTGTAGCGCCTGATTTAGCGCTCCAATCACCTCCAAGGGCGATAAAAGCCAAGTTTGCAGTCGGAGGCGATAATTAGCACCAGGCACTAATCTTTGCGCCCGGCCGATAATTGCGCCCAAATAGGGGGATACTGAATTTCTCCCCCATAGAGTCAAAGAGTTATACAGCACAGAAAGAGGCCCTTCAGCCCATTGTGTCCACGCCGGACATCAAGCCCTGTCTATTCTAATCCCATTTCCCAGCACTTGAGCCGTAGCCTTGTATGCTATGGCATTTCAAGTGCTCATCTAAATGCTTCTTGAATGTTGTGAGGGTTCCTGCTGTTGAATCCGTGTGTTAATGGAGACAGGGAGTGCAGGAGTTGATTTAACAAGTGTTTACTGAACAAAGTCTGGAGGTGAACTAACTATACAAGACGCTATACAGGCTTATATACCCGAGTGGTCACTACCAGTACTACAGTACACAGGGGCTTCAAAAAAAACATAGTTCCTCTTAAAGGTACATACAATACAATTCCTCCCCTTTTAGATAAATAGTACATAACATTTTAAGTAATCATTAAATAACATTTTTACAAGAACAATAATCTACACATTTGCTGAAGTTAATCAATTACAAATTCAGTCTCTCTGGAGGCTTCCTGGCTTGGTCCAGATAACGCCTCGGTGGTGTAGTAGGTTACGGTGGTGTAGTAGGTTCTTTTGGCAAGGTCGATTCAGCTTGAATGCCAGTGTCGTGTTCATCTGGTTCCAGTATCACCGGATCGGAGGTAGATACTATGGGTATCTCTGCTTCATCACTAGGCGTATAGAGTTGTGGTGTAGGTTGTCCCTTTTCGAATGACTCTATGATCTGGTCAGCATGGCGCCTTATTATGCTTTCTCCAATGTCCACGGTATACATCAGCAGTCCTAGTCGTGTGCAAATAGTTCCAGGCTGCCATTTCTCGGTACGGTAGTCCCGGGCCAAAACTTGTTGACCTATCTGGAAGGTTCTAGTTGGCCTTTCATTCATGCTTTGAAATTGCTGGTTCTCTACGTCCCTTCTGATGTTTGGCTTGATCAAATCCAGCCGGCATCTTAGTCTTCTATTGAAAAACATCATGGCGGGGGTTTGGTTTGTAACCACATGTGTTGCATTCCTGTACGCAAACAAGAAGTTATCTACCTTATGTTGTAGATTTATGTCTTCATTACCCATGGCCTTTATGGCCTTCTTGAAGGTCTGGACAAACCTTTCAGCTAATCCATTGGTGGCGGGATGGTATGGGGCGGACGTGTAGTGCTTAACCCCATTGTTTTTTAAGAACTTCCTGAATTCTTCGGATACAAATTGCGGTCCATTATCAGAACAGATCTGTTCAGGCAGCCCATTCCTGGCGAATATGGTCCTTAATACTGTGATGGTTTTTCCCGTGGTGGTGGAGGACATCTTTATTACCTCCGGCCACTTGGAGTGTGCATCCTCCGCGGTTAAGAACATTGAGTCCATAAATGGACCAGCAAAGTCGATATGTACCCTTTGCCATGGAGATGAGGGCCACTCCCATGGATGTAGAGGGGCTTGTGGTGGGGCGTTTTGGACCTTCTGGCATCCGAGACAGCTCTTGGTCATTTCTTCGATGTCTCCATCGATACCTGGCCACCACACAAACGCTCTGGCTAAGTTCTTCATTTTCACTCCACCCAGATGCCCCTCGTGAAGTTCCTTTAGCACTTTATCCTGGAGTTTGGGTGGAATCACCACTCTGGATCCACACATCAAGGTTCCTCGGCACACTGACAGCTGTTCTCTTCTTTGCGAGAATGCTGGCAACAGTGGTTCGCCATGTGCTGGCCATCCCTTCACCGTTAAATCGTAGACTCGTGAGAGAGTCGGGTCATTTCTCGTTTCCTTTTCAATGGTAGAATTTGTCACTGGTAGACATTCCACTATGGTCGAGTGGAACATCTCCACTGGGTCCACTGTAGGTGCCTCTTCTACCGTTGGCAACGGTAGGTGCGATAACCCGTCAGCATTCCCATGCTGTTTTGTTCCTTTGTATTCTATGTCATATTGGTGTGCCCCAAGGAAAAGGGACCACCTCTGCAGCCTTTGCGCTGTCATAATGGGAACGCCCTTTTTAGGGTTGAATATGGAGACGAGGGGTTGATGGTCAGTCAACAAGGTAAATTTTTGTCCATGTAGGTAATGGTTGAATTTCTTCACCCCCCACACCAGGCTGAGTCCCTCCCTGTCGATCTGGGCATAGTTACGCTCAGCTGAGTTCAATGAGCGTGACACAAAAGCTATCGGCCGCTCTGAGCCATCAGGGAATCTATGCGATAATACCGCTCCCACGCCATAAGGGGATGCATCGCACGCCAGTCTGATTGGCAGTGATGGGTTGTAATGAGCCAACACTTCCTTGGATGTGATCAAGCCTTTGCATTTATGGAAGGCACGTATACAGTCTTCGCTCCATTTCCAAATTACTCCCGTTTTTAGCAGTGCGTTAAGAGGGTGCAGAACCGCTGACAAGTTTGGTAAAAATTTATGATAGTAATTTATTAATCCCAGGAACGACCTTAATTGTGAGACATTTTCAGGCGCTGGGGCTTTTACGACCGCTTCAATTTTTTCAGGTGACTTATGCAACCCTTCTTCGTTAATGACATGGCCACAATATGATATTTGTTTCTGGAAAAATTCGCACTTGGGGCGATTTGCTCATAGGCCCCATTCTCTCAGCCTCATGAGCACCTTCTCCAAATTGGCAAGGCGCTCGTTGTCATTTTCTCCTGTTACAAGGATGTCGTCTAGGTGGCATTGAGTCCCCGGAATCTCTTGCAGGACTTGCTCCATAGCTCTTTGCCAGATAGCTGGAGCTGATGCTACTCCGAAAACCAGTCGATTGTACTGGTACTGGCCTTTGTGTGTGTTTATCGTGAGATACTTTTTAGAGGCCTCCTCAACCTCCAACTGTAGATATGCCTGTGCCAAGTCAATTTTGGTGAAACGTTTCCCTCCGGATAGTGAGGCGAAAATATCTTCTATCCTCGGAAGAGGATACTGTGAAGAACCGGGTTTACAGTCACCTTGAAGTCCCCACAGATGCGAATTTTTCACTGTTCTTCAGATTTATCATTATTCAATGTTTTCTTCATGACCGGGATGATGGGTGTTGCCCACTCGCTCCAATCTACCTTGGATAACACGCCTGCTTTTTCCAAATTCTCCAGCTCTGCCTCGACTGCTGGACGAATTGCGTATGGCACCGGCCTTGCCTTTAAAAACTTGGGAATTGCCGCATCTTCCACTTTTATTGAGGCAGTGGCGCCTTTCAGGGTTCCTAGTTCCTGTTGAAACACTTCTTTGGCGATAGCCAAGATTTCTTTTAATCGTCCAGGTATGACATCATCATCATTTTTTTTCTTACTGGTCACCGTCAGTGCCTGAATGGAGTGCCAGTCTAAACGTATCTTTCTGATCCATTCACGTCCCAACAACGGTGGACCACCATCTTGCAGAATGTATAAATACAACTTCTGTATTTCCTTGCCGTTGTATACAACAGGCACCCTTATTTTCCCTCTGGGGTATACTTTCTGCCCCGTATATGTCTTCAAGATAATGGACGTGTCTTTCAAAGGTATATGCGGAAATAGTCGCTCGTAATCCCGTCGAGTTATGACGGTCAGAGCTGATCCTGTATCTAGCTCCATTTTAACTGGGGACCCCGCTATCGTGAGTGTAACCCAAATGGTCTGGTAATCTTCTTTGGCAATTACATTATGTAATTTGAGACAGCTTAGTCTCTTGTTTCCGGAGTCGCTATCGCTCTTCTGGTCTTCGGAGCTACTGTCCGTCATCATTTGTACCTTTCTGTACTTTTCCTTATTGACCTTTTTACTGTCAGCAGATTTTTTTCCAGATCTGCATACACGTGCAATGTGTCCCATCTTTCCGCATTGCCTGCATGCTTTGTCCTTGAACCAGCAGTCCCT
The DNA here is from genome assembly GCF_052327205.1 of Somniosus microcephalus. Lineage (NCBI taxonomy): Eukaryota > Metazoa > Chordata > Chondrichthyes > Squaliformes > Somniosidae > Somniosus > Somniosus microcephalus. The sequence goes on from NC_140997.1 coordinate 102,548,138, forward strand.
CTGGTCATGGGTGGATCTGCCGCAGCGATAACATCTCTCAAAACCCCGTGTCATTTCATGGGTGCCGAAGTCCTGTGGCTTTTGCTGTATCTCTGCAGCTCCTCTTGCTGCTGCTTCGTATGATACAACCACACTGAAAGCCTTGTCCAGTGTCAAATCTTTCTCAGAAAGTAGTCCTTTCTGTGTTCCTTCACTTAGGAGACCGCAGACGAATTTGCCTCATAGAGAATCTGTTAGTCCTGCCCCGAATTGGCAGTGCTTTGACAGCTTTCATAATTCGGTGAGGTAATCAGCGTTACTTTCATTCTTGTGCTGATTCCTCCTGAAGAATTTGAATCGTTCCGCTATCAGCAGCAGTGTTGGGTTTAAGTGCTCCTTTAGGGTATCAACAATCTCCTTAAAATTCTTGTCCATCAGTTTGGCTGGAGTGATCAAGTTTTGTAACAGCCCGTATGTCCTTGCGCTCATCCGCTACTTCATTCGCCTTGCAATATACCTCCACTCTTTCCACATATGTCACTATCGAAAGCAATAATATTGCCAGTCTTAGGCATCCTGAAAATCAAAAATGGCGCCTCCCGCGCTTTTCCTTCTTCCCTGCCGAGTCAAGATGGCGCCTCCCACGCTTTCCCGCCGCTGCTGCTGCTGCCAACGCTGTTCTCCGCGGTATTTCTATTTTTTTATTTACACATATATTTTAAACAGTTTCTCCGTCACTTGGAGAATCGTTCCCATCGGACTCTCTGGGACTTTCCCCTCCCTCTGCTCGGTCCGAACGCCAACCTGCTTTGCAGCGCCAGCCGTCTCCTGAGTGCTCCACCCTCTGTCTCTGTTTGCTTCTGCTTTCCGACTCGCTGCCCGGCCCCGCTGTAGAGCCACCCGATCGAGCCACAGCCCGCCGCCCAGGAAGGATCAGTGCACGACCTGCCACCAGCCCGTTTAGCTGGTTAAACCACAGGTTTTTTTTTGGTTTTTTTTTTCTTTGACCTTCGTCTGAGGAATCGATCTCCTTGAGGTGCTGCCGAATTGCAGGTAAGTTCGTTTCTAACTCGTCGCCACTGTTGAATCCGTGTGTTAATGGAGACACGGAATGCAGGAGTTGATTTAACAAGTGTTTACTGAACAAAGTCTGGAGGTGAACTAACTATACAAGACGCTATACAGGCTTATATACCCGAGTGGTCACTACCGGTACTACAGTACACAGGGGCTTCAAAAAAAACATAGTTCCTCTTAAAGGTACATGCACTACACCTGCCTCCACCACACTTTCAGGCAGTGAGTTCCAGATTCCAACCACCCTCTGGGTGAAAAAGTTTTTCCTCAAATCCCCTCTAAACCTCCTTACCTTGAAACTATGCCCCCTGGTTATTGACCCCTCTACAAAGGGGAAAAGTTCCTTTCTATCTACCCTATCTATGCCCCTCATAATTTTGCACACCTCAACCAGGTCCCCCCTCAGCCTTCTCTGCTCTAAGGAAAACAACCCCAGCCTGTCCAGTCTCTCTTCATAGCTGAAGCGCTCCAGCCCAGGTAACAGCCTGGTGAATCTCCTCTGCACCCTCTCCAAAGCAATCACATCCTTCCTATAGTGTGGTGACCAGAACTGCACACAGTATTCCAGCTGTGGCCTAACTAGCGTTTTGTACAGCTCCATCATAACCTCCCTGCTCTTATATTCTATGCCTCGGCTAATGAAGGCATGTATCCCATATGCCTTTTTAACCACCTTATCTACCTGTCCTGCTGCCTTCAGGGATCTAGGTACATGCACACCAAGGTCCCTCTGATCCTCTGTCCTTCCTAGGGTCCTGCCATTCATTGTGTATTCCCTTGCCTTGTTAGTCTTCCCAAAATCTATCACCTCACACTTTTCAGGGTTAAATTCCAATTGCCACTGTTCTGCCCATCTGACCAAACAGACCTTCTGCATTTATGCATTAGAAGCAAACCCAGTGGCATTCAAGCCTCTGATTAAAGCCATCAATGTTGTTTGCACAAACAATCAACAGCAGTCAGGGCCTATTGATATGTAGTGGGACAAGCTCAGCTGCATTCAGACCTTCGTTTAGAGAACATCATCACTGTTTACCTAAAAACTTCAAAATGATCAACGGGACATTCAGACTGGAATGGCCCCATCACGAAACCAGTTGGACAAAGGGGCACACTGATGAGATCAGTAAAACCGAATGCCGGCCATCCAGGTCGATGGGCCCAGATCGGTACCTTTTGTATGAGTTTCAATACGTCCAGATTAGACAAAAGAAATGAGCTGATCTGGCAGGAGATAAGGGTTACAGGGAAAGGTATAACTAGTCCCTTGGGAAGCCATCTCTTTCTCTCTCTCTCTCTCTCCTGCCTCACCTCCGGTGCCCTGCCTTACCATCAACCCAGCAAGAGGACCGTCGATGAAGAGCCCGTCCAGGGAAGTAGAATACCCACAGTTACGTTTGAATTACTGGGGTATCTCTGCTTTGGGCCGTGAAAACCTAAGACATCGGCAGGCAACAAGGCACGGAGCAGGTGTTTCAACATCCTAGACTGGTCAGCATCAATTTTCTGGCCCATCACAAGATAATCTAGATAGGTGTAAAGGGTAGGAGTTAAGGGGAATTGCTAAAGTGTCATTTTAGTCATTTTCCCTTGATGTGTCCGTTTCTCCTCCCCCCCGTTAAGTGTAATTGTGCTGCATCCATAGTGATTTTCTCTGTATAGTAATTGTTCTCTATTTTAATAACCATTGGTTTTCTTTGCACCGAACCAATGGTCTCGTTTGTCTATATCGCTACTTGTAAATAAGTCCGGTGGTCAGAACCAAAGGGGAAGCGATTCGAACCACATGGGGCTGGAGCAGCTCAGACACACGACTGACTGACCAGACACAAACCCCAAACCAAAACCCCCTACAGAAATGGCGACCGGTGGCAGGACCCCGGCAGCAGTAAGCGATATGACAGACAGTGGTGCGGAGGGAGAAACCGCAATGGAAGAAAGGTTGTCCACTTATGTGTGCAGAAAGGTCAATATCGCCAAGAAATGGCTGGGCGCTATGTTAAAGGCCGAGCAGCCCATAGACGCCGCCGCCCAGTGGACGGCAAGTAAACAGCATAAAAGGGCAATTGAAAAGGCAGTCTGGTTAATGTGTTACAAGAAACAAGTCCTAGTGCTGGACAGTGTTGTAGCAGCACAGGCTGCCAAGCTCAAGAAATTGGCCCTAGAAATGCAGGATAATGTTTTAGCAGAAGAGAAAGTGCTAGTGGCGCTTTAGGCGTTAAGCCAAGGAAGAGCGCAGATGGCAAAGGAACACCAGGCAAAGGTAGAGCGCCTGGAGGCCCGGGCAGTCGAAGTGCAACGGGAACATCAGGCAAGGGTAGAGCGCCTGGAATACCAGACCGCTGAAATTAAAGCCAGCGTTAGGCGCAAGATGGAGCACTTGGAATACCAGGTCAGAGAGGTGAGGGGCAGTGAGATAAGGCTGCAGGGCATGATTTGCGACCTCACCCAAGAATTAAAAGAGCAGGAGGAGAAAGTAAGGGAGGTAAAGGCAGCATACAAGCTAGCCTGCGACCGGGGGTTCGAGGAGGCAGATCACGGGCCCTGGGCATAGCCTTATCGAGGGCGAAAGGCATGGTATGCCTCATCAGCCCGAAGGCCGGCCAGTCGGACTTTACTGGCAACCCAAACAGAACCATCCCACAGGCAGCACCCAGGACAAAGTTGGCTAGGGAATCAGACGTCCCACGGCCGCCACCCATAGCTCTGAGCTTTCAGGAGTTCTGGCAGCAAGGGGGGTGGAGGATGAAGTGGTAGGGGAAGCACAGAGCGCCCCGCTAGATATGCCGCGACCAGGACCGGTGTACCCCCTAGTGTTTAGGAATGTGAGGGGTATTGCGACGCCCCAACCCAACGGAGGTACGGCCCGCCCGTTGATGACGAGGACCCAGGGGCCATCCAAAATCAATTTGTGGTGCCGCATGGCACCTAACAGCTCAGGGCCATGGTTAGTCACATCCCCAAGCTCACCGAAAAGGGAGACCCCTTTCTGCACTTCAGGGAGATAGAACAGGCAGCGTGCGTTAATGACTGCGATGATGCAGAGCAAGCTAAGATGCTGCTGTTTTCTCTGGGGAGTGATCTCCTCCAGACCCTATCTGATGAATGTAAAAAGGGACAGAAAGATTATGAGGATTTGAGGAATGAGATATTGGAGGCCATGGGACTCAATAACGGTAGTCCGTTCGCCCTGGCGGAAAAAACGGTACAGCTCCCAGGGGAGTCACCGCAGGCGTTCGCAGACAGGCTGTGGCCAGTCTACCGGAGCGCATGCCCGGGAATGCCAGCACGGACATTACTGAATCAAGTCCAATTGACCCACTGGCTCCGTTGTCTAATGACAAACTGCCTGCCCCAAATCCGAGCCCAGGCTGCGGCCTGGTTTGACCCCCGAAGCCCCCAGGCCACCGAAGAAATGGTGATCCGCCAGCTCACGGTAGTGTTTCGGAATGTGAGGGGTATTGAGACGCCCCAACCCAAGGGAAAAGTCCATGAGGTAAAACCTGGGGGCCAGAATAAGAAAGAGTGGCACCAGGAGGGGAACTGTCCCTCCCAGACTAAGTTAAACTGTTACGGGTGCGGGAAGGACGGCCACTGGCGAAAGGATTGTAAGAATCCCTGGAAGGAGAATAAGGGGAAGAATTCATCAGCCCCAGCCCAAAAGGCAGAGCCAGGTATCCCTCCCGCTGCAATCGAGCCACTCTTGGAGTCGATACAGTCCCTACGATCTCTCCTCCTGGCCAGCCAGGAGCCACCACCAGTGTTGTAATCCCATCAGCCCCATACAACCCACAGCAATGACTAGAGCCAGCGCAGCCTGTCGACCTGTGTCCCCCAGAAAGACACGCACAGGAAGAGACCTCCTGTAAAATGGAGGAATACCTGCGGTGCCAGGTTGCGGAGGCTAAGTTAGTTGAGCAGGCTTTAAGGGAGGAGAACGCTAGGTTAACAGCAAGGGCTGGCAGTTTAGAGGGTCAGCTAAGGGTTTTTTAAATGGTTCATGACCAGTGTGAGCTGTTTAAGCCGGAGGCAGGGAAACAGGCAGCTGGGATTCAACCCGAGGTTAGAAATCCTCAGCCCGCAGCGGGTACACGCACACAGGCTGCACACACAGGCACAGTCATGTGCGTCAAGGGAGAAGTTCCCCAGCACTTTGTCTAGACCACTCCCCATCTCTTATGGGATTCCGAGGAGGAGGAGCCCAAAACAGATGGCCCCACTCCCGAACCAGGTTTTGAACCTGGAGGGGAAGACCCTCAGCCACCAGTTCAGGTTTGGGAGGGGAGGGACCCGAGGGAGAAGGCCCCCAGCCAGCGAGGACTGTGACCCGAGCCAAGGGTCCGCTCGCCAGGGTAGCCCCATCAGTAGCACTTCCTAGGAGGTCTCCTCGGCCACCCCAGCCCAGAAAAGTATGGTCACCGGCTCTTCAGTTCAAAAGGGCGGCCTCCCGAGTCAGGGAGAAGCCGAAAGACAGAGGTCCCCAGCCAGCAGCCATAAGCTGCGAGGGACCAGAAGTGGAGATCAGTCCAGCTTCGCCGCAGGTAGTAGCCTGCAACAGTCCTAACAGAGATTAGGCTGGCCGCTCGAAGACGGGCGGCAGATGTACATAGCTTTGTTTAAGTTTAGTAATGTGTATAAGGTTAAGTTAGGGTGTTTTAATTTAATTCTATGTAAGGAACCGGTAGTCTATAAGTTTTAAGTATGGAACTGTTCCAGAGTGCTGTCTACGTGAGCCGAGGTCGCGGGACCCGATCACACTTCCCCCGAGCCAGAGAGCCTCCAGGGAACCTGGCTAGATGCTTTTATGTCTTTTTCAGAATTTCGAAATGTGCGGAGGCATAATCCTGCTCGCCCTGTTCGGGCTGAGTCTCGTGAGAAGGGGCGATGTCGAGGACCATCTGTGATGAAATAACTCTGTGTTCTGGCATTTGTATTGTTGCTGTTGTTGTCGTTGCACTTGTTAATGTCTGGAATGTTCCACCGGTGTAACCACTAATGCTCCTCCCTAGCCCCGCCCCTCTTCTGGAATGTTCTACCAAGGGCTGGGTCGGTGATGACTGTGTTAACTTGATGCCATGTTCTTACTTAATAAAAGCCTTTAATCTTAAGCTTTAACCTCATGGATTCAGGCAGTTATTTGGCACATCAATTTTAGTAAGTAACAACTTTTGGAAGATGGATCGATTTTTGAAACCAGAGCATCTGGATATCGATCCCCATTCGGCAGACGCGTCGAAGAAATTTACGCATTGGCTTCGAAGTTTTGAACACTTCGTCGCATCGGTCGATTCGACAGTTAACAAGTTGGGTCTACTAACCAACTTGGTAAGTTATCATACTTACTCTATAATTGAAGATATTACTACATATGAAGAGGCCCTCGCAGCTCTTAAGGCCCAGTACCTTAAGTCGGTTAACGAAGTATACACCAGGTATCTTTTGTCTACTCACAGGCAATTACCCGAGGAATCTCTGGACAATTTCCTGCAGGACCTTAAGGCTTTGGCTAAGGATTGCAACTACAAGGCTGTCTCTGCCATAGTGTATCAGGAAGAAGCCATCCGCGATTCTTTCATATCTGGCCTCCGATCTAATTATATTAGACAGAGACTCCTCGAGAACGACTCGTTAGTTTTAAAAACGGTCGTCGCTACTGCTCAATCGTTAGATGTAGCCCAGAAGAATTTAAAAGTGTATGCATCAGCCCATGCGTCTCTCTCAGCCTCCTGTGTTCCGAGTATGGAGGTATCCATAACACCAATGGAGCCTCCACTTAATCCTATTGTTGCGGCTGTACCCCATGGGTCTAAGTGTTATTTTTGTGGCCAATCTAAACACCCCAGGCAAAGATGCCCAGCCAGAGAGGCTACCTGTTTTAAATGTAAGAAACGGGGACATTTTCGTAAAGCGTGTAAGGGTAATCCTGTACCCGATGTCTTCTCTGCTGCCGCCCATCGTTTTACTCTAGCCTCGGCTACGGTTGACCAGACCATACCGTGTTCCTTGTCGAAATCTATGATGGACATCAAGATTAATGGTCGTCCTACTGGGTGTTTGATAGACTGTGGCAGTACTGAAAGTTTTATACACCCCAACCTTGTTAACTCCTGTTCATTGAAGGTGTATCCTACTCGAAGTGAAATTGTGATGGCGTCCAAGTCCCTTACTTCGGAGGTAACTGGATATTGTAAAGCCACATTGATCATTAAGGATACGGAGTATAAGGACTTTAAACTCCTCATATTACCTCAGTTGTGTGTGAACTTAATTTTAGGCTTGGACTTCCAGTGTCAGCATGAGAGCGTTACCCTTAAGTATGGTGGATCTCAGCCTCCACTCACAGTCTGCGGCCTTTCTACTTTAAAAGTAAGTCCGCCTTCTTTGTTTGCGAACCTTGCTCCTAGACCTGTAGCGACTAAGAGTCGAAGGTATAGTTCAGAAGATAAAACATTTATAAAAGAGGAAGTGGACAGGCTTCAATGGGAGGGAATCATTGAACACAGTAATAGCCCATGGCGTGCCCAGGTGGTGGTGGTTAAAACTAATGAAAAGAAAAGACTTGTGGTCGATTGTAGCCAGACTATAAACTTGTATACCCAATTAGACGCCTAACCTTTGCCTCATATTTCTGAGATGGTGAACCAGATAGCTCAGTACTGCGTGTTCTCCACCATTGATTTAAAGTCTGCCTACCATCAACTCCCCATTAAAATAGAAGACCGACCTTATACGGCCTTCGAAGCTAATGGGCGCCTGTACCAATTCCTTAGGGTGCCCTTTGGAGTGATGAATGGGGTATCCGTCTTCCAATGGGAGATGGATCGTATGGTGGATGAATATGCGTTGGAAGCAACATTCCCGTACCTGGACAATGTTACTATCTGTGGGCGCGACCAACGGGAGCATGATCAAAATCTCGCGAAGTTTCTAGAGACTGCAAAGAGGTTAAACCTGACCTACAACGAAAACAAGTGTACCTTCAATATTACACGTTTGTGTATTCTTGGTTGCGTTGTGGAGAATGGGGTAATCGGGCCAGATCCTGAAAGATTACGCCCACTTAAGGAATTACCTTTACCTCACACTGTAAAAGCTTTAAGAAGGTGTCTGGGATTCTTCTTGTACTATGCCCAGTGGGTGCCTAACTACTCAGATAAAGTCCGACCTCTTATTAATTCGACGTCTTTTCCGCTATCGGCGGATGCTCAGGAGGCTTTCCTTAATATCAAACGGGACATTGAGAAGGCAGTGGTATGTGCCGTGGATGAGAAGATCCCTTTTCAAGTGGAAAGTGATGCATCTGATTTTGCATTGGCAGCAACTCTTAACCAAGCTGGTAGACCAGTAGCTTTCTTCTCTCGTACATTGCAAGGACCAGAAGTTTGACATTCTTCAGTGGAATAGGAGGCACAGGCGATTATCAAAGCAGTCAGGTATTGGAGACATTATCTCACTGGCCAATGTTTTATGCTCATTACTGACCAGTGGTCCATGGCATTTATGTTCAACACTAAGCAGAGAGGCAAGATCAAAAATGATAAGATTTTAAGATGGCGAATAGAACTGTCAATATATGACTATGATATTCAGTACAGGCCTGGAGTATTTAATGAGCCATCGGATGCTTTGTCATGAGGAGTATGTGCTAGTCTAGGTATAGATAAGCTTCAAAGCCTCCACGATGCACTCTGCCACCCTGGAGTTACCAGAATGAACCACTTCATTAAGTCCCACAATCTACCCTACTCTATTGAGGAGGTCCAGACAATGACCAGAACCTGTCGTGTTTGTGCTGAATGCAAACCCCGCTTCTATAAGCCGTCCGAGCCAGCTCATCTTATTAAAGCAACTCGACCATTTGAGCATTTGAGTCTCGATTTTAAAGGACCCCATCCATCAAGCTACCGTAATGTCTATTTTCTTAATATTATAGACGAGTACTCTTGGTTCCCTTCTGTTATCCCCTGTCTGGATGTGACTAGTGCTGTTGTAATTAAATGCCTCTGCCAACTGTTTTCCTTGTTTGGCATGCCTAACTATATACATAGTGATAGGGGTTCTTCCTTTATGAGCGAAGAATTGTGACAATTTTTGCTATTGAAAGGGATTGCAATGAGTAGAACTACCAGCTATAGCCCTCGTGGTAATGGGCAGGTCGAGAAAGAAAATGTGACAGTGTGGAAGGCTATTGTACTGTCTCTGAAGTCACGAGGCCTGCCAACCTCTCGTTGGCAGGATGTCCTGCCAGATGTGTTGCATTCCACAAGGTCTCTTTTGTGTACAGCGACGAATGCCACCCCTCATGAAAGGATGTTTAGTTTTCCAAGAAAAGCTACTAACGGAGTAATGTTACCCACATGGTTGACGACCACAGGCCCTGTGTTGTTACACAGACATGTGAGAGGCCACAAGACTGATCCACTGGTGGAGGAAGTACAACTCCTCCATGCTAATCCCCAGTATGCGTATATTCAATATCCGGATGGGCGAGAGGATACGGTCTCTATTAAAGATCTTGCACCTGCTGGAGCTCGAAAAGAGTTCGACTCTGAGAATAGAGTTTTCAATCGTGGTATTGAACCTTCAGAGACACAAACCCTCAGTGTGGAAAATACTGATGAGTCTGGGAATTTGAATGAACCGGAGCTAGTACTCCAGGAAGAGCCTCAGCAAGAGTTACGTCATTCCCAGAGGATTATCAGACCTCCTGACAGACTGAATCTGTAGCAGGGGGTGAATGTGATGAAATAACTCTGTGTTCTGGCATTTGTATTGTTGTTGTTGTTGTCGTTGTACTTGTTAATGTCTGGAATGTTCCACCAGTGTAACCACTAATGCTCCTCCCTAGCCCCGCCCCTCTTCTGGAATGTTCTACCAAGGGCTGGGTCGGTGATGACTGTGTTAACTTGATGCCATGTTCTTACTTAATAAAAGCCTTTAGTCTTAAGCTTTAACCTCATGGATTCAGGCAGTTATTTGGCACATCATCATCATATCTTTGGATGCTTGGGGAAGAGAGCGCCCCTAGCACACGACGGAAGTGGTCTACGGGAGGCGGATGGAATCACCTCGTATGTCCACGAGGGGAGCTGGCCAGAATGGCTGGGATCCAATTCGACCCAGTATTCTAGTGAGTATGGGGAGGCCCCCCTCCAGTGCCCGAGGATATGAATCGTCACCTCAAGGATTAGCATCACCATGGGCAAAAGAATATGTTTGACGTGTAAAGGGAATGTTCCCCTGGATAGGTGGTGGTGGCTCAGAAAGTTAAGTAAAGACATGAGGAACCCCAAGGTAGAGTGGGAAAGGTTAAGGAATGACACTCACAGGACCATTACAGGGACCCAGGGAGGGTTAAATGTGTGCTGGGATAAATGGTGGGAACCGGATCAGGGGATCTATGTCTGTATGTGGGGATCAGAGAAAGTTTGCCCCATAGGCATTTCCATCAATTTCCGCAGCCAGTGGCAAAATAATGGGAGGGGGATGGGCTGGGAGTCCCGCCTGGACGCATGCGTGATCCCATACTCCCCAATCTCGGTTAATGCCACTGAACTAGTGACCCGCCCACGACGGCCCCTGCCCATGACCCCCACATCACGGACAGTAGCAGAGGGATGCCCCGCCACCACCAAGGGACCAGGGAATGGCCTGGTGCTAGTACCCACAGACCAGGTGCTGTAACAAGGGGTGCATTACGCAGTGGCCTCGGTGATTTTAAACTTCACTGAGTACAGTTACCCGCGTGGTGCCCCGCAGAGACTGCCAAATTGTATCAAGCCCTATTAACAGAGATGTTTCAAAAATTCCGTGAATTTGACTTTTCAGCTAGGGATCGTCCTCTACATGGTTTGTGCCCAGTGTAGGAGAAAGGGTCCCAGGGTAGAATTTATAGCGAAAAGGTTGTGGAAGGACCGGTATGCCCGGGTGGAAGAAGGAACACCCGTGTGAGCTTTGTGTCGTATTACTACCGAGTGATGGCAGATTTGTTTCTTATTTTTATTAAAGCTCGTTCCTTCCGTTCGTTATTTTTAATAAATATGGTTTTGGCCTGATGTTAATTTTATTAAAGATTGTGTGTTGTAATAAAGTTTTATGATGTCCCAAGTCGTGCAGGAGTATTGGACCCCTCCGTGCTTGGATTATTGCAACAGATCATATTTTCTATCAATAGATGCCTGCCGTGCACTGCGGTTTTCTCTAAGTAAGGGGAATGTATGTGTCGGGGGATCATGGATAGATAAATATAGGGGAAGGTTGTTTTTGGGGGGTCAGAAATCTTGCTCACTTTGATTGGACACTTCAAGCAAGTTTCAGTATCCTAGGGGGGACTGAAAGGATTCGCAAATTTCATGTCTCCCCCGAACATATACCTTTGGCTTATTAAAGAAACCCTGGTTGGACTGAGTTTAAAATCCAAGGCACAACAAGATGGCTGCGGTCAGCCTCATGGCCAAAGCCTGTAAGTTTCAATTTGGACTGACAGCTTGTATTCTGATGACTGTGAGAAGGAACTTTCCAGAATTTGAATGCAGACAGACCTTCTGCGTTTATGCATTAGAAGCAAACCCAGTGGCATTTGAGTCTCTGATTAAAGCCATCAAGGTTGTTTGCACAAACAATCAACAGCAGTCAGGGCCTACTGATATATAGTGGGACAAGCTCAGCTGCATTCAGACCTTCATTTAGAGAACATCATCACTGTTTACCTAAAAACTTCAAAACGATCAACGGGGCATTCAGACTGGAATGGCCTCATCACAAAACCAGTTGGACAAAGGGGCACACTGATGAGATCAGTAAAACCGAATACCGGCCATCCAGGTCGATGGGCCCAGATTGGTGCCTTTTGTATGAGTTTCAATACATCCAGATTAGACAAAAGAAATGAGCTGATCTGGCAGGAGGTAAGGGCTACCGGGAAGGGTATAACTAGTCCCTCGGGAAGCGATCTCTCTCTCTCTCTCTCTCTCTCTCTCTCTCTCCCGCCTCACTTCCGGTGCCCTGCCTTATCATCAACCCAGCAAGAGGACCGTCGATGAAGAGCCCGTCCAGGGAAGTAGAATACCCACAGTTACGTTTGAATTACTGGGGTATCTCTGCTTTGGGCGGTGAAAACCTAAGACATTGGCAGGCAACAGGGCACGGAGCAGGCGTTTCAACATCCTAGACTGGTGAGCATCAATTTTCTGGCCCATCACAAGATAATCTAGATAGGTGTAAAGGGTGGGAGTTAAGGGGAATTGCTAAAGTGCCATTTTAGTCATTTCCATCGATGTGTCTGTTTCTCCTCCCGCCCCCCCCCCCCCCGTTAAGTGTAATTGTGCTGCATCCATAGTGATTTTCTCTGTATAGTAATTGTTCTCTATTTTAATAACCATTGGTTTTCTTTGCACCGAACCACTGGTCTCGTTTGTCTATATCGCTACTTGTAAATAAGTCCGGTGGTCAGAACCAAAGGGGAAGCGATTCGAACCACACGGGGCTGGAGCAGCTCAGACACACGACTGACTGACCAGACACAAACCCCAAACCAAAACCCCCTACACCTTGCTTCTTCTGCAGGCTTCCTAACTTCATTATTAAGATGGCACAGGAGCCTACAGGAGCAATGGCCAGCGGGAGGGCAAGAGCTGCCCCCAAATTTGATAAGGCTTCACTCCAGGCATTGCTGGATGGTGCTAGGGCCCAAAGGGAGGTCCTGTTCCCTTCTTCAGGGAGGAAGAGGCCTCCCAGTCAGACCAAGGCTGTGTGGTGACAGGTGGCTGGTGAAGGCAACTCCTTGGGGCTCACACGGCGCACCTGGATGCAGTGCAGGAAAAGATTCCATGACCTTCATCGTACTGGAAAAGTAAGTACTGTATGAAGTTTCCATCACCCTCAATCTGATCCCCATTGCCTTTCCTCACCAGCACTCAGCTTTAGCAATCTCTTCCTCCACATCCCACTAGACACTCACATCCATGCACCCTTACCCATTCCCTCTCTCTCTATGCTCACATTCACAGAACTATTCCACCATGCAGCCCTCACACTCCCTCTCACTCTGATGCTTTGAACACAACTGACAAAACACAGGGAGGTCCCTTGGTCTTGCAACCTCACTCCATCTTTGTCTCCTTCTAAGCATCTATGCTATGTAATCCCTGCACTCACTCCTTCATTCTCACTCAACCTCCACTTGTCTCCCTCATTGCAGGAAAAGAGAGTTCACAACAGGAGAGAGAGAGCCAGGACAGGAGGAGGACTGCCCTCATTAGCCCAGCTCACCCCCTGGGAGGAAGGCGTCCTGGAGATTGTCGGGGCTGACAGAGATGCCGAAGTTGGGGAAGGACAGACAGGTGCATCCCCGAAAGCTGGTGACAGAATAGTTTTCCCTCTCTCTCATTGGCATTGCATGAGTCGCTGATAATGATTCTGAAGCTACATCATATGGACTTATGATCATCTGCAAAATGCAATGTGCATGTAACCTTGGCATCACATCTCTAACTTTTTCCTTGACTCCCCCACAGGACCATCGAGAGCCCCCATCCCCAGTGTGCAGGAGGAAGAGCCTGAGATGCCAGACTCCTCAGAGGAAACTGCAACCTCTGAGGATGCAGCGTCAGCAGAAATAAACACACCCAGCACCAGCGCAGACACTCACACCTCGGTGGGACCTTCAGGACACAGAGTACCGTTGTCACCTGGTGTATCACAGCTCACAAGTGAGCATCAGCAGATTGTGGAGACAGGGACAGCAGTGGAGAGTCCTCGTCGGAGGGCGCAGGACTCTGCCAGCTCGGCTCAGCGGCATGTCGACCCTGTGCCTCTGGGTCCACCCGTAAGATCAGAGGTGATGGAACTCCATGCACAGATGCAGGAGTCTCTGGCAGGTTTTGTCTCCAGGGTCACTGCGATTGTGGAGCGAATGGAGGAGTCCATAGCGAACATGAGTAGAGCCTTTGTGGAGTCAGTGGTGCATGAACACATGAACACAGAAAGGATGGCTCCCTACGTGGAAATGATTGCTGCCTCCATGGTAAGGCTGGCTACCGTAGAGGAGAGGGTGGCTACAGTACAGGAGAGGAGGACTACGGTAGAGGAGAGGAGGGCTATGTCCATGGAGGAGGTTAGTCGCCAGGGTATGGAAAACATGGTGAGTGTTCAGAATAGAATGACATCTCTTGAGGAGCGATGGGCATCTATTGAAGAGAGAAACCAGACCTTCATGGAAGTCCATCTGAATAGGACTGCCATTGCAGATATGGGTCCCCATGGCCCCCCTGATGTGCAGCAAAGTGCCTCAAGCCACTTGCAGGCACTGAGGGGGAGGTTGGTGGCAGACCTCAAGGAAGTGGCTCCTCTCCAAGCGTTCACACTTCCATGCCACTGCAGAGCCTTCGGTCAGAGCCCCGCCGGAGTCCACACCCAACTGAGATAGACATCTCAACTCCTGCACAGCCACAGGAGCAGCAGACCGCTGACGAGCCCTCACAGGCTCGCTACCCCAGAGGATGCCCACTAAAGGTGTCGAGACAGGAGCAACAGGAAAGTGAGCAAGGGGCCTCCACATCTGCTGAAGCCACAGGGGAACCACTACGTAGGAGCACGTGTAAGAGGAAAATAAAGCAAAAATAGTAACAAGGGTAGTCACTTGGTTGAAATGTGTATTTTGTAAAAATGCCATCAGTTGTTTGTTTTGCATAAAAATTCTGGTGGCAACTTCTGCAGTTGTGACGCATGTCATTTCGTGAATGGGGCTGGAGGTCCTCTAATGCCAAGAAGGGAAGGAAAAAAAGGCCTCCCATGCTTCTGGTAGATGCCTCAGTTGAGGAAGCGCTGAGTGAGGGTGGCGAGAGGGGTTTTGCAGGAGGTCACACTGGGGATGTGTGTGCGGCTCCAACCTTCCACAGGTGTGGTTAAGCCTGGTAAAAGTTGCCCCAGGCCTGAGACAACAAAGTCCTGCCACCTGCAAATGATGACTGATCAAATATCCTCTTTAATGGTTGACCTGCAGCTGATCGTCAGCAAGCCAATCGTACTCACGCCTATTGCAGGCGGGACTGATTCGGGACCATCAGACACACCTGGGTTAAAATGGCTAGGTGTCAGGAACCAGGCGGGGGGGGGGGGTCCAGACCCCCAGGTTTTGCGATTTTAACCCCCCACACGCCTCAAAGCCCGCCTGATGGCTGAGTTAAAATTGAGCCCTTGTTGTCTCCCAGCATGGAGTGGGGGGTGGTCAAAGGACAACTGGATGCTCGTGTGGGGTGTCCATCTGTTTTTTTGGCTCCTCAACAGATGCTCTTATGAGGTGACTCCAGGGAAGATTCTGCAATTATGGCAAACACCCATTCTGTTCTTATCCATCAAGATTCGATGGACCGAATGGCCTTCTTCCATGCAATAACCATTCTATGATTCTATGATTGTACCAATTGATGTGACATCTCCAATACCCAGAGCCTATCCTCTCCTCTTCTTCCTAGACACTATTGGTGTTGTCACCTGAAGATTCAGCTGTTGATAGGCATGTGAACGAATCATTTATTAGATATGAATTTAGTTTCAAACATCATCTGAAGACCTTTATTCAGACTGCTGCATAAGACACTGTTGTGTCTCAAGGGGTTCTATACCCTTACCTATATAACAATTAAGAAGGACTCCGGGGTGGAGAGTTTAGGTAACGGCCATTTTATTTACAATGTGTTTCTTCACTCAATGCACTACATTTCCCATAGTGCATTGCAAATCACCACTATGGTATCCCATGTGGGACAATTCTAATACACATTCAAAATACACAACATATTTCCTCCCCCTTAAAATAGAATGCCCACAAAACAGAATAACTGAAAATGACTATAACTTTGGAAGAGAGGGTAGACTGCCTCTACACTCCGCTAACCCTGGGGATTATTCTGCCCCATGCACACAGGTTAGCACTAACTGTAACTAAGGCGCTCTGGAGGCTGCCTTTCTCTTTGGGGGCAACGCCTAGTCTCAGGAGCAGGCTCTGGCTGGCTCTCCCGTGATTCTGCAGGCGTGGCTTCCTCCCTCGATGGCACAAGAGTGGATGGTGCCACCATCTCAGGGTCGGACAACCAGTCCCTGCTGGAGCCCCCAGCAGGTCCTTGATCCTCTGTTTCTTGGGTTACCTGTGGCGACTGTCTTGGCAGTAACTGGTCTACATGCCGTCTGCATGTTCGGTCGTCTCTGGTGCGGACTCGGTATGAAACGGGGCCCGTCTTTTGAATGACCGTAGCCGGGACCCACCACTCCGGGGTGGTGTAGTTATGCATGAGTACTTTGCCCCCCACCACAAAGTTTCGTTCTTTGGACCTCTGAGCTCATCTGCTGACTTGATCCTGCTGATTGGCGTGCACCACTGCTTCTGTGGACGTTGGCCTCAGCAGGTCAAGGCATGTCCGTAGCTGCCTTCCCATGAGTAGGTAAGCAGGAGATGCTCCAGTCGTAGCATGAGGCATGTTTCAGTATTTCAGCAAGAAAGCATTCAGGCGCTGCTTTAGAGGAGCATCACTTCTTGCTGCTTTCAACGTGCGTTTCAGCGTTCTGACAAATCTCTCCGCCAATCCATTCGTGGATGGATGATAAGGCGCGGAGACGTGTGCTGGATTCCATTGCTCTTGAGGAACTCCTCCATCTCCTGGGATGTGAACTGTGTTCCATTGTCGGTTACGATCTGCTCCGGCAGACCAAATCGCCCGAACATCTCTCTCAGAGTCTCGATGGTTTTCTCCGTAGTGGTAGTGGACATTACTGCAACCTCCGGCCATTTGGAATGGGAGTCCACCGCGACCAGGAACATCGCTCCTTCCACTGGTCCCACGAAGTCCAGATGGATTCGTTGCCACAGTGTCGCCAGCCATTCCCATGGATGCAGTGGCGCTGCTCTTGGCATATCCCTGGTTGTCTCGCATGATGGGCATGATTTCGCTTCAACTTCAATTTCATGATCCAGACCGGGCCACCAGAAGTAACTTCGTGCCAGCTCCTTCATCCGGACAATACCACAATGTCCTGAGTGCAGCTCGTTGAGGACATGTTTCTGCAGCTTTGGTGGTATGATCACTCGCATGCCCCTGACGTGATAGACAACTCCTTCCCTCTTGACAGGTAAGGTAGGAGCTCAGGTGGTGCATCTGATACCCATGATCCGTCTCCTCGCATCACCCGATCCAGCACCTTGGATAGCGTAGGGTCCACTCTGGTCTCTTTCTTGACCTGCCAGGCCATGACAGGGGCATTGCTCACCATGTCAAAGTAGAAAATCTTCTGCTCACAGCCTTCAGAGGGCACAGGCAGCGGAAGTCTTGACAATCCATCCGCATTGCCATGTGCTGCTGACCTCCGGTATTTGATGTTGTAATTGTGAGCGCTTAACATCAGCACCCAGCGCTGCATCCTGCATGCTGCCAGGGAGGGTATTCCTGTGTGTGGACCAAAGATAGATGTCAGAGGACGATGATCCATCAGCAAGGTGAATTTCCTTCCGAACAAGTAGTGATGGAACTTTTTGATTCCAAAGATGATGCCCAAAGCCTCTTTTTCGATCTGCGGGTATTTCACCTCCGCCTTGCTCAGGGACCTTGACGCGAGTGCAATCGGCTTCTCTTCGCCTGAGGGAAAGATGTGGGACATGACCGCGCTGACGCCATAAGGCGATGCGTCACAGGCCAGCTGAATCTGCAATGACGGGTCAAAGTGCGTCAACACTCTGGGGTCAGTCAAAGCTGCTTTGGCTTTCTTGAATGCAGCTTCGCACTACTTCGTCCACGCCCAGGCCTTGCCCTGACACAGCAACTCATGTAATGGCTTCAACAGTGATGCCAGCTGTGGAATAAACTTTCCGTAATAGTTCAGGAGACCTAAGAATGACCGCAGCTGGCCAACATTTGTAGGTGCAGGAGCGTCGGCAATGGCTTTCACTTTCGACGGTGCTGTGTGTAGGCCGTCCGCGTCAATGACATGACCTAGGTACTCCACTGATGGCTTGAAAAATTCGCATTTGTCCTTGCGAACGCGTAAGCCATATTCTTCAAGTCTTCCCAGTGTCTTCGTCAGGTTCTGCAGATGCTCGTTGTTGTCCTTTCCTGTGACAAGGATATCGTCGAGATAACATTGTACCCCTGGAATGCTGCTTAAGATCTGGTCCATAGCCCGCTGAAACAATGCTGGTGCTGACGTTATACTAAAGGGTAGGCGGCAGTACCTGTAGAGGCCCTTGTGGGTGGTGATGGTGAGGTACTTCTGTGAGTCCTCTTCTACATGCATCTGCAAGTAGGCTTGGCATAGATCAATCTTGCTAAACTTCTGACCACCTGCTAGACCCGCGAAAAGATCTTCAATGATGGGGAGGGGGTACTGTTCAGCTGAGAGCACAGGATTCACTGTTACTTTGAAATCTCCACATAAGTGAACTGCGCCATCACTCTTCATCACTGGTACCATGGGCATGGCCCACTCACTGTGCGAAACCGGCACCAGGACCCCTATCTTGACCAGATGCTCCAGGTCAGCCTCCACCTTTGGTCTGAAGGCGTAGGGAACGTTCCTTGCCTTCAGGAATCATGACTGGCTGTCAGGCATCACCTTGAGTTTGACCGTAATCCCCTTCATACTCCCCAATTCTCCGTCAAAGACAGCCGCATGCTTTGTCAACACTGCCGCTAACCCCGCCTCTTCGACTGCCACCGCATTCACTTTTTTCCAATCCAGATGAATTTTCTCCAACCATGGCCTGCCCATCAGGGATGGATAGTCACCCTTGACCACGTAAACTGGCAGCATCACGGTTTGTCCATTAAGCTCCACGTTGACCTCCGTCTTACCCAGCATTGGGACTGTTTCCCCAGTGTAGGTCTTTAAGGTGAGCTTGGCTGGCGTCAGTGATAGGTGGTTCAGTTTTTCTTTGAATAGCTCCTCTGAAATCAAGGAGACAGCGGCCCCCATATCCAGCTCCATTTTGACCGGTATTCCCTCTAGTAGTGGAGTGACTCCATAGCCTGATGAGCCTCCATTCACCATTAACACATGGAGATTCAGCTCCCCATCAGAGTCTGTGTCACTGTCTTCCTGTTCTTGTTTCACCATGTGTAGGTTTTTCTTTTTAGAATGCTAGTTGGATGTGTTTCCTTGTTTGTTTTTGTGTGTCTCTGTGTAGGATTGTTTGCTTTGCCCTTTACACACACGTTCAATGTGTCCTTTCTTTTCACATTTCCGACAAGTCAGGTCTTTACACCAGCAGTCAGATGGCTGATGACCTGACCTTCCACATCTGTAACACTCTCTGGCACCCCTTGCATGCTTATCCGGTGTAGCTGCTACCCTGTGCACTCTTGTTGCAGCCCCCAACAGCTGTGCATCTTTAGCTGCTAACTCCATAGACACAGCGAGCTCCACTGCTGATTTAAGCGTCAGTTTGTCAGTCGTGAGCAAGCGCTTCTGTGTTGCTTCACATGTTAATCCACACACAAACTTATCACGGAGAGTGTCATTTAGAGTTTCACCAAACTCACAATGCTCAGTTAGCTTCTTTAGCACTGCAACATATTCGGCTATGGACTCACCCTCCCCTTGGTTTCGTTTGTGAAACCTGAACCTCTCGGCAATCAGCAGTGGCTTGGGTGCAAAATGTGTTTCCAAAACTTCCACAATTTGATCATATGTCTTAGTGCCGGGCTTATCCGGGTGCATCAAACTCCGTAACAAGCCAAATGTTTTTGCTCCGATCACACTGAGGAACGTCGCCACTTTCACATCATCTTTAATGCCATTTGCAGTCACAAAAAATCCGAAACGCTCTGTATAAGCACTCCATTGCTCCGCCGTTTCATCAAATGGTCCAAACGCTCCGGTTAGCATAGTCATTTTGTTATCGGGCCAGAAATTCCAGGCCAGAAGCGTGAGTACGGTCGGCTTACTCACGCTTCTGGCCGTTGGAAATGCCGGCGTTCAGCATGAACAGCGCATGCGGGGAACGCCGGCATTTCCAGACCTCGAGCGCGTGCGACTGCACAGGCAGCGCTTGCGCAGTGAACTTCGTGGATTTCATTCATGAAATCCGTGAGGTTAAGTCCTTAGAAGTTACACTTGAAAAAAGCAAGTGTAAAGTTGTTCATTGGCTGCGGAGGAAGATATATTTTATCGTGGAGCTTTTGAAATGCAATATTTTTGTTTGGGAAAGGGAGGGAAGTTATTTTAAGAAATTTTAAGTAAGTTTAAAAGTTTAAATTTTTTTTTTTAAAGGGTTTTCAGAACGGTAGGTAGAAGGAGCAATTGTGGCTGTGTGAATGGAATGTGAGAATGAGTTATGTATGTATGTCCACATATATTCCTTTACGTATATGTATGTATGTTTTATATTCCTTTACTAATGTGTATGAATGTATGTTTTTAATTATGATTTTCCAATAAGTTACTTTCTCTGAAAGTCATAATTAAATAATACATTCATACACATAAGTAAAGGAATATATACATAACACGCAAAGGAATATATACAGACATACATACTTTCAGAAGCTCCACGATAAGAAATATCTTCCTCCGCAGCCTCTGTAGCAACTGTACCCATGCTTTTTTCATGTGTAAGTTGTAATGACTGGACCTCACTGAAAGCATTAATGAAAGCGGCGAATTATACTGCGCATGCGCTGCCTGTGCAGTCGCAAGCGTTCTGCCTCTGAACACCTTCGTTCAGAGGACAGGAAATGCCGGTTTTCCCCACATGCACTGTGCATGCTGAAAACCGGCATTTCATCCAGCCAGATGCGTAAGTACCCCGACCGTACTAGCGCATTTGGAAGGGAATTATTAGGCCAACATTTTACATGTCAATAAAATAAAAAATTTAACAATTGCACGACTTGCCCCCTCGCATCTGCAACTGAGGGTCCAAGGAGGTGCATTGCGCAAGAGGTCATCATCGTACGTATCCTCACACTGTTCCCTTTGGGGAACTGTATGAAGTGGTGGAAGGATTTATGGCCGTGATTAACGCTCATTCTGTGACCGTAACCATCTTTGAACCAGCCATTAGGGTGGTTAGTCCTATGGTGGGAGGGTTTTACGGGCTCCCACAACCCATCTGAGGGGGGAGGGCCACCAACACCCACGGATGCAAGTATCCCGCTGGATGTCCACCCAGAATTTAAAGTTGGAGCTCCGACTCCACTTGCCGGGACTGTCTGGAGTGGGGTTCAAAACCCTACTCCTTCTGGCCCAGCGGCGGGGATGCTTACTGCTACGCAAAAGGCCCACTCCGCACAAAAGGTGACACCCATACGTTTCCTGCGCCTTTTCCCTCCCCGTGACTGGAGCCCTATGCTGCCATTTCACGTTGCTAATCGGCTTGGGCCTTTGTCATAGCGGTAGGATCCCCGCCGCTGGGCCAGATCAGGGTAGGGTTTCGAACCCCGCTCCTGACAGTCCCGGCAAGTGGAGTCGGAGCTCCGGCTCTAAATTCTGGGTTGACATCCAGTGGGATATTTGCGTCCGTGGGTGTGGGTGGCCCCCCTCCTTGTATAGCTTGTGGGAGCCCGTAAAACCCTCCCGCCATAGGACTAACCGCCCTAATGGCTGGTTGAAAGATGGTTACGGTCACGGAATGAGCGTTAATCACGGCCATAAATCCTTCCACCACTTCATACAGTTCCCCAAAGGGAACAGTGTGAAGACACGTATGACGACGACATTGCTAAATAAATAAATGGAATTAAAAAAATTATTTTAGGGCTTTTAAAAGTCTTTAAATTGCTTTAATTCTCTTTAAAACTACTTCAGATTACTCAAAATAATGTAAACATTTTAAAAAGTTTATAAAAGTTACCAAAATCTTCAAAAAACTTCCAAAAACCTATTTAAACTGCTGCTTTGCATGTAAAAAAGCAAAGCAGCTTGACAGAAACATTGGGGGTGTGTCCAGTGAAACTGAGACCTCAAGGGGCGTGTCTAACTTACACTGCACGCTCCTGGCTCCGCGCTGGCTGCACTCCTGGGCGGCGTGACGTCATACGCTGCCCGGGATTCTTCTTTCAGTTTCTGCAAGTGCAGGCGCCCCTGGAGCTGATCGGCAGGAGCGCGGGGTAAGTGCAAATACGGGGCTTGCACGCGCTGCAAGCCCATCATTTTTTTTCTTTACAGTCCTTTTCCTCCACTTTTTTTTTTATTTTTACAGTCCTTTTCCTCCACTTCGTTTCACTGTATCGTTACTCTCCCCCTTCTTATTTGTGTAACACCCGAACTGCCACCTTTACGAGGCGATTGCATCAGCACTAAACTGCGGGCGTGCCATTAAGAAAAGACAGGAACTTCTTACTTTAAACATCGCCGATTCCAGTGCAAAGTGATGCGCAAGTCCGTCGTCCTCGTCGCCAGTTTTGTTGTGTCTCAAGGGGTTTTATACCCTTACCTATATAACAATTAAGAAGGACTCCGGGGTGGAGAGTTTAGTTAACGGCCATTTTATTTACAATGTGCTTCTTCACTCAATGCACTACATTTCGGTATCCCATGTGGGACAATTCTAATACACACTCAAAATACACAACAGACACTGAATTCAATTTTCTTAAGGGTTCCAGATGCTAGACTAATAATCCAGAGAACATAAATTCGAACCCCACCAGGGCAGTTTGAGAATCGGAATTCAATTTTAAAAGATCTGAAAACAGAAAGCTGCATCAGTAAAAGTGACCATGAAGCTGTCAGTTTGTTACAAAAACCTAACTGGTTCACTACTATGCTTTAGGCCTCCTTATCTGGTCTGGACTATTTGTGACTCCAGTCCCACACTCTTAACTGCCCTTTGAAGTGGCCTAGCAAGCCCCTTAGTTGTGTCAAACCACCAGCTTCTCAGAGAAACTAGAGATGGGCAGTAAATGCTGGCTGTGCCAGTGACGCCCACATCCCCAGAGTTAATGAAAAAAAATCCAGATAAGGGTCAACATTAAGTATTATACATGAATAATTTATTGCACATGATTCGTGATTGATTTTTTTTTAATTGAGAAATCTAGGTGAAGACCTATAGTGCAGTACACCACCAAGATATGAGTACGAGTGGAGGCAACATGAATCAGTAAGTACTGATTAGGACGATGCTTAACTTGGGTTATAAAAGCCTGTAGATTGTAGAAGGGTGGGAAGGCTGGAGGAGGTAAGGAGTTTCATAATTCTACAGTCTGGACAAGAATGAGTTAATGTATTATGGGGGTGACAAGCCTTCAATTCAACACAGAGAGGACTGCATGGAGAAGGAAGTTTGCGTCAGTCAGCAGGATTGGAGCTTAGGAAGAACAAAAGAGGACAACTCACTAACCGTAGCTGTATCAACAAAATAAAGGCAAGAAAGGTTCTTATATTGCGAACAGCATAAGACAACTCGTGTTAAAGTTGTCAGACTCCCAGCGACTTATTGGGATTGGTCTGTCCCTCTCTGAAAGTTAAACGTAGGACCAGTCCAATCAGTAGTGTATTTTGGTGGCTCAACTCTACATTCTCTATTTTCCAGAATCTTAGTCATCTTCACACAAAAGGTTCTGAAGTAATTTTCCACATTTCTCAGCATCATTCCTAATTTTGGAAACTTTTGGGGCCTGCTTTAACAGAGTCATTTTAATGACCCGTAGTCTATTTTATTCTTCCTCTTCGATAAATCAATCAACCAAAATGTGCAACAATGTGCAGCCTAACACATTAAGACGTTCTTTAAAACCTACCTCTTTGACCAAGCTTTTAGTCACCTGTCCCAATAACTCATTATGTGGCTCGGTGTCCAATTTTGTTTGATAACACTCCTGTGGAAGCGCCTTGTAAGTTTTACTACGTCAAAGGCGCTATATAAATACAAGTTATAGGCAAATCATGTTTAACTAACTTGATTGAGTTCTTTGATGAGGTAACAGAGAGGATTGATGAGGGTAATGCAGTTGATGTAGTGTACATGGATTTCTAAAAGGCGTTCGACAAAGTGCCACATAATAGGCTTGCCAGCAAAGTTGAAGTCCATGGAATAAAAGGGACAGTGGCAGCATGGATACGGAATTGACTAAGTGATAGGAAACAGAGAGTAGTGGTGAACGGTTGGTTTTCGGACTAGAGGAAGATATCCAGTGGTGTTCCCCAGGGGTCGGTTCTAGGACCACTGCTTTCTTGATATGTATTAATGACTTGGGCATGGGTGTACAGAGCATCATTTCAAAATTTGCAGATGACACAAAACTTGGAAGGGTAGTGAGCAGTGAGGAGGAGAGTGATAAACTTCAGGAAGACATAGACAGGCTGGCGAAATGGGCGGAAACGTGGCAGATGAAATTTAACGCAGAAAAGTGTGAAGTGTTACATTTTGGTAGAAAGAATGAGGAGAGGACATCTAAACTAAATGGTACAATCCTAAAGGGGGTGCAGGAACAGAGAGACCTGAGTGTATGGGCTCGATTTTAACACAGCTGACAGGCGGGCTTTTAGGCGTGTGGGGGGACACCCCCCTCCCCACCTCCTGGTTTCCGCCTCTACGCTGTATTGATTTCTTTGTGGGTTCAATGACGAGACATTTATGAAAGAGAATGAGTTTTAATCTAAAGTCTGTTCAACTCTTTATACAGCATTTCAGGAGACATCATGCTAGTGATGCATCTAGAACGAAACTGAAATTAAACCAAACTGCTTGTCTCTGTCACATGACCTCTGCTGGTCAGGCATAAGTAATCAATCAGGCAACTATGCTGGTAAGACATTATAATCAAACAGGCAAATAACATCACTATTTGCTGATATCATTACATCTCCTTTTCTTAAAACAAAAGTATTTTACTTTTAACTAACAACATGTTTTCTTTGTATTAATCTGCATTTTAACTGTAACACTTAATGAACTTACATTATCATTATCATGATCAAGGTTTTTTAACCTTGCTTTGTGTGTTCACATGAAATATGTAAATACACTAGAACTTGAAGAAAGAATAAGATAACATTACTTCCTTCTATAACAATAGTCCTTAAATTTGCTCAATGAGTCTCTCAGGAGGCTTCACGTGTCTTGAGGATTTTCTGATTGATTGTCCTTGAATCTGAGTTGTTGCCTCAGATGATTGGTTCTCAGCTGTGTGATCAGGTTGTTCAACAGTATCAGTCTCTTGACCTGTTGTGGCTGGTCCCATGAGAAGATCGCGACGATTTCTTCTTAGAACAGCACCCTCATCTGTCTGAATGGTGTATGATCTTGGTTGAACTTCACTCAGGACAGTTCCCTTCTGAGTCCATATGTTTGTTTTCTCTTTGAACCTTACTTGGTCACCAATGTGGAGTTCAGGTAAGTTTTGTGTTCCTCTGTCATAGTAGTACTTTTGCATTTCTTTCTGTTGCTCTTTGAACTTCCTCACTTTCTCCCCCTCTTTTGTTTTCAGGAGGTTCTCCGGGATGGGTAGGTTTGACCTTAGCCGACGTCCCATAAGGAGTTGGGCTGGTGACATACCACACTCGAGCGGCGTTGTGCGGTATACAAGCATACTCTGGTAGAAGTCAGTTCCACTGTCTTTTGCCTTGTACATCAGTCTTTTCACTGTGTTTGCGGGCTCTCCTGGGCCAACAGCTCTGGACAACGTGTCTGCTGTATACATCAGCTTACCCGGTGTGTTCGCAACATTCAGTTCATCATAGACTGTCGCTCCTTCGCTTTCCACAACGAGGACTCTCTTTACCAGGTTCAGTCTCTCACAGACTTTTAAACCTAGTATGGCTTGCACATCCTTTGGCACCATGATTAATGCTAGCGTGTGCTCTCTGTCCTTGTGTGTTACTTTGACAATGCATCTTCCTTTCACTGGTATATCAGTACCTGAGTATCCTGTCACTTTCACTTTTATTCCATGTATCTTTGGTCTGGGTCTAATTTTCTTAAAATCAGTCTCTGATATCACATTAACTTGTGCTCCAGTATCCAATTTAAATGGAATGTGTATGTCATTCACTTTTAGTGTCAACATCCAGTCTCTTTCTTCTTTTTTGTTTTCAGACACAACATCTACATAGAACTCCTCTATCTCGCTTTCATCTACTGTATGGACCTTGCTTTGTTGCGCTTGGTTCTTACAGTAACGGGCATAATGGTTGTTTTTGTTGCAACTATTGCATGTTTTACCATATGCTGGACACTTTTTTGGTGTATGCTGTGTACCGCATCGACTACATGACTTTCGATTGTCCCTTTCATTTTCATTCGCTGGCCGCGCCTCTTTTTTCACATTGGCGCTCTTTTTGTTAAATGGTTTGTGTCCGTTCATTCTCACTGCATCCACGTTGCAGCTATTGTCACTGAACAGCTCCTTTGCCTGCAACTTCACAGTCTCTGCAGCCCTACACAGTGCTATGGCTTTTCCCAGGTCTAGATCTTGCTCTCTTAGCAGTCTTTCCCTTAGACCATTATCTGGAATACCACACACCAGTCTGTCTTTTATCAGCGAGTCTGTCAGTCCCCCAAATTCACACGATTTGCTTCTGTTTCTCAGTTCAGTCACATACTGATCAATAGTCTCACCCGTTTTCTGAACACATGTGAAAAATCTGTGCCTCTCAAATGTCACGTTACGTTTAGGTATGCAGTAGGCCTCAAACTGTTCCATCATTTTATCTAGCTTCATTTTGTCTCCATCAGCAGCAAATGTGAAATTATTATACACCTCCAGCGCTTCATCACCCACGACATGTAAGAACACTGACGATTTCTTATTATCACTTTTCTCGTCAGCTCCGATTGCCGCTAAATACAACTCTACACGTTGTTTGAATCTCCTCCAATTTTCAGCCACATTACCTGTCAACTGAAGCGTCGCCGGTGGGAGTAAACCTTCCATTTTTCACTTTGTTAGCTATTCTCTAATGGTAAGTAACGATGTTCTCTTTTGGCTTGCTAATCTGTGGAGAGCTGATTTAACTTCAGATTTTTTCTCTTCATCTCTTTCAATCACTTCTGATACCATGTATTGATTTCTTTGTGGGTTCAATGATGAGACATTTATGAAAGAGAATGAGTTTTAATCTAAAGTCTGTTCAACTCTTTATACAGCATTTCAGGAGACGTCATGCTAGTGATGCATCTAGAACGAAACTGAAACTAAACCAAACTGCTTGTCTCTGTCACATGACCTCTGCTGGTCAGGCATAAGTAATCAATCCGGCAACTATGCTGGTAAGACATGATAATCAAACAGGCAAATAACATCACTATTTGCTGATATCATTACATACGCCATTTTAACCTAGGTGTGTCTGATGGACCCAAATCAGTCCCACCTGCAACAGGCGGGACTGGTCTTTAAGGCCCTTAAACAGCACTAATTGGCCTTTATAATCCCATTTTAACAGGCCCTTGCCTGTTTAACTCTTTTCCCACGTAAAACACGCTTGGTGGGGATCACGCTTGTGAAACCTGTCGTGAACACTATTGGCTTGCTGACTATCAGCTGCAGGTCCAACATTAAAGAGGATATTTGATCAGTCATCATTTGCAGGTGGCAGGACTTTGTTGTCTCAGGCCTGGGGCAAATTTTACCAGGCTTAACCACACCTGTGGAAGGTTGGAGCCTCACACACTTCTCCAGTGTGACCTCCTGTGAGACCCCTCTCGCCACCCTCACTCAGCGCTTCCTCAACTGAGGCATCTACCAGAAGCATGGGAGGCCTTTTTTCCCTTCCCTTCTTGGCATTAGAGGACCTCCAGCACCAGGCGCAGCAGCAGCAGAACCAGGAACAACAGCAGCACCAGCAACAGCAGCAGCAGCAGCAGCAGCAGCAGGAGCAGGAGCAACAGGCTGCTGCTCACCCACCTGATGTAGCACAGGCCAGAAGGGGCCAGCGCATGGAAGCCCGTTGGCGCAGGAGATACCCCCCAAACAGGGTCTACAGACACAGGGTCAGCTACCTCAACAAATCTGAGCAGCAGTGCCAAAGGTGGCTCTGACTTTCGCGACAGGTAGTGACTGACATCTGCTCAATGATACAGCAAGACCTGCTGCCCAGAGGACCAGGCGGGCACTCCTTACCAGTGGCCATCAAGGTCACCACCGCACTCAACTTTTTTGCCTCAGGCCCATTCCAGGGATCAGCAGCAGACATCAGCAGCATCTCCCAGTCGGCTGCACACACTTGCATCATGCAGGTAACCAATGCCCTCTTTGCCCTCGCGCACAATCACATCCATTTCACCAGGGATCACGCAAATGTGATGGCGCGAGCGGTTGGATTAGATCATCTGGCAGACTTTCCAAGGGTGCAGGGCGTCATTGACTGCACACATGTGGCCCTTAGGGCACCCCATCGCAATCCAGGTATTTTTGTCAACCGCAAGGGCTTCCACTCCCTTAACGTTCAGCTGGTGTGTGACCACAAGAAGGAGATTTTGCATGTTTGTGCCAAGTACCCTGGCAGTTGCCATGACTCCTTCATACTGCACCAGTCTAGTGTGCCTCCGCTATTCAGGTCACCAGGCCAACTTCATGGATGGCTGCTTGGAGACAAGGGCTATCCCCTGAGGACTTGGCTAATGACGCCGTTGAGGGGGCCAGCCAATGAAGCTGAGGAGCGCTACAACTCCAGCCACATTTCCATTAGATCCATAATCAAGCAAACCATCAGCTTGCTGAAGATGCGCTTCAGATGCCTGGATAGATCAGGTGGAGCCCTACAGTACTCAGCAGCCAGGGTCTCCAGAATCGTCGTGGTTTGCTGTGCACTCCACAACATGGCACAGCGTCGTGGCTTGCAGATTCCTGAGGACCAAGTGGCTACTCACATACCCTCCTCAGATGATGATGATGATGATGAGGAGGAGGAGGAGGAGACAGGTGAGAACGAGCATACTGCAGAGCCCCATCAACCAGCGGCAGCATTACGCGAGAACATTGCTCCCCGGGATGCAAGGAACGCACTCATCCTGGCCAGGTTTGCTTAGCCTAGTAAATCAAACTCTTTTGCCTCGGAGCTTCTTACCTGAGCATCAACAATGGCCAAACCCTGCGGATTCCGAGCTATTTGACCAGCATCCTGACAACTGCAAGTAATCCTAAGCCCTCAATGTGAAAGCCCCATTCGTGAAATGACACACGCCAGAACTGCAGCAGTTGCCATCAGAATTTTTATGAAAAACAAACAACTGATGGCATTTGTACAAAATAGACAGCATCTCACCCAAGTGACTACCCTTGTGACTATTTGTGCTTTATTTTCCTCTTACGCGTGCTCCTACATAGTGGTTCTCCTGTGGCTTCAGCAGATGTGGAGGTCCCTTGCTCACTTTCCTGCTGCTCCTGTCTTGACACCTTTGGCGGGCGTCCTCTGGGGTGGCGAGCATGTGAGGGCTCGCCAGCAGTCTGCTGCTCCTGTGGCTGTGCAGGAGTTGAGACATCTATCTCCGTTGGGTGTGGACTCCGGCGGTGCTCTGACCGAGGGATCTGCAGTGGCATGGAAGTGTGAGCGCTTGGAGAGGAGACCCCACTTCCTTGAGGTCTGCCACCAACCTCCCTCTCATGGGTCATGTTAAATCTGTGAGTTGTTCAAGTAATTAATACTCAGACTTAATCAGTAACAATAAAACAGGTCTTTACTGGTTGGAGGTAGGGACTATACATAGGTCTTTACTTCATGCCCACAGGCGGGAACTGAGGGGGATCAGTACCCACAGTACTATTTATACCCCTACGGCCAGGAGTGGTACTGCGTATCACTACGCCCAACAAGTAGTGCAGTCCTGTCCATAGGTTCAAAGTAGCACACATATTACATACACAACATTCCTCCCTTCCTAGCTTTACAGTCATCTCCCCATTTAACATAACGTAATAACATATATACATATATAACTTCAGGTTTACATAACAGAATAACATAGATACATAGATAACTTCATGTCAAAACAGATCACAGATTCAGTCTCTGCGGAAAACAGTTCACAGATTCAATCTCTGTGGTGGAGTCAGTTCACGTTGCTGGAGTGACTCATTCAATAGTCCTTCCATGGATTTAACAGTTTGAACTTCCGAACTGAATTGGCTCCGTTCGGAGGGACCACGTGTGTGATCTGGTAGAGGTAATAATGGTTCAGATGGGTCATCTTCTGTTTTGACTTTCCCTTTTCTGCTTCTTGGAGACTCTCTGGGCTCCACTGTCAGCTGCCAGCTGCATGCGCAGTTCCTCCTTCTCTCCCTCCTTTTTCCGTAGTAGAGCCACCTTCTCCCGATGTTCCGTAGACTTTCGGTGCTCCTCCATGATTTCTGTATGGTGGGAGTCGAAGTTACAAGTTGGGCAGGACAGGACATAGTAATATTCGGTGTCGTCCTGATCTAGGCCAGCGAGAGGGTCTTCTATTTCCTCCATACCCAGCTGGGCGTTAGCCAGCTTTTGTTCCAAGTCCAGACATCTTTCCTGAAGAGACTTCTTCATGCGTACCTCTTCATCCAGCTTTTTCTGGGCTTTCAGCAAATCGTTTACTAATGACCTCATTTGAGATTTTACTACTTCAACTTCTTTTGGAGATTGATTGATCGGACTATTCAACCCCTCTACCGGAGCAGCTGTTTCAGCGGTCTGTTGTTCTACGTTGACGTGAGTCAGCGTACTTTTGGCATCCAAGGGCTGCTCTGTTGCAGTCATCTCAGTCTGTGTTGCCACCTCAGCTCTTCCAATAACCTTTGAGAGCTCCGAACCCCTTTCGTTTGAATATTGAAGTTCGTGTACAAGTTTTTCCCATTTCAGAGTCCTGTCCTTCAGCATATGCAGGAGTTGGCTGACCGTTAACTCCTCTGACATCAGACGTTTTGTGTGCTCCTGCTCCATTTTCTCCATCAGCTGCTTCTGTTGTCTTTCCAGATTCTCCAACTCTATATCAAAGAACTCTTTCGTTGCATTCAACTCTTGCTCACAACGGCGAAGCATTTGTTCTAATTGCTGTTGTAGTTTGAAATGGAGTTGAGTTCGAGCCCGGTGTCCCTCAGAAATGGGCACATCAGTAGACTTGCCAGACTCAGAATCCACAGTTAAACTATGTTGTTGTTGCTCAGTGGAATTCTGTGCTGAAACTTTGTCTTTTGCACCTGAGTTGGGCTTACCATCAGCCGTTCCAGAGTCTGGGCCGACTATCTTCACCGAGTTCTCACTCGTTATTGTTTGTAGGAAATGCCAGTCCATATTCATTTTCCTAATCCACTCCCGTCCTAGTAGTGGAGAACCTCCTTCAGATATCACATATAAGTCCATTATTTGACTGTCTTCGCCCTTGTGGACCACTGCAACCTCTATTTTCCCGATGGGGTACACTCTTTGCCCCGTGTATGTTTTCAATATAATCCCCGTATCCTGTAGGGGAATATGTTGGAATAACTTTCCGTAATCTTTCTTATTTATGACCGTCAATGCCGATCCAGTGTCTAATTCCAGTTTTACTTGGACTCCTTCTATCTGAAGAGTGACCCAAATTGTCTGGAGGTCTGCACCCTTACCAGCGTTGAGTACTCTTAAGCTAGCCAGTTCATTACTGCTAGCGTCTGAATCGGACTCCTGTTCGGTCACCTTGTGTACCTTTGCGTATTTTCCTTGCGGTGACTTCTTGTTGCTGGTCTTCTTCCCTGACCTGCATACTCTAGCTATATGTCCAAGCCTACCACAAGTTCTACATTCTTGGTTTTTAAACCAACACTGGTTCTGATCATGCGTTGTCTTTCCACAACGATAACATTTGCCAGAACTCACACCCAATTTGTGTGCACTGAGCTCCGGTGACCGTAGCTGCATTACTGCCGTGCCTCTCGCTGCGGCTTCGTGTGCTGCTGCCATAGTGACCGCCTTCTCAAGCATCAGCTCATTCTCCTCGAGCAGTCGCTTTTGTGTATCCTGTTTAAATAAACCACACACAAATTTGTCTCGAAGTGCCTCTGTCAGTCCCGTTCCAAACTGGCAATATTTCGCTAATTTACGCAATTCCAGCAAATAATCAGCATTGCTTTCATGCTGTAGCTGCCTTCTGTCATAAAATTTAAATCATTCCGCTAGCATCAGCGGCGTGGGGTTTAGATGATCTTTCAGGACAGTAACAATCTCATCGAACGTCTTATCCGCCGGTTCATCTGGTGATAACAGGTGTTTCAATTGCCCGTATGTCTTCGCACCCATTAAATTTAATAATGTTAGAGCTTTATCTTGGTCACGAATTTTATTGGCCTTACAATAATTTTTTACTCTTTCAACATATATGGCCCAATCTTCGAGGTCACTATCAAAGCTGCTAATATTCCCGTGTTTAGGCATTGTAGATTTGCAATTTCTCAGATTTTTTTTTTTTTTTTACTGCTATCCAAGATGGCGGCTTCCCGCTCTTGCCGTCGTCCTCCGCCCACAAAATGGCAGTTTTCCCGCTTCTGCCTTCTTCCCCAGCGGTTTTCCCACGAAAAATGGCGGCTTTCCCGCGCTTCTCGTCGCTGACTTTCAGCCCGACTGCGGCTCTTATCTCCTGTGCGATCGCTGGTGCGCCGCCCGCCCGAAACGGTTCTCAGCCCTTATCACCGGTGCGATCGCTGGCCCGCTAAGCGCCTCCCGCTTGAAGCGGCTCCCGGCCTCTGGCTCACCCGCTCGGCGGCTCTTGCTCGCTCCCTCCCGGGCTCTGGCTTACCCGCTCGCGCCCTCCCGGGCTCTGGCTTACCCACGAGGTTATGGAGGCTTCAGGGTCCTAATGCCTGTTGCTTCCAGTCGCTGGAAGCTGTCAGGATTTCTGCTGCCCTTCAGTTTTCAGTGGGGTGTTGAGGATTGGAACCTCTCTTCAACGTCCTGTCTTTGGACGAAGCCGCTGTGGAATAACTGCCGCAGGGTTCGAACCGACTCGTCGCCAGTGTTAAATCTGTGAGTTGTTCAAGTAATTAATACTCAGACTTAATCAGTAACAATAAAACAGGTCTTTACTGGTTGGAGGTAGGGACTATACGTAGGTCTTTACTTCATGCCCACAGGCGGGAACTGAGGGGGATCAGTACCCACAGTACTATTTATACCCCTACGGCCAGGAGTGGTACTGCGTATCACTACGCCCAACAAGTAGTGCAGTCCTGTCCATAGGTTCAAAGTAGCACACATATTACATACACAACAGGTCAGGTCCCCCTCAGTGCCTGCAAGTGACTTGAGTGCACCTTGCTGCACATCAGGGTGGCCCTGGGGACCCGTATCTGCAATGGCAGTCCTACTCAGAAGGACTTCCATGAAGGCCTGGTTTCTCTGTTCAATAGATGCCCATCGCTCCTCAAGAGATGTCATTCTATTCTGAACACTCATCATGTTTTCCATACCCTGGCGAGTAACCTCCTACATGGCCGTAGCCCTCCTCTCCTCTACCATAGCCAGCGTTACCATGGAGGCAGCAATCATTTCCACGTAGGTAGTCATCCTTTCTGTGTTGATGCGTTCATGCGCCACTGACTCCACAAAGGCTCTGCTCATGCTCGCTATGGACTCCTCCATTCCCTACACACTCGCAGCGACTCTGGAGACAAAACTTGCCAGAGACTCCTGCATCTGTGCATGGAGTTCCATCACCTCTGATCTTACGGATGGACCCAGAGGCAGAGGGTCGACATGCAGCTGAGCCGAGCTGGCAGAGTCCTGCGCCCTCCGACAAGGACTCTCCACTGCTGTCCCTGTCTCCACAATCTGCTGATGCTCACTTGTGAGCTGTGATACACCAGGTGACAACTGTACTCTATGTCCCGAAGGTCCCACTGAGGTGTGAGTGTCTGCGCTGGTGCTGGGTGCACTTATTTCTGCTGACGCTGCGCCTTCAGAGGTTGCAGATTCCTCTGAGCTGCTCCGGCTCTTCTTCCTGCACACTGGGGATGGGGGCTCTCGATGGTCCTGTGGGGGAGTCAAGGAAAAAGTTAGAGATGTGATGCCAAGGTTACATGCACATTGCATTTTGCAGATGATCATAAGTCCATATGATGTAGCTTCAGAATCATTATCAGCAACTCATGCAATGCCAATGAGAGAGAGGGAAAACTATTCTGTCACCAGCTTGCGGGGATGCTCCTGTCTGTCCTTCCCCAACTTCTGCATCTCGGTCAGCCCCGACAATCTCCAGGACGCCTTTCTCCCAGGGGGTGAGCTGGGCTAATGAGGGCGGCCCTCCTCCTGTCCTGGCTCGCGCTCTCCTGTTGTGAGCTCTCTTTTCCTGCAATGAGGGAGACAAGTGGAGGTTGAGTGAGAATGAAGGAGTGAGTGCAGAGATTGCATAGCATAGATACTTAGAAGGAGACAATGATGGAGTGAGGTTGCAAGACCAAGGGCCCTCCCTGTGTGTAGTCAGTTGTGTTCAAAGCATCAGAGTGAGAGGGAGTGTGAGGGCTGCATGGTGGAATAGTTCTGTGAATGTGAGCATAGAGAGAGAGGGAATGGGTAAGGGTGCATGGATGTGAGTGTCTAGTGGGATGTGCAGGAAGAGATTGCTAAAGCTGAGTGCTGGTGAGGAAAGGCAATGGGGATCAGATTGAGGATGATGGAAACTTCATACAGTACTTACTTTTCAAGTGCGAAGAAGGTCATGGAATCTTTTCCTGCACTGCAACCACATTCTTCGTGTGAGCCCCAAGGAGTTGCGTGGTCTGAGTGGGAGGCCCCTTCCTCCCTGAAGAAGGGAACATGACCTCCCTGTGGGCCCTAGCACCATCCAGTAATGCCTGACGTGAAGTCTCTTCAAATTTGGGGGCAGATCTTGCCCTCCCGCTGACCGTTGCTCCTGCAGGCTCCTGTGCCATCTTAATGGTGAAGTTTGGGAGCCTGCAGAGGAAGCAAGGCTTGCTGTGGACCTTAAAAGCAGCAGCAATGATGACGTCATATTCTGAGACTTTCTGACTGGAAATATTCAATTGGCAAGGCTTCCCACACGTTGGGAATCAATTGGGCAATTGAGCTAAAATTGCATCAATCTCACAGACCCATTTAGAATCGTGTGGGAAACACTGAATTCGGGGAACCCGCCAATTCCCCGCACCTGAGTTAAAATCGACCCCTATGTGTGCACAAATCATTGAAGGTGGCAGGGCTAGTTGAGAAAGCAATTAAAATGGCTTATGGGATTCTGGGCTTCATAAATAGAGGTAAAGGGCTCGATTTTCATTGAGCCGTGGAGTCGGGCTTGGAGGCGTGCGGGGGTTAAAATCGCAAAAACTGGCGGGCGGGACTCCCCCCGCCTGGTTCCCGAGTCCGAGCAATTTTAACTCAGGCGTGTCTGATGGTCCCGACTCCATCCCGCATCCAACAGGTGGGACTGGTCTTTAAGGCCCTTAATAACCATTAAATGGCCTCTATAATCCTATTTTAACAGGCCCTTCCAAATTTAACCCTTTTCCCACGTAAAACATGCCTGGTGGGAATCACGAATGTGAAACCTGGCGGGAGCACTATTGGATTGCTGACTATCAACTGCAGGTCAACCATTAAAGAGGAGATTTGATCAGCCATCATTTGCAGGTGGCAGTACTTAGTGGTCTCAGGTCTGGGGCTACTTTTAGAAGGCTTAACCACACCTGTGGAAGGTTGGAGCCTCACACCCATCTCCAGTGTGGCCTCCTGGGAAACAGCTCTCACCACCTTCACTCAGCGCTTCCTCAACGGAGGCATACACCAGAAGCATGGGAGCCATCTATTTCCTTCTCATCTGGACATTAGAGGAGCTCGAGCACCAGCCGCGGCAGCAGCAGAACCAGGAACAACAGCAGCACCAGCAACAGCAGCAGCAGCAGGAGCGCCAGGCTGCTGCTCACCCACCTGAGGCTGCACAGGCCAGAAGGGGCCAGCGCCTGGAAGCCCGTCGGCGCAGGAGATACCTCCCAGACAGGGTCTACAGATGCAGGGTCACCTATCTCAACATGTCTGAGCAGCAGTGCCAAAGGCGGCTCTGACTTTCGCGAGAGGTAGTGACTGACATCTGCGCAATGCTACAGCAAGACCTGCTGCCCAGAGGACCAGGTGGAGAATCATTACCAGTGGCCGTCAAAGTCACCACCGCACTCAACTTTTTTGTCTCAGGCTCATTCCAGGGATCAGCAGCAGACATCAGCGGCATCTCCCAGGCGGCCGCACACACTTGCATCACGCAGGTAACTGATGCCCTCTTTGCCCTCGCGCACAATCACATCCATTTCACCAAGGATCGAGCAAGTGTCAAGGCGCGAGCGGTTGGATTAGTTCATCTGGCAGGCTTTCCAAGGGTGCAGGGTGTCATTGACTGCACACATGTGGCCCTTAAGAGCCAAATTTGCTTAGCCTAGTTAATCAAACACTTTTGCCTCGCAGCTTCTTACCAGAGCTTTGACAATGTCCAAGAACCAGAGGATTCTTAGGACTGTGACCACCATACTGGCAGTTGCAAGTATTCCTAAGGCCTCAATATGGAAGTCCCAATAGCGAAATGACAGACGCCACAACTGCAACATTTGCCATCAGAATTTTTATGCACAATTACGACGTGATGGCATTTTTACAATAAACACAAAATTCCACCCAAGTGACTACCCTTGTGACTACTTGTGCTTTATCTTCCTCTTACGCATGCTCCTACGTAATGCTTCCCCTGTGGCTTCAGCAGATGTGGAGACCCCTTGCTCACTTTCCTGCTGCTCCTGTCTCGACACCTTTGGCGGGCGTCCTCTGGGGTTGCGAGCCTGTGACGGCTCGACAACAGTCTGCTGCTCCTGCGGCTGTGCAGGGGTTGAGACGTCTATCTCACTTGGGTGTGTGATGCGCTATCAATAACTCAAAAGACTGAGATTAAACGAGTAATTAACAGGCTTTTATTAACAAGAGAATGAAGGTGTGCCTCGAGTGGTCGACCGGTCCAGAATACAGAGGGACTGTGGAGCAGTCACCTTTATACCTGGACTCGTGGGAGGAGTCAGCCGAGACATGAACAGGCATGTACACAGTGGAATACAAACAGTGGTTTACCACATTCACCCCTTGTTTAAAAATGAATCCGGCGGAGTGAAGTGTATTAAAAGTTAGTGTATTGGAGTCTCTCCGGAGGTCTTGTCTGCCGCTGTGATCGACGTGGCGACGGCAGGGGTAGTGAAGCTTCCGGCGTCGAGTCCCGCGTAGGCTGGGGCACTGGTGTGTAGTCCTCGTAGGTGTCGAGCGGGTCGCAGGGCCCAGGCCCGCCGTCTGCTGGGGTTGGATATCGGGTCGTGGGGGGGGGTGGTAGTGGGTAGTGGGTTACTGCGGCCCCCGAGGGTGCGAGGTCTCGTATGGAGACTGTGTCCTCCCGCCCGTCCGGGTACGCAATGTAAGCATACTGGGGGTTGGCGTGGAGGAGGTCGACCCTTTCGACCAGGGGGTCCGTTTTATGGGTCCTCACGTGTCTTCTCAGTAGGACTGGCCCTGGGGACGTCAGCCATGGCGGTAGCGATGTCCCCGATGTGGACTTCCTTGGGAAGACAAACATTTTCTCATGAGGGGTGGCGTTAGTGGCAGTGCAGAGCAGTGACCGAATAGAGTGGAGCGCATCGGGGAGCACATCCTGCCAGCGGGAGGTCGGAAGGCCCCTTGACTTTAAGGCTAGCAGGGCGGCCTTCCAAACTGTCGCATTCTCTCTTTCCACCTGTCCGTTCCCCCGGGGGTTGTAACTGGTGGTCCTGCTTGTGGCAATACCCCTAGCGAGCAGGTACTGATGGAGTTCGTCGCTCATAAACGATGAGCCCCGGTCGCTATGGATATAGCTGGGGAAACCGAACAGGGTGAAGAGGTCGTTCAGACATTTAATGACCGTGGCACTGGTCATGTCCGGGCAGGGGATGGCGAACGGGAAACAGGAGTACTCATCAATAATGTTGAGGAAGTACACATTGCGGTCGGAGGAGGGGAGAGGCCCTTTACAATCAACGATCAGGCGCTCGAAGGGGCGAGTGGCTTTTATCAGGTGAGCCCTGTCTGGTCTATAAAAGTGCGGTTTGCACTCAGCGCAGACTTGTCAGTTCCTGGTCATGGTCCTGACCTCCTCAATGGAGTAAGGCAGGTTGCGGGCCTTGATGAAGTGGAAGAACCTGGTGACCCCCGGGTGGCAGAGGTCGTTGTGGAGGGCCCGCAGTCTATCGGTCTGCGTACTGGCGCAGGTGCAATGCGATAGAGCATCCGGGGGTTCATTGAGCTTTCCGGGCCGGTACAAGATCTCGTAATTGTAGGTGGAAAGTTCGATTCTCCACCTCAAGATCTTGTCGTTTTTGATTTTGCCCCCCTGCTTGTTGTTAAACATAAACGCAACTGAACGCTGGTCAGTGAGCAGGGTAAATCGTTTTCTGGCCAGGTAGTGCCTCCAATGACACACAGCCTCCACAATAGCCTGGGCCTCCTTCTCAACGGCGGAGTGTCTGGTCTCCGGGCCCTGGAGGGTTCGTGAAAAGAAGGCCACGGGTCTCCCCGCCTGATTGAGGGTAGCGACCAGGGCGAAGTCGGACGCATCGCTTTCCACCTGGAAGGGGATGGATACGTCCACTGCGTGCATGGTGGCTTTGGCAATGTCTTCCTTGATACGGTGGAAGGATAAGCGGGCCTCTGCCGTCACGGGAAAAGAGGTGGACTTGATCAGCGGACGGGCCTTGTCCGCATAGTAGGGGACCCACTGGGCGTAATAAGAGAAAAACCCGAGGCACCTCTTCAGGGCCTTGAGGCAGTGGGGCAGTGGGAGTTCCATAAGGGGACGCATCCGGTCGGGGTCGGGACCGATGACTCCGTGTTCCACAACACAGCCCAGGATGGCGAGGCCGGTTGTGCGGAATATGCACTTCTCCTTGTTATACGTCAGATTGAGGAGTTTGGCGGTGCAGAGGAATTTTTCGAGGTTTGCGTCATGGTCCTGCAAGTCATGGCCGCAGATGGTCACATTGTCCAGATATGGGAAGGTGGCCTGCAACGCATTTTGATCGACCATCCGGTCCATCTCCCTTTGGAAGATGGAGACCCCGTTGGTGACGCCAAAGGGAACCCTAAGGAAGTGATAGAGGCAGCCATTTGCCTCAAAGGCAGTATACTGGCGGTCCTCAGGGCGGATAGGGAGCTGGTGGTATGCTGATTTCAGGACAATGGTCGAGAAGACGCGGTACTGCATGATCTGGTTGACCATATCAGCTATACGGGGGAGTGGGTAAGCGTCCAGCAGGGTGTAGCGATTTATTGTCTGGCTGTAGTCGATGACCAGGTGCTGCTTCTCGCCGGTCTTAACGACCACAACCTGGGCTCGCCAGGGGCTGGTGCTGCCCTCAATAATCCCCTCCTTCAGGACCGCTCCACTTCGGTTTTAATGAAAACCCTGTCCCCGGCACTGTATCGCCTGCTGTTTGTGGCGATGGGCTTACAGTCGGGGGTGAGGTTAGCAAACAGTGGGGGAGACTCTGAGTGTGGAGAGGTTGCACCTGGTGCGCGGCGGGCAATTTGGAAGCTGCTGGCTGCAGACTGTGAGTGGGGGGAGGGGTCCACCGTACGCCATCGTAACACTTTTAAGGTGGCACTGAAAATCTAACCCCAGTAGAACGGCAGCGCAGAGGTGGGGCAGGACCAGAAGTTTAAAATTATCGTACACAGTCCCGTCTACTACGAGTGTCACCACACAGTAGCCGCCAATGTCCGCCGACTGGGACTCAGAGGCCATAGAAATCCGCTGGTGCGCAGGCAGGACTGGGAGAGAGCAACGCCGCACCGTGTCGGGGTGGATGAAGCTCTCCGTGCTCCCAGAGTCAAAAAGGCAGATTGTTTCGTGACCATTTACCTTAATGTCCATTGTGGACTGGGCCAGCTGGTGCGGTCTCGCTTGCTCCAGCGTAACGGAGGCCAGCGTAGGGGTCGGTGTGTTGCTGCGGGTATCAGATGAGGCGGTGTTGGGGACCTGCTGCGTCCCGGCTGTCGTCCAAGATGGCGGCGTCCATGATCCCCATGTGGCTGGAGGCGTCCAAAATGGCTGCTGTTCCGGTGGTTCGCACATGGCTGGGGAGGCCCAAGATGGCGGCCCGCACGGCCCACACGCGGCGCTGCTGGGGTTCGGGGTGGCTTTGGCCCTGCAGATGCTGGTGTAGTGTCCTTTCTTCCCGCAGCCCGAGCAGATCGCATTTTTCGCTGGGCAACGCGCTCTGGGGTGTTTTGCCTGGCCACAGAAGTAGCATTTCTGGCCTTGGGGCACTGCTGTCTGGCCTTGGGACACTGCTGCGGTAGTTGGGCCGTTGCTGGGATGTGGCTGGGGTGGCACGGCGCTATGAGACGGTCCTACCGTGTCCCAGGCTGTCGTTCCCCGCGGCGTCCACGGTGCAGAGGAGTAGGCGTCCATGCCCCGGTAGGCTGCGTCCAATGATAGTGCGAGTTCAGAGGCCTTGTTGAGATCGAGGTCACTCTGCTCCAACAGTCGCTGTTGGGTGTAATTGGACCTGTGGCCCGCTACAAAAGCGTCCCGGATAAGTTCCTCTGTGTACACGGCGGCCTTTACATCCTTACAACCACAGGCCCGGCCAAGCACAGACAGTGCCTGAAGGTATTCCTCGGTCGATTCCCCAGGTTGTTGTTTACGACTCCCCAGGAGGTGCCTAGCGTACACCTCGTTCACTGGGCACGTGTACTGGTCCTTGAGGAGCTTGATAGCATCCGCGTACGAGGTCGCGTCCTGGATGGCCGAGTACACTCGGTGGTTCACTTTGGACGTCAGGACATCCAGTTTGTCCTCGTCCGATTTGACCGTTTCAGCGGAGGCGATCAGAAATTTTTCAAAACACCTAAGCCAGTGAGTAAGCTTGGTGGATGAGTCCGCCTCCCGATGATTTAAGTCCAGGCATGCTGGTATGAGGATCTTCTCCATTATAAAAATCTTGTTAATAAAATTGATGCGCTATCAATAACTCAAAAGACTGAGATTAAGCGAGTAATTAACAGGCTTTTATTAACAAGAGAATGAAGGTGTGCCTCGAGTGGTCGACCGGTCCAGAATACAGAGGGACTGTGGAGCAGTCACCTTTATACCTGGACTCGTGGGTGGAGTCAGCTGAGACATGTACAGGCATGTACACAGTGGAATACAAACAGTGGTTTACCACAGTGTGGACTCCGGTGGGGCTCTGACCAAGGGCTCTGCAGTGGCATGGAAGTGTGAGCGCTTGGAGAGGAACCCCCACTTCCTTGAAGTCTGCCACCAACCTCCCTCTCATGGGTCAGGTCCCCCTCAGCACCTGCAAGTGGCTG
The DNA here is from genome assembly GCF_052327205.1 of Somniosus microcephalus. Classification (NCBI taxonomy): domain Eukaryota; kingdom Metazoa; phylum Chordata; class Chondrichthyes; order Squaliformes; family Somniosidae; genus Somniosus; species Somniosus microcephalus. The sequence continues at coordinate 102,589,448 of NC_140997.1, forward strand.
GAGAGCACCTTGCTGCACATCAGGGGGGCCATGGGGACCCGTATCTGTAATGGCAGTCCTACTCAGAAGGACTTCCATGAAGGCCTGGTTTCTCTGTTCAATAGATGCCCATCGCTCCTCAAGAGATGTCATTCTATTCTGAACAGTGACCGTGTTTTCCATACCCTGGCGACTAAGCTCCTCCATGGCCGTAGCCCTCCTCTCCTCTACCATAGCCATCCTCTCCTCTACGGTAGCCAGTCTTACCATGGAGGTAGCAAGCGTTTCCCCGGAGGTAGCCATCCTTTCTGTGGTGATGCATTCATGCACCAATGACTCCACAAAGGCTCTGCTAATGTTTGCTATGGACTCCTCCATTCGCTCCACACTCGCAGTGACCCGAGAGACAAAACCTGACAGAGACTCCTGCATCTGTGCATGGAGTTCCATCACCTCTGATTTTATGGATGGACCCAGAGACAGAGGGTCAACATGCTGCTGAGCCGAGCTGGCAGAGTCCTGCGCCCTCCGACTAGGACGCTCCACTGCTGTCCCTGTCTCCACAATCTGCTGATGCTCACTTGTGAGCTGTGATACACCAGATGACAAACTATTCTATGTCCCGAAGGTCCCACAGGGGTGTGAGTGTCTGCGTTGGTGCTGGGTGTGCTGAATTCTGCTGACGATGCACCCTCAGAGGTTACAGCTTCCTCTGAGGAGTCTGGCTGCTCAGCTTCTTCTTCCTGGCTAGGGGGGACGGATGCTTGTGATGGTCCTGTAGGGGAGTAAAGGAAAGAGTCAGAGATGTGATGCAAAGGCTACATGCACTGCGACTCATGCAATGTCAAAGAGAGAGATGAGAAACTTTTCTGTCACCAGCTTGCGGTGTTGCACCCATCTGTCCGTCCCCCGCGCGCGAATCATCCTCAATGCCCATGATTTCCAGGACGGCCTCCTCCCAGGGAGTCAGGTGGGCTATTGAGGGTGGCCCTCCTCCTATCCTGGCTCACTCTCTCTTGTTGTGAGCTCTCTTTTCCTGCAATGAGGGAGACAAGTGGAGGTTGAGTGAGAATGAAGGAGTGAGTGTAGAGATTGCATAGCATAGATACTTAGAAGGAGACAAAGATGGAGTGAGGTTGTGTGGATGAGGGTAGTGCAGCGGATGTGGTTTACATGGATTTCAGTAAGGCTTTTGACAAAGTCCCGCATAGGAGGCTGGTCAGGAAGGTAAGAGCCCATGGGATCCAGGGTGCCTTGGCACATTGGATCCAAACCTGGCTTAGTGGCAGAAGGCAAAGGGTGATGGTGGAAGGTTGTTTTTGTGACTGGAAGCCTGTGTCCAGTGGGGTACCGCAGGGATCGGTGCTGGGTCCCTTGCTGTTTGTGGTCTACATTAATGATTTGGATGTGAATGTAAAAGGTATGATCAGTAAGTTCGCAGATGACACAAAAATTGGTGGGGTGGTAAATAGCGAGGCGGGAAGCCTCAGGCTACAGGACGATATAGATGGGTTGGTCAGATGGGCGGAACAGTGGCAAATGGAATTTAACCCTGAAAAGTGTGAGGTGATGTATCTTGGACGGACTAACAAGGCAAGGGAATACACAATGAATGGTAAGACCCTAGGAAAGACAGAGGATCAGAGGGACCTTGGTGTTCATGTACATAGATCCCTGAAGGCAGCAGAACAGGTGGATAAGGTGGTTAAAAAGGCATATGGGATACTTGCCTTCATTAGCCGAGGCATAGAATATAAGAGCAGGGAGGTTATGATGGAGCTGTACAAAACGCTGGTAAGGCCACAGCTGGAATATTGTGTGCCGTTCTGGTCGCCTCACTATAGGAAGGATGTGATTGCTTTGGAGAGGGTGCAGAGGAGATTTACCAGGATGTTACCTGGGCTGGAGCGCTTCAGCTATGAAGAAAGACTGGACAGGCTGGGGTTGTTTTCCTTGGAGCAGAGAAGGCTGAGGGGGGACCTGATTGAGGTATACAAAATTATGAGGGGCATAGATAGGGTGGATAGAAGGGAACTTTTCCCCTTAGTAGAGGGGTCAATAACAAGGGGGCATAGATTAAAGGTAAGGGGCAGGAGGTTTAGAGGGGATTTGAGGAAAAACTTTTTCACCCAGAGGGTGGTTGGAATCTGGAACTCACTGCCTGAAAGGGTGGTAGAGGCAGGAACCCTCACAACATTCAAGAAGCATTTGGATGGGCACTTGAAATGCCATAGCATACAAGGCTATGAACCAAATGCTGGAAAATGGGATTAGATTAGACAGGGCTTGATGGCCGACGCGGACGCGATGGGCTGAAGGGCCTCTTTCTGTGCTGTATAACTCTATGACTCTATGGCCTAGAAATTTGGTTGGTTGCGCCAGCGATTAGCGCCTAAAGAGCCCGAGATTCGGGGCGTTACCCAATTTTCGGACGTGCGCAGTGATCCTAGCGCATCCTGCCATATTGAGTAGCCTGATAGCGCCGGTGCTACGTCTTTGTGCCCGCTCACGGGCGCAGCCAGATAATGACGTCATTTCATTGTGCAACGCCTTTTTGGCGCCCCGCACCGGAAATTCAGTGGCGCCCCCCTCCTTTCCGCCTGGCGCTATTCGTGACAGTTTGATGGAACGTTACCAGGTCCTTCTCGGACTCGGGGGGCGCTCTTTAAAGGGGACAGCACTAGTATAAAAGTGGCAGCCATTTGGCCTGGCCATACTGCTCGCTGCTGGAGAGAGTTGCAGACCTTCAGTTACACAGACTTGTTCTTATTGAGCCAGAGGAGCCTTGGGACCTTCAGCCCTGTCCAGAACAGTTGGATCCAGAAAGCTGACTGCGTCTTACTCGTCAGCCAGAATAATGGGAGCTGCTTTGGAGGGGAACGTCATCCTGGCTGAACAACTGGCAAGGGCACAGAGATGGAGGGAGAGAGGGCCGGGATTGGCCAGAAAGAGGAGGGCCAATGGACGTCGCCAAATCCGACCATACGCTGCCAGGGTTTTCAGGCAGCAGGTCTTCTACCTTACCATGTCGGAGGATCAGTGTCTGCGAAGGCTCAGATTTGGTAAGGATGTTGTCACTGAGCTGTGCCACCTGCTTGCTGGGGATCTGCAGGCGTGGATACTGTAAAGTCTGTGGGTTGTGCAGTTAATAAATACACAGACTTCAGAAATAACAACAAACAGGTCTTTACTATTCGAAGGTCCGGGCGAATCTGCCCCAGCAATCCTGCTACAACACTTATATACTGGTGTGGTCACTATCGGTATTACAGTATACAGAAGCCAAACAAATAGTGCCACACCTAAAGTAGTTCCCTTAAAGGTGAACGGTTACATTCAATAGTTCCCTTAAAGATAGACGGGTACATACACTACAATCCTCCCTTTTTAGCTTATTACTTACAGAGTCCCCGTTAAACATACATATCTTCAACTTCCTATAAAACAAATTACAGATATAATCTCGGTGGAGTCAATGTCATATAAAACAATTTACAAATATAATCTCGGTGGAAACAGTTCACAGGTTCAGTCTCTGCGGAAACAGTTCATAGATTCAGTCTCTGATCTTGACTCGTTCCGAACAACATTTCTTTGGTGTAGCCGGATTACCTGGCTAGCGTGACTCCTTCATAGCCTTTTTCTTGACGTAACAGCTTGAACCTTCGTCCTGTTGAACCAGCAGTGCGGACTTTTACAACCAACTGGCTGTCTTGACATTTTCCAGTTTTTCAACTAATTTAGCTCCTTTCGTAATGTCCCGCCTGGAATGGTAGAAGTGCTAATATTTTAGACAGTTATTATCTTCTGCTTCTTCTTTTTCTTTTCTGCCTTTTTGAAACTCTCGGAGCTCCTTTCTCGGCTGCCAGCTGTAGCGCCACCAACTCTCTATGTTCCTTAGACCTTAAGTGCTTCCTCCGGATTTCAGCACTTTGAGAGTTTTCATCACAAGCTGGGCAGACCACATCCTCGTAATATTCAGTGTCACTCAACAGGTCATGGTAATATTCGGGTTCGTCCTGAGTTAGGCCAGCGAGAGAGACTTCTTCTTCCTCCTCACCCGTCTGGACGTTAGCTGACGGTGGTTCCTTCCCTAAACATCTTTCTTGAAAAGCCTTCTTCATGCATTCATATTCATCCCGCTCTTCCTGGGTTATCTGCCATTCCTTCACGACGGACCTAATTTGTGAGTTCAATACCTTCCTTTCCATCGGTAATTGCGTTATCAGGCTATTTAACCCTTCTACTGAAGTAACGGTTTCCACATTCTTCTGTTCACCTTGACGTGATTCAACGTACTTTTGGCATCCTTGTAAAATTTGTGTTGCCACCTCAGCTATCTCCGTGACCTTTGAGAGCTCCGAACTCGTTCCCCCTGAAGATTGAAGCTCGTGTTCAGATTGTTCCCCTTGCAGAGTCTTGTCCTTCAGCATATGAAGGAGTTGGCTGACCGTTAACTCTTCCCTGGGAACATGGTGGATCAGAGTCTTCTCCATTTCCTCCACCTCTTTCTCCAATACTTCCACCTTACGTTCCTCTTGAACTTTGGCTTTCAGCGCTCGGAAAAGTTGCGCCCTGAAGCTCTCTAGTTCATGTTCAGGGACCATTCTTACAGTGTCCTGTTCTTCCACTGAAAGGATTCCCAGTTGAATCTGTTCTTCAAGTTGTTGAACCTCGGTCATTGCCGCCTCATATTTGTCTTGGGTGCCCTTCAATGTTTTTATAAGTTCTTGGACATCCTGTCTTTCATGCTCTGCCATGAATTTCACCTCTAATTTCTCATCTATGGATGGAGCTCCTACCGATGAGTCTGTCTTGGCCTTGAGCTCATCAAGAATTTCCTGCAGCCTTTGGACTTCTTGCTCATGTTCAACCTTTAGTTGTTCATATGCTTCTACTGAAACTAGCTTTTCGGAGGCTGCCGAGTTAACCCCCTCCAGAGTTGTAGCCTTGGCCTGTTCATACTGTTCTTTCAACTTCTCACACTCTGCTTGTAAGGAGTCGTAGAGAAGAACTGGAATAAAATCCTGGCTCCCTGAAGATTCCTCTTCCTTTGGTTCATTCTGTAAATATTCTAGTTCCTGAACAGCATCAGGGGAATGTGATTGGTATTTGACCACGATGGCTCTATGGTCGCTCTCTGCTTGAGCTAGCTGTCTCTGTAGTCTTTCCAGGTTCTCCCATTCAGTGTCCCAGAACCTTTCCATATTTTTCATCTCTTGTATGAGACGGTCACTCAACTGTTCCAATTGTTGTCGTACTTTGACATACGTTTGCGTCCGAGCTCGGTGTTCTTCCGTCATGGATGAATCCTTTGCTTGAACAGGCTCAGAATTCTCTGTCAACCTGGAGTTCTGCTCTGTAGCTTTGTTCTTCTTGGTACCATAAGTCCTTCTGCATGTCTTCATTTTCTTTCCCATCGTCGGCAAGTCCCTTTTAGCCTTGTCTTCCATATTCGACTTGGTCTTATCATCATCCATTTCAGAATCTGAGCTAATAGCTTGCACCGAGTCCTCCCTCATTATGGCTTTTAGGTAATGCCATTCCATGTCTATTTTCTTAATCCACTCCCGCCCTAGAAGTGGTGGTCCTCCCTCAGGTAATACGTACAAGTTCATTCTTGGGTGTTCTTTACCCCTATCTCTCACCTTGACTCTTATTTTCCCCACGGGGTATACGTTATGCCCCGTGTATGTCTGTAATACGAACTTGGTATTTCTTAAAGGTATGTGAGAGAATAGCCGGTGGTAGTCCCTTCGGTTGATGACTGATAGAGCTGATCCAGTGTCCAGCTCCATTCTTACTTGGACTCCAGCTATTTTTAGTATGACCCAGATGGCCTGTAGATCCGTTTCTTTACCCACATTGTGGATTCTCAGCCTACCCAGCTCCTGGTTGTTTGGGTCTGAGTCTGAATTCTGTTCGTCTGAACTCTTCTCAGCCACCTTGTGTACCTTGTTGTACTTTTCTTGTGGTGGCTTCCTTTGATTATTGGTCTTTTTCCCGGACCGGCATACCTTCGCGATGTGACCCAGTTTGCCACATTTCCTACACTCTTGGTTCTTAAACCAGCATTGATTCTGGTCATGCGTTGTCTTCCCACAACGGTAGCATTTTGTTGTGCTTGAAGTAATTTGGTCCACCCCGAGTGCCGCCGCCTTTAGTTGCATTTCCGCCGTTCCTTTCGCTGCGGCTTCGTGCGATGCAGCTATAAGGACAGCCCTGTCCAGTGTGAGGTCGTTCTCTTCCAGTAGTCGCTTCTGCGTCCCTTCTTTGGACAATCCGCATACGAACTTGTCCCGCAGCGCTTCTGTCAGATTCCCTCCGAACTGGCAGTATTTCGCTAGCCTACGCAGTTCGACCAAGTATTCCGCATTGCTTTCATCTTTCTTCTGCGTTCTTGCGTAGAATTTGAATCGTTCAGCCAGCATCAGCGGTGTGGGGTTCAAGTGGTCCTTCAGCACAGCCACAATCTCTTCGAAGGTCTGATCCGCTGGTTTATTTGGTGCTATTAGATGCTTCAAGAGCCTGTATGTTTTTGCCCCCATCGAGTTTAGCAATGTTATCGCCTTGTCGTCTTCCTCTATTTTGTTGGCTTCGCAATAGATCTCTGTGCGTTCCACGTACGTGGCCCAGTCTTCTATTTCAGAATTAAAGTCATTAATATTCCCTCGCTTAGGCATTTTTCTTCCCTTGGGAGCAGCACCAGTATTTCTTTAAGTACTCTTATTTATTTATTTGTTTCTAAGATGGCGGTTTTCCCGCGAAAATGGCGGTTTCCCGCTCTTCCTTTCTCGCCCCGCCCACTTCAATGGCGGTTTCCCGCTTCTGGCGTCTTCTCCGCCTAATGGCGGCTTCCCGCGTTTCTTCCCGGTGGAAGGCGTACGCTTCCCCCACAGCGGACAGGTTCAGCCGCTGGCTGGCTTCCGCACAGCTCCCCTTACTCGGCTATGTCTTTTCCTCCCGCCCGCACGGCTCTACCGGCGCTGGGTACACCCCGTTAGTGGAGGACAGTTCAGCCGCCGGACTGGCTCTCGCGCAGTCTCTCTCTCCGTACCCGGCTCTGTCGCTCTCTCACCCGCACGTTCGGTGCTACCGGCCCTGGGTACCCCGTTGGTGGAGAACAGTTCAGCCGCTGGACTGGCTCTCGCGCAGTCTCTCTCTCCGCCCCCGGCTCTCACCCGCACGATTCCCGTTCGCCTCCCCAGCCCTCTCGCAGACCGGTGTTTCCCTCCCCGGCTGCGGCTGGGTTTCTCTTCCCGCGCCTACTCGCAGGCTCAGCGCTTCGTGGCTGCGGTCGCTGCCCAGATTTTTCCCGCCGATCGCGGTCTGGCTGTCACCCGACGCCGTTGGACCCGACTTTTGACCGGCTCAGCTCCCCCTCGACCGAGGTCGAGTGCTCTGCCCTTATCCTCCGGATATTCTCTACACCCTCCCCTACTCACAGTCTCTTCGGCCGCCTTGTTCCCTGCTGATCGGCTCACTCTGTACCATGGTGGAAGGGTAGTCAGTGCCTGTTGCAGACGGAAGCTTTTGTTGCTAAAGTCTTCCACCTTTCTCCTGCTGCAGCCTCGTGTTTTCTTCCAGCAGCACGACGAGGGCGGTTGCCTCTCTTCGACGCTCTTCTTGCTTTGGTAATCTTGCCGCAGGGTACGATCGGACTCGTCGCCACTGTAAAGTCTGTGGGTTGTGCAGTTAATAAATACACGGTGGATCAGAGTCTTCTCCATTTCCTCCACCTCTTTCTCCAATACTTCCACCTTACGTTCCTCTTGAACTTTGGCTTTCAGCGCTCGGAAAAGTTGCGCCCTGAAGCTCTCTAGTTCATGTTCAGGGACCATTCTTACAGTGTCCTGTTCTTCCACTGAAAGGATTCCCAGTTGAATCTGTTCTTCAAGTTGTTGAACCTCGGTCATTGCCGCCTCATATTTGTCTTGGGTGCCCTTCAATGTTTTTATAAGTTCTTGGACATCCTGTCTTTCATGCTCTGCCATGAATTTCACCTCTAATTTCTCATCTATGGATGGAGCTCCTACCGATGAGTCTGTCTTGGCCTTGAGCTCATCAAGAATTTCCTGCAGCCTTTGGACTTCTTGCTCATGTTCAACCTTTAGTTGTTCATATGCTTCTACTGAAACTAGCTTTTCGGAGGCTGCCGAGTTAACCCCCTCCAGAGTTGTAGCCTTGGCCTGTTCATACTGTTCTTTCAACTTCTCACACTCTGCTTGTAAGGAGTCGTAGAGAAGAACTGGAATAAAATCCTGGCTCCCTGAAGATTCCTCTTCCTTTGGTTCATTCTGTAAATATTCTAGTTCCTGAACAGCATCAGGGGAATGTGATTGGTATTTGACCACGATGGCTCTATGGTCGCTCTCTGCTTGAGCTAGCTGTCTCTGTAGTCTTTCCAGGTTCTCCCATTCAGTGTCCCAGAACCTTTCCATATTTTTCATCTCTTGTATGAGACGGTCACTCAACTGTTCCAATTGTTGTCGTACTTTGACATACGTTTGCGTCCGAGCTCGGTGTTCTTCTGTCATGGATGAATCCTTTGCTTGAACAGGCTCAGAATTCTCTGTCAACCTGGAGTTCTGCTCTGTAGCTTTGTTCTTCTTGGTACCATAAGTCCTTCTGCATGTCTTCATTTTCTTTCCCATCGTCGGCAAGTCCCTTTTAGCCTTGTCTTCCATATTCGACTTGGTCTTATCATCATCCATTTCAGAATCTGAGCTAATAGCTTGCACCGAGTCCTCCCTCATTATGGCTTTTAGGTAATGCCATTCCATGTCTATTTTCTTAATCCACTCCCGCCCTAGAAGTGGTGGTCCTCCCTCAGGTAATACGTACAAGTTCATTCTTGGGTGTTCTTTACCCCTATCTCTCACCTTGACTCTTATTTTCCCCACGGGGTATACGTTATGCCCCGTGTATGTCTGTAATACGAACTTGGTATTTCTTAAAGGTATGTGAGAGAATAGCCGGTGGTAGTCCCTTCGGTTGATGACTGATAGAGCTGATCCAGTGTCCAGCTCCATTCTTACTTGGACTCCAGCTATTTTTAGTATGACCCAGATGGCCTGTAGATCCGTTTCTTTACCCACATTGTGGATTCTCAGCCTACCCAGCTCCTGGTTGTTTGGGTCTGAGTCTGAATTCTGTTCGTCTGAACTCTTCTCAGCCACCTTGTGTACCTTGTTGTACTTTTCTTGTGGTGGCTTCCTTTGATTATTGGTCTTTTTCCCGGACCGGCATACCTTCGCGATGTGACCCAGTTTGCCACATTTCCTACACTCTTGGTTCTTAAACCAGCATTGATTCTGGTCATGCGTTGTCTTCCCACAACGGTAGCATTTTGTTGTGCTTGAAGTAATTTGGTCCACCCCGAGTGCCGCCGCCTTTAGTTGCATTTCCGCCGTTCCTTTCGCTGCGGCTTCGTGCGATGCAGCTATAAGGACAGCCCTGTCCAGTGTGAGGTCGTTCTCTTCCAGTAGTCGCTTCTGCATCCCTTCTTTGGACAATCCGCATACGAACTTGTCCCGCAGCGCTTCTGTCAGATTCCCTCCGAACTGGCAGTATTTCGCTAGCCTACGCAGTTCGACCAAGTATTCCGCATTGCTTTCATCTTTCTTCTGCGTTCTTGCGTAGAATTTGAATCGTTCAGCCAGCATCAGCGGTGTGGGGTTCAAGTGGTCCTTCAGCACAGCCACAATCTCTTCGAAGGTCTGATCCGCTGGTTTATTTGGTGCTATTAGATGCTTCAAGAGCCTGTATGTTTTTGCCCCCATCGAGTTTAGCAATGTTATCGCCTTGTCGTCTTCCTCTATTTTGTTGGCTTCGCAATAGATCTCTGTGCGTTCCACGTACGTGGCCCAGTCTTCTATTTCAGAATTAAAGTCATTAATATTCCCTCGCTTAGGCATTTTTCTTCCCTTGGGAGCAGCACCAGTATTTCTTTAAGTACTCTTATTTATTTATTTGTTTCTAAGATGGCGGTTTTCCCGCGAAAATGGCAGTTTCCCGCTCTTCCTTTCTCGCCCCGCCCACTTCAATGGCGGTTTCCCGCTTCTGGCGTCTTCTCCGCCTAATGGCGGCTTCCCGCGTTTCTTCCCGGTGGAAGGCGTACGCTTCCCCCACAGTGGACAGGTTCAGCCGCTGGCTGGCTTCCGCACAGCTCCCCTTACTCGGCTATGTCTTTTCCTCCCGCCCGCACGGCTCTACCGGCGCTGGGTACACCCCGTTAGTGGAGGACAGTTCAGCCGCCGGACTGGCTCTCGCGCAGTCTCTCTCTCCGTACCCGGCTCTGTCGCTCTCTCACCCGCACGTTCGGTGCTACCGGCCCTGGGTACCCCGTTGGTGGAGAACAGTTCAGCCGCTGGACTGGCTCTCGCGCAGTCTCTCTCTCCGCCCCCGGCTCTCACCCGCACGATTCCCGTTCGCCTCCCCAGCCCTCTCGCAGACCGGTGTTTCCCTCCCCGGCTGCGGCTGGGTTTCTCTTCCCGCGCCTACTCGCAGGCTCAGCGCTTCGTGGCTGCGGTCGCTGGCCGGATTTTTCCCGCCGATCGCGGTCTGGCTGTCACCCGACGCCGTTGGACCCGACTTTTGACCGGCTCAGCTCCCCCTCGACCGAGGTCGAGTGCTCTGCCCTTATCCTCCGGATATTCTCTACACCTTCCCCTACTCACAGTCTCTTCGGCCGCCTTGTTCCCTGCTGATCGGCTCACTCTGTACCATGGTGGAAGGGTAGTCAGTGCCTGTTGCAGACGGAAGCTTTTGTTGCTAAAGTCTTCCACCTTTCTCCTGCTGCAGCCTCGTGTTTTCTTCCAGCAGCACGACGAGGGCGGTTGCCTCTCTTCGACGCTCTTCTTGCTTTGGTAATCTTGCCGCAGGGTACGATCGGACTCGTCGCCACTGTAAAGTCTGTGGGTTGTGCAGTTAATAAATACACAGACTTCAGAAATAACAACAAACAGGTCTTTACTATTCGAAGGTCCGGGCGAATCTGCCCCAGCAATCCTGCTACAACACTTATATACTGGTGTGGTCACTATCGGTATTACAGTATACAGAAGCCAAACAAATAGTGCCACACCTAAAGTAGTTCCCTTAAAGGTGAACGGTTACATTCAATAGTTCCCTTAAAGATAGACGGGTACATACACTACAGATACGGTGCAGGACCTCTCTGTCGGTGGCCGTGAAAGTCACTGTTGCGCTCAACTTTTACGCCAGCGGATCGTTTCAGACAACAGCTGGCGACATATCAAATATCTCTCAATTTGCGGTGCATTGCTGCATCCGGCAAGTGACAGCTGCCCTCTACAAAAGGAGGCGCAAATTAATCACCTTCCCTGTGACCCTGGAGAAGCAGGGGGAGCGCGCACAGGGCTTCGCGGCTATTGCGGACTTCCCCATGGTGCAGGGGGCCATTGATTGCACACACGTGGCTTTGCGGGCGCCATTACAGAATCCGGAGGAGTTCCGTAACCGAAAGGGGTTCCACTCCCTTAATGTGCAGCTGGTCTGTGATCACCGGCAGATGATCATGGCGGTGAACGCACAATTCCCTGGCAGCAGCCATGACGCGTTCATCCTGCAGCAGACCTCAGTGGCTGACCTTTTTGAGGCCCCGGCTCACCCATGAGGCTGGCTTCTGGGCAACAAGGGCTATCCTCTCTGCCCATGGCCCTTGACCCCGCTCCGTTTGCCCAGCACCCCGGCAGAAGAGCATTACAATAACAGCCAACAGGCCACCAGGAACATTGTGGAGCACACAATTGGTGTGCTGAAGCAGCGTTTCCGTTGTCTAGACCATTCGGGGGGTGCCCTACAGTACTCGCCGGAGCATGTGGCGCGCATTGTTGTTGTCTGCTGCATGCTCCACAACCTGGCCATTCGACGCACCCAGCCAATGCCAGCCGACCCTCAAGGTCCAGCAGAGCAGGCGGACGAGGAGGAGGAGGAGGAGAAGGAGGAGCATGCGGGCGAGGAGGATCAGGAGGAGGAGGAGGAGGAGGAAGATGGGAGGGCTCCAGAAACTGGAAGGGCCGTTCGTCAGAGGCTCATAAGGACTCGGTTCTAGGCCCCTCGGATGGAATGGTGGCTGTGAATCGAACAGCGCCCTCCGGTTCACTGTAAGCCTATGAAGGCCTCGATGATTGTAAATAGTGTACAGCTCGATTGTAAATAAAAAGTTTTCTTTAATTTTCAAACAAGTGCTTCCTTCCAGCATGACAACGTAATGGTAACACAAATCATAACTAACAAACTAACAGATAACTGTCTGGCAACCCGACGAAACTAACCAAACCATAACGAACAAACACAGCAGGTGTGGACAGCCTTAAATCCGGAAAAAGAGACGTCTTAGCACCTCCCTCTACTGGTGACCCCTTGATGGAGACTGACTCCTCTTACGAGGTCGGCCCCTTCCCTCCCTGCAGCTCCTCCGTAATTGGACCCCAGTGGCTGCGTCAAGGCTGGGGGATGCCTGCTGAGTGTCTGGAAGCGCTGAAGCCCCTGAGGGACGACCTGGATGACCTCTGGGCTTGGAGGTCCCGCAAGCAGGCTGCTCCAGCTGGGCATGTCTGCTGGCAGTCTGCCGCGCAGGTGGTGGCAGCTGCTCTGCTGACGTGCCAGCGGTGGCATCAGGACTGCTCACATGCAGAGAGAGGACACCTGCACCGTGGTCGGCCGAAACACTAGCACTCTGATGGGGCCGCACAGGATCATACGCCACAATCGACTGCTCCACAGATTCATGGCCTGCTGTGGTGCTGCAAGGGCCTGGGGTGATCCTGCCTGATGCAGCTAGGGTGGCAGCAGAGAGTGTTCGCGTGGCCTCAATTTGCATGTGGATGAGGCCAGCAAGTGTCTGCGTGGCAGCAGTGAGGACCTGCGTGGCAGGTGCCAGTGCTTCGGAAAAGCCATGGACAGTCCTTTCCACTGCTTCGGACAAGGCCGGAACACTCCTTTCCACTGCCTCGGACAAGGCATGGACAGACCTTTCCACTGCCTCGGACAAGCCCTGGACAGACCTTTCCACTGCCTAGGACAAGCCCTGGACAGACCTTTCCACTGCCTCGGACAAGCCCTGGATAGACCTTTCCATTGCTGGGCCGAAGCCCTGGACAGACCTTTCCATTGCTGGGCCGAAGCCCTGGACAGTCCTTTCCATTGCTGCCCCAAAGTCCAGCACACTCTTTGCCAGTGTGTCGATCGACTCAGGCATCCTCCCCACTGCAGCCATCAGCTCAGTGTGCCTGAGCCTGGGCCTGGGCGCTCATCTCGGCAAGGCTACGCACCTCCTCTGCACTCTGTGCAGCAGTCATGGTGGCCTGCCTCGCCCTCCGGGGAGACGGCCCCCGAGCGTCCCTACCCCCCGTGCGTTGCTGCAGGCCGCTGGTTCCTGCAACTGGCTCCTCATCAGAGCCGCCCCCCCTCCCCTCAAGGGAACTACTATCCCCAGTCTCCAGATGCGGTGGCTCCCCTGAGGCTGGCACGGATGGTCCGGCTTCCTCCTGGTCATCGCCTCCAGAGGCACTGGCACTGGCAGCTTGAGGGACCGGCTCCCAAGCTGGTGATGCAGCATCTGAAAGCAGGGAGGTTGAAGAGTGGCTTTAGCAAAAGGACAGTTTGGCAGTGATGCGCTATCGATTCTAATAAAAGGCTGAGTAGAGTTCAGAACAACAGGCTTTTATTAACTACTGAATGCAACTACAAACAGATCAAGACTATGCCTCTAGTGGACGACCGAATGGCAGAGAGCTGCCGTGCAGCCGTCCTTATACCAGGTAGCCAAGGGCAGAGTCAGCTGAGGCATAGTCAGGTATAACAGTGAAACAAGAGTGAACGACAACAACAACAACAACAACAACAATAGTGAACACAGTGAACGACAGTGGTTTACCACAGGCAGCAAGGGATGCAACAGTGCGGCAATGCTATGACATGGCTCCACATTGAGAAAGCATGCTGGCGGGGGAAACAACTGGAAGGTGACAGCTGTAATAGTAGAGTACCTTACCATCGCTGTGGACAATGGGGTCGGCAGCTGCAGTGGTGACAGGACCACTCAGACGTCCTCCCACAATCTGGTGGACTCTCTCCTCGAGATCCAGCAGAGGCTCCAGTTGAGGACGGTCTCCTCCGGTGCGAAGCTGTTCCTTGCGGTTTCTCGCAAGCTTGGCCTGCAGGGCAAAGGACGGGAAGTGATGTTACATGATCCCCTGAATTATCATCTCATGGTGGAACAGCCCTTACATGATGCCCTGGATTATCATCTCATGCCCCCCATGGTGGAACAGCCCTTACATGATGCCCTGGTTATCATCTCATGCCCCCCATGGTGGAACAGCCCTTACATGATGCCCTGAGTCAAATGTGCATGTGTGTGACCAGAAAGGGCCATGGGTGCTTGCTGACAGATGGCCAGTAAAGTCAGGTGCTAATGGAGGGATGCATAAGTTGGCATTAACTCCACTCACCCTCACGACCCGAGTGAGGTCATTGAATTTCTTCCTGCACTGCACAGGGCTCCTGGTTGCCATGCTGCTGGAGTTGACCCTCTGAGAAACATCCCTCCAAGCTCGTCAGTAGTCCTTATGATTAGGCCTCCTGCCATTGTCGGGGTAGAGGACACCTCGCCGGTGCTCCACTGCGGCCACCAATTCCTCCAGAGACTCATTGGTGAAGCGCTCTGCTCTCTGCCTCACCCTCTCTATATGCTCCAAGGTTTTTGCACCAGAGAAGGGCCTGCGCCGATTTGCAGGCCTACAAGGCCTGGTTGGTGAGTATTTCTCTTTTTTAAACTTCAACTCTGTCGTTTATAGTTACTAGGGTCTTTTCTGGTGTAGCAGGGACTGTTGGTAGATTATACAAGCACCTTAGAGATATCTTTAATTGGTGATAGTGAATTAATTTAAATTAATTAAAGGGTAAGTCATGCCAGGAGAGCCCAGCCCCATGTTATGCTCCTCTTGCACTATGTGGGAATTCAGGGACACTGCCGGTGCCCCTGATGACCACGTGTGCCGGAAGTGCATCCAGCTGCAGCTACTAGCAGACCGCATTGAGGTGCTGGAGCTGCGGGTGGATGGGTTGTGGAGCATTCACGATGCTGAGAGGGACGTGGATAACACGTTTAGTGAGTTGGTCACACCGCAGGTAAGGGCTGCACAGGAAGAAAGGAAATGGGTGACCACCAGGCAGAGCAATAGAAGCAGGCAGGTAGTGCAGGAGACCCCTGTGACCATTCCCCTCTCAAACAGGTATACCAATTTGGATACTGTTGAGGGGGATGACTCACCAGGGGAAGGCAGCAGCAGCCAACTTCCTGGCACTGGGGGTGCTCCTGCTGCCCAGGAAGGGAGGAAAAAGAGTGGGAGAGCAATAGTGGTAGGGGATTCTATAGTAAGGGGAACAGATAGGCGTTTCTGTGGCTGTAGACGTGAATCCAGGATGGTTTGTTGCCTCCCTGGTGCCAGGGTCAAGGATGTCACTGAGCAGCTGCAGGGCATTCTGGAGGGGGAGGGTGAACAGCCAGAGGTCGTGGTCCACATTGGTACCAACGACATAGGTAAAAAGAGGGATGAGGTCCTGCAGCAAGAATTTAGGGAGCTAGGTGGAAGATTAAAGAGCAGGACCTCAAAGGTTGTAATCTCTGGATTACTCCCGGTGCCACATGCTAGTGAGTATAGGAATAGAAAGATAGAACAGATGAATGCGTGGCTAAAGGGATGGTGCAGGAGGGAGGGCTTTAGTTTCCTGGATCACTGGGTCTGCTTCTGGGAAAGGTGGGACTTGTACAAGTCGGACGGTTTACACTTGAACCAGAGGGGGACCAATATCCTTGCGGGGAGGTTTGCTAGCACTGCTGGGGGGGGTTTAAACTAACTTGGCAGGGGGATGGGATACAGAGTGGAGCTATAGTAGGGGGTGATTTACAGCCAAATACGGAGGACAAAACAAGTCAGCTGGGAAGGCAGAGCAAATATGTGAAGGCAAAAGGGAATATGGCAAGGCTGGAAGGCATTTATTTTAATGCAAGGAGTCTTGCAAACAAGGTGGATGAACTAAAGTTGTTGTTGAACACATGGGAGTACGATATTGTTGCTATCATGGAGACATGGTTGAGGGAGGGTCAGGACTGGCAGCTCAATATTCCGGGGTATAGAATCTTCAGGCGAGACAGAGGGGGGTGTAAAAGGGGAGGGGGTGTTGCAATATTAATTAAGGAGTCAATTACTGCTGTAAGGAGGGATGATATATTAGCGGGTTCCTCTAATGAGGCCATATGGGTAGAACTTAAAAACAAAAAGGGGGCAAGCACTTTGCTGGGAGTGTACTATAGGCCCCCGAACAGTCAGGGGGAGATAGAGGAACAGATATGTAGGCAAATCTCAGAGAAGTGCGAAAATAATAGGGTAATAATAGTGGGGGATTTCAACTTCCCCAATATTAATTGGGATAGTCAGAGTGTGAAAGGCTTAGAGGGTGCAGAATTCTTAAAGTGCATCCAGGAGAGCTTTTTGAGCCAACATGTAGAAAGTCCTACAAGAGAGGGGGCGGTACTGGACCTAATTCTAGGGAATGTAGCCGGGCAAGTGGTGGAAGTGTCAGTAGGAGAGCATTTTGGCGACAGTGACCATAATTCGGTGAGATTTAAGGTGGTCATGGAAAAAGACAAAGACGGCCCGGAAATAAGGGTTCTAAATTGGGGGAAGGCCGATTTTAATATGATAAGGCAGGATCTGGCCAAAGTGGACTGGGAGCAGCTACTTATAGGAAAATCCACATCAAAGCAGTGGGAGACTTTCAGAAGGGAAATAGAGAGAGTACAACGCCAACATGTTCCTGTAAAGGTCAAGGGTGGGACCAACAAGCAAAGGGAATCTTGGATGACAAGGGATATACAAAAATGCATTAGGAAAAAAAGGGGGGCTTTTGGCAGTTACAAAAGACTAAAGACGGAGGAAGCCCTAGAGGAGTATAAAAAGTGCAGGGGCATATTAAAAAAGAAATTAGGAGGGCGAGGAGGGGCCATGAAATAACACTGGCGAGCAAAATAAAGGAAAATCCTAAGATGTTTTATAAGTATATTAAGGGCAAGAGGATAACCAGGGAAAGGGTAGGGCCCATTAGGGACCAAAGTGGCAATCTGTGTGTAGAGCCAGATGATGTAGGCGGGGTTTTAAATACATTTTTTGCATCTGTGTTCACTATGGAGAAAGACGATGTAGACATAGAAATCGGGCAAGGGGACTGTGACATACTTGAACATATTAGCATCGAGAGGGAGGAGGTACTAGCGGTTTTAGCAGGCCAAAAAGTGGATAAATCCCCAGGCCCGGACGAGATGTATCCCAGGCTATTGTATGAGGCAAAGGAGGAGATTGCTGGGGCACTGACACAAATTTTCAGAACCTCTCTGGCCACAGGGGATGTACCAGAGGACTGGAGAACAGCTAACGTAGTACCATTATACAAGAAGGGTAGCAGGGATAAACCAGGGAATTACAGGCCAGTGAGCCTAACATCTGTGGTAGGGAAATTATTGGAAAAAATTCTGAGGGACAAAATTAGTCTCCACTTGGAGAGGCAAGGATTAATCGGGGATAGTCAGCATGGCTTTGGCAAGAGTAAATCATGTCTGACAAATCTGATTGAATTTTTCGAGGGGGTGACTGGGTGTGTGGATGAGGGAAATGCTGTGGATGTGGTTTACATGGACTTCAGCAAAGCTTTTGACAAAGTCCCGCATAGGAGACTGGTCAAGAAGGTAAGAGCCCATGGGATCCAGGGTGCCTTGGCACGTTGGATCCTAAACTGGCTGAGTGGCAGGAGGCAGAGGGTGATGGTCGAAGGTTGCTTTTGTGACTGGAAGCCTGTGTCCAGTGGGGTACCTCAGGGATCGGTGCTGGGTCCCTTGCTGTTTGTGATCTACATAAATGATTTGGATGAGAATGTAAAAGGTATGATCAGTAAGTTTGCAGATGACACGAAAATTGGTGGGGTGGTAAATTGCGAGGAGGAAAGCCTCAGGCTACAGGACGATATAAACGGGTTGGTCAGATGGGCGGAAAAGTGGCAAATGGAATTTAACCCTGAAAAGTGCGAGGTGATGCATTTTGGACAGACAAATAAGGCAAGGGAATACACAATGAGTGGTAGGACCCTAGGAAGTACAGAGGGTCAGAGGGACCTTGGTGTACATGTACATAGATCCCTGAAGGCAGCGGAACAGGTAGATAAGATGGTTAAAAAGGCATATGGGATACTTGCCTTCATTAGCCGAGGCATAGAATATAAGAGCAGGGAGGTTATGATGGAGCTGTACAAAACGCTGGTGAGGCCACAGCTGGAGTATTGTGTGCAGTTCTGGTCACCTCACTATAGGAAGGATGTGATTGCTTTGAAGAGGGTGCAGAGAAGATTCATCAGGATGTTACCTGGGATGGAGCGCCTCAGCTATGAAGAAAGACTAAACAGGCTGGGGTTGTTTTCCTTGGAGCAAAGAAGGCTGAGGGGGGACCTGATTGAGGTGTACAAAATGATGAGGGGCATAGATAGGGTAGATAAAGAGGAACTTTTCCCCTTAGTAGGGGCGTCAATAACAAGGGGGCATAGATTCAGGGCAAGGGGCAGGAGATTTAGAGGGGATTTGGGGAGGAACTTTTTCACCCAGAGGGTGGTTGGGATCTGGAACTCACTGCCTGAAAGGGTGGTAGAGGCAGGAACCCTCACAACATTCAAGAAGCATTTGGATGAACACTTGAAATGCCACTGCATAAAAGGCTATGGACCAAATGCTGGAAAATGGGATTAGACTGGACAGGGATTGATGGGCGGCGCAGACACGATGGGCCGAAGGGCCTCTTTCTGTGCTGTATAACTCTATGACTCTATGACTCTAAGGCGCAGAGTGTGGATGCTGGAGCTGCCTGACCCACCCCTTTAAGAGCTGGCTTGCGCCTGGAAGTCTCATGGTCATGGGTAATTGAGAGCACCTGCGCTGTGGCTGGACGCCCCGATATTGGGTTGCACCGGCATGTTAGCACCTTAGGTGCCCCGTGTAATGCCTGAACTCGCGCCTCAATCACCTTTGGGGCGCTGCAACCCAATATCGCACGAGGTGTCGATAAGTTGCGTCTGGCTATAAAATTTGCACTCCGCCAATTCTAACGCCCCAAGCGGGGCTATACCCAATTTCTAGGCCTATGACTCTATGACTAAGACCATGGGCCCTCCCTGTGTGTTGTCAGTTGTGTTCAAAGCATCAGAGTGATAGGGAGTGTGAGGGCTGCATGGTGGAATAGTTATGTGAATGTGAGCATAGAGAGAGAGGGAATGGGTACGGGTGCATGGATGTGAGTGTCAAGTGGGATGTGGAGGAAGAGATTGCTAAAGCTGAGTGCTGGTGAGAAAAGGCAATGGGGATCGGATTGAGGGTGATGGGAAATTCATACTCACTTTTCCAATGCGCTGAAGGTCATGAAATCTTTTCCTGCACTGTATCCAAGTTCTGCGGGTGACTCCCAAGGAGTTGACCTCCTCAGCCACCTGCATCCACACAGCCTTGGTCTGAGTGGGAGGCCTCTTCCTCCTTGATGAAGGGAACAGGACCTCCCTGTTGGCCCTAGCCCCATCGACTAATGCCTCCTGTGCCGCCTCGTCAAAGCGAGGAGCTGCTCTTTCCCTCCCGCTTGTCATCTTTTCTGCAGGTCCCTCTGACACTAAATGGAGAAAGCTTGGATGCCTGCAGAAGAAGCAAGGCTTGCTGTGGACCTTAAATGCAGCAGCAATGATGCTGTCATCGGAGGGGACTTTCAGTCATGAAAAACCCCTTTGCAAAGGCTTCCCACATGTTGGAAATCAATTGGCCAATTGAGTTAAAATTGCATCAATCTCCCACATCCATTTAGATTCGTGTGGGAAACACGAAATTCGGATAACACGAAAATAGCCCGCACCTGAGTTAAAATCGAGCCCATAGATTACAAAAGTGTGGAAGTTATGATCAACCTTTATAAAACACTGGTTCGGCCCCAACTGGAATACTGTGTCCAATTCTGGGCACCACACTTTAGGAAGGATGTGAAGGCCTTAGAGAGGGTGCAGAAAAGATTTACGAGAATGGTTCCAGTTACGTTGATAGATTGGAGAAGCTGGGGTTGTTCTCCTTGGAGCAGAGAAGATTGAGAGGAGATTTGATAGAGGTGTTCAAAATCATGAGGGGTCTGGACAGAGTAGATAGAGAGAAACTGTTCATATTGGCGGAAGGGTCGAGAACCAGAGGACACATATTTAAGGTGATTGGCAAAAGAACTAAAGGAGACATAAGAAAATACTTTTTTATGCAACTGTAACATTTGCATATTGATTTATCATTGGCCCGCAGGCATCTGTAAGGAATACCTATTATATTCACATGTGATCACATGCTGAGTTGTCATTGGCCTGCAGGCATCTGTAAGGACTGCTATTGTTTAGAAGACCCAGGGGTCCTAACTCCATCTTGTCCATGTAATGATCAATAACATGTCATTCTAGAATAGTACACTAGGTGGAGCTATAGAGCTATAGAGCTGTAGTGCTGTATCTATTGCTGTATATTTAGTTGTATGTGTTTAAGACTAAACTACCCACGATGCACTCGGCTACCCACAAAGCAGTAGTCAAGATGGAAGCCTGCACACAGAAGTACACATGCTGAATCTCTACAGATGCTGTACCTAGAGAATGTGTACTGAATAAATAGCTAGCTAGAAGCTAGCTGTTCATAATAAGAATGTCTAGTTATTAATGAACATAACATGGTACCAGGATTGGTGAAGATCTGCTGAAAATTGTGAAAAGTGACATGGAGAATTTGAGGCCACCGGAGTTTTTGAATCTCATGGGAAATGTCGACTACAATTGGCGGACTTTCAAACAACAATTCAAACTCTACATTGCTGCCATCGGATTCGGTACGAAGCCAGACGCAAGAAAAATAGCGTTGCTGCTTACGGTTGCAGGCCGACAGGCGATAGAGGTATTTAATAAATTTGTATTTAATCCAGAGGAGAACAGAAACAAATTAGACGATGTGCTAAAGAAATTTGATACACATTGTTCTCCCAAAAAGAATGAAACCTATGAGAGGTATGTGTTCTGTTCAAGGACACAGCAGCAAAATGAGACTTTTGATAGCTTTGTGACTGATCTGAAACTGAAAGCACAGACATGTAATTTCTCTGAGCTGAAAGCATCCATGATTCGTGACCAAATTGTGTTTGGTATTCATGATAAAAAGGTCAGGGAACGTCTGTTGAGAAAATCGAACTGACATTGGAAAATGCTGTGAAAACATGCCAAGCCAGTGAGCTAGCTCAAAAGCACGCGAAGACTTTCAGTGAAATCAATAATGATGAGATTGTAGTAAGTGCTGCTGTTGGTGCTGTGTCCTATAAGGGGAAGAAACATGGGCAGAACAGAAATGAAAAGCAATCAGAGGAAGGAAATTTTAATTGTAAATGCTGTGGTTACAAACACCAGTTAAGACAATGCCCAGCATTTGGAAAAATGTGCACAAAATGTCATGGAAAGAATCACTTTGCCAAACAATGCTTTTCAAAAGTAGCAACAAAGAAAGGGCAACAAGTCAATATGATTGAGGACACTGATTTAAGTGAGGCATTTTTTGTACGAATGGTGTCATGTGACAATGTCAAAAATGATACAGAAAATGTGCAGCCCTCAGATATGGACAATGCTGAACATAAAATTAATGCAGTAAAAGAGGACAAATGGATGATCCCACTGCAGATAAATAGAGCATTAGTTACATTGAAACTGGACACTGGGGCAAAAGCAAACTTAATCAGTATGAGTGACATTAAAAACATGAAAGAAAAGCCCAAAATACAGAAAAAGTCAGTACTACTGAAGGACTATAATGGACAGAAAATAGATAGCTTAGGTGTATGCAGACTTAAAGTGACAGTCAAAGACAAAGTGCATCATCTCATGTTTTCTGTTGTGGCTGAAGGACTTGATTCACTACTGGGTGACAAAGCTTGTGAGGACTTAGAACTGGTCAAGAGAGTATACCATATAAACAGTGCCATAAACAGACCAGATGACTCAATGGATTCTGTAGTCAATAATTTCCAGGATGTGTTCAAAGAATTTGGAGTTCTACCATTCACCTACAAGACCCAACTAAAGGAGAATGCTCAGCCAGTGGTATATGCTCCACGAAGAGTTCCAGCACCCCTGCGTGACCAGCTCAAGAAAGAACTGGACAGAATGACCACACTAGGAGTCATCAGGAAAGTCGAAGAGCCAGCAGACTGGGTTAACTCCATGGTATGTGTAAAGAAAAAGAACAATGATCTAAGAATATGCATGGATCCAAAGGACTTAAATGCAAACATAAAACGTGAACACTACCAGATTCCCAAGCGAGAAGAAATCACCAGTGAAATGTCAGGTGCCAGATACTTTACAAAGCTCGATGCCTCACAAGGATTTTGGCAACTAAAACTGGATGAAGAGAGCACCAAATACCGTACCTTCAACACACCATTTGGCAGGTATTGTTTCCTCAGAATGCCTTTCGGGATAATATCTGCATCTGAAATCTTTCATAGAGCGATGGAACACATAATTGAAGGTCTGGAAGGAGTTCGGGTCTATGTTGATGACATCATCATCTGGGGCTCCACACTGAAAGAACACAATGAGAGACTGACTAAAGTGCTACAGAGCATATGCCGGAATGGACTGAAGCTCAACAAAGCCAAGTGTCAGTTTGACGTCCAGGAAGTCACTTTCCTAGGAGATAATCTATCTGGTAAAGGAATAGAGCCAGATATGGAAAAAGTAAACGCCATACTCAACATGCCCCAACTCACTGAAAAAAAGGAGTGCTACGCATCATGGGGATGATAAACTTCATTGGAAAGTTCATTCCTAACTTGTCAGCCAAGACAACCTGTCTGCGAGACCTGCTACATAAAACAAATGAGTTTGCATGGACAGAAAGACATGAACAAGAGTGGATGAATCTCAAAACAGTGCTGACAACCACACCTGTGCTCACCTTCTTTGACCCAACAAAGAGAATCAAAGTGTCAACGGATGCATCAAAGGATGGCCTAGGCACGCTCTTGCTACAAGCAGAGGGTGAAGATTGGAAGCCTGTTGCCTATGCCTCCAGGTCTATGTCTGATACTGAGTGTCGATACGCCCAGATTGAAAAGGAATGTCTAGGCTTGGTAGTTGGATTAGAAAAGTTCCATGGCTACATATATGGACTTCCCACCTTCACAGTTGAGACAGACCACAGCCCACTGGTTGCTATCATAAAACAAAATCTGAATGAGATGTCTCCAAGGATTCAATGACTCATGATGAAGCTGCAAAGATATGACTTTGAACTGATCTACACACCAGGCAAATACATAGTGTTAGCAGATGCACTATCCTGAGCACCCACAATCAGTCAAGTGAGCTCTACTGAAGAAGACGTGGATGTTCACGTGAGTATGGTCACTGCTGCGCTGGCTGTGTCAGGCACAAAATCAAAGCAAAAAGCAGAAGAAACAGTAAATGATACAGTATTACAAACAGTAATAGAGAACATTCATCATGGTTGGCCAAAAGGTTCCTGTCCAAAATACTATCACATAAGATCAGAGTTGAGTGTCGTAAGTGGACTATTACTAAAACAGAACAGAATAGTCATTCCACAGAATCTACGTCAAGACATGCTCAAAAGGATTCATGAGGGACACCTCGGAATTGAAAAATGCAAAAGGAGAGCAAGAGACACTGTTTATTGGTTTGGCATAAATAAGGACATTGAGAACATGATAGGCGAATGTGAGACTTGTCATTCACCACCAGAACAATCTCATGAAAACACATCAGACTAACCCGTGCTGAGAAGGTCCACACGTGTAGTAAAAAAGCCTGATAGACTTAATCTTTGAGTACAAAGAAAAACTATATTGAAAATGTATTGACTGTTGTGAAAATGTTTGTTTATAGAGCACTAACAAAAGTGTTACTGATATCATCTTTATCATTTTTCTTGAAAGTTGATTGATATGGATTTTGTTTAACCTCAAAGAAAGGGGGATGTAATGATCAATAACATGTCATTCTAGAATAGGTGGAGCTATAGAGCTATAGAGCTGTAGAGCTGTATATAATGCTGTATATTTAGTTGTATGTATTTAAGACTACACTACCCATGATGCACTAGGCTACCCACAAAGCAGTAGTCAAGATGGAAGCCTGCACACAGAAGTACACATGCTGAATGTCTACAGATGCTGTACCTAGAGAACGTGTACTGAATAAATAGCTAGCTAGAAGCTAGCTGTTCATAATAAGAATGTCTAGTTATTCATGATCATAACAGTCCACACGGTGCTGGATGATTGAGAAAGCATACAGACCTGATGCTTCATTAAAGAGTTTAAACTGTAATACTCCGTTGTCCAGCAATTTATTATTTCTGTACAAAGTGTGCAAAACAAGACATGGTGTCAGAACAGGGATTTGAAATGGACATCGTTGGAGCTCCCTTACCTCGAATGAATTGGGAATCTTTGAACTTACATAGAGAATGGTGCAAGTTCAAGCAACACGTGGAGTTGATGTTTTCGGGTCCACTGAAAAGCATAGAGGAGGAAGAAAGATGCAGCTACCTACTCTTGTGGATCGGATAAAAAGGGAGAGACATTTTTAACACATGGTCTCTCACCGCGGATGAAGCAAAGGTACTGAAAAGTTATTTTGACCGTTTTGAAGCATATGTGATGCCCAAGACAAATACGATATTCGCTAGGTACAAGTTTCAGGAGAAAGTACAAGGAGCTAATGAGTTGTTTGAACAGTTCGTGACTGAGTTAAAACTGCTGGTAAAAGACTGTGCATATGCAGATAAAGATGAGATGGTCAGAGACTGCATCGTGATTGGAATACATTCAGCTAAAGTGGGGGAGAAACTTTTGAATGTTGGGTCCGGGCTAATGCTGGACAAGGCTATGGACATAGCCAGATTGCACCAGATAGCCCAAGCACAGTTGAAAACCATAACCGGCGCCATGAGCAGCTTGAGTGAACAGACAGTGCACGCAGTTAATAGACACACACCAAAGAACACCGCCCAGAGAGCGTGTTTCAGAACAGAAAGAACAGCAAGAGTTCTAAAAATGGGTGACACAGACATAAAACGCTTCAAAAACTGTGGATATTGTGGAAACAAGATGCATGGAGAAAAGGTGCAATGCCCCGCCAAAGGAAGGCAATGTACTAAATGTGGTAAACGGAACCACTTTGCTAAAGTTTTCAGGACTGTTTTCAGAAAAGCAGTACACACAGTGAGTGACAGTCAAATGCCAGATAGAGAGCCAAATGCAGAGGATCTGTTTATTGATTCTGTGTCACAGAAAAAACAGATTTCAGGGACTGAGCAAGCCTATGCCGATATTGAGATAGGAAAACAGGGCAAAGAGCTTAAGTTTAAACTAAACACTGGATCTCAGGTTAATGTAATTCCTCTGAGTGAGTATCACAGCTTGAAGGATGAATGTGAGCTACAGCCCACCTCACGCAGACTGACCAGCTATGGGGGTGAGCAGCTCATTGTAAAAGGCACATGCATGATGAAATGCAAGTACAAAGAAAGCGACATGAAGCTGGACTTTTACATTATTGACACTCGAGCACCACCAGTGCTAGGTCTAAAGGCATGTTTAGACATGGACCTCGTCAAGCTAGTGCTGTCATTGACAGCACCAGTTGATAAGCAGACAGTCATGGAGGAGTTTGCTGACGTCTTCAAAGGAATCGGACTATTCCCAGGTGAATGCACAATTCACCTTGACCCAGCAGCAACCCCTGTGGTTTGCCCACCGAGAAGGATACCCCTTGCTCTACGTAGTCGCCTGAAGGAGGAGCTGCAGAGCATGGAGAATACAGAAATCATCGTCCGGGTAACAGAACCGACAGAGTGGGTCAACGCGTTAGTCGTGGTTGAGAAACCATGTATAGGCAAGCTCAGAGTCTGTCTCGACCCCAGAGATTTGAACAAGGCTATCAAACGCCCTCACTACCCTCTACCAACGCTAGATGACATCACACCCAAGCTAGTGGGAGCACGTTACTTCAGTGTAATGGACGCACGATCAGGATACTGGACTATCAAGCTCATGGAAGAGTCATCTAAGCTAACAACGTTCAACATACCATTTGGACGCTACTGATTTCTGCGTTTACCATTTGGTCTTATCTCAGCTCAAGATGAATTCCAGCGGAAGATCGACAAAACCTATGAAGGCCTCAACGGAGTAGTCGCAATCGTAGATGACATCCTCACCTATGGCAGGAATAGAGAGGAACATGACAGGAACCTCTGTGCGATGCTACAAAGATCACGTGAGAAAGGTATCCGGCTCAACCCCGAGAAAAGCATAATCGGATCCACCGAGATCAGTTATTTTGGGCATCGCCTCTCAACTGATGGCATTAAGCCGGATCCAGAGAAAATCTCCGCCATCAAGAAGATGGAGCCGCCGAAGAACCGCGCAGAGCTAGAGATAGTACTAGGCATGGTTAACTACTTAGCCAAGTTTGCCCCGAGCCTCTCCGAAATCAACGCACCCATGCGTCAGTTGCTCAAACAATCCAATGAGTTCCTGTGGGACAAACAACATGACACAGCCTTTCAGAAAATGAAAGACCTAATCACCAGAGAACCAAGACGGTTCTTGCCTACTTCGACCCCAACAAAGAGCTCAGACTACAAGTGGACGCGTCAAAGTACGGACTAGGCGCAGTATTACTGCAAGAAGGAAAGCCCATCGGCTACGCTTCCAGATCTCTCACAGTGAAATCAACTATGCTCAAATCGAGAAAGAGCTATATGCAATCCTGTTCAGATGTAAGCGTTTCCACCAGTACGTCTATGGCCGACAAGTCATTGTGCAATCCGACCACAAGCCCCTCGAGTCAATCATGAGGAAACCACTAGCCGCAGCCCCACCAAGGCTACAGAGAATGATCCTTCAGCTACAGAAGTATGACTTCACAATCATTCACCATCCAGGCAAAGACATTCCTGTCACAGACACGCTGTCCAGAAAGTCTCTTAGCTACCAGGACAGCAGCCTCAGTGAAGGCATGGATGTGCAGGTGCACATGGTGTACAAAAGCTTACCTGTGAGCGACTCAAAACTGAAGGAGATCCGAGCAGCAACAGAGAAAGATGCACAACTCACACTGCTGAGCAAAGTCATACATGAAGGATGGCCTGAGGAAAGGAGGAAATGCCCTCAGAGCATATCTGAATTCTGGAACCACAGAGATGAACTGTCACAAATCAACGGAATCGTCTTCAAAGGGGAGAAAATCATCATTCCTACCAGTCTCAGAGAAGAGATGTTGACAAAAATTCATGCTGGACATAAGGGCATGGAAAAATGCAAACAAAGAGCACGTGACATTATGTTTTGGCCCGGAATGTGCAAACACATTGAGGACATTGTTGGAAAATGTTCCATTTGTCTAGAACACTGCCCATCAAATGTCAAAGAGCCCATGATACCTCACCGTATCCCAGACAGGCCCTGGCAGGTCGTCAGCTGCAAGCAAGTGCATGAAAAACGTGTACAGAGACAGCAACACCAAAAGAGATACTATGACAGGTCAGCTAGACTACTGCTGCCGCTGCACAATGGAGAATCCGTCAGAATCCAGGAGCATGACTACTGGAAGCCAGCAGTCGTCATCCAGCCAGCTGACACTGAGCGATCGTATCACGTCCGCACCCCAGAAGGACAGGTGTACCGCCGCAATCGCAGGCACCTCCTGAACACCAAGGAACAACACCATCATTCCAACAAGAGGTCAAGCCTAGAGTTATCCTTGACTTGTGAACTGCCAAAGGGTGTAGGCGGATCGCTGCCCTAAAAAAAAACGTACATCGTTATTGAAACGTTGAGATGTTTTCAGTGCTAGTTAACTGTTGAATTTACTTATATGTTGATGTTACTGAGAACATTATGTAGAAGAAAAGTTCAAAAGTAATGCATAACATTTTGCTTTTAAAAGAAAGGGGATGTAACATTTGCATATTGATTTATCATTGGCCCGCAGGCTTCTGTAAGGAATACCTATTATATTCACATGTGATCACATGCTGAGTTGTCATTGGCCTGCAGGCATCTGTAAGGACTGCTATTTTTTAGAAGACCCAGGGGTCCTAACTCCATCTTGTCCACACGGTGCTGGATGATTGAGAAAGCTTACAGACCTGATGCTTCATTAAAGAGTTTAAACTGTAATACTCCGTTGTCCTGCAATTTATTATTTTTGTACAAAGTGTGCAAAACAAGACAGCAACGATTGGTTAAGATCTGGAATGCACTGCCTGAAAGGGTGGTGGAGGCAGATTCAATTTTATCTTTCAAAAGTGAGTTGGATAAGTATCTGAAGGAAAGAACTTTACAGGGCTACGGGGAAAGGGCGGGGGAGTGGGACTGGCTGAAGTGCTCTTGCAGAGAGCTGGCACGGGCTCGATGGGCCGAATGGCCTCCTTCTGTGATGTAACCATTCTATGGCCTAGAAATTGGGTTGGTAGCGCCGGCGCTGAGCGCCTAAAGAGACCTAGAATAGGGGCGAAGCCCTATGTTGGGGCGGACGCTATGAAGATAGCGCCATCTCAGATATTGACTATACATTTAGCGCCTGCGCAAAGTGTTTGCGCGCGCCCGCGAGCGCAAGCGGCTCATGACGTCATTTCAGTGTGCAACGCCTTTTAGGAGCGCCTGAGTGCATATTGGGTGGCGCCCGGAGCCTTAGCACCCAGCGCTATTAGTGACAGTTCGAGGGAGGGCTAACAGGCCCTTCTCGGAGTAGGGGGGCGCTATTTAAAGGGGACAGCGCTAGTGCAGAATCATCTGCCACTTGGCCTGCTCATTGCGATCGCTGCTAGAGAGAGTTGGTGAGCTAATGTGGAGCGGAGTTCTGGGAATTTAGCTTTACAGTACTTGGGACCTTCAGCCCTGTCCGAAGCACTTGCAGCACTACACCTAAAAGCCTTTTGACCAACTGGCATCGGAATGGGAGCTTGTTTGGAGGGCCCCGGCCTCATCGCCCAACACTGTGAAGGGGCAGAGAGACGGCGGGAGAGAGGGCCGGGATTGGCCCGAAGGAGGAGGGGCAATGGAGGTCGGCCAATCCGACGGGATGCTGCGAGGGTCTTTAGGCAGCAGGTGACAAGCCTTGACATGTCGGAGGAGCAGTGTTTGGAAAGGCTCCGAATCTGGTGATCTGTGCCACCTGCTTGGTCAGGATCTGCAGCCGCGTGAACGCTGCAGAACCTCTCTGTCCGTGATGGCTAAACTGACTGATGGCCTCCATTTTTATGCTAACGGATCCTTTCAGTCAGCCATTGGGGACAATGCGACTGCCACTCAGGCTGCAGTCCACTGTTGCATCCGGCAAGTGACAGATGCCCTTTATAGGCGAACGCGTCAATTCATTACCTTCCCTCGAACCCTGCACAAGCAGGTGGAGGAGGAGGAGTATGAGGAGGAGGAGGAGGAGGAAGAGCAGGCGAAGGAGGAGGAGGAGCAGGAGGAAGATGGAAGGACAGCTGAAAGTGGAAGGTCCATACGTCAGAGGCTCCTCTGGACTCCTGTCGACACCCCTGTGGCGGAATGATGAGAGTCTTAACTCATGCGCACTTTGGATGTTTGAGGGCCTCTGAATGCCAGCATCACTGAAAGTAGTCACATGCACCATGCCACATTGAAACTTCTGTTTATTGGCACAAAAGTCTTTCATTACAGCTAAACAACGTAATGTCAGCAGAAACCATAACTGTTAAAAAAACTGTGAACTGTTCGGCAAAGCCGCAAAACTCAACCAACCTTCTGCAAATATAACAGCAGGTGAGGGTGTCCTTGAATTTGGACAAACAAACGTCTCAGCACCTCCCTCTACAACTGGCCCCTTGAGGGAGAACGACTTCTCTTTCACACCCGGCCCCTTCCCTCCCTGCTGCTCCTACGTAATTGGACCCTAGTGGCGGGCTCAAGGCTGGGGGACGCCTGCTGACTGTGTGGAAGCGCAGAAGCCCCTGAGGGATGGCCTGGCCGACCTCTGGGCTTGGAGGGTGTGGACGCAGGATGCTTGCTGTGACCATGGCTGGAAGCAGTGTGGCCTGCAGGTGGTGGCAGCTGCACTGCAGACGTCCCAGCGCTGGCATGTGCAATGGTCTCCTGCCGAGAGAGGACACCTGCACCATGGTCGGATGACACACTGGCTATCTGAGGGGAGCAGCTCGGCTCATCCGCCACAATCGCATGCTCCACTGATTCCTGGCCTTGTACGGGAGTGGAAGGGCCCGGGGTGATCCTGTCTGATGCAGAGAGGGTGGCTGCAGTGAGAGATCGCGTTGCGTCAATCTGGCTGTGGAGGAGCCCAGCAAGTGACTACATGGCAACAGTGAGGACCTGTGTGCCAGGTGCCAGTGCTTCGGAGAAGGCCTGGACAGTTCTCCCCATAGCTTCGGACAAGCCAGGTGCCGACCGCTCCACTGCCGCGGACAAGCCCTGCACAGACCTTTCCAGGGATTGTCCGAAGCCCTGAACAGTCCTTTTCATAGCCGACTCAAAGCCGTGGACAGTCCTCTCCATTGTTGGGCCGAAGCCCTGGATAGTCCTGTCCATTGTTGCCCCGAAGCCATGGATAGATCTGTCCATTGTTTCCCCGAACACCTGGAGAGTCCTCTCCATTGTTGCCCCAAAGCCCTGCAGAGTCCTCTCCATTGTTGCCCCGAAGTCCAACATACTCCTAGCCAATGAATCTATTGACTCAGGCATCTTCTCCACTGCAGCCATCAGCTCCGTGTGTCTGAGCCAGGCCTGTTTGCTCATCTCAGCCAGGCGACGGACCTCATCTGCACTCTGTGCAGCAGTCATTACGACCTGCCTTGCCCTGCGGGGAGACGGTGGCCGCACTTGCCTATCCCCCGTGCGTGGCTGCATGCCACTTGGTCCGGCAACTGGTTCATCCTCAGAGCCTCCCCCCCTCCCCTCCAGGGGACTACTATCCCCAGTCTGTAGATGTGTCAGCTCCCCGGATTCTGCAATGGCTGGTCCGGATTCCTCCTGGTCCTCGCCTCCGGTGGCACTGGCACTGGCAGCTTCAGCGCGTTGAGCCCGAGTTGGTGCTGCTTCATCTGAAAGTGGGAGGTGGAAGAGTGGCTTTAGCAAAAGGACAGCTTTGCTGAAAGGCATGCCAGATTGCGGCAAGGCTCTGACATGGCTGCACACTGAGGATGCATGCTGGCGGGGGGACCAAGTGGAAGGCAACAGGTGAAAAAGCTGACAGTCTTACCCTCGCTGTCGGTAATGGGGTCGGCAGATGCAGTGGTCACAGGACCAGACAGACGTCCTCCAAGTATCTGGTGCACTCTCTCCTCCAGATCCGTGAGAGTGACCACTTGTGGAGGTCCGCCACTAGTTCGACGCTGCTCCTTTCGAATCATCGCCAGCTTGGACTGCAGGGGAAATAAGGGGAAGTTCTGTAACATGATGCCTTGAGACCTCATCGTATGCCCCCCATGGTGCAAGAGCCCTTACAGGAGGCCTTGAGAACTCATCGCATGCCCCCCATGGTGCAAGAGCCCTTACAGGAGGCCCAATTTCTAGGCCTATGTTTCTAAGTTGTTGTTGTTAAGACTCTTTAATTCCATCAATTTCATTGGATAGTGTCAGTCATAAATTAGCATGCAAAATAGGTTCCATACCGTCAAGAAGCCACCAGTCACAATTTAAACCCAAATAGCTCTTACAGCAAGTTAGCTCCAGATTTTGATCCTTCTGTGTCAGCTATTATGAACCCTAATCTCAACTAACAACAGTCTGAATATCATTCCCAACAGATCAGCACCAATCTATTATTAGCACTAGTTCTGCACTTTCATTTGGAGACACACAACCTGTGAAAAAGCAGTCACACAGTTGAGATACATTGTGGAAGTAATGTAAGCAGAGCCTTGCTTTCTGTCCTCTCCACATTATACCTGGTCCAACAGTGCTTGATGTTGTCATGATGTGCAAATGGGTAAATTCTCAGCGCCCTCATCTCTACCCTTAATAGGACACTTCTGCAGAGCAGTTAATGAGTCACATGCAATATGAAGTTATGCCAGATTGCTAAAAACATATTTAGGATCAGAGTCATTGCACACATTTTAGCGATGAAGAAAACCCAAAGCAGATGCGAAATCTGTAAAAGCATTAAGAAGTTAGATGCCAATTTTTTTTAAAAGAATGTTACTGATAATGCAGATAACAGCAAGAAAGCGACATTAAACATGGACTGTAATTAATCATTTGCAAGGGTATGGAGAGAGAGCAGGGGAGTGGGAGTAATTGGATTACTCTTTCAAAGAGCCGGAACAAGCACAACGGACCGAATGGCCTCCTTCTGTCATGTACGATTCTATGATACACAAAATGAAAACTCAAATCTTATCTAAAACATAATCCTTTTTTTTTTAATTTACCCTTCTCTTCCTTCACAAATTATTCCCTTGTCCTTTTCAGATTCCCCACCTCTACCCCCATTTTTCAGCAGTTCCCAAATGAGACCGGAGGCAAGTCCAGGACACTCGAGTGACCCAAAGGTTGTGTGTGAAAACCCCCAAGGTCGACTGGCTCTTAGACTTTCCCTCCCTCCCGGAGGAGCCGCACTTGAGATCCGAACAGAATTCTTTAGATTTGCACCTTGCCAGTGAAGTTCAAAGTTTGATTGCAATTTACTTGATCACACCTTGTTATAAAATCAGACAGCACAGAAGGAGGCCATTTGGCCCATCATGCCTGTGCCAGCTCTTTGAAAGAGCTCTCCAATTAGTCCCGCTACCCTGCTCTTTCCCCAGAGCCCTGCAATTATTTTCCTTTCAAGTATTTATCCAATTCCCTTGTGAAAGTTACTATTGAATCTGCCTTTCAGGCAGTGCGTTCCAGATCATAACAACTCACTGCGTAAAAAAATTCTCATTCGCCCCACCCCGGTTTTTTGCTAATTATCTTAAATCTGTGTCCTCTGGTTACCAACCCTCCTGCCAGTGGAAACAGTTTCTCCTTATCAAACCCCTCATAATTTTGAACACCTCTGTTAAATCTTCCCTTTAACCATCTCTGCTCTAAGGAGAACAATCCCAGCTTCTCCACTCTCTACACACAATCCAGCCAGTTTATTAGGAAGTGATTTTGATTTAATAAATCCAGTGCAGATACTGAAGATGCCTGTGCCACTTATATAATAAATAAAACTCACAATGCTGACCACCTACTTGCAGGCAACAGCATTAAGCATGGCCTGTAATTAATGTGTGCTCAGTTCCTCCAAATTAATGCACTGTAACATTACTGAGAGTGCAAAAAAAAAATTCCTTTAATACAATCATTCCTATTGAGTAAACACGACTGAATATTTCAGGAATTAATTGCTGTCTCAGTAAATGATCCACTATCACATTAATGGTGTGCATTGTACTGTCACACTCCCAGAGGCCCCTTACACAACCATTAAACTGCACTCAGAATGCCTTACTAGAAATGGCTATTGGGCTGTAACACTTTTAGAGCTTTTAAATAGCACTGGAGTATACAGTTTGTAAACACTTAAGCACACCCTTGAAAGAAGTAGCTACTATTGTCCTGTATTGTTTCTGAACCTCTTGTGGGCAAACCTTGTACTTGCCCAACACTAACCTACGCAGCAGCTACTGAAAGGGCTGAGCCACTGCTACCTCACACTGACACACTGTGGAGTGTTTCATGGTGTAGGTGTGATTAGATTTTCTGCTTAAGATTAATGGTGTGGCTGTTTGCCAGATCATCAACGGAGATTTAATAGGAAATTGCTCATTTGTTTAATAATTTCTCTGCCGGAGCCAAGAACCAAGGTTATTGGTTTAGTGAGTTTAAAAAAACAATTTTGCCCTCTTGTTCAGAATAAATTTCTGTCAACTGTTGGTTTAATTAGGGTCGGATTAATGAGGTGTGACTTTAGGAATCTTTCAGCCCTTATGGGATGAAGCAGAAGTTGCTATTTGAGTTATTAAGAATTTTTCTTTTAATAAAATGCTATCTCCCGCATCGAAACCCCTTCAGAGGTCCTAAGATGGCATCTTCACCTAGACTGACATTTGACCTCAACCTCCTTGCATCAGTTGACAATTTTTGGTTAGGCTGCGTACGGATCACCTCAAGGTAGCAGAGTCTGAAGGAAATAAAATCCATAAGAAACTAGTCTACCTTAAAATAAATTACCCAATGTCATCTGCTGCGCAACAACACAAATAAAGAAAGAACGAACTTGCGTTTCTATAGTGCCTTTCACCACCTCAGGACGGCCCAAAACACTTTACAACCAATGAAGTACTTTTGAAGCATAGTCACTGTTGTAATGTATGAAACGCAGCAGCCAGTTTGTGCACAGCAAGCTCCCACAATCAGTAATGTGTTAATGACTAGATAGTCCTTTTTTTTAATGTTGGTTAAGGGATAAATAGTGGCCTGTACACTCAGGAGAACTCCCCTGCTCTTCTTCAAATAGTGCCCTTGTCTGTGTCTTGATTATGTCTGTACTGCCCTTGAATCTCGACTTCCTGAGAAACAGGAACACCCTTATGGGAGTGGGTGGGGGGAGGAGGGGTGTGGAGGGGGGATGTCTGGCTGTCTACTCACCTGGATAAAAGGGAACATGGAGTAGTGCTGAAACGATGTATGCAACGCTGATTGAAACAGAATCAACAACAGCGAAACCTCAATTAATCACCATAATGGTGGTGACTGTAATACAAATTGAACTTAATCTTTCTTTGGGCTGCAAGACAGATTTATGTCATGCAACGGGGAGGATGGTATTAGCTTGTTGTGCAGTAAGGCAAAGTGTCCTACTAGCCTCTGCGCCATGAAAATCCTGCAGGGTAACTGGGGAAGACAAAGAATTGGAAGGCTCCATTGTATTGTGATCCATGACTGATTTGAAATTAGAACAGAGGGCGTTTTTTTATTATATAAATCAAGACCAGCAAAATCTTGTCGCCTCAAGGATTATGGTGAGTTCAGAGAGCATAGGGAAAACCCTACTCGCCTCTGGGATGGATTGGCTATTCATCCAAATTATCACCCACAGAAGCAGCTCCCGGTGCCAATAATACGTCAACGTTGAGGTTAGATTTGGTTAATAGAAAATGATCAAACAAAGAGATAGAAGCAAACTTTGGCAGTAGATATAAGAACTAGAGCGCGGGAATCAACTAAGAACAACTCTTGGACTCCCCCACAGCCCCCCACCTCAATGGGTTCGTAATACACTTCTTAATTTACAAGCTCTCTGCATTGATCAGATCTTGAAGTAAACCACAAGAAAAAATGACTTCAAGCATTGGACGGCCTTCATCTAACGAAACAATTTTTTAAATTATAAAAACACAGATTAAGGTGACCTAATTTAACCAGTTTTGATTGACGTAAAGAGCTTTTTAAAGATAAAATGCTGGTGTTTGGATCAAAAGGATCCCAGGTGCACTGACCTGAACAGGCAAGTTTGAATCAAATGACAGACAGGAGTTAAGTAGTAGAGAAAATACGTTTCTTTTCAAAAATAATTACCCCGTGCATTCATTTAGAAAGCATAAAAACAGTTACGTAAATGTATCAGGAAATCGTCATCTGGTGTAAAAATGGCTCGCCAAGTGCAAGTCTGTTATAATGTAAGTGGTAACTTGTGTCAACAAAATGGTCACATGGTGATTTGGACGGGTTTTCTTTCTTTCAAAGACGTTTATTCCATCTGGTTATTAGACTTCCTCCAAATAAATTGCAATCCCAAACCCGCGACCTCTTCCACCTAGAAGGACAAGGGCAGCAAGCGCATGAGAAGACAACCACCTCCAAGTTTCCCTCCAAGTCACACATCGATCCTTCATCATCACTGGGTCAAAATCCTGAAACTCCTTCCCTAACAGCACTGGGGGAGTACCTTCACCACATGGACTGCAGCTGTTCAAGAAGGCAACTCACCACCAACTTCTCAAGGGCAATTAGGGATGGGCAATAAATGTCGGCCTTGCCAGCGACGCCCACATCCCGTGAATGAATTTTTAAAAAATCAGTCCAGGAACCATCTCAGTTAGGTAAAAGGTAGATTGGAAGAAACACCTGGCTTTGTTTGATTAGGTTTAACCTCGCAAAAACGGTATCTCAACGTCAACCTCCCCATGAGTTTCAAGAATTTGCTGCATTTACACATCAATTGCCCCTTGAACGCGCCACAGATTAACGATGAGATTTATGTTCCTGCAAAGCCACTCAACCTATTCAGGCCCAGAAAGGGAACATTTGAAACTGTGGAGTCTCATTCCTACAGGTAGTACACTTTTTCAAGAGCCTTTCAAAAAAAATGTTCTTACTTTTCCTTTCTGTCTATTTTTTCTCTCTCTCTTAATCCAATCTTTCCTTCCCTCTCTTTATTTTGCTCTGTATCTAATTTTGACTTCCTTCTCCATTGTTCCTCTGTTTCTTTATCTTTCCTTAAATCTCGTTGGTTATAGGAGATAGACTGTTGGTCCTGTCGTTTGCCAAGGCCCCAGATTGACTCCATTATCAGCATGCCCTTCCAGCAACTTGGGCTGAAGGATGAGGGAAGAAAGGTCTAACCAACAGGGCACACTGCAAGATGCCCCTCTCCAACAAATTCTGGGCCATTCGTTTTTAATTTCGACAGTAACTGAAAATTCCGGTGCATGGTACATTCTGACTATAAAGCTGCATGCAAACTGTTCTGTTTTAATTAACACACTGCGAACAGCTGAGTGCTGCTAAATTATAACCACGGCAATAAATTCACAGGCAAATATTTAGCAATGTCTATCATTAAGGCAAGTGATTTATTGCTCGAAGCCTCCGGGACTTTTTATTTAAAATTGCAATACTTAGCCAACAAATCACAGTCCAAGCAGGAATTCAGAGGATCGTAGAACAAAAGCATTTGCATTTATATAGCGCCTCTCAGGATATCCCAAAGCACTTCACAGCCAGTGAATGTACTTTTTGAAGTGTTGTATCTGTTATAATATATGCAAACACAGCAACCAATTAGCACACAGCAAGGTCCCATAATCAGCAATAAGGTTGTCTGTTTTTGGTTGAGGGATAAATATTGGCCAGGACAACAGAGAACACCCCAGCTCTTCTTCCAATAGTGCCACGGGATCTTTCGTATCCCCCCCAGAGGGCAGACAGGGCTTCAGTTTAACGTCTGATTTGAAAGACAGAACCTCCACTTAACTGGAGTGTCAGCCTGGATTTTTGTGCTCAAGTTTCTAGAGTGGGACTTGAACCCACAACCTTCTGACTCAGAGGCGAGGGTGATCCACTGTGCCATGGCTGACACTTCACATTTGGCATGACAAATGTTGGGGTTGGGGGTAATATAGTAGCATGGATAGAGGATTGGTTAATGGACAGAAAAGAGAGTAGGGATAAGTGGGACTTTTTCAGGTTGGCAGGCTGTAACTAGTGGGGTGCCGCAAGGATCAGTGTTGGGGCCTAAGCTGTTTACAATCTATATTAATGACCTAGATGCTGTTCCTGGGACTAGGGACAGGGTCACTGGCTCAAGGCTTGGAAGCTAAGCAGAGCCAGGCCTGGTTAATATCCTGGGAAGGGTGACCATCAGGGAAGACCAGGTGCAGAAGGTCACGGAAGGAGCCCCGAGGAGGGGCGGTTGGTGAGAAGGTCACGGAAGGAGCCCCGAGGAGGGGCGGTTGGTGAGAAGGTCACGGAAGGAGCCCCAGGAGGGGCGGCTGGTGAGCAGGCCTGGGCGTTGGGCTGAAGATTGTTGGAATGGTGGAAATGGAATGGCGGCGCGCACAGACGCAGCAGCTTTGCTTCTCCCAGGACGGTGCTATTTACGTTTAATGTTAAATGTTATTTGTACTGGACTCATGGGAGCTTGCAAGATCACATTTCGTTGTTCATGTACTTGTGCATTGTACAATGACAATAAAGTTGAATTATTAATTATAATAAGATGAAGGGACCGAGTGTAATGTATCCAAGTTTGCTGATGATACAAAGCTAGGTGGGACAGTAAGCTGTGAGGAGAACACAAAGAGTCCGCAAAGGGATATAGATAGACTAAGTGAGTGGGCATTAAGGTGGCAGATGGAGTATAATGTAGGGAAATGTGAGGTTATTCACTTTGGTAGGAAGAATAGAAAAACAGAATATTTTTTAAATGGTGAGAAACTTTCAAATGTTGGTGTTCAGAGAGATTTGGGTGTCCTCATGCAAGAAACACAGAAAGCTAGCATGCAGGTACAGCAAGAAATAAGGAAGGCAAATGGCATGTTGGCCTTTATTGCAAGGGGGGTTGGAGTATAAGAGTAAGGAAGTCTTGCTACAATTGTACAGGGCCTTGGTGAGACCACACCTGGAGTACTGTGCACAGTTTTGGTCTCCTTATCTAAGGAAGGATATACTTGCCTTGGAGACGGTGCAACAAAGGATCACTAGATTGATTCCTGGGATGAGAGGGCTGTCCTATGATGAGAGATTGTGTAGAATGGGCCTATACTCTCTGAAGTTTAGAAGAATGAGAGCTGATCTCATTGAAACATACAAGATTCTGAAGGGGATTGACAGGGTAGATGCTGAGAGATTGTTTCCCCTGGCTGGAGTGTCTAGAACTAGGGGGTATAGACTCAGGATAAGGGGTCGGCCATTTAAGACTGAGATAAGGAGGAATTTCTTCACTCAGAGGGTTGTGAATCTTTGGAATTCTCTGCCCCAGAGGGCTGTGAATGCTGAGTCTTTGAGTATATTCAAGGCTGATATAGATAGATTTTTGGACTCTAGGGGAATCAAGGGATATGGGGATCGGGCGGGAAAGTGGAGTTGAGGTCGATGATCAGCCATGATCTTATTGAATGGCGGAGCAGGCTCGAGGGGCCGTATGGCCGACTCCTGCTCCTAATTCTTATGTTCGTATGTTCTTAAAACTATTAGAAATGATAAAAACAATTGCTTTTCAAATGTTATTCCTGTCTAAGAGACACATACCACCCTGGGTCTATGATGACACAAGGTTTCAAGCTACAACATGACCTCCCTGCCCTGCAGCCTCTACCACTGAGACAGACAAGAACAGCAATGTCACAGGAAGGCCGTCGCCTCCAAGTCACACTCCATCCCGACTTTGACATCTATCACCGTTCCTTCATCGTCGCTGGGTAAATATCCTGGAATTCCCTACCCAACACCATTGTGGGAACATCTTCACCACTTGGACTGCAGCTGGGTCAAGATTTAGCCCACCACCATCTTCTCAGGGCAAAATCTTGGCCTTGCCACCACCGTGCATATCTCACATATTTTTTTAAATACAGTAAATTCAAGGTTTCCACCGATCTTGCACCAAAGGAAATTTTCGGCACCAATGTCTCAATTTTCAGGTGCAGAAACACTGATCGGTCTTTTCTCCTCATGGATGCAGAGATTCCTATCTCTGTAACCTCCTTCAGCCCTACAACCCTCCAAGATTTTGGCATTCCTCCAATTCTGACCACTTGCACATCCATGAGCAATCCACGATCGCTCCACCATTGGTGGCCGTGCCTACAGCTGCCTAGGCCCTAAGCTCTGGAATTCCCTCCCTAAACCTCGCCGCCTCGCTACCTTTCTCTCCTTTAAGTTGCTCCTTAAAACTGGCCTCTTTGACCAAGCTGTTGGACTCCTGTCCTAATATCTCCTTATGCGGTTTGGTGTCAAACTTTGTTTGATAACGCTCCTGTGAAGCACCTTGGGACATTTTACTACATTAGAGGCGCTGTATGAATACAAGCTCTTATTGCTGCTGATTGACCTGCTGTGTACTTCCATCATTTTCTGTTCTCAGTTCAGATTTGCTGCATTCACAGTTATTTTGTTTCTTTTCACACAGAATCACAGAAACCCCACAGTGCAGATAGAGGCCATTTCGGCCCATCGAGCCTGCACCGACACATATCCCACCCTATCCCCGTAACCCCACGTATTTAATCCCCCTAACACTAAGGGTCAATTTATCATAGCCAATCAACCTAACCCACACATCTTTGGACTGTGGGAGGAAACCCACGCAAACACGGGGAGAATGTGCAAACTCCACACAGACAGTCGCCCGAGGCCGGATTCGAACCCGGGTCCCTGGCGCTGTGAGGCAACAGTGCTAACCACTATGCCACCATGCTTTTCACCTCAACTGTTTTTTTTTGTCAACTGCGAGGGCTAACAATGGTCTACGATTGTCCAAAAGCAGCTGGGTTTCTCTGGGGCAGGAGAAGCAGTGGGACAGAGAAGAGAACAGAGTCTAATGAATGTTGGGTTGATGCAGTTGGAGCGAGGACAGCTCATTCTCAGACCTGTTTAGGTGGGAGACCGATGGTGCATGGCCTATTACCCGGCTACAGTGGGGCACCTTTCAACAACTTCTGTCAGCCAATTTCTTGCATTTAGTGCTAGTGTACCAAATCTGGAGCTATATTCACAAAAAGTATTTCTTTTGATTCTCCAAACAAAGGAACCTTGAAAGGAATTCCAACTAAACTCAATAAGAATGATCAAAGGATTGATCTAGAGAATGCTTTAAGGCTACAGATGGATTTCAAACTGTAAAAGTGGAAAGCACATAAACTTTTCTTCAACTTCCTTTTACATTTCTTTCAAAGCTGAGACAAACAGTAAATATCTCATACAGTTGGTGAGTCACATCTATTTGCCTCTCCAGTAAAGTGGCTCTTATTGCAGTATGTTACAGTTGGGCTCAGATACACCATCACACTGCATCTGATAGGATTCAATAGGGTAGATAGAGTGAAACTATTTCCTCTGGTGGGGGTGTCCAGAACAAGGGGGTATAACCTTAAAATTAGAGCCAGGCCGTTCAGAGGTGATGTCAGGAAGCACTTCTTCACACAAAGGGGAGTGGAAATCTGGAACTCTCTCCCCCAAAAAGCTGTTGAGGCTGGGGGGCAATTGAAAATTTCAAAACTGTGATTGATAGTTTTTTGTTGGGTAAGGGTATTAAGGGATATGGAACCAAGGCAGGTAGATGGAGTTAAGATGCAGATCAGCCATGACCTAAGTGAATGGCGGTACAGACTCGAGGGGCTGAATGGCCTCCTGCTGTTCCTATGTTCCCACACTCTCTCCAGAACTGACCTAGGACATATCCCTACTATGACAGAGGCTAATTTGTACCCCCCAATACTCCATAATAAAAGTCCACCCTCTACAGCCAATCAGCATGTAATCCAATAACAAGCCCTTTACCTTCGCTTCCCGCTCTGTGCTGAGTTAGTCGATTTCAGTGGCGAGGTCACTATGATTGACCTTTGGCCCTAGGGGGAGTGCAGCGAAACAGCCAGGACTCCTAGAACCTGCACAGAAGGCAGCTCACCACTGTAGTGTATGTAACCTGTACTACCTTAAGAGGATACCTTAAGGTGATGGACTACTTTTTGATGGCTCCTGTACATTGTAGTACCGGTGGTGACCACACCGGTATATAAACCCTGCGGAGCAAAGTGTACCTCAGTTCCGCCCTGACCCTCAATCACTAAAGACCTGTTTACTTACTTCTGTAGTCTGTGTCCTGTTATTTAGTATAACTGCATTTGTAAACACAGACTCAACAGTGGCGACAAGCCTGATCTTACCTAGCGGCAGTTTTGCATCCAAGGAAGCTTCGTCCTCAGAAACGGGCGTCGAAAAAGGGCATCCGCCCTCAACATCCTGCTGAGCACTGCATCGCACGGGAAGCCATCGGGAACCCGGGTTGGTTTTCTGGCCACGAAGTCCAACATCAGTGATCATCCCTTCTATGACAGCGGCGGGTAAGCCCGATCGAGCGGCACGGGGGGGGAAGTCGGCCGAGTTGTCAGTGGGAGAAGGGGAGGGAAAATGACGAAAAGGGCGGAGAACATGACCGCAGCCGGTGTCAGGGGCCGGACTGCAATCGGGGCAGAGACGCGCAGCAGCCAGAAAAGCGTTTATGGCCACAAGGACCGAGGAGCAGTGAGGCAACAAGAGTAGCAGCGCAAGGAAAATAAAGGACCGCTGGGAGGCGTGGACGGCAACAGCGCGGGAATCGCCATCTTGAGTCGGCGGGGGAAGAAGACAAGCGCGGGAAAAGCCGCCAAGCGCGGGAAAAGCCGCCATCTTAAATAAAAAATTAAAAAAGTCATCATATTAAATAATATCCGAAGGGAAAGGAGAAACTCAGCAAGGATGCCAAAAACGGGTAACATCACTGCTTTTGATAACGATGTGGAAGATTGGGCCACTTATGTGGAACGCATCGAAGTTTACTGTACAACGAATGAGGTACTGGATGATAAGAAAGCACTAACCCTATTAAACTCGATGGGTGCGAAGACGTATGGGTTATTAAGGAACCTTGTAACCCCAGACAAACTGGTAGGGAAGAGTTTCGCGGATATTGTTACTATCCTGCAAGAGCATTTAAA
The DNA here is from genome assembly GCF_052327205.1 of Somniosus microcephalus. Taxonomy (NCBI): domain Eukaryota; kingdom Metazoa; phylum Chordata; class Chondrichthyes; order Squaliformes; family Somniosidae; genus Somniosus; species Somniosus microcephalus. Next base: position 102,632,016 of record NC_140997.1, read on the forward strand.
CCCCATGCCGCTGCTGATAGTGGAACGATTTAAATTCTACAAAAGAATTCAACTTAAAGAAGAAAGCAACGCTGAATTCCTAACAGAACTGCGCAAGTTATCAAAGTACTGCCAGTTCGGAACAGGACTAGCAGACGCACTGAGAGATAAGTTTGTGTGTGGGCTCCTAAGGGAAGGAACCCAGAAGCGACTGCTAGAGGAAAAGGATCTTACGCTGGACAAAGCTTTCAGCATTGCAGCATCCCATGAGGCAGCAGCACGGGGCGCTGCAGAGATACAGCAAAGGCCACTGGAATTCAGCACCAATGAAATGGCATTGGGCGCAGTAAAGTGCTATCGTTGCGGAAGGACAACGCATGACCAGAACCAGTGCTGGTTCAAAGACAAAGAATGCAGGCAATGTGGCAAACTTGGTCACATAGCGAGAGTATGCTGGTCAGGAAAGAAGACCAGCAGCAAAAAGTCACCGCAGGAGAAGTACAAAAAAGTACACAAGGTGACAGAGAACAGTTCGGATGAACAGAAGACGGATTCAGACTCCAGCAGTAAGGAACTGGGTTGTCTGAAAATACATAATGTGGGTAACACAGCAGACCACCAAACTATCTGGGTCATGCTCCGGATAGCAGGAGTCCAAGTGAAGATGGAATTGGACACAGGGTCGGCATTAACGGTCATGAATAAGCAAGATTACAAAAGGTTATTCTCGCACATTCCCCTGAGGGATACGGAGATTGTATTGAAAACATACACGGGGCAAATAGTATACCCCAAAAGAAAGATAAAAGTAAATGTGGTCTACAATGGTAAAGAAAGTCAGAAAATGGACTTGTATGTGTTACCTGATGGAGGTCCGCCACTACTGGGACGGGAATGGATCCGGAGAATAAATGTGGACTGGCATTCCATACAAGCACTGACTGTGGATGCCTGTAAGGAGGATGACATCAAACCTAAACGACTGTCCAAAATCTTCGACGATGCTAAGGAGGTGTTCCAACAGGGACTTGGAACACTGAAAGGAATTACGGCAACCATCAAGGTTGAAGAACATGCAAACCCAAAATTTTTCAAAGCCTTATGCGATACGGCCTGCTGTGGAAGCAGAGCTGGAAGGGCTAGAACGTTCAGGGGTGCTGTCCAAGGTGGACTGGAGCGAATGGGCTACACCCATTGTTCCTGTCATGAAGCGTTCGTTGAGCAACAAGCCGGGGGAACCTGGGAAGGTTCGCATCTGTGGCGATTTCAAGATCACTGTTAATCCAGTTCTTCACACGGTGCAATATCCGCTTCCGCGGATTGAAGATATCTTCGCTTCGCTGTCTGGCGGGAAACACTTCACCAAGATAGACCTGGCGCAGGCGTACCTACAGATGGAAGTTGATGAAGCGTCACGTCAGTATCTCACGATCAACACACATAAGGGCTTGTATCGGTATAATAGGCTGGTTTTTGGAGTGGCATTGGCTCCAGCGATTTGGCAAAGGGCCATGGAGCAGGTATTGCAGGGAATCCCAGGCACACAATGCTACCTGGATGATATCCTGATTACAGGAGATAACGATAAGGATCACCTCGCGAATTTGGAGCAGGTGCTCATCAGATTGAAAGAATATGGGCTAAGAGCTAATCGCCAGAAATACGAGTTCTTTCAAAAGCGAATCTCGTACTGCGGCCACGTCATTGACCAGGAGGGGCTCCATAAGTCACCTGACAAAATCGAAGCTGTTGTCAAAGCTCCAGCACCGGAAAATGTATCCCAGTTGAGGTCGTTCCTCGGGTTGGTTAACTATTACCACAAGTTTCTTCCAAATTTATCCACGGTGTTACACCCGCTAAACACTCTTTTGCAAATGGGAATACCATGGAAGTGGAGCGATGATTGTAAGCGGGCTTTTCAAAAGAGCAAGGCACTGATCACCTCTAATGAAGTGTTGGCTCACTTTAACCCAACGCTGCCTATTCGCTTAGCTTGTGATGCTTCTCCATATGGTATCGGGGCAGTGCTCTCAAATAAGTTTCCAGATGGCTCAGAAAGGCCAGTCGCTTTCGCATCCAGATCATTGACCTCCGCTGAGCACAACTATGCTCAGATAGATAGGGAGGCTCTCAGCCTCGTGTGGGGAGTTAAGAAATTTAACCATTACCTGCAAGGCCAAAAGTTTACGCTGCTGACAGATCACCAGCCGTTGGTTTCCATTTTCAACCCTAAGAAGGGTGTTCCGGTAATGACGGCGCAGAGGCTTCAGAGATGGTCCCTTTTTCTAGGGGCACATCAATATGATATTGAATTCAAAGGTACAAAGCAACATGGTAATGCTGATGGGCTGTCGCACCTGCCAGTACCTACAGCGGAAGAGGCACCGGCAGTTGACCCTGTCGAGATATTTCACTCGACCATCATCGAGTGCTTACTGTAGTGTATGTAACCGTTCCACCTTTAAGAGAACTATTTTAAGGGTTGCACTACTTTATCTTGGCTGCTGTATACTGTAATACCGGTGGTGACCACACCGGTATATAAGTGCTGTGTAATGATTAATTGGGCAGTTCCGCCCTGACCTTCGACTAGTAAAGACCTGTTAAAAGTTACTCTTGTGGTCTGTGTAGTAATTCTCATTATAACACACAGACTTAACAGTGGCGGCGAGTACGATCTTACCCTGTGGCAGAGATACATCCAAGGCAGTTGACGGGCGTTGAGAGGAGGCATCCGCCCTCATCATCCTGCTGAGAAAAGACTCGGGTCTGCAGAGCAAAGGAAGAATTCTGACATGAAGCCTTCCATCAGCAACAGGCAGTGATCATCCCTTCTATCACGGTGGTGGGTAAGCCGATCAGCGACGAGCAGCAAGTCGGCCACGTTGGCTGTGAAGTAGGGGAGGGAAAAACGGAGGATATAAGGGCGGAGAACTCGACCACGGCCGGGGAAAAGAGCCGGACAGAAGTCGGGGCCAGAGGCGCTGAGACTGGGGCAGCGTAAGGCACGGGAGCCGCGGTGAATGCAAACACAGCCGGTGTAAAAGACCGGGCTGCAAGCGGGCTGGGAGATGCAACAGCGTCGAGAGAGAGCTCGACCGCGACCGGTGAAAAAGGCTGGGCAGCTACCGAGGCCGCGAGGCGCAGCGACCAGGATGATCGTAAGGCGCGGGAGAAAATTTTTTAAAAAAACGCGGAGAACTCAGCCGCAGCCGGGGGGGAAAGGACCGGACTGCAAGAGGGGCTGGGAGGCACGATTGTAAGGCGCGGGAGAAAATTTTAAAAAAACGCGGAGAACTCAGCCACAGCCGGAGGAAAGGACCGGACTGCAGGAGGGGCTGGGAGGCACGATTTGAAAACCGCTGGGGAGGGCGAACGCAGCAATACGGCAATCACCATTACAGCCAGCGGGGGAGAAAGGCAAACATGGGAAGCCGCCATTTTCGTAGGCGGGGGAAGAAGACAAGCGCGGGAAACCGACATTCTAAAAAAAAAAAAAAAATTTCTTTTTGTTTCTCAAGAAGGTTGTGAAGATGCCTAAGCATGGTAACATCAACGATTTCGATCCCGATGTTGAAGATTGGGCCACGTATGTAGAACGCATAGAAATATACTGTAAGGCAAATAAAATATCAGATGAAGTTAAAGCACTAACCTTACTAAACTCAATGGGTGCGAAGACATACGGGTTATTGAAGCATCTTCTATCACCAGCTAAACCGTCGGATCAGACTTTCGCTAAAATTGTTGCTGTCCTAAAAAATCATTTGAACCCCACACCGCTGATGTTAGCGGAACGATTTAAATTTTATGCGAGAACGCAACTGAAAGAGGAAAGCAACGCGGTGTATTTAATTGAACTGCGTAAGCTAGCGAAATACTGCCAGTTTGGGGAAAGCCTGACAGAGGCACTGAGAGACAAATTCGTGTGTGGATTGTCGAAAGAAGGAACACAAAAGCGGCTGCTTGAAGAGAATGAGCTTACATTTGATAAGGCTGTCTCTATTGCAGCATCGCACGAAGCCGCAGCGAGAGGCACTGCGGAAATGCAGCTGAAGGCAGCGGTACTCAGCGTAGATCAAATGGCTTCGGGTAAAACGAAATGTTATCGTTGTGGGAAGACAACACACGATCAGAACCAATGCTGGTTTAAAAACCAGGAATGTAGAAAATGTGGCAAGCTTGGTCACATAGCTAAATTATGCCGGTCAGGAAAGAAGACCAGCAACAAAAAGTCACCGCAGGAAAAATGCAGAAAGGTACATAAGGTGGCTGAGAAGCGTTCGGATGAACAGAATTCGGATTCAGACTCCAACAGCAAGGAACTGGGTCGTCTGAGAATTCACAATGTGAGTAAGGAAGCTGACCGACAAACTATCTGGGTCACACTGCAGATAGCAGGAGTCCAAATGAAGATGGAATTGGACACCGGATCGGCGTTGACGGTCATGAATAAGCAAGATTACAAAAGGTTATTCAAACATATTCCCCTACGGGATACGGAGATAGTATTGCAGACATACACGGGGCAAAAAGTATACCCCATCGGAAAGATAAACGTCAAGGTGGTACACAAGGGCAAAGAACACCAAGGAATGGACTTATATGTACTACCTGAGGGAGGTCCACCACTTCTGGGACGGGAGTGGATCAGGAAAATAAATATGGACTGGCACTCCCTAAACGCAATAACGGTAGATTCCGGAAAAAAAGATGTCAAACCTGAACGATTGTCCAGAATATTGGATGAGGCTAAAGAGGTGTTCCAACAGGGACTGGGAACACTGAGAGGAATTAAGGCAAAAATCAAGATTGCAGAACATGCAAACCCAAAATTTTTCAAAGCCAGACCGGTACCTTATGCGATACGACCTGCTGTGGAAGCTGAGCTGGAAGGGCTAGAACGTTCAGGAGTACTGTCTAAGGTGGACTGGAGTGAGTGGGCCACACACATTGTTCCCGTCATGAAGCGTTCATCGAGTAACAAGCCAGGGGAACCGGGGGAGGTCCGCATCTTTGGAGACTTCAAGATCACAGTTAATCCGGTGCTTCACACGGTGCAATATCCGCTTCCGCGGATTGAGGATATCTTTGCTTCATTGTCTGGCGGGAAACGCTTCACCAAGATAGACCTGGCGCAAGCGTACTTACAGATGGAAGTTGAGGAAGAGTCGCGCCAGTATCTCACAATCAACACGCACAGAGGCTTGTATCGATATAATAGACTGGTTTTTGGAGTGGCTTCGGCTCCAGCAATTTGGCAGAGGGCCATGGAGCAGGTATTACAGGGAATTCCACGCACTCAATGTTACTTGGACGATATCCTGATTACAGGAGATGACGATGAGGAACACCTTGCAAATTTGAAACTGGTGCTCACCAGGTTGAAGGAATATGGCCTTCGAGTTAATCGCCAGAAATGTGAGTTCTTTCAGAAACGGATCTCGTACTGTGGTCATGTCATTGACCAGGAGGGGCTGCACAAGTCACCTGACAAGATCGAAGCTGTTGTGAAGGCTCCCGCTCTGGAAAATGTATCCCAGTTGAGGTCGTTCCTAGGGTTGATTAACTATTACCATAAGTTTCTGCCAAATCTATCCACGGTGCTGCACCCGCTGAATGCTCTTTTGCAGAAAGAAGTACCATGGAAGTGGAGCGAGGACTGTACGAAGGCCTTTCGCAAAAGCAAGGCATTGATCACCTCAGAGGAAGTGTTGGCTCACTTCAACCCAACGCTACCTATTCGTTTAGCTTGTGATGCTTCTCCTTATGGTATTGGAGCAGTACTCTCACACAAGTTGCCAAATGGCTCGGAAAGGCCAGTCGCATTTGCATCCAGATCATTGACCTCCGCTGAGCGTAACTATGCTCAGATAGATAGGGAGGCTCTCAGCCTGGTGTGGGGAGTAAAGAAGTTTAATCATTACCTGCAGGGCCAGAAGTTTACACTGCTGACAGACCACCAGCCGTTGGTATCCATATTCAACCCTAAAAAGGGCGTTTCCATTATGACAGCGCAAAGGCTACAGAGGTGGACCCTTTTCCTAGGGGCACACCAATATGACATAGAATACAAAGGATCAAAACAGCATGGGAATGCTGACGGTTTATCGCGCCTACCGTTGCCAACGGTAGAAGAGGCGCCTACAGTGGACCCAGTGGAGATGTTCCACTCAACCATAGTGGAATGTCTACCAGTAACAAATTCTACGATCGAAAAGGAAACAAGAAATGACCCGACTCTCTCACGAGTCTACGATTTAACAGTGAAGGGATGGCCAGCACATGGTGAACCACTGTTGCCAGCATTCTCGCAAAGAAGAGAACAGCTGTCAGTGTGCCGAGGAACTTTGATGTGTGGATCCAGAGTGGTGATTCCACCCAAACTCCAGCATAAAGTGCTAAAGGAGCTTCACGAGGGGCATCTGGGTGGAGTGAAAATGAAGAACCTAGCCAGAGCGTTTGTGTGGTGGCCAGGTATCGATGGAGACATCGAAGAAATGACCAAGAGCTGTCTAGGGTGCCAGAAGGTCCAAAACGCCCCACCACAAGCTCCTCTACATCCATGGGAGTGGCCCTCATCTCCATGGCAAAGGGTACATATCGACTTTGCTGGTCCATTTATGGACTCAATGTTCTTAATCGCGGTGGATGCACACTCCAAGTGGCCGGAGGTAATAAAGATGTCCTCCACCACCACGGAAAAAACCATCACAGTATTAAGGACTATATTTGCCAGGAATGGGCTGCCGGAACAGATCTGTTCTGATAATGGACCGCAATTTGTGTCCGAAGAATTCAGGAAGTTCTTAAAAAACAATGGGGTTAAGCACTACACGTCCGCCCCATACCATCCCGCCACCAATGGATTAGCTGAAAGGTTTCTCCAGACCTTCAAGAAGGCCATAAAGGCCATGGGTAAGGAAGACATAAATCTACAACATAAGGTAGATAACTTCTTGTTGGCGTACAGGAATGCAACACATGCGGTTACAAACCAAACTCCCGCCATGATGTTTTTCAATAGAAGACTAAGATGCCGGCTGGATTTGATCAAGCCAAACATCAGAAGGGACGTAGAGAACCGGCAATTTCAAGGCATGAATGAAAGGCCAACTAGAACCTTCCAGATAGGTCAACAAGTTTTGGCCCGGGACTACCGTACCGAGAAATGGCAGCCTGGAACTATTTGCACACGACTAGGACCGCTGATGTATACCGTGGACATTGGTGAAAGCATAATAAGGCGCCATGTTGACCAGATCATAGAGTCATCCAAAAAGGGACAACCTACTCCACAACTCTATACGCCTAATGATGAAGCAGAGATACCCATAGGATCTACCTCCGATCCGGTGATACTGGAATCAGATGAACCCGACACTGGCATTCAAGCCGAATCGACCTTGCCAAAAGAACCTGCTACACCACCGAAAACTACTACACCACCGAGGCGTTATCCGGACCGAGTCAGGAAGCCTCCAGAGAGACTGAATCTGTGAACTGTTTTTACATGAAGTTGTGTATATATGTTATGATGTTATGTTTAATGGGGGATATATATACTGTTAAACTAAAAAGGGAGGATTGTAGTGTATGTAACCGTTCCACCTTTAAGAGAACTATTTTAAGGGTTGCACTACTTTATATTGGCTGCTGTATACTGTAATACCGGTGGTGACCACACCGGTATATAAGTACTGTGTAATGATTTATTGGGCAGTTCCGCCCTGACCTTCGACTAGTAAAGACCTGTTAAAAGTTACTCTTGTGGTCTGTGTAGTAATTCTCATTATAACACACAGACTTAACACTTACCAGTCACCAATGCGGGTATTGAGAGAGAGACCCGAAATGACCCTACACTGTCTCGGGTCTACGACTTGACAGTGAAGGGATGGCCAGCACATGGCGAACCACTGTTACCAGCATTCTCAGCCAGACGAGAACAGCTGTCCGTATGTCAAGGAACATTGATGTATGGAACAAGGGTGATTATTCCTCCTAAATTAAGGGAGAGAGTTCTAAAAGAATTGCACGAAGGTCATCTGGGGGGAGTCAAGATGATAAGCCTTGCTAGGGCTTATGTGTGGTGGCCAGGTATCGACAAACAAATAGAGGATCTGACTAAAAGCTGCTCAGGGTGCCAAAAAGTTCAGAACGCACTCCAATTGCACCGCTGCATCCATGGGAATGGCCTTCAGCCCCATGGCAATGTGTGCATATCGACTTTGCAGGTCCATTCATGGATTCCATGTTTTTGATAGCAGTAGACGCACATTCTAAATGGCCAGAAGTGATTAAGATGTCGACCACTACCTCTGAGAAGACGATTGCAGTTCTAAGAACCATATTTGCAAGGAATGGATTGCCGGAGCAAATATGTTCAGACAACGGACCACAGTTCATGTCAGAAGAATTCCAGAAATTCATGAAAAAGAATGGGGTGAAACACTATACGTCTGCCCCATATCATCCGGCTACAAATGGGTTGGCCGAGAGATTTGTACAAACGTTCAAAAAGGCGATAAAGGCCATGAGTGAAGATCATATTCCACTACAACACAAGGTGGACAATTTCCTAATGGCGTATCGAAACGCCACGCACGCAGTGACAAATCAAAGCCCTGCCATAATGTTCTATAACAGAAGGTTGCGGTCCCGGTTGGATTTGTTAAAACCCAATGTGCGACGGGAAGTCGAAAACAAGCAATTCCAGCATGTAAATAAAAAGGCCACTCGTAGTTTTTAAATAGGACAACCAGTGTTGGCCAGGGACTATAGGGATGATAAATGGCAACCTGGGACAATTCGTGCACGACAAGGACCCTTGATGTACATGGTAGACATTGGAGAGAACGTAATACGACGTCATGCTGACCAACTTGTGGAATCGAGAACAAGGGTCGACCTCATGTCTACGGCAGAGACACCAGTTGAAGAACTTATTGAGCCTGTAGCATCTACCTCAGACTCGAACGTATTGGATGATGTTAAATCCATAGGAGATCAAGTGGATGAGTCACCCCAGCAACGGGAACCAGAGATGCCTGAAAGGCGTTATCCGGGCCGGATCAGGAGGCCTCCTCAGAGACTGAATCTTTGAACAGTACTTGTGTGTAAATTGTATATATGTTATCCATGTAGTGTATTAATTTGGGGTGTCCACTGTTAAGCTAAAAGGGGATGAATTGTAGTGTATGTAACCTGTACTACCTTAAGAGGATACCTTAAGGTGATGGGCTACTTTTTGATGGCTCCTGTACATTGTAGTACCGGTGGTGACCACACTGGTATATAAACCCTGCGGAGCAAAGTGTACCTCAGTTCCGTCCTGACCCTCAATCACTAAAGACCTGTTTACTTACTTCTGTAGTCTGTGTCCTGTTATTCAGTATAACTGCATTTGTAAACACAGACTCAACAACCACCACCTTCTCAGGGCAACTAGGAGTGGGCAATAAATGCCGGCCTTGCCAGCGACACCCACATTCCGAGGATGAATTATTATCTTTGTTTAAAATGCTGGAATTACACAGTAGGTCCACCAGCACTGGCAAAGAGAAAATACAGGTTTGTGTTTGGAGGGTAGATGCTTCTTCAGCCTTCTCCCCAAGAGTCTAAATCCAAAATGTTAATCTGTATCTTCTCTTCACAACTGCTGATGGACCTTCTGTGTATTTCTGTCATTTCCTGTCTTTTTTTAATTGAGGCAATGATACGCAATTCTGATGTGATCATTAGGTTGCAGCATCATGCTTCATTCACCTCATTCTAACTACAACTGGGAAACGGGAGGTCATCACAACTTGACAAGCTGAGAATTTTTAAAATATTACCTGTTCATCTTGGGAAAAGCCAGCAAAACAATGGAAAATAGTTAAAAATATGACTCACTTCAGTGACCGATTGCCACGCTGGCAATTTACCACCAAGTCCTGGGGTTTGACTCCATCCTTAACTGATGGCATTAAACTCACCTTTCTGATACCTGGAAGAGTCCCAAGGAATAAGATAATAGCAAAATACTATACAACCTTGTTCATCTTCCTTGCTTTCAGTTTCCCTTCTCGTGTTTGATCAAGACCTGAAACGTTAACCCTGTTTCTCTCTCCACAGATGCTGCCTGGCCAGCTGAGTATTTCCAGCATTTTCTGTTGTTATTACCCAAGGAATAAGAATTTGGGCCGCCTCAACTCAGATCTTGATGCGCACAGGCCCCACACTGCTTGGAACTTACCATAATTCAGTCTTAAATGAGAAACTAAATGGTGTAGGAAATGGGAATAATTTGCATCAGCGCAGCAGGAGATAGTCTTCTGATGGTGGAAGGAAGGCATATTTCCGGAACAGAGTACAGAGAAATGATACAATATGTTTGACCCATTGTACGTTTTATTATATTCATTCTCGGGATGTGGGCATCGCTGGCAAGGCCAGCATTTATTACCCATCCCTAATTGCCCTTGAGAAGGTGGTGGTGAGCCGCCTTCTTGAACCGCTGCAGTCCGTGTGGTGAAGGTGCTCCCACAGTGCTGTTAGGGAGGGAGTTCCAGGATTGTGACCCAGTGACGATGAAGGAACAGCAATATATTTCCAAATCAGGATGGTGTGTGACTCGGAGGGGAACTTGGAGGTGGTGGTGTTCCCATGCGCCTGCTGCCCTTGTCCTTCTAGATGGAAGAGGTCGCGGGTTTAGGAGGTGCTGCCGAAGAAGCCTTGGCGAGTTGCTGCAGTGCATCTTGTAGAAATCTAATCTGGGCGAGCTCAATGCAGACACTGGGTGCGGAAATGGAGATGCATTTTATTTCCAAATAATAACATCTCTAGCTTTGATAAACACAGAACTCTCTTTCACCCCTGCTCATCCCCACTCTCCTCCCTGTACACACACTGCAAGCAAAAATAACAGTCCTGTCGTTAAATCATAGCAGGGACAGGTAAAGTTGAACTCCTTATACTCTGTCTCAACAAGTCTTAACTCCAGCCTCAAAAGAACAATCCCTAACACAGGAGTATAATTCTTTTTACTGGCCCACACTAGCCATCTTTATGGTCTTTCGAACTAAATATTAATATTTTCTGGGGGTTTAGTTTGGTCCTGTGTCGCTCTGGTTAATACACTACAGTCATGTGAAAATCCTGTGCGTGCTGCTTTAACTCAGTCAAGTAACCAGTTTAAAACTTGGCCGGTACTCTACCGAAAGAAATGAAACACCTTGCTGTCAATGCAGGGGTGGGATTGTGCTGCAGGGCCACACCCTATCGGAGCTGGATTGACATCGCCTCAAACTCATTCCGGCTGTCAGTGAGCAAAGGCTTTCATCCCGTGGGTCTGAGCCAGGCTCAAAGCCAAGACACAGAGCTGACAAGGCGGTGCACTAACTAGGGGGGCGTTTGACTTGCCCTGGTTATGCATGGCTTGCCGTGTTTGTGCGCAACTCCTTTGTGTGCCATATTAATGGAGTCATCAATGGGGGGGGCGGCGGGGCAATGCATCAGCATTCTCCTTGCACACCCTGTGAGTAATTGGTTTGTCGATGAAGTCAGCAGAACTGAATCGGAATGTCTTCAGATTCCGGTCAATGGGCTAATAATGATGGCAGCTCTTCCAGCCAAACAGGTGGTTTTCAGAGCACGGCCTCATCGCTGCAAACCCTACGACTTAATGTTGAGGGTCTGTCAGCAGCGAAGTGTTCAATCAATCATCTCACTAACTGGTGACCCTTACACGCTTTGCATGCTGGGGATGACAATGCTCCAAGGTGGCGGGAATTATAGTGTCCGATTCCGCGAAATAAATGAGCCATTAAGCGATTGAGGAACAACCAGTTAGTGAATGAGAACGTGTGAAGCAGTGCACTACTAAAGGAATTTAACCCCCCCCCCCACCAACCCACAACCTAGTTTCCCCGCACAGTGCAAGTAAATCAAAGGCTAAAAGGCAGACACGCAAAACCGCCACAAAGAGAGGATCAAGCCACCCACCAAAGTGCCACGAGGAAACGGAACACTTGCATAGTTTACACGCAAGCAGTTGGAAGAAAGTGAAACAGCTGAGCATCAGGTTTAACTGTTGGCCCTTGGTGAAGGGAAATCAAAAGCAGAGCTTGCAAAGGGCACAAGCCATGGGGTTTGGGGGCAGTGAACAAATCCTCGGGAGTAATGTCAGGATATCTTAATACTTCAAAGCATGGCAGCAGAAGGAAAAAAAGGTGAGAATTTTTTTTAAAAACTCAACGATAGGTTTCTATTTCACCCAGTATTTCACCCAGTATAAAACAATTGTTGAAAGCAGCTCCTTCTTACGCTATCTCAAGTGTCCACTTTTCAACGGATCCCAATTTTGCTGTTGTCTATTTACACCATTTACTTTGTTACAGAGTCACGTTCACATGCACGCTGCCATCTCACTTCAGGTGAACTATGTATAAAGAGTCATGGCAGAAAAAACAAGAGGCCATTAAGGTTGCTACTTGTGGAGTGATGCTTCGTGACTGAAGAGCCTGCAATGCTTGTGGGAAAGTCATATTTGCACACAGGAAAAGTAACCGTATACAGGTTACGCAATAGAATTTGGCCCATCGTGTCTGTGCCGGCTCTTTGAAAGACCTCTCCAATTAGTTCCACTCCCCTGCTCTTTCTCCATCGCCCTGCTAATTTTTCCCCTTCAAGTATTTATTCAATTCCCTTTTGAAAGCTACTATTGAATCTGCTTCCACCGCCCTTTCAGGCAGCGCATTCCAAATCACAACAACTCGCTGCATTTAAAAAAAATTCTCCTCATACCGTCTTCAAGGCGTGGCATTGTCACACTTGATCTCATTTTATGCTTTATACACTTTTTCACCTATTGGTTAATATAAATGAGGAGAGGTTTAGGGAGATTATTAGAGCTTGGGGCATAGAAGGCTGAAGGCACAGCCGCCAATGATGGAGCGCTGAAAATCGGAGGTGCGCAAGTAGCCAGAATCGGAGCCGTGCAGAGATCTCGGAGGGTTACAGGGAGAGGTGAGACCACAGAGGGATTTGTACACGAGGATGAGAATTTGACGCGTTGTTGGACCAAAAGCCAATGTAGGCCAACAAGCACAGGGGTGATGAGTGAACGGGACTTGGTGCGATAACATCCAAGTTTAACTAACCCACACAAAAATGCAGAGCCAGACATGATATAAATAGAATATTGCACATGCAGCCCCTGAGGGTAGTTTTTGCACTAGTGAAGGGGTTTGACGAATCCAATTGATTTTGCAGGATCTCACTCGCCAAGTGATCATAATATCGAACAGTTTTATAAACAGCATGCTCTTCACAGCTTTGTGGTAAGGTTTTTACAACATAATAAAATACTTTCCTTTTGGTAAAACACCCTTCGATATCTATTTAACCTATAACCTTCTCATCCAAATACAAAGAGGAACCATGCCCAATCCCACCGGTTGAGTTTAGTGGCCATCAACCCTGAAATAGACGGGAATTTACTTGAACTTTTCCTGAAACACTGAACAAAGAATGTTTAGTGATACCAGGGGAAACAGCAAAGACCCCTTCTATGAACATGTAACAGTGCACCTAGTGATACGTTGAATCAAAATAATATTCAGACACCTGATTCCATTTTAGAACGTTTTTTTTAAAGAAGTTTGATAAGTTTCCCTTGCATTAAGAGTGAATCTAAAGGGTCAAACAATAACTGACTTATCAGGGGGAGCAATACTGGTAAAGAAATTCTAAACACAGGCACCCCATACAAAGAGCAGAGAGCCTACAGCCTGATCCAACTGTCAACATGCAAATATTTACTGGCTGGCGTTTGTTCACTATGGAGAATTTTCCAGAAACTTCTACCAGTTACCCACTTTAACATTTCTTTGCATCGAGGGAGGCTGTTATTCGCTGCAAGCCTTTTTCTAAAATCGCTGTTGGAAAGAGAAGCCTGGAAATTTGTCTAGTGATACAGTTCAATTCCACTCAGTGCCTGTAACCCAACACAACGGAATATGGTTAGAACGGCCATTCTACATTGACCCAGTGCAAAGCTGGCACAGGTAGCAGTACGCCTTTAAAACGGAGAGGGTTAAAGGAGCAGGCGAATGAGCAACTCTGTAGAAGACAGCAGGTTCACGTCTGTCATCAATTCTGTATTTTCAGGAGAGTTTAAGAAGCTGACAGTTCAGGCCATCACCTGCTTTGAGCAGGAACTAATGTAATTAATATACCTTACTTCAAAGGGCGCCTGGAGAATTAATATTCACCTGTCTGCTCTTGTCATTAGCTCCCATAGTGATAACATGACTCCTGATTGTCCATCTTAGTTCTGACTTTGTCAAGGAAAAGAGGGTTTTACCAGTGCTGAGGTAAAGGTTTGCGGAAAGGAAGACAAGAACACTGCTATCAAACTGCAAAGAGAGAATGACAGGGGTAAAGCACCTACCTCCCAACTAATGCTCCCCGAGCTTTGCTTTGAAGAAGCTGTTTCTTCAGTAGTCTTCAATGTCAGCAAAATACTACACAAAAGCCATACACCGAGTGTCTCTGCCTCTAAACTGAGGTTGATTAAACATTCAGCTGAAGGAAGCCTATACTTTGTCATGCCAGTGTTGCCCAAGAATTAATGTATCAGTCAATTCAATAGTGATTGAAATAAACCTCAGATCTAATCTCAAAGAAGAGAAAAGTTGCACCAGGCAAGTGTGAGCATATATTGCCGAGCTTTTATCTGGCAGGCCTCGCTGCAGTCCTGATAAACAACGTGCATTAACTGTTTGCCTGCTAACAATTCTGACAATCCACTTGAAAGAACAGGTAGGAATTTATGTGCTGTTATAACTTCTTTGGTGTTCTTTGATTACTGATTGTAACTCGAAACAAGTGGTACTGAAAGAAGAACATTTGTTAACTCCATCCTAATTTCCTCAGTTGGAATATAATACTGAATGGCAGGAGATAGTTGGAGATAGGGCTAGAAGTACATTCATCATGAAACAAGGAGTCCTTACAATGATCACACAAAACTTAGATGGAGTCATGTGATAGAGTGATTTTATCTTTTGGTCAGCTTTTTTGCTCATCAAGGTGAGGGATGCTCAGCATCAAAGAACTGAACACTTTCTCCATGTTGGCTACCCAGTTTTAACTCTGAGAAAAGAAAGACTTGCATTTCTATAGCACCTTTCTTGATCTCAGGACGTCCCAAAGCGCTTTGCAGCCAGTGAAGTACTTTTGAAGTGTAGTCACTGTTGTAATGTAGGAAACGCAGCACAGCAAGCTCTCACATACAGCAATGTGATAATGACCAAATCATCTGGGTTTTAAAAAAATATAAAGTAGTGTTGATTAAGGGATAAATATTGGCCAGGACACCAGGGAGAACTCCCTTGCTCTTCTCCAAATAGTGCCATGGGATCTTTTACGTCCACCAGAGAGGTTTAAAGTCTCATCCAAAAGACGGCACCTCTAACAGTGCAGCACTCCCTCAGTACTGCACTGGAGTGTCAGCCTAGATTTTGTGCTCAAGTCTCTGGAGTGGGACCTGAACCCACAACCTTTTGACTCAGAGGCAAGTGTGCTGCCCACTGAGCCACGGCCGACAGGTCAACTGTATCAGAGTTGATGCAGAATTAAGTTCTCTACTCAGTCCCAATGACGTATCTTAACCCCAGTCTCAGAAAAGCATCTACTGAACAAAACGGAGCACAAAGGAAAATCAGATCACCAGGAGCAGAAGGAGAAAAGTTAACCCAAGAACATCATTTTTCTTTACACACGCTGTTTGGTGCTGCATTAATCCCCATTTCCATTGCCAATTAGCCTGGAATAAAACAGATCATACAACAATGGGACAATCACTCCTCATAGATTCCTGTTTTCTCCCCACATTGTAAGATTTGCTGGTGGTAATCTCTCATACTCAAAGGCACGGTGGCATAGTGGTTAGCACTAGTGCCTCACAGCACCAGGGACCCGGGTTCAAATCTGGCCTCGGGCGACTGTCTATGTAGAGTTTGCACATTTTCCCTGTGTCTGCGTGGGTTTGCTCCGGTTTCCTCCCACAGTCCAAAGATGTGCAGGTTAGGTTGATTTGGCTATGATAAATTGACCCTTAGTGTTAGGGGATTAAATACGGGGATATGTGTCGGTGCAGGCTCGATGGGCCGAAATGGCCTCTATCTGCACTGTAGATTCTGTGATAACAACCATTGTTGGAAAGAGCATCAATTTTGATGAGTGTACTGATGACTAAGGAGGCCAATACAAGAAGCAAGCTCTCCTGCATGTTTCATCGACCCAAACAGCCCATCCCCTGATCGTGTTTCTGGAGTTGCCATTTCTTCTTCAGGAAATGTATGCACTCGTACTGTGCCAGCTGACACCCCCATAGATCATTGGTCATCAGCTGACACTGATATTACATAGCTTCCGGTTATGCTGGAGCATATCCTTGTATCTCTTTAGCTGCCCACCCCTGCTGCCTCTTGCCCTGTGCCAACTCAATGTTACAGGACCCCCTTTTTGGCAAAGAGCTACATGATATGGCACCGTTTTATTATTTAGTAAGGGCAAAAGTGGAAGTACAGATACAAACCAAGGAAATTGTGTTCCAAGTCTGCACTCAATCAACGGAGCTATCTAACACAGAGTGTGAA
This sequence comes from Somniosus microcephalus, assembly GCF_052327205.1. Classification (NCBI taxonomy): domain Eukaryota; kingdom Metazoa; phylum Chordata; class Chondrichthyes; order Squaliformes; family Somniosidae; genus Somniosus; species Somniosus microcephalus. The sequence goes on from NC_140997.1 coordinate 102,648,644, forward strand.
GTGGCGGTCCAATGGAATCAAGCCCAGACTGAAGGAAGCAATGAGATTTGCTCAAATCCCTGATGCACACTCGATTACACCATTCTCTATCTCGCCAATATGACTCCATCCAGGAGTAGCGGGCTTACCCCAATCTATTCATCAGACACCATAGAGTAGTGTTGGATGTTTGCACATTGTAGTGAGAAATGAGGTGATTCAGGAGCCACAGTGAGGAAGATAATTGGAGAGCAGCAGCAGCAGACTGAGGCTCGCTAATCGAAGCTCCCATTTCACCTGACATCCAGTCAGACCCAACATCGAGCACTTGTTTAGGTGTGATCTACAGGCTCTTCCCCATTAGAAGAGCTTACCTAGGGTGATGACATGTAACACACAGAACAGCACTATTAGGTCGCAGTACTGTGGCAACAAAGAGCTGACTTGTACTCGTTTTCTCCCGCCCAATTAATACTTTTAATACATGTAATTCACTAGACATTAATCCGGAAAGTAATTTTACTCATTAATTTGGGCATATCTACAATTTAATTTCTGCAGCTACAAGAAATGACAACTCACATTCCACAAGGCTCCCTTTGCAAACCTAATATTCAAAGTTTTATAACGAGGTGCACATTCTAGTTAGTATCCATAATGTAATATAAAATATCCTACGCCAACATCAAATGAGGCGTTAAACTGATGCCCCGTCTGCCCTTTCAGGTAGGCGTAAAAGATCTCACAGCACTATTCAAAGAAGAGTTGGGGAGTTCTCCTGGCCAATATTTATCCCTCAACCAACACCCAAAACAGGTGATCTGGTCATTATCTCATTGCTCTTTGTGGGAGCTTGCTGTGCACAAATTGGCTGCTGCATTTCCTATGTTACAATAGTGACTACACTTCAAAAAGTACTTCATTGACTGTAAAATGCTGTGATGTCCTACGGTCATGAAAGGCGCTGTAGAAATGCAAGTTCTCTCTCTTAACTCGATCTATCAAGGCGGGTAGATGGAGTTAAGATACAGGTCAGTCATAATCTCACTGAACGGTGGAACAGGCTCGAGGGGCTGAATAGCTTCCTCCTGTTCCTATGTTCCTTTCTTTCTATAACTCATTATTTCCCAGGATCATAAAATTCAAACTTTTTAACCTCTCCCTATTAAGATACAAGCTTGGCATTACTCAACTCCCTGAATTACCTCAGCTTCTGTCCTTTCAACCATGCCTTTCATTTTGTACATTGTGGCATGGCCCTTTCCCCAGGCTTCTGAATGGAAGGAATAAGTGTGTCATATGTACATGAACGAGGTAACGTTAAGGCCCAGTACTCATACAGGCTAAACATAAATAAGTGATAGTCAGGTGAAGAGACTGGGGTGTACTTTCACACTTACGACTAGGAAACAAAGATATTATTTATGATTACCACTTTGCTCCAAGCAGCCAGTATGTGATTAGATAAATGCCCACATCCTACTATTTGCACATAGCAAGGGCACCAGCATTACATCATGTAGCAAACTCGTTTCATTACAAATCACCCAAATCGGAAAAATAAGACAATCTAAGGCGGGTATTTTTTCATTTCAACTATAGATCAAACAGCCCTACATCACTGAATGTTTTTATATTCGGCAGGTTTCCAAAGTATTTTTTTAAATCCAAGTATTCATAAATGTTTTCCAATTTGATTAGACTATAGATGAGAATAATCTCTGAAAACCTTCTTCAAATTGATCTTAGAGATTGAATAGCACCCCCACAATCGCCATGTCAACCATCCCACGAATACACTACAATTCAAAAGATTTATTCTGTAATTTGGTGCTGATTGACAACTGACACATGCCAACTGTAGACTTTTTTCCCAATTTATTCTTTGGGATGGGGCATCGCTGGCAAGGCTGGGATTTATTGCCCATCCCTAGTTGCCCTGAGGAGGTGGTGGTGGGCCTTCTTCTTGAACCGCTGCATTGTAGCAATTTGATGCAACTGCGTGGTTTGCTAGGCCACTTCAGAGGCCAGTTAATATTCAACCACATTGCTGTGGGACTGGAGTCACATATCAGCCCAGACCGGGTAAGAACGGCAGGTTTCCTTCCCTAATAAGGACATTAGTGAACCAGTTGGGTCTTTCCACCAATCTGACAGCTTCATGGTCACTTTTACTTCGACCAGCTTTTTATTTCCAGATTTCAATTTTCTAAATTTTAACCTGAATTCAAATTCCCAAACTGCCAGGGTGGGATTTGAACTCAAGCTTTCTGGATTATTAGTTAAGGCATCCATAACATAACCACTGCACTGCTGCATGGCTTCTCAGTTGAGGAGCAATTTTCTTCACACATTTGTCAAAAGACAAAAAAGGTGACTCAACCGTGGCTAACAAAGGAAATTAGGGATAGCATAAGAGCCAAGGAGAGGACATATAAATTGGCCAGAAAAAGCAGCAAACCTGAGGATTGGGAGCAGTTTAGGATTCAGCAAAGGAGGAAAAATGGATTAATTAAGAGGGGGGAAATAGAGTATGAGAGTAAGCTTTCAGGGAACATAACAGCTTACTGTAAAAGCTTCTATAGATATGTGAAGAGAAAAAGATTGGTGAAGTCAAGCATAGGTCCCTTGCACTCAGAATCAGGGGAATTTATAATGAGGAACAAAGAAATGGCTGAGCAATTAAATACATACTTTGGTTCTATCTTCACAAAGGAGGACACAAATAACCTCCCAGAGATGTCGGGGAACATAGGGTCTAATGAGAGGGAGGAACTGAATGAAATCAATATTTGTAGGGAAATGGTGTTAGGGAAATTGACGGGATTGAAGACCGATCAATCCCCAGAGCCTGATAATCTACATCCTAGGGTACTTAAGGAAGTGGCCCTAGAAATAGTAGATGCATTGCTGGTCATCTTCCAAAATTCTATAGACTCTGGAACAGTTCCCATGGATTGGAGGGTAGCTAATGTAACCCCACTATTTAAATAAGGTGGTAGACAGAAAACAGGGAATTATATCCCTGACATCGGTAGTGGGGAAAATGCTAGAGTGCATTATAAAAGATGTAATAGCAGAGCACTTGGAAAACAGTGACAGGATCAGACAAAGTCAACATGATACAAAAGGTAAATCGTGCTTGACTAATCTACTAAAAAATTTTGAGGATGTAACTGGGAGAACCAGTGGGTGTGGTGTATTTGGACTTTCAGAAGGCTTTCGATAAGAGATTAGCGTGCAAATTTAAAGCACATGGGATTGGGGATAAGGTACTGACTTGGATAGAGAACTGGTTGGCAGACAGGAAGCAAAGAGTTGGAATAAATGGGTCTTTTTCCAAGTGGCAGGCAGCGACTAGAGGGGTACCGCAGGGATCGGTGCTAGGACCCCAGCTATTCACAACATATATTAATGATCTACACGAGGGAACTAAATGTAATATCTCAAAGTTGGGTGGGCATGTGAGCTGTGAGGAGGATGCAGAGAAACTCCAGTATGATTTGGACAGGTTGGGTGATTGGGCAGATGCATGGCAGATGCAGTATAATGTGGATAAATGTGATAAAACCACTTTGGTGGCAAAAACAGGAAGACATATTATTATCTGAATGGCATAGATTGGGAAAAGGGGAAGTGCAATGAGACCTGGGTGTCCTTGTGCACCAGTCACTGAAGGCAAGCATGCAGGTGCAGCAGGTGATTAAGAAGGCAAATGGTATGTTGGCCTTCATTACGAGAGGATTCGAGTACAGGAGCAAGGATGTCTTGCTGCAGTTGTACAGGGCCTTGGTGAGACCACACCTTGGGTATTGTGTGCAGTTTTGGTCACCTTATCTGAGGAAAGATGTTCTTGCCATGGAGGGAGTGCAGCGAAGATTCACCAGACTGATACCTGGGATGGCAGGAATGACGTATGAAGAGAGATTGGGTCGATTAGGCTTGTATTCACTAGAGTTTAGAAGAATGAGAGGGGATCTCATTGAAACTTATAAAATTCTAACAGGACTAGACAGACTAGACACAGGGAGGATGTTCCCGATGGCGGGGGAGTCCAGAACCAGGAGTCACAGTCTAATGATAAGAGGTAAGCCATTTAGGACTGAGATGAGGAGGAATTTCTTCACCCAGAGAGTGGTGAACCTGTGGCATTCTCTACCACACAAGGCAGTTGAGGCCAATTCATTAAATATGTTCAAGAAGGAGTTAGATATATTTCTTAAGGCTAAAGGGATCAAGGGATATGGGGGGAAAGCAGGGACAAGGTACTGAATTTGGATGATCAGCCATGATCTCGTTAAATGGCGGAACAGGCTCGAGGGGCCGAATGGCTTACTCCTGCTCCTATCTTCTATGTTTCTATGTCTTTTCCTCATCCAATTTTATTTAAATGAGTCATTTTCGTGTAACATATCGAGCAAAGTAAAGTGACACGACTGCGCAATTTCTTGGTTTGAAATTGGTACTAACTCTCTCGTTTGTTGGGTTTCCCCAAAGACTCATTGAGAAAGTCAACTACTCAATGGAGAATGGAGCAATACAACTTTGGAGTGCCCAGGAAGATCTCAAATTCAATACTGGGGGTGGGATAGTGCCAGAGTTCCCATTCCCCATTGTTCTCCAGTGATTCCCAATGGAAAGTGGGGAATATGAATATCAAGCAGTGAGGCTGAGCTATAATTGCACTCCATACCTCTCCCTCATGCCAACTAGCCTGCAGACACTTACTGCCTAGGCTCACGAGTGAGTGAGGCACTGTAGGGAGAGCAGGACCCGCCAAATGGTCCATCAACAAGAGTCGCTACTATCTGGAGGGTGAGGGATGGGGGGTGGTGGGTGGGAAGGCGGGAGAAAACTACAGCCATCCCTTCTTCTTAGGCAGTCCCTCGGAACTGAGGATGACTTGCTTCCACATTAAAAATGAGTTCTCAGGTGACTGATGAGTCCAATACGGGACCTACAGTCTCTGTCACAGGTGGGGCAGACAGTGGTTGAAGGGGCGGGTGGGTGGGGTGCTTGGGTTGACGTGTTCTCCTTGCGCTGCCTGCGCTTAGCTTCCGCTTGCTCCCAGCGAAGAGACTCGAGGTGTTCGGTGCCTTCCCGGATGCTTCTCTTCCACTTTGTGCGGTCTTGGGCCAGATATTCCCAGGTGTCAGTGGGGATGTTGCACATTTTCAAGGAGGCTTTGAGGGTGTCCTTGAAGCATTTACTCTACCTACCTGGGGCTCTATTACTGTGCCGGAGCTCTGAGTAGAGCGTTTGTTTTGGGAGTCTCCTATCGGGCATGCGGACGATGTGACCCACCCATCGGTGCTGATCGAGCATGGTCAAAGCTTCGATGCTGGGGATGTTGGCCTGAGTGAGAACACTGATGTTGGTATGCCTATCCTGCCAATGAATTTGCAGGATCTTGTGGAGGCACCATTGGTGGTACCTCTCCAGTGCTTTGAGGTGCCTGCTTTACATGGTCCATGTCTCTGAGCCATACAGGAGGGCAGGTATCACTACTGCTCTGTAGACCATGAGCTTAGTGCCAGGTTTGCGCAGCCATCCAGTGGGGTGTTGCGGTGGGGGGGGGGGGAGGGGGGGGAATATTGCCTTTTGTGTTAGCTTTAAAAGCTATAAAATACTTTCACCACCACCTAAAGCAAAGTGACTCCAAGTTTAATGAGGATCTGGGTTTGCTAGATGTATAAAATAGGGCCCACAGAGTTTGAGCAGCTGTGTCTCGTGAACCTCTTCTCAGAGGGAAAAAAATAAGAGCAGATTTATAGAAAGGAATGCATGTAGAATTTGCCTTGAATGTGACTGAATGCAACTGCGAAGAGGTTCAGCCAGGACAACACAAATAGAATGGAATATGCATCAACTTGATCCTTCCACATGGCAATTCAGCTCTCACCTGTACAAGTAGCAAGTATCACCTGACAGCACGCCTCCAATTCTGGCCTCTTGCACATCCCCGATTTCCATCGCTCCACCATCGGCGACCATGCCATCAGCTGTCTGGAATTCCCTCCCTAAACCTCTCCGCCTCTCTACCTCTCTCTCCTCCTTTAAGATGCTCCTTAAAACCTGCCTCTGTGACCCTCACCTGTCCTAATATCTCTGTATGTGGCTCGGTGTCAAATTTTGTTTGACAATCGCTCCTGTGAAGCGTCTTGGGACATAAAGGCGCTATATAAATGCAAGTTGTTGTCGACATACATTACCGTAAAGTTCTATCATTTCTCTTGTTAATGTTCCAAATGCTTGCATTTTAAGCATCAAAATGAATGTGAAATTATGTACATTTTTTAATTTGGGGGTGGGGGGGCGATTTCCCAGCAAGTGCAACCCATTGTCTTAACAATGTACAAAGCAGAATGTTACAGTTAAAATGCATCCAGATGCTAAGGGGTGAAGTAGAGGAAACTGATCTCCTACTCGGGCTTCACCAACTCATATTTCATCAGCTGCTACAATGGAACAAAGAACGACTAAACTTCAGGAATCCATCATGTTTGGATTAATCCCCAATCGTTGAAGGAACAAAAAAAATGATCATTTGAATATAGGCAGAAAAATTAGAAAGAATTCCTTGCACATTTCAATGGTGGGGGTTGGACAGAATCTGATGCACAGCTACACAGGAATTACTGCAGTCATTATTCCCCCCACTCTCAATGACCCCTCCTCTCTCCGACCCCCAGAATTGCACATTCTGCCCCACCACCACACCTCCCACCCCGACCACTTCCCGAAGCATTGCAGAAATTTCAGACCACAAGCAACAACGGCATTGTCCCAACACCGGTGTCTCCCAGCACTGGTTTTCAGATTCGAGCTCCTGTGAGAGATAGCATCACTCAACTTGTACAAACCCTTCCAGTCAAATCCGAACTTGTACGCAAATCGATTGCAAATTCCTGGCACTAACAATAACATCTCTATATCTGCCAAAAATCACTTTTAAAACAATTTGTAATCGAGTTTTCCACCTTGTGTTCTTCTTTGTGAGTCAGTTAGACCGTAGTCTGTTGTGTGTTTGCGATTGGCTGTTTGCAGCAACGTTCCTTTCTCAGGCGGGCAGCCTCAATCTTTGGCATGTTCCTCCGAAGGATTTAGTGGATAATGGCGCGACTAAGCTACCATCAGACCATAAGGACCAGGCTGCCATTCCCAGTCTGGACTGTGTTATTTGATATCAGGCTGGCTAGGGATTGGCATGCTACAATTGTGCTATGAAAGGTAAGGGGGGGGGGGGGCGCGATATGAGGGGATGAAAATAAGCCAAAATTATGACCCATAGACCTCGAACTTTATGAGGGGGTGGGGTGACGTCCAGGACGGGCAGGGGTTGCAGGGAGAGATGGAGAGAACCCCGCCACACGGGAATCTCAGTGTAAGACTCCGGCCCCATATTAACTCCCGGGCCTCAATAAAATAATTCAGTACATTCTACCCTCCGGAGGCGGAACCACCGGACGTCAGGGCCAGGCGGGAGGGAGCAGGGAAAACGAGTCGTGAACCTCAGCATGGCGGGGAACCCAAGCGAATGGTCCTCGGCATAACCTCAGCACTGGGGCCATGATACCTATAAAGTGCTAGCGAATGGATCTCAGGCGAGAGCAGGTTTGAGCTCAGCTACACCGAGTGGAATAGCCTGCCAGCTTTCACCATCTAGGCTCGCACATGCGGAACGGGTCACCGTGGCCAGGTACTAGAGGCACCAGGTTCCAACAAGAGTGTTATAGATAGCCCCGAAAATGGGCACGGGGATCATGGTGTGCGATTAACCCGTGTCCGTTGTTTGAAATGCAGGCAACACGCCATCTGTGGTGTATGTAACCTGTTCCACCTTAAGAGAACTACCTTAAGAGATGCACTACTTTCTCTTGGCTGCTGTATACTGTAATACCGGTGGTGACCACACCAGTATATAAGTGTTGTGTAGGGATTTGCTGGGCAGTTCAGCCCTGACCTCCGAATAGTAAAGACCTGTTAAAAGTTATTCTTGTTGTCTGTGTCCAGTGATTGATCCTAAGCATAACTGGGACACACAGACTCAACAGTGGCGACGAGTCCGATCTTACCCTGCAGCAGTTTTACATCCAAGGCAGCTTCGTCCTCAGAACGGGCGTCGAGAAGAGGCATCCGCCCTCATCATTCTGCTGAGCACCATCGCACGGGAGGCATCGAGAACCCGGGTTAAAAAGAAAAATTCTGACCACGAAGCCCTCCATCAGCGACAGGCAGTGATCATCCCTTCTACCACGGTGGTGGGTAAGCCGATCAGCGACACGAGCAGAAAGTCGGCCGCGTTGGCTGTGGAGTAGGGGAGGGAAAACGGAGGAATAAGGGCGGAGAACTCGACCACGGCCGATAAAAAGGGCCGGGCTGCAATCGAGGCGGAGAGGCGCAGCGACTGGGGCAGCTTAAGGCACGAGAGCTGCGGAGAACACAAACGCAGCCGGTGTAAAGGACCGGGCTGCAAGCGGGGCTGCGAGGCAAAGCAGCGTCGGGGAATTGAGAACCGCTGGGGAGGCGAGAATGGCAGCAGCACGACAATCGCCATTGCAGCCAGCGGGGGAAGAAGGCAAACGCGGGTATCCGCCATTGTAGTCGGCGGGGGAAGAAGACGAGCGTGGGAAAGACCGCCAAGCACAGGAAGCCACCATTTTAGTAGGCGGGGGAAGAAGACAAGCACGGGAAGCCGCCATTTTGAGAAAAAGAAAAATTAAAAAACTTGCAAGGATGCCTAAACATGGGAACATTAATACCTTTGATAGCGATATTGAAGATTGGACCACGTATGTAGAACGCATGGAAGTTTATTGTAAAGCAAATAAGGTACCAGATGATGAGAAAGCACTAACCTTATTAAGCTCAATGGGTGCGAAGACATACGGGCTATTGAAGCACCTTCTATCACCAAATAAACCGGCGGATCAGACTTTCGCGAATATTGTTACTGTCCTGAAAAATCATTTAAACCCCACGCCGCTGATGATAGCGGAACGATTTAAATTTTACAGAAGAACGCAGCTGAAAGACGAAAGCAACGCTGAATTTTTAATTGAACTGCGTAAGCTATCGAAGTACTGTCAGTTTGGAACAGGACTAGCAGATGCGCTGAGAGATAAATTTGTGTGTGGATTGTTAAAAGAAGGAACACAAAAGCGACTGCTTGAGGAGAATGATCTTACGCTTGATAAAGCTGTCACTATTGTAGCATCGCAAGAAGCCGCAGTGAGAGGCACGGCGGAAATGCAGCTACGGTCACCGGAACGCAGCACCAATCAAATGGTCTTGGGTACAGTAAAATGTTATCGTTGTGGAAAGACAACGCACGATCAGAACCAGTGCTGGTTCAAAAATCAGGAATGCAGAAAATGTGGCAGGCTTGGTCACATAGCTAAAGTATGCCGGTCAGGAAAGAAGACCAGCAACAAAAAGTCACCGCAGGAAAAGTACAGAAAGGTACACAAGGTGACAGAGAACAGTTCGAATGAACAGAAGTCAGATTCAGACTCCAGCAGTAATGAACTGGGTAGTCTAAGAGTACACAATGTTGGTAAGGAAGCAGACCTCCAAACAATTTGGGTCACACTTCAGATAGCAGGAGTCCAAGTGAAGATGGAATTGGACACTGGATCGGCATTGACGGTCATGAATAAGCAAGATTACAAAAGGTTACTCCCACATATTCCCCTACGGGATACGGAGATTGTATTGAAAACATACATGGGGCAAAGAGTATACCCCATCGGGAAGATAGAGGTAAAGGTGGTCCACAAGGGCAAAGAAAGCCGAGGAATGGACTTATATGTGCTACCTGAGGGAGGTCCACCACTACTGGGACGGGAGTGGATTAGGAAAATAAATATGGACTGGCATTCCTTAAAAGCACTAACGGTAGATTCCGGTAAAAAAGATGTCAAACCTAAACGATTGTCCAGAATATTGGACGATGCTAAAGAGGTGTTCCAACAGGGGCTGGGAACACTGAGAGGAATTACGGCAAACATCAAGGTTAAAGAACATGCAAACCCGAAATTTTTCAAAGCCAGACCGGTACCTTATGCGATACGACCTGCTGTGGAAGCTGAACTGGAAGGGCTAGAACGTTCAGGAGTACTGTCTAAGGTAGACTGGAGTGAGTGGGCTACGCCCATTGTTCCCGTCATGAAGCGTTCATCGAGCAACAAGCCGGGGGAACCGGGGAAGGTTCGCATCTGTGGAGATTTCAAGATCACTGTTAATCCGGTGCTTCACATGGTGCAGTATCCGCTTCCGCGGATTGAGGATATCTTCGCTTCGTTGTCTGGCAGGAAACACTTCACCAAGATAGACCTGGCACAGGCGTACTTACAGATGGAAGTTGAGGAAGAGTCACGCCAGTATCTCACGATCAACACACATAGAGGCTTGTACCGGTATAATAGACTGGTTTTTGGAGTGGCATCGGCTCCAGCAATTTGGCAGAGGGCCATGGAGCAGGTATTACAGGGAATTCCAGGCACACAATGTTACCTGGACGATATTCTGATTACAGGAGATGATGACGAGGAACACCTTGCAAATTTGGAACTGGTGCTCACCAGATTGAAAGAATATGGACTTCGAGTTAATCGCCAGAAATGTGAGTTCTTTCAGAAGCAGATCTCGTACTGTGGTCATGTCATTGACCAGGAGGGGCTTCATAAGTCTCCTGACAAGATCGAAGCTGTTGTGAAGGCTCCCGCTCTGGATAATGTATCCCAGTTGAGGTCGTTCCTAGGGTTGATTAACTATTACCATAAGTTTCTGCCAAATTTATCCATGGTGCTGCACCCGCTGAATGCTCTTTTGCAGAAGGGAGTACCATGGAAGTGGAGCGAGGACTGCAAGAGGGCCTTTCGCAAAAGCAAGGCATTGATCACCTCAGAGGAAGTGTTGGCTCACTTCAACCCAATGCTGCCTATTCGTTTGGCTTGTGATGCTTCTCCATATGGTATTGGGGCAGTACTCTCACACAAGTTGCCAAATGGCCTGGAGAGGCCAGTCGCGTTCGCATCCAGATCATTGACTTCCGCGGAGCGCAACTATGCTCAGATAGATAGGGAGGCTCTCAGCCTTGTGTGGGGAGTAAAGAAGTTTAATCATTACCTGCAGGGCCAAAAGTTTATGCTTCTGACAGACCACCAGCCGTTGGTATCCATTTTTAACCCTAAGAAGGGTGTTTCGGTGATGACAGCACAGAGACTCCAGAGATGGTCCCTTTTCCTAGGGGCACATCAATATCAGATTGAATTCAAAGGTACAAAGCAGCATGGTAATGCTGATGGGCTGTCGCGCCTGCCACTACCTACAGAGGAGGAGGCACCGACGGTTGACCCTGTTGAGTTATTTCACTCGACCATCATCGAATGTTTACCAGTCACCAATGCAAGTATTGAAAGAGAAACCAGGAACGATCCGACACTGTCCCGGGTCTACGAAGTGACAGTGAAGGGATGGCCAGCACATGGTGATCCACTGTTACCGGCATTCTCAGCAAGGCGAGAACAGCTGTCCGTCTGTCAAGGATGATTATTCCTCCTAAGTTAAGAGAGAGAATTCTAAAGGAACTGCATGAAGGTCATCTGGGGGGAGTCAAGATGAAAAGCCTTGCTAGGGCTTATGTGTGGTGGCCGGGTATCGACCAACAGATAGAGGATCTGACGAAAAGCTGCTCCGGGTGCCAAAAAGTGCAAAATGCACCTCCAATTGCACCGCTGCATCCATGGGAATGGCCTTCAACCCCATGGCAACGTGTACATATTGACTTTGCTGGTCCATTCATGGACTCCATGTTTTTAATTGCGGTGGACGCACATTCTAAATGGCCAGAAGTAATTAAGATGACTACCACTACCTCGGAAAATACGATCGCGGTGCTAAGAATGATATTTGCAAGAAATGGATTGCCAGAACAAATATGTTCAGACAACGGACCGCAGTTCATGTCAGAAGAATTCCAGAGATTCATGAAGAAGAATGGGGTGAAACATTATACCTCTGCCCCATATCATCCGGCTACAAACGGGTTGGCCGAGAGATTTGTACAAACGTTCAAAAAAGCAATAAAGGCCATGAGCGAAGATCAGATTCCACTGCAACACAAGGTGGACAAATTCCTACTGGCATATCGAAACGCCACTCATGCAGTGACAAACCAAAGTCCTGCCATGATGTTCTATAACAGGAGGTTGCGGTCCAGGTTGGACTTGTTAAAACCAAATGTGCGGAGGGAAGTTGAAAACAAACAGTTCCAGCATATAAATAACAAGACCACTCGGAGTTTCGAAATAGGACAACCAGTGTTAGCCCGGGACTATAAAGACGAGAAATGGCAATCTGGAACAATTCGGGCCAGACAAGGACCCCTGATGTACACGGTAGATATTGGTGAAAATGTAATACGGCGTCATGCTGACCAACTGGTAGAATCGAGAACAAGGGTCGAACCCATGGTTACGGCAGAGACAACCGTGGAAGAAGTTAGTGAACCTGAAGCATCTACCTCAGAAGTGAATGTACCTGATGATGATGTCCAATCCATAAGAGACCAACTAGATGAGTCACCCCAGCAACGAGAATCAGAGACCCCTGAAAGGCGTTATCCAACTCGAATCAGGAGGCCTCCTCAGAGACTGAATCTTTGAACTGTTTTGCATGAAGTTGTATATATATATATATGTTATTATGTTATGTTAAATGGGGATATAACTGTTAAGCTAAAAAGGGAGGATTGTGGTGTATGTAACCTGTTCCACCTTAAGAGAACTACCTTAAGAGATGTACTACTTTCTCTTGGCTGCTGTATACTGTAATACCGGTGGTGACCACACCGGTATATAAGTGTGTAGGGATTTGCTGGGCAGTTCAGCCCTGACCTCCGAATAGTAAAGACCTGTTAAAAATTATTCTTGTTGTCTGTGTCCAGTGATTGATCCTAAGCATAACTGGGACACACAGACTCAACACCATCTTCGTGCTGTTTGCTCATTAGCATGGTTTCTGTATGCAGCCAGTGCTGACCGTGCTGTTCATTGGCTGCACGCATCAGCAGGGGGCCCAAAATCGTAACGTCCTAGCATTTCTTAAAGCTAGCCTGCACTGCTTAAACCTAGCTTGCACCTCTTAAAGGGAAGGTTCATTGTGGCTGGCGCAGGTGCAGGGAGTCGTGCAGGAAGTGAATCTGACCTGGGAAACATGAAGAATGACTGAACATGGGAGAGAGCAGGCATCCAGGTTTTCTGACACTGCACTGGAGGACTTGGTGGAAGAGGTGAAAAGGAGGCAAGCTATCCTGTATCTGCAGGAGGCCCTCCAGACACACAATCAAAAGACAGTGGAAGCCAATAGCCAGAGGTCAGTGCCAGGAGTCTAACTCTGAGGACTTGGATGCAGTGTCACAAGAAGTTTAATAACCTCACATGAGTGGTCAAGGCCAGAGAATGCACCTTCAAATGCCATATCCTACCAACTGCACCACTAGCCGCAGCCACTGCTCAAATCACCACACCCCCATCATTCACCTACCAGCAATCTTTATCAGTCAGGACTCATACCTAACATGCATATGCTTCATCTCACCCTCACACACTTAGCATTGTTGCAAGCCTTACACTCACATTTCACAGTTTGCACATACTGCCAGCTATTCAACCATGTTAGCCACATCATCCAAATATATTGCACAACACTCACTGACACACTTCCCTCTCTCTTGCAGGAGAAGGTGGCGCACAACCAAAGACAGCAGGAACTAACTGGAGGGGAAGAGGCACGCCTGCATATCCTAACCCCGATGGAGGAGATGGTGCTTGGCATTATTGGAACCTTTGCTGAAGCCATTGCCAGCGATGGGGCTGAATCCACTGATGATGACGGTATGCTCATACCTAATCCTCCTTCCCACATCCCACTTCCCCACAATCTCTTCTGATTTACAAGCTGCAGATGGTGTAAGCATGCACTTCTTAATTTCCCCCCTCCCCTCACCACAATCCTACCCTTGTAACTTTTACCTTTGAGATACCCAAGAGCTGTCACCTGGCCAGGCAATGGAGGAAGACCAAGAAGATGATGATAACATACCATCCCTTGATTTCACACTCGCAGCCGCCAGCTCAGATACTGACACTGCGTATATCTTAGCGGATAGATTAGAGGCAGGATCTGCATGTGGTGAGACACCGGGCATACGTGCACTGCAGCCAGGGCGAGGGCAAGGATAGTGCAGGTGCCAGCTCGTCGAAGGGCAAGATTGCACACGAGTTCTGCTGCACAAGATGAGCACTTCGATGGGGCAGGCTACAGAAGAAGGCTGATGGGTATGCACAATGAAATGCTTGGTGCATTGGGAAGCCTGCCAGAAAGCCAGCATTCAATGTCAAGGAGCATGGAGGAGTCCAGCACCAAGTTGGCACAGGGCTTTGCGCAGAGCTTGGAGCCCATCCTTTCCAGCATGGAAGTGGTGGCCAACTCCATGAGCACACTTGTGGACCCAACCATGATGCAGCATCTGATGGCTGATGTCTCAGCTTCCATTGCAGCACAAACAGCAGCCACCCAATATCTGAGTGCTACAGTGGAAGCTCAGACTGCTGCCATCATGGCTCTGGATACCAGTGTGCAAAGATGCTCCCAGCATTCCTGAAATCTGTTCTCCAACAGGTCTGCTCCCTAAAGAACCTCCGCAGAGAGCCCTCCTCCCCCTCCTCGCTCTTTCAGCAGCTTGTCCTGCTCTGTGTGGCCTCTGCTCATTCTGCCAGTCATGCTCAATGCCAGGAGGATGTCCTACTAGGCCACCCATGTCTGGGAGCAACTGGTTTGTGCAGAAGCCTTGAAGTCAGCAAAAAGTTCTTCAGCACCTGCCACACCACTCCCTGTAGACATTTGCAATTTGAACCAACTATGGAAAGCACCAAACACTTGTAGAAGTGTAGCAACAGCCAGAATAAATCAACCAGCAACTAACCTGTAGGTAGTTGATGATCCCTTTAAATAGCGCTGGTGGGGGGTCCTTCATGGTGCTTAATGCGTGTTCAGCTGTGCGAGGTTAAGAGCGGGTGTCGACTGGAGCGTGAAGCTCAATTCATGACGTCAATTCATCATAGTACGCTGATTGACATCAGGATCTGCCTGCTCTGCATACTTCTGGTGGACGTTAACTGCGCACTCGCTAACACCTTCACCAGTATGGCGTCTGGCGTGATTCACAGCAGAAGTGTGTGCGCACAAAGCAGGCGCCATTTTGGTCCCTGGACAGCATCCGTAGCACCCAAACAACGGGCGCTACCAAGCCCAATGTCTTCAGGAGGAGGGATCTTCTTATCGTGTCTACACACTGTTCCCTTTGGGGAACAGTATGAAGTAGTGGAAGGATTTCTGGCCACGTTAAACGCTCCTTCCGTGACTGTAACCATCTTCATACCAGCCATTTGGGTGGTTAGTCCTATGGCGGGAGGGTTTTACGGGCTCCCAGAACCCATACGAAGGGGGGGGGCACCTACACCCACGGACGCAAGTATCCCGCTGGATGTCAACCCAGAATTTAGAGCTGGAGCTCTGACTCTACTTGCCGGGACTGTCTGGAGCGGGGTTCGAAACCCTACACCTTCTGGCCCAGCGGCGGGGATGCTTACCGCTACGCCAAAGGCCCACTCCAGGAGGAGGGATGGGAATGCATTTTGCAATAATACGTCGATGAGACTTACGTCAATTGTAATATGAATGTAGAAAAGAAAAAACACTCAGATGCAGTGCTATATAACATGTCCATGTACCCCTCTCACCCAGCACTCCTCACTGCTTCTACCTTCCCCTTAATACTGGACTCCAGCACGGTATGTCAATTTTAAAATTCTCATCCTTGTTTTCAAATCCTTCCATGACCTCGCCCCTCCCTCTCTCTGTAACCTCCTCCAGCCCCACAACCGCACCCCCCCCGACCGAGATCTCTGCGCTCCTCCAATTCTGACTTCTTGCTCATCCCTGATTTTAATCGCTCCACCATTGGTGGCCGTGCCTTCACCTGCCTGGGCCCTAAGCTCTGGAATTCCCTGCCTAAACCTCTCCACCTCTCTACCTCTCTCTCCTCCTTTAAGACGCTCCTTAAAACCCACCTCTGTGACCAAACTTTGGGTTACCTGTCCTGATACCTCCTTAAGTGGCTCGGTGTTAAATTTTGTTTGATAATCGCTGCTGTGAGGTGCCTTGGGACATTTTACTATGTTAAAAGTGCTATATAAATACAATTTGTTGTTGCCCATTGAATCCGGCAGTATTTTTTGTGGCATAGAAGTGATTGCTATGAACTATTACAAAATGTTTCTTTCAAAGAAATAATTTCAGATCACATTGTATTTATACTTAAACACAAGAGTGCCTGACAACGCTATTTATTTTCATGAACATGTCTTCGCACTTTGAAATTACCAAAGCAAATGGCCAATAGTTCCATCCTCGTGACTGTAGCACATTGTCCTTTAACACTTGGATTTACAAACCTCAGAGTAGCTGCTGTTTACCGCCAGCCCTGCATCACTTATTATTTAATTTTATCGTCAAACAAAAAGACCAGTGGAGGACTAGTCATAGCATACCAGCAACTAACAGATACCTTCAATACCAGCAACTGACAGATGCTATAGAACTACATTGTGACATCAATCAAGCATTTTGTAAGGACACACTGGTGTAAAAACCTCAACTGAATTAAAGAGCACCAACATGTTAAACCGAGAAGGGATTTATTTAGTACTAAAGATCACATAGGCTGTGGGAACGATAAAATCAAGGTTAATGCAGTATAATTTCATCTTTGGCCTTTAAAGGCAAATATGCTTTCCCTAGCCATTGCCTCTCACTGCAAGAATTGGCGGGAATCACGGGCTGAGCGGCTGTATAAAGGCTCCAGAGACCCAGGTACGGCCTCAGTGTGAGAATCGGCGGGAATCGCGGGCTGAGCGGCTGTATAAAGGCTCCAGAGCCCAGGTAAGGCTTACCAATCTCCAGTCTCGGACCTCAGAGGGAAGGAGAGAGGTAAAAAGTAATCCAAGTGTGACGTCACCAGAAAGCGGGTAAGTGATTGGTTGGTGAGTATTTCTCTCTTTTTTAAGCTTAAACTCTGTGGTTTATAGTTTCTACGGTGCGATATTCATCATCTAGAATCGGGGCAGAGGGTATTTAAGAATAATATTAATAAATTTAATTAATTACATAGAATGGGAGATCAGGTGATGTGTTGCTGCTGCAATATGTGGGAGCTGGTGGACACCATTGATGCTCACGGTGATCACATTTGCAGTAAGTGTTGGCTGCTCGAGGAATTCTGGCTCCGTGTTGAAGAGCTGGAGTCCGAGCTTCAAACACTGAGACATATCAGGGAGGGGGAGAGTTACCTGGACTCTGTGTATCAGGAGGTAGTCACACCAATTAGATTAATTAATTCAGATGTAGTCCGTGGCCAGGGTCAGGATGGTGTGACTAGAAGTGAGGCAGGTACGGGGATCCAGGAGGTAGTGTTGGAGGAGCCGCAGCCCTTGCTCTTGTCCAACAGGTTTGAGGCTCTTACTCCCTGTGAGGATGAGAACGGGGACTGCGGGGAGGATGAGCAACCCGGCCACAGCACCATGGAGCGGGGGGCCATTCAAGTGGGGGGAGATAAAAGAAATGTTGTAGTGGTAGGGAATAGTATCGTTAGGGGGATAGATAGAGTTCTTTGCAGCTGAGAGCGAGAGTCCCGAAGGCTGTGTTGCCTGCCAGGGTTAAGGACATCTCCTCTGGGCTGGAGAGAAACTTGGAGTGGGAGGGGGAGGATCCAGTTGTGGTGGTCCATGTTGGTACCAACGACATAGATAGGACAAGGAAGGAGGTTCTGCTGAGGGAGTTTGAGCAGCTAGAGGCCAAATTAAAAAGCAGAACCACAAGGGTAATAATCTCTGGATTACTACCTTAGCCACGTGCAAAATTGGCTAGGGTAAATAAAATTAGAGAGTTAATTGCGTGGCTCAAAGACTGGTGTGGGAGAAATGGGTTTTGCTTCCTGGGACAAAGGCATCAGTACTGGGACAGGAGAGAGCTGTTCCATTGGGACGGACTTCACTTGGCCAGTGCTGGGACTGGAATCCTGGCGAATCGAATAAATGGGCTGTAGAGAGGGCTTTAAACTAATTAGTGGGGGGGAGGTAAGAGAGCGAAAAATAAAAATGACAGCGGAGAAGGCAATAGAGCAAGGTAGCAGTGGGGGAATTAAAAACCAGAGCGTGTCAGGAAGGGACAGAATGTATAATGATAAAGGTAAAGTAGTAAAAGGGGTAAAAGCAGGAATAAATTGTCAGAAAACATATTTGAAAGTTCTTTATCTGAATGCACACAGCATTCGTAACAAAATTGACAAGTTGACGGTACAAATAACTACACATGGGTATGATCTGGTGGCCATTACGGAAACATGGCTGCAAGATAATCATGACTGGGAACTAAACATACAAGGGTATTTGACAATTAGGAAGGACAGACAGGAAGGAAAGGGAGGTGGGGTTGCTATGTTAATCAAGGATGGAATCACTGCAATAGTCAGAAATGATATTGGGTCAAAGGATCAGGATAGTGAAATAGTTGCGAGGTGAGGCCCGATCAGAGCATCGGACCTGTGAGGGGGCAGTGACCGGCGGCAGAGCTTAAAAGCGGCGGCAGTTTGAAATCGACAGCAGTTGCGAGGTGAGGCCCGATCAGAGCATCGGACCTGTGAGGGGGCAGTGACCGGCGGCAGAGCTTAAAAGCGGCGGCAGTTTGAAATCGACAGCAGTTGCGAGGTGAGGCCCGATCAGAGCATCGGACCTGTGAGGGGGCAGTGACCGGTGGCAGTTGCGAGGCGAGGCCCAACCAATTCAACAGCAGAGGAGAGAGGTAAAAAGTAATCCAAGTGTGACATCACCAGGAAGCAGGTAAGTGATTGGTTGGTGAGTATTTCTTTATTACAAGCTTAAATTCTGCGGTTTATATTTTCTTGGGTCTCTGTGGTGTAGTGGGGACAGTTGGTAAATAAGCGCCCTAGAGTATATCTTTAACTGGTGGTTTGGAATTAATTTAAATTAATTAAAGGGGTAAGTCATGCCAGGAGAGCCCAGCCCTGTGTTATGCTCCTCTTGCTCTATGTGGGAATTCAGGGACACTGCCAGTGTCCCTGAAGACCACGTGTACCAGAAATGCATCCAGCTGCAGCTACTAACGGGCCGTATTGAGGTGCTGGAGCTGCGGATGGATGGGTTGTGGAGCATTCACGATGCTGAGAGGGTCATGGATTACACGTTTGATGAGTTGGTCACGCCGCAGGGTAGGGCTGCACAGGCAGGAGGGAAATGGGTGACCACCAGGCGGAGCAGTAGAAGCAGGCAGGTAGTGCAGGAGACCCCTGTGGCCATCCCCCTTTCAAACAGGTATACCAATTTGGATACTGTTGAGGGGGATGACTCACCAGAGGAAGGCAGCAGCAGCCAACTTCCTGGCACCGGGGGTGTTGCTGCTGCTCAGGAAGGGAGGAAAAAGAGTGGGAGAGCAATAGTGGTAGGGGATTCTATCGTAAGGGGAACAGATAGATGGTTCTGTGGCCATAGACGTGACTCCAGGATGGTTTGTTGCCTCCCTGGGGCCAGGGTCAAGGATGTCACTGAATGGCTGCAGGGCATTCTGAAGGGGGAGGGTGAACAGGCAGAGGTCGTGGTTCACATTGGGACCAATGACATAGGTAGGAAGAGGGATGAGGTCCTGCAACAAGAATTTAGGGAGCTAGGTAGCAGATTAAAGAGCAGGACCTCAAAGGTTGTAATCTCTGGATTACTCCCGGTGCCACATGCTAGTGAGTATAGGAATAGGAGAATAGAGCAGATGAATGCGTGGCTAAAGAGTTGTTGCAGGAGGGAAGGCTTTAGTTTCCTGGATCGCTGGGCCTGCTTCTGAGAAAGGTGGGACTTGTACAAGTCGGACGGGTTGCACCTGAACCAGAGCGGGACAAATATCCTTGCGGGGAGGTTTGCTAGCACTGTTTGGGGGGGTTTAAACTAAAATGGCAGGGGGTTGGGAACCTGAGCAGGGAGACAGAGGAAAGGAAAACAGGGATAAAAGCAAAAGATAGGAAGGAGAAAAACAAAAGTGGCAGTCAGAGAAATCAACGGTTTAAATCAAACGTGGCCACAGTAAATAATAATTCTAATAGGTCTAAGAGCGTTAAAAAAACAAGCCTGAAGGCTTTGTGTCTTAATGCGAGGAGCATTTGTAATAAGGTGGATGAATTGGCTGCGCAAATAGAGGTAAACGAATACGATTTGGTTGGGATTACAGAAACGTGGCTCAAGGATGGCCAAGACTGGGAACTCAACATTCAGGGGTATTCGATATTCAGGAAAGATAGGCAAAAAGGAAAGGGAGGTGGGGTAGCATTACTGGTTAAAGAAGGGATTAATACAATTGTAATGAAGGATATTAGCTCTGATGATGTGGAATCTGTATGGGTAGAATTGAGAAATACTAAGGGGAAAAAAACATTAGTGGGAGTGGTATATAGACCTCCAAACAGTAAGGTGGAGGTTGGGGATGGCATTAAAAGGGAAATTAAAGAAGCGTGCAATAAGGGCACAGCAGTCATCATGGGTGACTTTAACCTACATATAGATTGGGCCAACCAAATTAGTAACAATACTGTGGAGGAGGAATTCCTGGAGTGTTTACGGGATGGTTTCCTCGACCAATATGTCGAGGAACCAACCAGAGATCAGGTCATCTTAGACTGGGTATTATGCAACGAGAAAGGATTAATTAGCAAACTTGTTGTACGAGGCCCCTTGGGTCAGAGCGATCATAATATGATCGAATTCTTCATTAAGATGGAGAATGAAGTAGTTGACTCAGAGACAAGGGTCCTCAATTTAAATAAAGGAAACTACGATGGTCTGAGGAGCGAGTTGGGTAGGATTGAGTGGGGAATGGCGCTCAAAGGGTTGACGGTGGATAGGCAATGGCAAACATTCAAAGACCAAATGGATGAGCTACAGAATTTGTTCATCCCAGTTTGGCGTAAAAATAAAACAAAAAAGGTGACTCAACCGTGGCTAACAAGGGAAATTAGGGATAGCATAAGATCCAAGGAGAGGACATATAAATTGGCTAGAAAAAGCAATAATCCTGAGGATTGGGAGCAGTTTAGGAGTCAACAAAGGAGGACAAAGGGATTACTTAAGAAAGGGAAAATAGAATATGAGCGTAAGCTCGCAGGGAACATAAAAATTGACTGTAAAAGCTTTTATAGATATGTGAAGAGAAAAAGATTAGTGAAGTCAAACGTAGGTCCCTTACAGTCAGAATCAGGGGAATTTATCATGGGAAACAAGGAAATGGCAGACCAACTAAATGCATACTTTGGTTCTGTCTTCACAAAGGAGGATACAAATAACCTCCCAGAGATGCCGGGGAACATAGGGTCTGATGAAAGCGAGGAACTGAAAGAAATCAGTATTTGTAGGAAAATGGTGTTAGGAAAATTGATGGGGCTTAAGGCCGATAAATGCCCAGGGCCTGATGGTCGACATCCCAGGGTACTTAAGGAAGTGGCCCTAGAGATAATAGATGCATTACTGATCATCTTCCAGAACTCGATAGACTCTGGAAGGGTACCCATGGATTGGAGGGTAGCTAATGTTACCCCACTATTCAAAAAAGGTGGTGGAGAAAAAGTGGGGAATTATAGACTGGTAAGCCTGGCATCGGTAGTGGGGAAAATGCTGGAGTCTATTATAAAAGATGTAATAGCAGAGCACTTGGAAAGCAGTGACAGGATCGGACAAAGTCAACATGGATTTACAAGAGGTAAATCATGCTTGACTAATCTACTGGAATTTTTTGAGGATGTAACTGGTAAAATAGATAAGGGAGAACCAGTGGATGTGGTGTATTTGGACTTTCAGAAGGCTTTCGATAAGGTCCCACACAAGAGATTAGCGTGCAAAATTAAGGCACATGGGATTGGGGCAAGGTATTGACTTGGATAGAGAACTGGTTGGCGGACAGAAATCAAAGAGTTGGAATAAACGGGTCGTTTTCCGAGTGGCAGGCAGTGACTAGTGGGGTACCGCAAGGATCGGTCCTAGGACCCCAGCTGTTCACAATATATATTCATGATCTGGACGAGGGAATTGGATGTAATATCTCCAAATTTGCATACGACACAAAGCTGGGCAGGAGGGTAAGCTGCGAGGAGGATGTTGGGAAACTCCGGTACGATTTGGACAGGTTGGGTGATTGGGCAGAAACATGGCAAATGCACTATAATGTGGATAAATGTGAGGTTATCCACTTTGGTGGCAAAAACAGGAAGGCAGATTATTATTTGAATGGCAGTAGATTGGGAGAAGGGGAAGTGCAAAGAGACCTGGGTGTCCTTGTGCACCAGTCGCTGAAGGTAAGCATGCAGGTGCAGCAGGCGGTTAAGAAGGCAAATGGTATGTTGGCCTTCGTAGCAAGAGTGTTCGAGTACAGGAACAAGGATGTCTTGCGACAGTTGTACAGGGCCTTGGTGAGACCGCACCTTGAGTATTGTGTGCAGTTTTGGTCACCTTACCTGAGGAAGGACGTTCTTGCCATGGAGGGAGTGCAGCGAAGATTCACCAGGCTGATACCTGGGATGGCAGGAATGACGTATGAGGAGAGATTGTGTCGATTGGGCTTATACTCACTGGAGTTTAGAAGATTGAGAGGGGATCTCATCGAAACCTATAAAATTCTGTCAGGTCTGGACAGACTAGATGCAGGAAGGATGTTTCTGATGGCCGGGGAGTCCAGAACCAGGGGTCATAGTCTAAGGATAAGGGGTAAGCCATTTAGGACTGAAATGAGGAGGAATTTCTTCACCCAGAGAGTGGTGAACCTATGGAATTCTCTGCCACAGAGGGCGGTGGAGGCCAATTCATTAAATATATTCAAGAAAGAGTTGGATATGTTTCTTGAGGCTGAACGGATCAAGGGATATGGGGAAAAGGCAGGGACAGGGTACTGAATTTGGATGATCAGCCATGATCACATTGAATGGCGGAGCAGGCTCGAAGGACCGAATGGCCTACTCCTGCTCCTATCTTCTATGTTTCTATGTTTCTATGTTTGGGTGGAGATAAGGAATAATAAGGGGAAAAAGTCACTAGTGGGCGTAGTCTGTAGGCCTCCTAACAGTTGCAACTTTGTTGGTCGGAGTATAAATCAGGAAATAGTTGGGGCTTGTAATAAGGGAACAGCTATAATCATGGGGGATTTTAACTTTCATATTGACTGGACTAATCAAATTGGGCATGGCAGCCTTGAGGAAGAGTTCATAGAGTGTATTAGGGACGGGTTCCTTGAGCAGTATGTAACTGAACCAACCAGGGGGCAGGCAATCTTAGATCTGGTCCAGTGTAATGAGGCAGGATTAATAAAAATGTCCTAGTAAAGGATCCCCTTGGAATGAGTGACCATAATATGGTTGAATTCCAAATTTAGTTTGAGGATGAGAGAGTTGGATCTCAAACCAGCGTACTGAGCTTAAATAAAGGAGACTATGAAGGTATGACAGTAGAATTGACTAAAGCGGACTGGGAAAACAGATTAAAGTGTAAGACGGTACAAGAGCAGTGATCTACATTCAAGGAGATATTTCACATCTTTCAAGATAAATATATTCCACTGAGGAAAAAGGGGAATAAAAGAAAAGACAGCCATCCGTGGCTTAGTAAAGTAATAAAGGATAGTATCCGACTGAAATCAAGGGCATATAAATTAGCCAATTCTAGTGGGAGGATAGAAGATTGGGAAGCATTTAAAAACCAGCAAACAATAACTAAAAGATTAATTAAGAAAGGGAAGAGAGATTATGAAAGTAAACTAGCAAAAAATATAAAAACAGATAGCAAGAGCTTCTACAGCTATATAAAAAGAAAAAGGGTGGCTAAAGTGAGCGTTGGTCCCTTAGAGGATGGGACCGGGAAACTAGTGGTGGGGAACATGGAGATGGCAAAGACGCTGAACAAATATTTTGTATCAGTCTTTACAGTAGAGGACACTAAAAATATCCCAACACTGGACAAACAGGGGGCAATGGGGCGGGGGGGGAGGAGCTAAACACGATTAAAATCACTAAGGAGATGGTACTCAGTAAAATAATGGGACTTAAGGCGGATAAATCCCCCCGACCTAATGGCCTACATCCTAGGGTCTTGAGAGAAGTGGCGGTAGGGATTGTGGATGCATTGGTGATTATTTTCCAGAACTCCCTGGACTCAGGAAAGGTCCCGGCAGATTGGAAAACTGCTAATGTAACACCCTTATTTAAGAAGGGAAGTAGACAAAAAGCTGGAAACTATAGACCAGTTAGCCTAACATCTGTGGTTGGCAAAATGTTGGAGTCCATTATTAAGGAAACAGTAACAGAGCATTTGGATAAACATAATTTAATAGGACAGAGTCAGCATGGTTTTATGAAGGGGAAGTCATGTTTGACAAATTTGCTCGAATTCTTTGAGGATGTAACATACAGGGTGGATAAAGGGGAACCAGTTGGACTTCCAAAAGGCATTTGACAAGGTTCCACACAAAAGATTACTGATCAAGATAAGAAATCACGGGATTGGGGGTAATATACTGGCATGGGTGGAAGATTGGCTATCTAACAGAAAACAAAGAGTTGGGATAAATGGTTCATTCTCGGGCTGGCAATCAGTAACTAGTGGTGTTCCGCAGGGGTCAGTGCTGGGACCCCAACTCTTTACAATCTATATTAACGATTTGGAGGAAGGAACCGAGTGCAACATATCCAAGTTTGCCAACGATACAAAGATGGGAGGGAAAGCAGTGAGTGAGGAGGACATAAAAAACCTGCAAAAGGACATAGACAGGCTAAGTGAGTGGACAGAGATTTGGCAGATGCAATATAATGTTGGAAAGTGTGAGGTTATGCACTTTGGCAGAAAAAATCAAAGAGCAAGTTATTATCTAAATGGAGAGAAACTGCAAAGTCCTACAGTACAAAGGGATCTGGGGGTCCTGGTGCATGAACCACAAAAAGTTAGTATGCAGGTGCAGCAGGTGATCAGGAAGGTCAATGGAATCTTGGCTTTTATTGCAAGGGGGATGGAGTATAAAAACAGGGAAGTCTTGCTGCAGTTATACAGGGTATTGGTGAGGCCACACCTGGAATACTGCGTGCAGTTTTGGTTTCCATATTTCAGAAAAGATATACTTGCTCTCGCAGTGGTTCAGAGAAGGTTCACTCGGTTGATTCCGGAGATGAGGGGGTTGACGTATGAGGAAAGGTTGAGTAGGTTGGGACTCTACTCATTGGAGTTCAGAAGAATGAGAGGCAATCTTATCGAAACATATAAGATTGTGAGGGGGCTTGATCGGGTGGATGAGGTGAGGATGTTTCCACTGATGGGTGAGACTAGAACTAGGGGGCATAATCTTAGAATAAGGGGCTGCCCCTTCAAAACTGAGATGAGGAGAAACTTCTTCACTCAGAGGGTAGTAAATCTATGGAATTTGCTACCCCAGAGAGCTGCGGAAGCTGCAACATTAAATAAATTTAAAATGGAGATAGACAGTTTCCTAGCAGATAAGGGAATTAGGGGTTATGGGGAGAGGGCAGGGAAGTGGACATGAGTCTAGATTCGGATCAGCCATGATCCTATTGAATGGCGGAGCAGGCCCGAGGGGCCGTATGGCCTACTCCTACTCCTACTTCGTATGTTCTTATTGTAATGATATCAGCAAATAGTGATGTTATTTGCCTGTTCGATTATGATGCCTACCAGCATGATTGCATGTATTGATTGCTTGTGCCTGACCAGCAGAGGGCATGTGACCGAGAGAAGCAAGGCAGTTAGTTTAGTTTCAGTTTCATTCTAGATGCATCACAGCATCGTGTCTCCTGTAAAAGCTGTATCAAAGAGTTGAACAGACTTTAGATTAAAACTCATTCTCTTTCATAAATGCCTCGTCATTGAACCCACAAAGAAATCAATACACTTATGCTCCCCCAGTCCCCTGCAAAACCCACGTTATTTTATTTCCATGGCATTCTTTTCCAGACCCTTAGGACGGACTCCATCAGTGCCTGGTCACTTTTATGCAAGTTTATTTTAGGAGGTGAAGCGGATTTATCCATGTTAATAAGCAGGGGGCAGGTTTAAGTGCAAATGCATCAGCAGCCAGCGACATCATAGCTTGGCCCCGATACATCATCGTCTGGACCTAATTGTTCATGGATCTAATTCGACATCCTAGGGTACTTAAGGAAGTGGCCCTAGAAATAGTAGATGCATTGCTGATCATCTTCCAACATTCGATGGAATCTGGAACAGTACCCATGGATTGGAGGGTAGCTAATGTTACCCCACTATTCAAAAAAGGTGGTAGAGAGTGTTGTGTATGTAACCTGTTCCACCTTAAGAGAGCTTAAGCCTGTTCCACCTTAAGAGATGTACTACTTTCTCAGGCTGCTGTAGACGTAATACCGGGGGTGAACACACCGGTATATAAGCACTGTGCAGTAATCTTGTATTCAGTATAGTCCCTACCTCCAACCAGTAAAGACCTGTTTTTATTGTTACTCATTAGTCTGTGTCTTAATTAACTAAATAATTCACAGACTTAACACTGGCGACGAGTCAGGTTCTTACCCTGCGGCAGTTATTCAACGGCGGTTGAAGAGAGGTTTCAAACCACAGCACCCCACTGGAAGCGACAGGCATTAGGACCCTGAAGCCTCCATCAGGTTGTGAACCGGAGTAGAAGACAGGGCTGGGGAAGACAGAGGTACAGGGCGATAGCGATCGGCAGATAAGGGCCGGGCCGCTTTGAAGTGAGGGGCGCAGCCAGGCCATCGATCGCAATCACCGACAAGGGCCGCACTCGGGCTGAAAGGGCAGCGGCTGCAGAAATTGAAGGCGCGAGAGCCGCGGTGAAAAGCGCGGGCCATCGATCGCGATCGGGAGATAAGGGCTTTGGAGTGCGAGGCGCAGCCGGGCCATCGATCGCAAGCACTGATAAGGGCTGGGCCGCTTTCAAGTGCGAGGCGCAGCCGGGCCATCGATCGCATCCGCTGATAAGGGCCGCACTCGGGCGATCGCGGCGAAGATAAGGGCCGCACTCGGGGGCTGAAGGGAGACGGCGTCGGGGGACGGGTGAAGACCGCCAAGCGCGGGAAAACCGCCATTTTGTGGGCGGAGGATGACGGCAAGAGCGGGAAGCCGCCATCTTTGATAACAAGTAAAGAAAAGAAAATCTGAGAAATTGCAAATCTACAATGCCTAAACACGGGAATATTAGCACCTTTGATAGTGACCTCGAAGATTGGGCCATATATGTTGAAAGAGTAAAAAATTATTGTAAGGCCAATAAAATTCGTGACCAAGATAAAGCTCTAACATTATTAAATTTAATGGGTGCGAAGACATACGGGCAATTGAAACACCTGTTATCACCAGATGAACCGGCGGATAAGACGTTCGATGAGATTGTTACTGTCCTGAAAGATCATCTAAACCCCACGCCGCTGATGCTAGCGGAACGATTTAAATTTTACAACAGAAGGCAGCTACAGCATGAAAGCAATGCTGAATATTTGCTGGAATTGCGTAAATTAGCGAAATATTGCCAGTTTGGAACGGGACTGACAGATGCACTACGACACAAATTTGTGTGTGGTTTATTTAAACAGGATACACAAAAGCGACTGCTCGAGGAGAATGAGCTGATGCTTGAGAAGGCGGTCACTATGGCAGCAGCACACGAAGCCGCAGCGAGAGGCACGGCAGTAATGCAGCTACGGTCACCAGAGCTCAGTGCACACAAATTGGGTGTGAGTTCTGGCAAATGTTATCGTTGTGGAAAGACAACGCATGATCAGAACCAGTGTTGGTTTAAAAACCAAGAATGTAGAACTTGTGGTAGGCTTGGACACATAGCTAGAGTATGCAGGTCAGGGAAGAAGACCAGCAACAAGAAGTCACCGCAAGGGAAATACGCAAAGGTACACAAGGTGGCCGAACAGGAGTCCGATTCAGATGCTAGCAGTAATGAACTGGCTGGCTTAAGCAGTATTGAACTGGCTAGCTTAAGGGTACTCAACGTTGGTAAGGGTGCAGACCTCCGGACAATTTGGGTTACTCTTCAGATAGAAGGAGTCCAAGTAAAAATGGAATTGGACACTGGATCGGCATTGTCGGTCATGAATAAGAAAGATTACAGAAGGTTATTCCAACATATTCCCCTACAGGATACGGAGATTATATTGACAACCTACACGGGGCAGAGAGTGTACCCCATCGGGACAATAAAGGTTGCAGTGGCCAACAAGGGCGAAGGAAGTCAAATAATGGACTTATATGTGCTACCGGAGGGAGGTCCACCACTACTAGGCCGGGAGTGGTTTAGAAACATAAATATGGACTGGCATTCACTAAAAGCCATAAAGAGTGAGAACTCGGTGCAGATAATCAGCCCAGACTCTAGAACTGATGATGGTAAGACCAACCCATGTGCAAAAGACAAAGTTTCAGCTCAGAATTCCACTGAGCAACAACAACATAGTTTAACAGAGAATTCTGAGTCTGTCAAGTCTACTGATATGCACATTTTTGAGGGACACTGGGCTCGAACTCAACTCCATTTCAAACTACAACAGCAATTAGAACAAATGATTCGCCGTTTTGAGCAAGAGATGAATGAAATAAAAAAGTTCTTTGTTACAGAGTGGGAGAATCTGGAAAGTCAACAGAAGCAACTGATGGAGAAAATGGAGCAGGAGCACACAAACCATCTGCGCGAGGAGGCCGAACGAATCAAAGCTGATTCAGGTTCTGAAGGTGCGTGCCATAATCTGGTGTCAGAAGAGTTAACGGTCAGCCAACTCCTTCATATGCTGAGGGACAAGACTCTGAAATGGGAAAAACTTGAACACGAGCTGCGATCTTCAAAGGAAAAGGGTTCGGAGCTCTCAAAAGTCATTGAGATGGCTGATGTGACGACACAGACTGAAACGACTGCAACAGAGCAGCCATTGGATGCCAAAAGTACGCTGACTCACGTCAATGTAGAACAACAGACCGCTGAAACAGTTGCTCCGGTAGAGGGATTGCATAGTCCGATCAATCAATCTCCAAAGGAAGTTGAAGTATTAAAATCACAAATGAGGTCACTAGTAAACGATTTGCTGAAAACCCAGAAAAAGCTGGATGCAGAGGTACACATGAAGAAGTCTCTTCAGGAAAGATGTCTGGATTTGGAACAAGAGCTGGCTAACGTTCAGCTGGGTATGGAGGAAATAGACGACCCTCTCACTGGTCTAGCTCAGGACGACACCGAATATTACCATGACCTGGTGGACGACACCGAATATTACGATGTCCTGTCCTGCCCAGCTTGTAACTTCGACTCCCAAAGTGCAGAAATCATGGAGGAGCACCAAAAGTCTACGGAACATCGGGAGAAGCTGGCTCTACGACGGAAACAGGAGGAAGAGAAGGAGGAACTGCGCATGCAGCTGGCAGCTGTGGCAGCTGACAATGGAGCCCAGAGAGTCTCCAAGAAGCAGAAAAGGAAAAGTAAAAACAGAAGATGACCCATCTGAACCATTATCACCTCTACCAGATCACACATGTGGTCCCTCCGAACGGAGCCAAATCAGTTCGGAAGTTCAAGCTGTTAAATCCATGAAAGGACTATTGAATGAGTAACGTGAACCGACTACACCACAGAGATTGAATCTGTGAACTGTTTTCCGCAGAGACTGAATCTCTGATATGTTACGTTAAACATGAAGTTATATATGTATATATGTTATTACATTATGTTAAATGGGGGGGATGACTATAAAGCTAAGAAGGGAGGAGTGTTGTGTATGTAACCTGTTCCACCTTAAGAGAGCTTAAGCCTGTTCCACCTTAAGAGATGTACTACTTTCTCAGGCTGCTGTAGACGTAATACCGGGGGTGAACACACCAGTATATAAGCACTGTGCAGTAATCTTGTATTCAGTATAGTCCCTACCTCCAACCAGTAAAGACCTGTTTTTATTGTTACTCATTAGTCTGTGTCTTAATTAACTAAATAATTCACAGACTTAACAGAGAGAAAATGGGGAATTACAGACCGGTAAGCCTGACATCAGTAGTGGGGAAAATGCTAGAGTACATTATAAAAGACTAGCTGGAGTGTCCGGCGGTGCCGAGGGTTTTTTGATGGCATGTTGTTGTTGAAAGAGAGAGAGAGACAGACTGGGGGGAGAAGAGAGAGACTGGGGGGGGAGAGAACGAATGGGGAGAAGGGAGGGAGAGAGCGACTGGGGGGAAGAGAGAGAGAGAGACTGGGGGGGAGAGAGAGACTGGGGGGGAGAGAGAGACTGGGGGGGAGAGAGCGAGGGAAAGAGAGAGGGGGAGGGAGAGAGAGAGAGAGAGACTGGGGGGAGAAGAGAGAGATGGGGGGGAAGAGAGAGAGAGAGACTGCTGGATTTCATTCAGGATTAGCCTGGAGAGAGAGGGGGGGAAGGAGAGCCTCAGGCCTGGCCCGATGGACACCTGCGAAGGAAGGAAGAAGGCGCGCTCTCCCTCCCTCTCCCACCCCCTCACTCTTTCCCTCCCTCACCCTCTCTCTCTCCCTCCCCGTCTCTCCCTCCCTCCCCTCTCCCTCTGTGCCCCTCTCCTCCCCCTCCCTCCCCCTCTCCTCTCCATCCCTCCCCCTCTCCTCTCCTTCCCCTCCCCCTCCCCCTCTTCCCCCCCTCCCCCTCCTCCCTCTTCCCCCCCTCCCGCTCCTCCCTCTTCCCCCCTCCCCCTCTTCCCCCCTCCCTCTCTTCCCTCTTCCCCCCTCCCCCTCCCTCTTGCCCCCCCTCCTCCCTCTTCCCCTCCCCCTCCTCCCTCTTCCCCCTCCCTCTCCCCCCTCCCTGTTCCCCCTCCTCCCTCTTCCCCCTCCCTCTTCCCCCTCCTCCCTGTTCCCCACCTCCCCCCTCTCCCCTCCCCCTCCCCTCACCCCTCCACCTCCCCCCTCTCCCCTCCCCGAGCCCTCATCCCCCGTTCCAATCCCTCTTTCCGCCATGGAGCCCGGGCCTCAGCACCTGGATGAACGCATTCCCCTGGACGTTTTTGACGGCCTCGGCCGTCACCCTGATGCCGTTGGCCGAGGCGAAGACAGTGACCTGATCGGCTTTCCACCCTGGGGCCCGGGCCTCGGCACCTGGATGAACGCGTTCCACTGGACACTTTTGGCGGCCTCAGCCGTCACCCCCGATGCCGTTGGCCGAGGCGAAGATGGTGACGTGTTTGCGGAAATGAATGGTTCCGGGCGCGCCAGCAATCCGCTGAACTCGAGGCCCAAGCTTCCCGCGCTGCTAGGCCGTGGCTCCGCACATCCACTTCAATAAAGAGAGATTCCTAAATATTAAAGTTCAGGTTTTTAAGCACCCCATAGCTAAGAAGAGAACTGCACAAAAGAACCTAATGGGGTACACACAGAAAGTGGGAAAAATAAACACGCAGAAAGTGGGAAAAATAAATCAATAGTTAGAAATCAAGATGGCAGCCACTCACCTCAGCTCAGAAGGATTAGGCCCGCCCACACATGCAATGAAATGCCCCCCTGTGATGCACGAATTGGTCAACCATCAAGTTAATCCCCTGTACAATTGCTCAACCATCACGTCACTCAACGCTAATAAGCGGAATGTTGCCGTTTTTTGAAACTTTTTTGTATACTGTCCGAACAATTTTTGTCTGACCAAAAAGTGATATAACATGTGTGTAGGTACGCTCTATAACTTTTGATTGTATAGCCGGACAGACAGACAGACAAACAGACAGACAGACAAACAGACAGACAGACAGACAAACAGACAGAGAGACAAACTCTTTTATATATATCGATAGATGTAATAGCAGAGCACTTGGAAAACAGTGACAGGATTGGACAAAGTCAACATGGATTTACAAAAGGTAAATCGTGCTTGACTAATCTACTGTAATTTTTTGAGGATGTAACTGGTAAAATAGATGAGGGAGAACCAGTGGATGTGGTGTATTTGGACTTTCAAAAGGCTTTCGATAAGGTCCCGCATAAGAGATTAGCGTGTAATGTTAAGGCACATGGGATTGGGGGCAAGGTATTGACTTGGATAGAGAACTGGTTGGCGGACAGAAAGCAAAGAGTTGGAATAAACGGGTCATTTTCCGAGTGGCAGGCAGTGACTAGTGGGGCACCGCAAGGATCGGTCCTAGGACCCCAGCTGTTCACAATATATATTAATGATCTGGATGAGGGAATTGGATGTAATATCTCCAAATTTGCAGATGACACAAAGCTGGGTGGGAGGGTAAGCTGTGAGGAGGATGTCGTGAAACTCCAGTACGATTTGGACAGGTTGGGTGATTGGGCAGAAACATGGCAAATGCACTATAATGTGGATAAATGTGAGGTTATCCACTTTGGTGGCAAAAACAGGAAGGCAGATTATTATTTGAATGGCAATAGATTGGGAGAAGGGGAAGTGCAAAGAGACTTGGGTGTTCTTGTGCACCAGTCGCTGAAGGTAAGCATGCAGATGCAGCAGGCGGTTAAGAAGGCAAATGGTATGTTGGCCTTCGTAGCAAGAGGGTTCGAGTACAGGAACAAGGATGTCTTGCCACAGTTGTACAGGGCCTTGGTGAGACCACACCTTGAGTATTGTGTGCAGTTTTGGTCGCCTTACCTGAGGAAGGACGTTCTTGCCATGGAAGGAGTGCAGCGAAGATTCACCAGGCTGATACCTGGGATGGCAGGAATGACGTATGAGGAGAGATTGTGTCGATTGGGCTTATACTCACTGGAGTTTAGAAGATTGAGAGGGGATCTCATCGAAACCTTTAAAATTCTGTTAGGCCTGGACAGACTAGATGCAGGAAGGATGTTTCTGATGGCCGGGGAGTCCAGAACCAGGGGTCATAGTCTAAGGATAAGGAGTAAGCCATTTAGGACTGAAATGAGGAGGAATTTCTTCACCCAGAGAGTGGTGAACCTGTGGAATTCTCTGCCACAGAGGGCGGTGGAGGCCAGTTCATTAAATATATTCAAAAAAGAGTTGGATATATTTCTTCAGGCTAAAGGGATCAAGGGATATGGGGAGAAGGCAGGGACAGGGTACTGAATTTGGATGATCAGCCATGATCTCATTGAATGGTGGAGCAGGCTCGAAGGGCCGAATGGCCTACTCCTGCTCCTATCTTCTATGTTTCTATGTTTCTATGAATTTCTTCACCGAGAGAGTGGTGAACCTGTGGAATTCTCTACCACAGAAGGCAGTAGAGGCCAATTCATTAAATATATTCAAGAAGGAGTTGGATATATTTCTTAAGGCTAAAGGGATCAAGGGATATGGGGAGAAAGCAGGGACAGGGTACTGAATTTGGATGATCAGCCATGATCGCATTGACTGGGGGAGCAGGCTCGAGGGGTTGAATGGCCTACTCCTGCTCCTACCTTCTATGTTTCTATGACTCCCTCTTCTCCCAGGGCCTCCCTGCCCAGATCATCGGATTTGTGTCTGTCATCAGAGTTCTGAATTTCTCTGTGTTTGCTGATTGCCAGTGTGTAACTAACTGTACACTAATCAAAGACATTTGCTGCAAGGAAAGCAAGGGGTTCCCTTGGGTAGCTTTTGGAAACTGGAACAGGGAGTCCCCCAGCAATATCTCAGTACAAATAGGGCTCCTTCACACTGATGTTTGGAAGACTACTGATTGTAGATATAGAAGTATTTTTGCTATAGCGATAAAAAAATATTTGAATATGTTTGCTATGTAGATAATTTTAATTTTTTGCTTTGGATATGAAATATTTTAAGTAAACTGCAAAATAGAATAATTTCCTTTGAAAACAAAGGGTAGATAACTTGTACAAGTTCGTTGCTTGAGCTATTTACCATTGTGTACATTCGCAGGTGGTATGAAAGGAGTACAGACCTTGTGATTCTTTTTTTATACTTTGCTGGAGGTGGAAATCTGTTCCCCCAGACCGAGGGACATCAGCTCACCAACAGCTGATTCACTGACCATAGGCCTTAGGTTTGTTGCAGAGTCTCGCTGTTGAAAATCAACCATGTGTATCATCAACAGAAGGTAGAGGCAAAAGGATAAATATTGTCCAGGACACCGGGGAGAACTCCCCTGTTTTTCTTCCAATAGTGCCATGGGATCTTTCACATCTACATGAGAGGCCAGACGGGGTGTCAGTTTAACGTCTCATCCAAAAGACGGCACCTCCTGGAGAGTCAGCCTGGATTTTTGCGCTCAAGTCCCTGGAGTGAGACTTGAACCCACAACCTTCTGACTCAGAGGCAAGGGCGTTGCCCACTGAGCCCCGGCTGACACACAGTGGAAAGATGGCAGATCTGACAGGGCAGCACTCCTTCAGGCACTTTGGGGATGCCCTGAGGACATGAAAGGTGCTCTATAAATGTGTTTTCTTTCTTAATGTAGAGAATAAGGACAAGCGAGAGTTTATTCCTCAAGCATAAAGCTACAGTTAACACGGTGGGCCAAACTAAATACAAAAACAAGGTAAAGGAAGTTCAGAAACCGGTCAGGAGCTAAAATAGAAACTGAGGTTTGGATAGCAAGGAATATTAAAAGAAAGAAATACAAAAACTTGCTTTGATAAAGTTCCTTTAACATAGAAAATGGTCGCAGAGTGATTCACAGACGTGTAAAATGGGCAACGTGCCAAAGAAGGCAATATAAGACAGGGTGTCCAAACACTTGGTCAAAACGATGGATTTTAAGGGGGGTCTTAAAGCAGGAGAGAGAGGAGGAGAGAGGGAGAAGGAGAGAGGGAGGGGGAGAGGGGGAGGGGGAGAGAGAGGGGAGAAGGGGAGAGCGTGGAGGAGAGAAGGAGGGGAGAGAGTGAGGAGGAGAGTGTTATATCTCAAGAGTTTAATAACCTACTTATATAACAATTAAAAAAGGTACACAAGAGGCAGAGTTCAGTTAACAGCCAACACCTTCAAAAGAATCTTCTCAACTATATACACTCTATTTCCCATAGTGCATTGCACATCACAACTACGGTAAGCTATGTGGGATAATTCAAATACAACATTCAAAATACACAACATCTCCTCCCCTCTTACATTAGATGTCCCAATAGAACCATAAAATTTTTAAAACATATTGGCCCAGAAAGCCCCTGACCTGCACTTACCTAGCGCGCCAGCAGTTGAGCTGTAGGGCCCCGTGGAATTCCTCTCCAGGGCCTGGCCCAGCTGCCGGCGCGCTGTGCTTGCATGTCCCAGGGGCGTAGTTAGTGCGATGCGTCCCCTGGGATCACGTGAGCCATGGGCAGCCAATCGGAGGAGGGAAAAGCCCATTCATAAGATTGACAGGAAGACCTGTCTAAACTTATGAATACTACAGGCCTCAAAATAGCATTAAACCTTCAAATAATTTTTTTTTAAATCACACTTTTTCAATAAACTACAAATTACATTAAATAACTATTTTAAACAATAATTTAAATTTTTGAAAAAAATAATTTTATAAAAAACGGGCCTAAAAATAAACTTACCTTGCTTTAAAGTATTTAAAAATACTAAACCTGTGGAAAATATGTTTTAATTTTAATTAATTGACCACTTACCTTGTAAAAAGCAGGCCTTACGCCTGCTTTTTAAATGTGTAAATCCTACAGGCTTAACCTCGCGTGAAAACCTGCAAAAAAAATCTAAGTTCAAAGCGCACGCGCAGCCTCCCCTGCGCGAGCGTTCGACCTCTGAACCCCTTCGTTCAGAGGATCGGAAGTGCCGGTTTCCCGCGCATGCGCAGTGCATGCAGGAAACCCGCACTTCCATTCGGCCTACGGGTGAGTACCCCGTGCGTACTCACCCGTGGAGAGCCGAATTTCTGGGCCATTATTCTGTCCCAGATAAAGGGTAAGCCTCTGAACTATAAGTTCAAACGTATAGGGGCCCGCCGCTCTCTGGTAGGATACCGGCAGTCAACCTGGCTCTCCAGTTCATTGTCTCTCACAGGTGACGTCAACACAGGTGTAGCTGGCTGAGGTGCCGGTATACAGGTCTCCCTTGCTGATGAGATAGGGGCTGAAGCGACTGCTTCCTCAGAAGGTGAGCCTCTCAGAAGGCGGATGACCCACAGCGTCACCCAATGGCAGATAAACTGCTGTTGGTGGTTCAGTGGGTGTTGCTGCACTTCGTAGAAGCCGATCGGTGTGTCTCTTCCAGACAATGTCCTCGGGTGTCTATACGGTGTAGGATACTGGACCAGTCTGTGCAATGACAGTAGCAGGAACCCACTTAGGTCCACCACTGTAGTCCCGTGCCAACACATGTTCACCTGGACTGAAGACTCTGTCTTTGGAGCGTTGTTCACGTCGCGTGATCTGCTAGTCTTGCTGATACTGTACCACGTCTTTCACCTTTGGCGGTTTCAGCAGGTCAAAGTTGGTTCGTAACTCTCTTTTGAGCAGTAGAGTGGCAGGTGATGCTTTTGTGGTCGCATGTGGTGTGTTCCTGTAAAGCAACAGGAAACTATTCAGGCACTGATGAAGCGTTCCCTGGCCTTGTGATGCCTTTAGAGAGTGTTTCATGGTCTGAACAAACCTCTCAGCTAGACCATTGGTCGCAGGGTGGTATGGTGCAGCCCTGATATGTTGTACGCCATTCACCTGCAGGAAGGTAGCCATTTCTTGTGACACCCACTGTGTACCGTTGTCTGAGACAAGTTGTATCAGAGATCCAAATTGGCTAAACACCTCACCTAACTTCTCGATGGTCTTCTCAGCGGTGGTGGACCTCATTATAACAACCTCTGGCCACTTACTGTGCGCGTCAACAGCCACCAGGAACATTCTCTCCTCAAATGGACCTGCAAAGTCTACATGAATGCGGTGCCATGCTTCCTCCGGAAAGTCCCAGGGGTGAAGAGGTGCAAGCTGTGGCACATTACGAACTCACTGACATGAGGAACAGGTTTTAGCTTTGTCCTCAATCTGTCCATCCATACCCGGCCACCAAAAGTAGCTCCTCGCTATTTCTTTCATACGAACCATTCCGCAATGTCCAGAGTGTAGTTGCTGTAACACTGGTTTCCGTAGCGATGGTGGAATAACCACTCTCCTCCCACACAGCAAACATCCAGACTGCACCGACAGTTTGTTTCTCCTTAAGAGATATGGTTTCAGGTTTGGGTCATCGCTGTCAAGCTTGCCCCTGACGATAATGTCCAGCACTGCAGACAACACTGGGTCATTTCTGGTGTTTCGTCGGACCAGTGTCGAAGTAACAGGTGCGTTCTCCACCTGCTATTTAGCAGATGTCCATGCTATTCATCATAGGCTTGGTGACAGGCAGCGGCAACCTGGAAAGACCGTCAGCATTGCCGTGCAGGTCAGACTTGCGATATCTAATGTCAAATGTGTGTGCAGACAACAGCAGCGCCCACCTTTGCATTCTGCTCGCAGCAAGTGACTGAATCCCTGTATATGGCCCGAAGATGGCCGTGAGAGGGCGGTGATCTGTTAGTAGGGTGAACTGTCTCCCGTACAAAGATTGGTGAAACTTACGAACGCCAAAAACGATGCTCAATGCTTCTCGCTCTATTTGGGCGTAGTTAGTTTCAGCTCTGTTCAAAGTCCTAGATGCGAATGCTGTCGGCTTCTCTTCCCCATTTGGCATGATATGAGAAACGACCGCTCCCACACCATATGACGATGCATCGCAAGCTAACCGTATTGGTAATGAAGGGTTAAAATGCATCAAAGCCTCTGACTTCAGGAGCGTGTCCTTTGCTGTCATGAATGCCTCCTGGCACTTGTTAGTCCATTCCCACTTCTTGTTTTTACATAGCAACCAATGCAGCAGCCTTAGCATCGAGGCTAGGTTCGGTATGAACCGTCCATAGTAGTTCAGTAACCCTAGAAAAGAACGCAGCTGGCTGATATTTTCAGGTGCTGGGGCATCCACAATTGCCTTGGTGCCTTGTGAAGGCCTGTGGCATCGATCACATGACCGAGGTACTCAACTGATGCCTGAAAAAAATCGCATTTATCCCTGCGAACTCTGAGTCCGTAATCCCTCAGTCTCTGTAGCGTAGCGTTGCGTCC
The DNA here is from genome assembly GCF_052327205.1 of Somniosus microcephalus. NCBI lineage: Eukaryota > Metazoa > Chordata > Chondrichthyes > Squaliformes > Somniosidae > Somniosus > Somniosus microcephalus. The sequence continues at coordinate 102,686,792 of NC_140997.1, forward strand.
AAGTTACGCAGATAGTCTTGGTCATCACACCCAGTAACTAAGATATCATCTAAGTAGCACTGGACTCCAGGCAATCCACTAAGGATCTGGTCCATAGCACGTTGGAAAAGCGCTGGAGCTGATGTAATTCCGAAAGGAAGTCGACGATATCTAAATAGGCCCTTGTACGTCACAATAGTCAGCATTTCTCGTGACTGTTCATCCACATGCATTTGCAGGTAGGCTTGACAGAGGTCGATTGTGCTAAACTTCTGGCCCCCAGCAAGTCCCGCAAACAAATCATCAATATGGGGAAGCGGATATTGCTCCACTGACAATACAGGGTTAACAGTTACTTTAAAATCTCCACATATCCTAACTCCACCCCCTTTCTTAAGCACTGGTACGATGGGCGTTGCCCATTCACTCACGCTGACTGAGTGGTTCTAGTACTCCGCTTTCAAGTAGGGCTTCTAAGTCAGCCTCGACTTTTGGTCTGATGGCATAAGGTACAGGTCGTGCCTTCATGAACTTGGGTTTGCTATCCTGCTTAATACGAAGCTTCACAGTGCTATCTTTCATGCTACCCAGTTCTCCATTAAAGACTTCTGCATGTTTCTTTAAGATGGCGGGTAAGCCTGGATCATTGTGTGACAATCATGTAGACTGATGACCAGTCTAATTTTTTTCTCTCCATCCACGAGCATCCCAGCAGGGAGGGGCAGTCTCCTTTAACTACGTAGAGTGGTAACTTCCTAGTTTGTCCATTCAACTGAACTGTGACCTCAGTGATACCTCTCACGGTTACTCTTTCACTGGTATATGTCTTTAACGCTATGTTAGCTGGCTGAAGTGGAAGGTGCTTTAATGTCTTTTTGTAGACTGTCTCTGACATAAGAGATACTGCTGCCCCACTATCGGTCTGCATTCGCACAGGCTGCCCCTCTAGCAAGGGTGAGACCCACTAGCCATGCGAATCCCCAGCTACAGTCAGCACGTTCAGTAATAGTTCCTCCTCTGAAGTGTCAATTGCCTCTGTTTTGTCCTGTTCTACAGAGCGGACATCTTTCTTTGTCTTTTGTCTGAATGTTTTTTTCCTTCCTTCCGTCTTTGACGTTTTCTCTGTGTCCTTTTTATTTCTGCATGCGCGCTGAATATGTCCCTTTTTACCACAGCTGTGGCAATCCATGTCCACACACCAGCATGCAGACGCAAGATGCCCCATTTTGCCACAACGGAAGCATAGCCCTTGGCTCTCTGTTCTTACTTTGTGCACTTTTTCTGTTGCACCCAACTGTTGAGCTTCCTTAGCTACCAATTCCATGGAAATACTGATTTCAATAGCCTTTTGTAGAGTCAGATTACTCTCAGTTAATAGCCTCTTCTGTATGGCTTCAGTTCTCATACCACACACTAGCCTGTCTCTTATAGTATCATTTAGCACAGGAAATAGTTGAGGCTTGTAATAAGGGAACAGCTATAATTATGGGGGATTTTAATTATCATATTAACTGGACAAATCATATTGGGCAGAGCAGCCTTGAGGATGAGTTCATTGAGTGTATTAGGGATGGGTTTCTTGAGCAGTATGTAACTGAACCGACCAGGGGGCAAGCAACCTTAGATTTGGTCCTGTGTAATGAGACAGGATTAATTAAAAATGTCCTAGTAAAGGATCCCCTTGGAATGAGTGACCATAACATGGTTGAGTTCCATATTCAATTAGAGGGTGAGAAGGTTGGATCTCAAACAAGCGTGCTGAGCTTGAATAAAGGAGACTATGAAGGTATGAGAGCGGAATTAATTAGAGTGGACTGGGAAAATAGATTAAAGGGTAAGACGGTACATGACCAGTGGTGTACATTTAAGGAGTTATTTTACAACTTCCAAAAAAAATATATTCCACTGAGGAAAAAAGGGTGTAAAAGAAAAGATAGCCATCCGTGGCTAAGTAAAGTAATTAAGGATAGTATCTGACTAAAAACAAGGGCATATAAGGTAGCCAAATCTAGTGGGAGGATGGAAGATTGGGAAGTCTTTAAAAGACAGCAAAAAATAACTAAAAGATTGATTAAGAAAGGGAAGATAGATTATGAAAGTAAATTAGCAAAAAATATAAAAACAGACAGTAAAAGTTTCTATAGTTATATAAAAAGAAAAAGGGTGGCTAAAGTAAATGTTGGTCCCTTAGAGGATGAGACCGGGAAATTAATGGTGGGAAACATGGAGATGGCAAAAACACTGAACAATTATTTTGTATCAGTCTTTACAGTAGAGGACACTAAGAATATCCCAACACTGGACAAACAGGGGGCTCTAGGGGGGGAGGAACTAAATACGATTAAAATCACTAAGGAAGTGGTACTTGGTAAAATAATGGGACTTAAGCCGGATAAATCCCCTGGACCTGATGGCTTGCATCCTAGGGTCTTGAGGGAAGTAGCGGTAGGGATTGTGGATGCATTGGTAATAATTTTCCAAAACTCACTGGACTCAGCAAAGGTCCCGGCAGATTGGAAAACTGCTAATGTAACACCCTTATTTAAAAAGGGTAGTCGGCAGAAGGCTGGAAACTATACACCTGTTAGCCTAACATCTGTGGTTGGTAAAATGTTAGAGTCCATTATTAAGGAGACAGTAATGGGACATTTGGATAAACATAATTTAATAGGACAAACTCAGCATGGTTTCATGAAGGGGAAGTCATGTTTGACAAATTTGCTTGAGTTTTTTGAGGAAGTAACATACAGGGTGGATAAAGGGGAACCAGTGGACGTAGTGTATTTAGACTTCCAAAAGGCATTTGACAAGGTGCCACACAAAAGATTATTGCTCAAGATAAAAAATCACGGGATTGGGGTAATATTCTGGCGTGGGTGGAGGATTGGCTCTCTAACAGAAAGCAGAGAGTTGGGATAAATGGTTCGTTCTCAGATTGGCAACCAGTAACTAGTGGTGTTCCGCAGGGGTCAGTGCTGGGTCCCCAACTCTTTACAATCTATATTAACGATTTGGAGGAGGGGACCGAGTGTAACATATCAAAGTTTGCAGATGATACAAAGATGGGACGGAAAGTAGTGCGTGAGGAGGACATAAAAAACCTGCAAAGGGACATAGACAGGCTAAGTAAGTGGGCAGAGATTTAGCAGATGGAATACAATACTGGAAAGTGTGAGGTTATGCACTTTGGCAGGAAAAATCATAGAGCAAGTTATTATCTTAATGGCAAGAAACTGGAAAGTACTGTAGTACAAAGGGATCTGGGGGTCCTGGTGCACGAAACTCAAAAAGTTAGTATGCAGGTGCAGCAAGTGATTAAGAAGGCCAATGGAATGTTGGCTTTTATTGCTAGAGGGATGGAATATAAAAACAGGGAGGTATTGCTGCAGTTGTACAAGGTATTGGTGAGACCGCACCTGGAATACTGCATACAGTTTTGGTGTCCATACTTAAGAAAAGACATACTTGCTCTCGAGTCAGTACAAAGAAGGTTCACTCAGTTAATCCCGGGGATGAGGGGGTGGTCATATGAGGAGAGATTGAGTAGATTGGGACTCTACTCATTGGAGTTCAGAAGAATGAGAGGCGATCTTATTGAAACATATAAGATTGTGAAGGGGCTTGATTGGATGGATGCGGTGAGGATGTTCCCAATGATGGGTGAAACTAGAACTAGGGGGCATAATCTTAAAATAAGGGGCTGCTCATTCAAAACTGAGATGAGGAGAAACTTCTTCACTCAGAGGGTGGTAGGTTTGTGGAATTTGCTGCCCCAGAAAGCTGTGGAAGCTACATCATTAAATAAATTTAAAACAGAAATAGATAGTTTCCTAGAAGTAAAGGGAATTAAGGGTTACGGGGAGCGGGCAGGAAATTGGACATGAGTCTAGGTTCGGAATGGTCATGGCCCTGTCGGTAGTGGAGTGGGCCCAGGGGCCGTGTAGCCTTGTTCTGCTCCTACTGTGTTCTAATTCTGTGTTAGATTTCAGGAGATGGTTTTATTCCTGTTCCTGGCTGGGGTGGAGATCGCCTTTACAGAAGGTAAGTACTGTAGAAAATATAGGGACAGAGTGATCTCCTGGAAGAATTTCGATCGCCTAGATGGGTCGGAGAGGAATTTCCCAGATTTTTTTCTCCCAAATTGGCCATTGGGTCTTTATCTGGTTTTTCGCCTCTCCCGGGAGATCACATGGGTTCGGGTGGATGCAGAGTGATAGAAGATCTGAGGTTAGGATCAGATCAGCCATGATCTTATTGAATGGTGGAGCAGGCTCGAGGGGCCGATTGGCCTACTCCTACTCCTATTTCTTATGTTCTTATGTTCTTATGTCATTAAACTCACAGTGCTCTGATAGTCTTTTTAGTGCAGCTACAAACATGGCCACTGTTTCTCCTTCTTCTTGGTTACGCCTGTGGAACCGAAACCTCTCAGCTATGACTAGGGATTTAGGTGAAAAATGCCCTTTTAGTATCTCCACAATTTCGCAATATTGTTTAGTCCCTGGTTTATCTGGATGCACTAAAGTACGCAAAAGATTGAAAGTTTTTGGTCCCATCACACTTAACAATGTAGATACTAATTTATTCCATCCAATGTCATTTGCTTGTGTGAAGTATTCAAATCGTTCTGTGCATGAGCTCCATTGTTCAACATTCTCATCAAACGGTCCAATGTTACCGATAATTCCTGCCATTTTCCTTCGCTCAGGCACCTAATTATCATTCACTAAGGATCCTTCCAATGTTGAACTCAACTAAAATCACTATCAGTTATTTAGTGCTTCAATTCACAGATCGTTTCACAGTTGAATAAATGTCCTTCCTGATTTACTCACTGGTTTTCCTCCCCTTCCTCAAGTCGTTAGTACCTTATACGCCATCTCGTCTTCCTGCCATTATAAGCTCCTTTATCCTCGAGCCAGCCTCACTTTAATTAACTGTCCACGGCAAAAATAAAAGTTTTAAACACGTAAAACCCGACTATCTTCCACACAGCAGAGCCACGTACGTTCAGACGTCCTCGTCGTCACTTTTGTTATATCTCAAGAGTTTAATAACCTTACTTGTATAACAATTAAAAAAGGTACACAAGAGGCAGAGTTCAGTTAACAGCCAACACCTTCAAAAGAATCTTCTCAACGATATAAACTCTATTTCCCATAGTGCATTGCACATCACAACTACGGTAAGCTAGGTGGGATAATTCAAATACAACATTCAAAATACACAACAGAGAGAGAGGAGGAGAGAGTGAGGACGAGAGAGAGGAGAGAGGGAGGAGGACAGAGAGGAGGAGAGAGGGAGGAGGAGAGAGGGAGGAGGAGAGAGGGAGGAGGAGGAGAGAGAGAGGAAGGGAGAGGGAGGAGGAGAGAGTGCAGAGGAGAAAGGGAGGAGGAGAGAGGGAGGAGGAGAGAGGGAGGGGGAGAGAGGGAGGTGGAGATAGTGAGTGGGAGAGAGGGAGGGGGAGAGAGGGAGGGGGAGAGAGGGAGGAGGAGAGAGGGAGTGGGAGTGAGGGGAGGAGCAGAGAGAGTGGAGAGAGGGAAGAAGAGAGAGGGAGGGGGAGAGATGAAGGGGAGAGGGAAGGGAAGAGTGGGAGGAGGAGAGAAATGGCGAGAGAGGGAGGAGAGGGGGAGTCGGAGAGAGGGAGTCGGAGAGAGGCAGTCGGAGAGAGGGAGGGGGAGAGAGAGGGGGAGAGAGGGCGAAGGGGAGAGGAGGAGGAGAGAAAGGAGGAGGAGAGAGAGAGAGGGGGAGAGAGTGAGGAGAAGGGAGAGAGGAGGAGAGAGGGAGGAGAGAGTGTGAGGAGGAGAGAGAGAGGAGAAGAGTGGGAGGAGGAGAGCGGGAGGAGGAGAGAGGGATGAGGAGAGAGGGAGGAGGAAAGAGGGAGGAGGAGGGAGGGAGGGCGAGAGAGGGAGGTGGAGAGAATGAGTGGGAGTGAGGGGAGGACGAGAGAGGGAGGAGGAGCGAGGGAGGAAAGAGAGGGAGGGGAGAGAGGGAGGAGTAGAGAGGGAGTGGGAGTGAGGGAGGAGGAGGGAGAGAGAGAGGAGAGAGGGAGGGGGAGAGAGGGAGGGGAGAGATGAGGGAGAGAGGGAGGGGAAGAGCAGGAGGAGGAAAGAAAGAGGGGAGAGATGGAGGAGGAGAGATGGAGGAGAGAGGGGAATCGGAGAGAGGGAGTCGGAGAGAGGGAGTCAGAGAGAGGGAGGGGGAGAGAGGGAGGGGAGAGAGGGAGGGGGAGAGTGGGCGAAGGGGAGAGGGAGGAGAGAGAAGGAGGAGGAGAGAGAGATGAGAGAGAGAGGGGGGAGAGAGTGAGGGGAAGTGAGAGAGGATGAGAGAGGGAGGAGGAGAGTGGGAGGAGGAGAGGGAGGAGGGGAGATGGAGGAGGGGAGCGGGGGAGGAGAGAGAGGGGAGGGGAGAGGGAGGAGGAGAGAGAGGAGGAGAGAGGGTGGAGGAGAGAGAGAGGAGGGGAGAGGGACGAGGAGCGAGGGAGGAGGAGAGAGGAGAGGAGAGAGGGTGGAGGGGAGAGGGAGGAGGAGAGAGGGTGGAGGGGAGAGGGAGGTGGAGAGAGTGAGTGGGAGAGAGGCAGGAGGAGAGAGGGAGGGGGAGAGAGGCAGGAGGAGAGAGGGAGGGGAGAGAGGGAGGGGAGAGAGGGAGGAGGACTGAGGGAGTGGGAGAGAGAGAGAGAGAGGAGAGAGGGAGGGGGAGAGAGGGAGGGGGAGAGAGGAGGGAGAGAGGGAGGGGAAGAGCAGGAGGAGGAGAGAAAGAGGGGAGAGGGGGAGGAGGAGAGATGGAGGAGAGAGGGGAGTCGGTGAGAGGAGTCGGAGAGAGGGAGTCGGAGAAGGGAGGGGGAGAGAGAGGAGGAGAGTGGGAGAAGGGGAGAGGGAGGAGGAGAGAAGGAGGAGGAGAGAGAGATGAGGAGAGAGGGAGGAGGAGAGAGAGAGGGGGGGAGTGAGAAGAAGTGAGAGAGGAGGAGAGAGGGGAGGAGAGAGAGAGGAGGAGAGAGAGAGAGAGGAGAGAGAGAGAGAGGAGAAGAGTGGGAGGAGGAGAGGGAGGGAGGAGAGAGGGAGGAGGAGAGACAGAGGAGGAGAGGGAGGAGGAGAGAGGGATGAGGAGAGAGAGGAGGAGAGAGGGAGGAAATAGAGAGGAGGAGAGAGGGAGGGGAGAGAGGGAGGGGAGAGAGGGAGTGGGAGAGAGGGAGTGGGAGTGAAGGAGGGGGAGAGGGAGGGGGAGAGAGGGAGGGGGAGAGATGAGGGGAGAGGGAGGGGAAGAGCGGAAGCAGGAGAGAAAGTGGCGAGAGAGGGAGGAGAGATGGAGGAGAGAGGGAGTCGGAGAGGGAGTTGGAGAGAGGGAGTCGGAGAGACAGAGGGGGAGAGAGGGCGAAGGGGAGAGGGAGGAGGAGAGAAGGAGAGGAGAGAGAGAGGGGGAGAGAGTGCGGAGAAGGAGAGAGGAGGAGGAGGAGAGAGAAAGGGTGGAGAGCGTGTGAGGAGGAGAGAGAGAGGAGAAGATTGGGAGGAGGAGAGCGGGAGGAGGAGAGAGGGATGAGGAGAGAGGGAGGAGGAGAGAGGGAGGAGGTGGGAGGGAGGGTGAGAGAGGGAGGCGGAGAGAGTGAGTGGGGAGTGAGGAGGGATGAGAGAGGGAGGAGGAGAGAGTGAGGAGAGAGAGGGAGGAGGAGAGGGGAGTGGGAGTGGGGAGGAGTAGAGAGAGAGAGGAGAGTGGGGAGGGGAGAGAGGGAGGGGAGAGATGAGGGAGAGAGGGAGGGGAAGAGAGAGAGGAGGAGAGAGGGAGAGTGAGGAGGAGAGAGAGAGGAGAGAGGGCGGAGGAGAGTGGGAGGAGGAGAGAGGGGGAGGAGAGTGGAGGAGGGGAGAGGGAGCAGGGGAGAGGGAGGAGGGGAGCGGGAGGAGGAGAGAGGGTCGGGAGAGGGCGGAGGAGAGAGGAGGAGAGAGGGAGGGGAAGAGCAGGAGGAGGAGAGAAAGAGGGGAGAGAGGGTTGAGGAGAGATGGAGGAGAGAGGGGAGTCGGTGAGAGGGAGTCGGAGAGAGGGAGTCGGAGAGTGGGAGGGGGAGAGAGGAGGAGAGAGGGAGAAGGGGAGAGGGAGGAGGAGAGAAGGAGGAGGAGAGAGAGGAGAAGAGTGGGAGGAGGAGAGCGGGAAGAGGAGAGAGGGAGGAGTGAGAGAGGAGGAGAAGGGAGGAGGAGAGAGAGAGATGAGAGAGAGAGAGGGGGAGAGTGAGAAGAAATGAGAGGAGGAGAGAGAGAGAGAGGGAGGGGAGAGAGGGAGGAGGAGAGAGGGAGAGGAGGAGAGGAGAGAGAGGAGGAGAGGGAGGAGGAGAGACGGAGGAGGAGAGAGAGGGGGAGAGAGGGCGAAGGGGAGAGGGAGGAGGTGAGAAGGAGGAGGAGAGAGAGAGGGGAGAGAGTGCGGAGAAGGGCGAGAGGAGGAGGAGCGAGAGAGGGAGGAGAGAGTGTGAGGAGGAGAGAGAGAGAGGTGAAGAGTGGGAGGAGGAGAGCGGGAGGAGGAGCGAGGGATGAGGAGAGAGGGAGGAGGAGAGAGAGAGAGGAGGGAGGGAGGGTGAGAGAGGAGGCGGAGAGAGTGAGGGAGGATGAGAGAGGGAGGAGGAGAGACGGAGGAGGAGAGAGAGGGTGAGAGAGGGCGAAGGGGAGAGGGAGGAGGAGAGAAGGAGGAGGAGAGAGAGAGGGGGAGAGAGTGCGGAGAAGGGTGAGAGGAGGAGGAGAGAGAGAGGAGGAGAGAGTGTGAGGAGGAGAGAGAGAGGAGAAGAGTGGGAGGAGGAGAGCGGGAGGAGGAGAGAGGGAGGAGGAGGGAGGGAGGGCAAGAGAGGAGGCGGAGAGAGTGAGTGGGAGTGAGGGAGAATGAGAGAGGGAGGAGGAGAGAGGGGAGGAGAGAGAGGGAGGAGGAGAGAGGGAGGGAGTGAGGAGGAGGAGAGTGAGAGGAGAGAGGGAGGGGGAGAGGGGGAGGGGAGAGATGAGGGAGAGAGGGAGGGAAGAGCAGGAGGAGGAGAGAAAGAGGGGAGAGAGTGAGGAGGAGAGCTGGAGGAGAGAGGGGAGTCGGAGAGAGGGAGTAGGAGAGAGGGAGTCGGAGAGAGGGAGTGGGAGGGAGAGGGGGAGAGATAGCGAAGGGAGAGGGCGGAGGAGAGAAGAAGGAGGAGGGGAGATAAGGCGAGAGGGAGGAGGAGAGAGAGAGCAGGAGAGAGTGAGGAGAAGTGAGAGAGGAGGAGAGAGGGAGAGTTAGGAGGAGAGAGAGAGGAGAGAGGAGGAGGAGGTGAGGGAGGGGAGAGGGAGGAGGGGAGTGGGAGGAGGAGAGAGGAGGAGAGAGGGAGGGGAGAGAGGGAGGGGGAGAGAGGAGTAGAGAGGGAGGGAAGAGCAGGAGGAGGAGAGAAAGAGGGGAGAGAGGGAGGAGGAGAGATGGAGGAGAGAGGGGAGTCGGTGAGAGGGAGTCGGAGAGAGGGAGTCGGAGAGAGGGAGGTGGAGAGAGGAGGAGAGAGGGAGAAGGGGAGAGGGAGGAGGAGAGCGAGAGGAGGAGAGAGAGAGGAGGAGGGTGGGAGGAGGAGAGAGGGAGGAGGAGAGAGGAGGAGGAGTGAGAGAGGAGGAGATGGGAGGAGGAGAGAGGGATGAGGAGAGAGAGGAGGATTGAGGGAGGAAAGAGCGAGGAGGAGAGAGGAGGGGAGAGAGGGAGGGGAGAGGTAGGAGGAGAGTGGGAGTGAGGGAGGGGGAGATAGGGAGGGGGAGAGATGAGACGGAGAGGGAGGGGAAGAGCGGGAGGAGGAGAGAAAGTGGTGAGAGAGGGAGGAGAGATGGAGGAGAGAGGGGAGTCGGAGAGGGAGTCAGAGAGAGGTAGTCGGAGAGAGAGAGAGGGAGAGAAGGGGGAGAGAGGGTGAAGGGGAGAGGGAAGAGGAGAGAAGGAGGAGGAAAGAGAGAGGGGGAGAGAGTGAGGAGAAGGGAGAGAGGAGGAGGAGAGAGAGGGGGAGAGAGTGAGGAGAAGGGGACAGAGAGGGAGGAGAGAGTGTGAGGAGGAGAGAGAGGAGAAGAGAGGGAGGAGGAGAGCGGGAGGAGGAGAGAGGGGATGAGGAGAGATGGAGGAGGAGAGAGGGAGGAGGAGAGGGAGGGCGAGAGAGGGAGGCGGAAAGAGTGAGTGGGAGTGAGGGAGGATGAGAGAGGGAGGAGGAGAGAGGGAGGAGAGAGAGGAGGGGAGAGAGGGAGGAGGAGAGTGGAGTGGAGTGAGGGAGGAGGAGAGAGAGAGAGAGGAGTGAGGGAGGGGGAGAGAGGGGGGGAGAGATGAGGAGAGAGGGAGGGGAAGAGCGGGAGGAGGAGAGAAATAGTGAGAGAGGGAGGAGGAGAGATGGAGAGAGAGGGGAGTCGGAGAGAGGGAGTCGGAGAGAGGGAGTCGGAGAGAGGGAGTCGGAGAGAGGGAGGGGGAGAGAGAGGGGAGTGAGGGCGAAGGGGAGAGGGAGGAGGAGAGAAGGAGGAGGAGAGAGAGATGAGGAGAGAGTGAGGAGAAGTGAGAGAGGAGGAGAGAGGGAGGAGGAGATTGGGAGGAGGAGAGAGGGAGGAGGAGAGTGGGTGGAGGAGAGGGAGGAGGGAGAGGGAGGAGGGGAGCGGGAGGAGGAGAGAGGGGAGAGGAGAGGGAGGAGGAGAGAGAGAGGAGAGAGGGAGGAGGAGAGAGAGAGGACGTGTGACTGAGGAGGAGAGAGGGTGGAGGGAGAGGGAGGCAGAGAGAGTGAGTGGGAGCGAGGCAGGAGGAGAGAGGGAGGGGGAGAGAGAGGAGGAGAGTGGGAGAAGGGGAGAGGGAGGAGGAGAGAAGGAGGAGGAGAGAGGGAGGAGGAGAGAGAGAGGGGGGGAGAGTGAGAGGAAGTGAGAGAGGAGGAGAGAGGTAGGAGGAGAGAGAGAGGAGGAGAGAGAGAGGAGGAGAGAGAGAGAGAGAGAAGAAGAGTGGGAGGAGGAGAGAGGGAGGAGAGATGAGGGAGAGAGGGAGGGGAAGAGCGGGAGGAGGAGAGAAATAGTGGAGAGAGGGAGGTGGAGAGATGGAGGAGAGAGGGGAGTCGGAGAGAGGGAGTCGGAGAGAGGGAGTCGGAGAGAGGGAGGGGGAGAGAGAGGGGGAGTGAGGGCGAAGGGGAGAGGAGGAGGAGAGAAGGAGAGGAGAGAGAGAGATAAGGAGAGAGTGAGGCGAAGTGAGAGAGGAGGAGAGAGGGAGGAGGAGATTGGGAGGAGAGAGGGAGGAGGAGAGTGGGTGGAGGAGAGGGAGGAGGGGAGAGGGAGGAGGGGAGCGGGAGGAGGAGAGAGGGAGAGGAGAGGAGGAGGAGAGAGAGGAGGAGAGAGGGAGGAGGAGAGAGAGAGGACGTGGGACTGAGGAGGAGAGAGGGTGGAGGGGAGAGGGAGGCGGAGAGAGTGAGTGGGAGCGAGGCAGGAGGAGAGAGGGAGGGGGAGAGAGAGGAGGAGAGTGGGAGAAGGGGAGAGGGAGGAGGAGAGAAGGAGGAGGAGAGAGGGAGGAGGAGAGAGAGAGGGGGGGAGAGTGAGAGGAAGTGAGAGAGGAGGAGAGAGGTAGGATGAGAGAGAGAGGAGGAGAGAGAGAGGAGGAGAGAGAGAGAGAGAGAAGAAGAGTGGGAGGAGGAGAGAGGGAGGAGAAGAGAGGGAGGAGAAGAGAGGGAGGAGAAGAGAGGGAGGAGAAGAGAGGGAGGAGAAGAGAGGGAGGAGGAGAGGGAGGAGAAGAGAGGGAGGAGGAGAGGAGGAGGAGAGAGGAAGGAAATAGAGAGGAGAGAGAGGGAGGGGAGAGAGGGAGGGGAGAGAGGTAGGAGGAGAGTGGAGTGGGAGTTAGGGAGGGGAGAGAGGGAGGGGAGAGATGAGGGGGAGAGGGAGGGGAAGAGCGGAAGGAGGAGAGAAAGTGGCAAGAGAGGGAGGGGGAGAGAGTGCGGAGAAGGGAGAGAGGAGGAGGAGGAGGAGAGAGAGAGAGGGTGGAGAGTGTGTGAGGAGGAGAGAGAGAGGAGAAGAGTGGGAGGAGGAGAGTGGGAGGAGGAGAGAGGGATGAGGAGAGAGGAGGAGGAGAGAGGGAGGAGGAGGGAGGGAGCGTGAGAGAGGGAGGCGGAGAGAGTGAGTGGGAGTGAGGGAGGAGTAGAGAGAGAGAGGAGAGGGAGGGGGAGAGAGGGAGGGGGAGAGATGAGAGAGAGAGGGAGGGGAAGAGAGAGAGGAGGAGAGAGGGAGAGTGAGGAGGAGAGAGTGGGAGAGAGGGCAGAGGAGAGTGGGAGGAGGAGAGAGGGAGAGAGAGTGTGAGGAGGGGAGAGGAGCAGTGGAGAGGGAGGAGGGAGCGGGGAGGAGGAGAGAGGGGAGGGGAGAGGGAGGATGAAAGAGGAGGAGAGAGGGAGGGGAGAGAGGGAGGGGGAGAGAGAGGAGAGAGGGAGGGAAGAGCAGTGAGGAGGAGAGAAGGAGGAGGAGAGAGAGGAGAAGAGAATGAGGAGGAGAGAGGGAGGAGGAGGGAGGAGGAGTGAGAGAGGAGGAGAAGGGAGGAGGAGAGAGAGAGGTGAGAGAGATGGGGGAGAGAGTGAGAAGAATGAGAGAGGAGGAGAGAGGGAGGAGGAGAGAGGGAGGAGGAGCGAGTGAGGAGGAGAGAGAGGAGAAGATGGGAGGAGGAGGGAGGGAGGAGGAGAGACGGAGGAGAGTGAGGGGGAGAGAGGATGAAGGGGAGAGGGAGAGGAGAGAAGGAGGAGGAGAGAGAGAGGGGGAGAGAGTGCGGGAGAAGGGCGAGAGGAGGAGGAGAGAGAGAGGGAAGGAGAGAGTATGAGGAGGAGAGAGAGAGGAGAGAGTGGGAGGAGAGCGGAGGAGGAGAGAGGGAGGAGAGAAGGGAGGAGGAGGAGGGAGGCTGAGAGAGGAGGCGGAGAGAGTGAGTGGGAGTGAGGGAGGAGGAGGAGAGAGAGGAGGAGAGGGAGGGGGAGAGAGGAGGAGGAGAGAAAGAGGGGAGAGAGGGAGGAGGAGAGCTGGAGGAGAGAGGGGAGTCGGAGAGAGGGAGTAGGAGAGAGGGAGACGGAGAGAGGGATTGGGAGAGAGAGGGGGAGAGATGGCGAAGGGGAAAGGGAGGAGGGAGAGAAGAAGAGGAGGGGGAAATTAAGGCGAGAGTGGGAGGTGGAGAGAGAGAGCGGGAGAGAGTGAGGAGAAGTGAGAGAGGAGGAGAGAGGTAGAGTGAGGAGGAGAGAGAGAGGAGAGAGGAGGAGGGGACTGGGAGAAGGAGAGGGAGGAGGGAGAGGGAGGAGGGGAGCGGGAGGAGGAGAGAGGAGGGAGAGGGAGGGGAGAGAGGGAGGGGGAGAGAGGGAGGAGGAGAGATGGAGGAGAGAGGGGAGTCGGTGAGAGGGAGTCGGAGAGAGGGAGTCGGAGAGAGGAGGGGGAGAGAGGAGGAGAGAGGGAGAAGGGGAGAGGGAGGAGGAGAGAGAGAGGAGGAGAGAGAGAGAGGAGAAGAGTGGGAGGAGGAAGAGAGGGAGGAGGAGAGAGGGAGGAGGAGTGAGAGAGGAGGAGATGGGGAGGAGGAGAGAGGGATGAGGAGAGAGAGGAGGAGAGAGGAGGAAAGAGAGAGGAGAAGAGAAGAGAGGAGGAGAGAGGGAGGGAGCGGTAGGAGGAGAGTGGGAGTGAGGAGGGGGAGAGAGAGGGGGAGTGAGGGCGAAGGGGAGAGGGAGAGGAGAGAAGGAGGAGGAGAGAGAGATAAGGAGAGAGTGAGGAGAAGTGAAAGAGGAGGAGAGAGGGAGGAGGAGAGAGGGAGGAGGAGAGTGGGAGGAGGAGAGGGAGGAGGCGGAGAGGGAGGAGCGGAGAGGGAGGAGCGGAGCGGGAGGAGGAGAGAGGGGAGAGGAGAGGGAGGAGGAGAGAGAGAGGAGAGAGGGAGGAGGAGAGAGAGGAGGAGGAGTGAGTGAGGAGGAGAGAGGGTGGAGGGGAGAGGGAGGCGGAGAGAATGAGTGGGAGCGAGGCAGGAGGAGAGAGGGAGGGGAGACAGTGAGGGGGAGAGAGGCAGGAGGAGAGAGGGAGGGGGTGAGAGGGAGGGGAGAGAGGGGAAGAGGACTGAGGAAGTGGGGAGAGAGAGAGAGAGGAGAGAGGGAGGGGAGAGAGGGAGGGGAGAGAGGAGGGAGAGAGGGAGGGGAAGAGTGGAGGAGAGAAAGAGGGGAGAGAGGGAGGAGGAGAAATGGAGCAGAGAGTGGAGTCGG